>NC_143515.1:67256122-67856122 GCF_031878675.1 Megascapheus bottae
ACCTGAGGCTCAACCAGCTGAGGAGTCCATGAGCTAACAAACCAAGTGGGCTGCACAACCAGACCTCAGCTAGTTTCCCCATTGCCTCGAGACACATCAGGGTCTCTATGTCCTTCCTGAGGTATTCCCTCCGTATGGGAGCCTCCAGCCCTAAGGGAGGCTAAGCCACTCAGCCAATACAGACCTGATAACTTTCAGTTCTGCAGATGCCACAACTCAGTGTTCCAGCCATTTCCTGATTCCTGGAGCCTCAACACCAGGGGCTGAAGGAAAGATACAGAGAACCATGAAGTTATTGAGAAGAGAAAAACATTGCCATTACTTATTCCTTCTTAGGGGTGTGAGCCACTGAAAGAGTGACAGCCCAGCCATGTGCATTGTCTGCGTGCTGGGAGTGTGCTGCTGCACCAGGGGCTCTGGCCTTACATGTTTAATATTCAATTTACCCTGTGAGTTCTGCAAGAATTAGTCTGAGTTGCTTCCTCAAGGGAAGGATCAGGGGTCTGGTATAGCTAGGGCCCATCCTGGGAGAAGCAGATTGTTGAAGGCAGGCCAGTTAGGCCCATGATATCTGTCAGGAGAGAATTCAGCAGGCAGCAGGCAGCAGGCAGGTTGGTGTTCATGGGGAAATCATTAATTTTACTATGAAGACATCCGCTATGGTGTTAGGCTGTGAGACAGCGGGAGTCACAGGGGATAAGAAGGGAGGAGAGTGCAGATGGATACTTCAGCTGCCTCAAGAAATGGGTAGAACAGCAAGCTTCTTATTAGTGGGGAAATAGCTGGCTTCCCTCAATAAGATTCTGCTGTCTGGGGCTGGGCATGTGGCTTAGTGGTAGAGTGCTTACCTAGCATGCATAAAGACCAGGATTTGATTCCTCAGTACCATGTACACAGAAAAAGCCGGAAGTAGTGCTATGGCTCAAGTGGTAGAGTGCCAGCCTTGAGTAAAGGAAGCTCAGAGACAGCTCCTGAGTTCAAAGGGTCCAGGATCAGGCAGGCACAGAGGAATCACATGTAATTCCATTACTTAAGAGGCCAAAATAGAAAGATTACTTGAACCTAGGAATTTAAGGTCAACATGGAAGACCTTGTCTCAAATGAATGAATGAATGAACCATTCAGTCAGCCAAAGATCAAAATGTTTAGTACTGGAATTTGTGTATGTGTACACACATATGCACATGCCTGTGTTCTGGTGATGGGTTTGAATTCAAGCCTTGCCTGCTGTCCCTTATTTTGCTTCTGGCCTTTTGATAGTTAATTGGAATTAAGAGTGTCACGAGCCTTCCTGCTTAGGCTGACTTTGAACCTCAGTCATCACATCTCAGCGTCCTGAGTTGCTAGCGTAACAGGTGTGAGCTACTATCCTCAGGCTGGAATTCTTGTCCTAGAGTTGTAGCCTATGAAACATAGGTTGGCAAGGACCTCGGGAAACTGAGCCCTGGGAATGGTCCAGGATCTGTAGGCAAACTGAACAGAGCCCAGACTCATCACACTCAGTCCCACCTCTCTATTGCTCTGAAGGCATCATGTTACCTTCACTCCTTCACTCCTTGATAATGTCATTTGTTTTATTTTTGTTTATGTACCAGTCCTGGGACTTGAACTCAAGGCTTAAGCTTTTGTGCTCAAGGTTAGCACTCTACTACTTGAGTGATAGCTATACATACTACTTCTGGCTACTTTGGTAGTTAGCTACTTTGGTAGTTAGTTGGAGAGAGGATTCTCACAGACTTTTCTGCCAGGTCTGGCTTTGAACCTCAATCCTCAGATCTTAGCCTCCTGAATGGCTAGAATTATAGGCATGAGCCACTGCACAGAGCAAAGTCATTTGTTTTTTCTTTGCCCATTGTTTTGTTGTTGTTGTTGTTTGTTTGTTTCTTGGTTGGTCATAGAGCTTGAACTCAGGGCTTGGGCACTATTCCTAAGCTTTTTCTGCTCAAGGCAGCACTCTACCACTTTAAAGCATCGTGCCACTTCTAGATTTCTGTTGATTAACTGGAAATAAGAGCCTCACAGGCTTTCCTGTCTGGGCTTGTGCCCAACTGTGATCCTCAGATCTCAGCCTCCCAAGTAGCTAGGCTTGTAGGCATGACCCACTGGCACCTAGCTTCCATTGTTTCCTAAATTGCTTACAGAGGGGTTATAATTTCATTAATCAGGTAAGAATACACTTCTTTTTTTTTTTTTTTTTGACAGTCCCAAGCTTGGACTCAGGGCCTGAGCACTGTCCTTGGGTTCTTTTTCTCAAGGCTAGAGCTCTACCACTGGAGCTTCAGCACCATTTCTGGCTTTTTTCTATATATGTGGTACCGAGGAATTGAACCCGGGTCTTGTGCATGCTAGGCAAGCACTCTACCACTAGGCCAAACTCCTGGCCCCGAATACATTTCTTTTTTGATAATGTCACCCCTTCCTTTGCTCTTTCCTAGTTTTTCCCTTCCATTTCCACCCACAAGTTATAAGTTCATTTTCAGCATAGTGTCTAGTGAATACTGCTGCTGTATTTGTTCACCCATTGTGTCTTTTTTTTTTGTGGGTCATGAGGCTTGAACTCAGCCTGGGTGCTGTCCCTGAGCTCTTCAGCTCAAGGCTACTACCCTACCCCTGGTCCAAGCCCTAGTTCCCTTATTCTTTTTTTTTTAATGTAACACTTTGGCATCTCAATCTCAATCTCAACAATCCCAAGAGATGGGCTCTGTTATTTCCATTTGACAGCTATGAAAACCAAGGCTGGGGTGGTAGAGGCTAAGACTGGACAGTGCTAGTATTGGAACCCAGGTTTTCTGATGTTTCCTCTCTCTGTGTTCTTTCCAAATTACCCCAGATGCCTTCATGTCCACTTGCTGTGTGATTCAGGGCAAAGGCCTTTGTCTCTCTTGGCCTCTGGTTTATATTTGCTTAATGAGGAAGACAAGCCTGACATTGCTCCCTGGGGAGCAGGTGAAATGTTCACCACACACAGGCATTTGGATAGAGGTAAAAGGGGAGCCCAGCCTGGGAAATTCCAGATGGGGAATGAGTCTGTATCCTGTGACTTCTAGTCACACCCAGTCTAGGACAATCAGAAGGGAGCCAGCTCAGAATGGAGCCCCTGACTGAAGGAAGACCCAACAGTTCTGGCCTAGCCCGGAAGGCAGTCGGCTTCAGCCCTGATGTTTCTGGGCTAGTGGAAACAATTTGCCAGGCTCCCTCACGGGGAAGAGATAACAATCCATCTACGCCTGCCTGGTTCCCAGGGTTGTGCTGAAGATTAAATGAGATCATTAGCAGGAGGGCATTTGAAATAGGTCAGAAAGCGTCAAATAAGTGGAGGGCATTAGCAGCCACAGGGTGGCTTCTGTCTGCCAAGCAGGGAGCCAGTGATCTTCAGGAATGACATCTTTGTTGTCAGCTTAAATCCTTCCTCTTTCAGCCACCGCAGCTGCATCACCATAGCCCTAGGCCACAGGGAGCTTTGCTCCCCATCTACAGCTCAGTCCTGTCCCCACTTTCTGAATTATGGCATCATCCCCAGTTTTTGCTGCTCTCCCCCACACACACCCCATTCCCTGGGGCAGCTGAACAGTAGTTGAGGTGACCCAGTGCCCTCATTCACTCTCTGACTCATCTTACAGTCTCTGTCGCCTACTCTCCCTGCCTGCCACCTCCAAGTCTCCCAGTTCTCTTTGTTCTCCTGGCTGTGTACAAACACCAGGCCTGTCTCTTCCAATCTCTTTTCATCTCTTCTGTGTATCTGCAACATCTGCTATATTTACCATGGGCCTTGAGGGTATGGGAGGGTGTACAGATGTGTGAGAATTTGTGATTGTGACAAGGCTTGTTACTCATCATTAGTGAGCTATTCTTAGGGAGTATCGCCAGAGGTCTGGGGGTCATGAGGGCAGTCTTGGCTTGTGAAGTAGGAGGATAAAGTAGCTTGGAAAACACACCATGCACAGGGAGGACCCACCTATTTGAACTACAAAGGGGAAATTCAAGTGCTTGTGTACAATGCATACACTGAGATGACGGGTGAACGTATGGAGATTGCTTGATTAAAGGCCCATTCTCCTCAAGTGTACTTATGCAAGACATTTTTACATGGCTGCTTGAATTTGAATATTAGGTTGTTTTTTTGAGAGGTTTGAACTAGGTGTTCTACTACTCTGATTTTAGCAACTCAGAGGCAAAGGAAAATGTTTGCAGGAGGCAGAGGTTACAGATGATATAGGAATGTAGGCTTGATTTGAAGCAATCCACAAAACAGCTATGGATGTAATCTGCATTATGTAGATCTGTGGGACAAGGAGTCAGGGGCTCTTGGCTACAGCTCAGCGTCCTCTGTGGTAGATGTACAAAAGAAGCCCTGCAGAAATGACCCCCACACCCAGAAGAATGAAGTCACCACAGTGCGGCACAAACTGCACTGAATTTTCACTGTCTGCTTTGTGCATCGTTCTTCCTTTCACTGCTGTGCATGGGGTTGTCAGCCATACATGAGGACACACGAGGGGAATGCCAGTCTGGGGACTTATGGATCAGAAATGCTATTGAAGTAAATGGTCCTTAGAATTCCCTGCTGTCTACAGCTTTTTTTATTGTGTTTAATATAAATTTAGGGGGGGAGGGGAAGTGGGAAGAAAACATGAGAAGGGGCAATAATGTTCGAGAAGTAATGTACTCAGTACTTTATGAATGTAACTGTAACCCCTCTACACACCACCCAGACAATAAAATAAAATTTAAAAATATCTAACTTTATTGTTATTATTAAGGTGTAGAACAGAGGGTTTACCAGTTCCATAAGTCAGGTAATGAGCACAATTATTTCTGGACATTTCCACCTGTTCTGGAGCTTTCCCCCGGTTATGATGTAGCCCAGACTCGGTTGGAACTCACAATCCCCCGCCTCACCATGACCAGCTCCAAAGTTTTAAATAATTGCTTAAAGTAGCATGTTTTAGGACAAAATCCCAAAACCGACTTGGTTCCAAACACAGGTCCTGGAGCCATCCTCAGCCAAGTCCTCCACCGTCTCAAGAGAGGCCTAGAAAAAACACGCCCCATGT
The DNA here is from genome assembly GCF_031878675.1 of Megascapheus bottae. Taxonomy (NCBI): domain Eukaryota; kingdom Metazoa; phylum Chordata; class Mammalia; order Rodentia; family Geomyidae; genus Megascapheus; species Megascapheus bottae. The sequence goes on from NC_143515.1 coordinate 67,261,177, forward strand.
TTCAGGTTGAATCCAGCATGTAGATCAAAGCCATGGCCTTCCCTGAATCCCTGGGGATGCGGACTGGGTGGACAGTTAACAGAATTGTCCTGTACCAGGAGCATTTTATAACAGAAAGATTTGTCTGTGGAGCTGGGCACTGGTGGTGCATGCCTATAATTCCAGCTACTCAGGAGGCTGAGATTTTGAGTTTCAAAGCCAGCTCAGGCAGGCAAGCCTGTGAAACTGAAACCCAGAAGTGGAGCTGTGGCTCAAAGTGATAGAGCACTACTCTTGAGCAAAACTGCTCAGGGACAGTGTCCAGGCCCTGAGGTCAAGTCCTGTAACAGACTAAAATAAAATAAAATAAAAAAAAGATTTATCTGTGGGCAGTGTACACATCTGTATACCAAAAATTCAGGAGGCTGAAGTGGAAAGATGGAAGAATTGTGAATGTGAGAGCAACCCAGAGTACAAAGTATGACACTGTCTCAAAATAAATAAATAAATAAATAAAGCCGGGTGTGGTGGCTCACACCTGTAATCCTAGCTACTTATAAGGCTGAGATCTGAGGACCAAGGTTCAAAGCCAGCCCAGGCACAAAAGAACCTGAGACTCTTATCTCCAATTAACCTCTAGAAAATGGGAAGTGGAGCTGTGGCTTAAGGGTAGGGCGGTACCCTTGAGCTGAACAGCTCAGGGACGGTACCCAGGCCTAGTTCAAGCCCCATGACCCCCCCCCCCAAAAAAAAAAAAGTGCTGGGAATGTGGATTAGTGGTAGAGTGCTTGTCTAGCATACATGAAACCTGGTTCGATTCTTCATTACTACATACACAGAAAAAGCCGGAAGTGACGTTGGGCCCAAGTGGTAGAGCACTAGCCATCTATATCTACACACACACACACACACACACACACACAGCCAGTGGGGCATATTTAAGACTAATGTATTTCCATCTGAGATTCGAGTCTGGGCAGGCCCTTTGGTCCAGGGTTAGTTTTCTCATGCTGGTGTTATCTTGCCCATCCCCCAAATGACATGGAATTGGATGAAGTGGCTGTAATAATGTTCTCATTGTGCTGTGAGGGCCAGGAGCAAAGGCCTAGAGAGTTCAGATCAAGAGGAGCACTTTCCTTCTGCCTCTGCCCTGCCAGTCACTGCCCCTCCCCAGTCTGGAGCATATATTCTAGGGCTGCCCAACTAGGCGGCATGTCTGAGTGCATGACAAAATGGTCCCTCTCTGCTGAGATCCAGCTCTGTGGCTGTAGGGACTGTACAAGACAGACAGGGTCTGTACAAGGTCACCTGCACTTTATAGGTTACATAAGCTCGGGTATACCTAGATTATTTTGGTTTTGTTGTTTTTTTTTTGTCAGTTGTGGTACTTGAACTCTAGGCTTGCTTGCTGTTTTTTTGCTCAAGGCTGGCACTCTACCACGTTGAGCCCCAGACCTACTTCCAGTTTCCTGGTGATTCACTGGAGAGAAGAGTCACATGGACTTTCCTGCCAGTGCTGCCTGTGAACCATAATCTTCAGATTTCAGCCTCCTGAGTAGCTAGGATGACAGATATCAGCCACTGGTACCTTGCACTAGTACTCAGCTAATACTCTGACACTTGATTCCAGCTTAGCTTTTTGCTGCTTAAGTGGAGATGGAGTCTTGTGTAGTTTTCTGCCTGCCTTGGCTTTGAATGACAATCTTTTAGATCTCAGTCTCTTGAAAAGCTAGGATTACAGGTATGAGTCACTGGTATCTGGTCAAGAGTCACTTATAGTTGTCTCTTTCCTCACAGATATATCCAACAAAGATTATGAGGCCATTGGTAAAGCTATTTCTACTGCATTGCAGAATAGACTTCATCTTTTACCTTTCCTTTCTTCAGGCAGACCAGCAGAAATATGTGGTGGTAATAGTCTTAACAGTAGTAGAGCATATTCGTGTGTGTGTGTGTGTGTGTGTGTGTGTGTGTGTGTGTGCTGCTCCTGGGGCTTGAATTCAGAGCCTGGATGTCTTTCTTTAAATTTTTCATTCAAGTCTGGCACTCTACCACTTGAGCCACAGTGCCACTTACAGCTTTTTGCTGGTTAATTGTACATAAGAGTCCCGTGGTCTTTCTTGCTCAGGCTGGCTTTGCACTCTGATCCTCAGACCTCCACCTCCTGTGTAGCTGGGATGACAGGCATGAGCCACCAGTACCCAGCGCATCTGTTCTTGACATGCATTGTTTTATTTAATTCTCTCACCAGCACTATGAAGTAACACTACATTAATTTTTAGTTAAGACTGAGAGTGAGGCACATTAAGGAGTTAGTAATCTCACGTCATAGGCTGAGAACCTTTAGGTCCTGAATTATAAGCCTTTGTCTGTCTGACTCTATGGCACAGTCTACCTCTTCATGCTGTAGCACCTGCTCTGGAAGGAAAAATTTCTGCCAGATCCCTGGCTAATAGGCCCCAGTGGGCACTCCTGTCTCCTGAGATGCTTAACTCATCTCTGTCCTTCCATCTGATGCAAACCCCCAGCCTCTGACCTCCGCCCAAAACCATCTATTATATAATCAAGTAAGAACCATAGGTTAGTAGATAGCATTAACATCATCTTTAAGTTTCTTAAATTTCTGAAGGGAATCAGAAGGAGTCACTTATAGTGGTTCTCGTGAGTGATCTTAATGCAGACGAACACTTGTTATTTACTTAATATCTTTAAATTTTTTAAAAATTGTCAGTGCTGAAATTTGAACTCAGGACTTGGTACTTGCTGGGCTGGTGCTCTGCCATGTGGGCCTCCTAGTCCTACTTTATACTTTTATAAACTTTTATAATAAGTATGTGTTACTTTTTAAACATTTATCTTGCAGTCATGGGGAAGAAATGAAGTAGGGTGGGTGTCATGGTTTGCTCATTGACTTTTCTTCCTGCTTCTGGGAAATCAATCCTACCTTGGCCAGCACAAAATTGGGACCTGAGCCCAGTTCGCCTCGCTCTAGCTAGAAGTTTCATGATTCCCCAATTGTTCTTACTTCTGATGAGAGAATTCCTAGTACTTTAGACATCAGTCGTTTATATTGTCTTTTTAGCTATCCAAGGAGGAGACTCAGACATAATGTCCTGATTTATATCCCACGGCAGAGAATCACTGAAAATAACCCTATTCATCTGAAAATAGCCCTATTCACCCTCTCCCCTTCATCTTAGTTTTTCTTTCCATACTGCTGACTCCTCAACACCTACCATCAAAGACCCACAAAAGGAGAACTAACTCTGTGAGTGGAGTGGCTTCTTCCCTAGGGATGGAAGCTGGGTCTGGTGAGCTACTTGTTTTGTTTTGTTCCTTGTGATGAGAGGTGGGCACACCCTAGAGAGTTACTAAGTCAGTAGGAAGTGTGCATCTGCTTGACTCTGATCATTTATAAAGCTTTCCCAAGCTGGGTACTAGTGGCTTACATCCATCAAACTAGCTGATCTGGGCCGGGAGTTTGGCCTAGTGGTTAAAGTACTTGCCTAGCATGCATGAAGACCCGGGTTCGATTCCTCGGTACCACATACATAGAAAAAAGCCTGAAGTGGTGCTGAGGCTCAAGTGGTAGAGCTCTAACCTTGAGAAAGTCCAAGGACAGTGCTCAGGCCCTGAGCTCAAGCCAAGGACTGGCAAAAAAAAAAAACAAAAAAAAAAAAACAAAAACAAAACTAGCTGATCTAAGGATCTTGGTTCCAAGCTAGCCCAGGAAGGAATCCCTAAGACGCTTATCTCTAATAAACTAACAACAACAACAAAAAGCCAAAAGTGGAGCCTTGACTCAAGTGGTAGAATGCTAGTCTAGAGCAAAGGAAGCTCAAATGTCCAGACTTTAAGTTCAAGCCCCACAAAAGTCACCAAATTAAAAATAAAACAAAACCAAAAACCCACTTTCCCATCTGTGATTTAACTTACCCTTCTGACCCAAAGCCTGCGTGGAGTGGGTATCCTTCCCGCATTAGAGGAGAAAGGACCCGGGAATGACTTAGACATGGTAAGGAGGGTGACAAGGTGTGCCTGCACCTGTCCTTTGTGTCATTCTACCATGGAACTTGTAACCTGGCCCTTCCCAGAAGCAACCCAGACTTCAGCCTCTCTCTGGGCCTCCAGTGATCCTGACTGTTTAAGGGTTCTAAGCACTCATCCCAGTGCCTCTGAAACAGGAAGAAGCCTTCTAGATGGAAGGGAACACAGTGGTGCTCTGAGCTTCCCTGATGCTTCCTGACGTAGTATTGGTACAAATCCCAAGTGCTGCTTCTTCCCAGTGAGCCTTCCTTAGCTGAACCTAAAAGAAAAGCTGAGCTGGGCCTGTAATCCTAGCTACTCAAGAGGCTGAGAGCTGAGGATCAAGGTTCAAAGCCAGCCTGGGCACTGCAGTTCAAGACTCTTATCTCCAATTAACCATTAGAAAACTGGAAGTGACTCTGTGGTTCAAGGGATAGGGCGATAGCCTGAGCTGAAGAGCTCAGGGACAGCGTCCAGGCCCAGAGTTAGGGTGGTAGTCTTGAGCTGAAGAGCTCAGGGACAGCGTCCAGGCCCAGAGTTAGGGTGGTAGTCTTGAGCTAAAGAGCTCAAGGACAATGCCAAGGCCCAGAGTTTAACCCTCATGACAAAAAAAAAAAAAAAAAAAAAATGGAGGAATGGAGGAAATGGACACAAGTTGGAGTTAGGAGCTAGTCCCCCACCACTTAATCTACAGCTACAGTACTTCCAGCCTTTTCCTGCTTGAGCTTCTTCTTTTTTTTTCTTTTTTTTTTTTTTTGCCAGTCCTGGGCTTGAGCTCAGGGCCTGAGCACTGTCCTTGGACTTTCTCAAGGTTAGAGCTCTACCACTTGAGCCTCAGCATCACTTCTGGCTTTTTTCTATGTATGTGGAACCAAGGAATCGAACCCTGGTCTTCCTGCATGCTAGGCAAGCACTCTACCACTAGGCCAAACTCCCGGCCTTGAGCTTCTTTTGAACTGTGATCCTTAGATCTCAGCCTCTTACATACCTACAATTATACGTATAAGCCATTGGCCTGGCTAGTCTGCTGTTTACTGGCTTTCTAACCTCCAATTAATCACTTTCCCTGTCTGAGCCTTCATTTTATGTTCAATGGAGGTTAGTTGATCTTGTAAGGTTCTTGTGATAATTAAAATCATCTTGGTATGATTGACGTAGAAAGGACTTAACTACCCGCATGCCAGCAGCTCACACCTATAATCCTACTACATAGGAGGCATCTGGAAGATGGTTCCAGGTGGAAAAGTCCACTAGACTCCATCCCCAAAATAACCAACAAAAAGTTGTACTGGAGCTGTGACTAAGTGATAAAGTGCCAGCCACGCAAGTAAAGCCAAGTGAGCATAAGATACTGAGTTCAAACCCAATAGCACCCAGACACATACAAAAATTGCTTAACCCAGCCACAGACATATAACAAATTGCATTTGAGACTCCTGTCTCCTGGACAATGTCATGGATTAGCTGATAATGGCAGGGCAGAGTCACCTGATGGTCTCTTTTCCCTGAAGAGTATCTGGCCAGGCCCGGCTGTCTTCATTCTAGCTTTTCAGATCATCAACACCTAATAAGTTACTGAAACTTCCTTTCTCCTCCCTCTAATTTCTTCTCCCTCCTTCCTTTTCTTTTTCCTCCCTTCTTCCTTCTCTTTTATCCTTTTTTATCTAGGGTTACAGGTATGTACACAACACCTGGCTATCCTTGTAGTTTTGTATGCTGATTGTTCCTAATAAGGAGTGGGAGCCTGTGAGAGGCTCCAGTCTCTGTGCACAGGCTGATACCATTTTTGACTGATAATTGTATAGTAGAGCTGCCTCTGATCACTAGAATTTGGGGATTGATCAAATTAGGAAATGACTTGAAAAATGCATAGTCAATATAAGAACAGATATGTACAACAATTCTTTAATTAGAAGATCCCAGGCTTAGAGGACTCTATTTTGGGGGCCTCAGTTTCTTTAGGTATAAAGCAGGGGGGGGTCAGTGATTCCCAGGGTCTCCTTGGCTGCCATGTGATTTGTATTTCTTAAGAGCCACACAGCAGTGCCTAGAGCTCCCTGGACTATCTTCTTTACGCCCACAGCCTCTGCTGGCCTTTTAGTTACACTGGACTTACTTGTACCCAGCAGGACCAAATGCAATCTTGTCCACTGGCTCCACCCACCTATACTCTTCTGCTGTGACAGATTACAAAGGAAGCATTGATGGAACAGCTGAGAGCTCCAGGGGACTTTTCCTAGGCCCAGAACTCCATATTCCCAGGCCCTGTGCCCTCTACACCGAAGTCTCAATTGGCCTGAAGGATTGGAGCCTTTGCCATCCACCCTGCCCTGCATTGGGTGATAAAGGGAAGAGATGATTTGTTCTATCCTCAGAAAGTTAGGAAAATAAAAAGAGAAACAATAAAAAAAAACTGCTTTCAAAGCAAAGAAAGAAAGCTGTTGTGTGAGGTAGTTTAGTATATAGGGTGAAATGGCACGGGTTTACACTGGGAAAGAGAGGCTGAGACTTTGTATCTGGACTGAAGCCCCCGCCATAGATTCCATGCCAGTCAGCCCCCTCTTCCAGCACAAAAGGGATCCTGTCTGCCAGGCTTGGCTTCGAGTGTGGGTTTGGGTAAGTGGGTAAGACTTGGCAAGGAAATGATCAGGCGATTCAGTTGCCATTCAGTCCATATCAATGCTGTGGCCTGGCAGAGCTGGCAGAGACACTGGATGTTTGATAAAAAGTACTCCTCATGCAAGAGCTTTCTTCATGGAACTCAGGGCGAACCAGCAGGAGAGGTCTCAAAGCAGAGTTCTGATCCAGGGAATAGAATATCAGGAACCTATCCTGGGAGTGAAGTCGTGGATGAGTGTGGGGCCTCTAGAAGAGGCTAATAATTCAGAACCCCCCAGGCCTAACTGTTAGCTAAAATTCTGCCTGATAATATCTAGACAGGTTCAAGACCTGAAAGGCCTGAGTTTGAGTTTTTATTTGTTTGGGTTTTGGTGCTGGTCCTGGGGCTTGAACTCAGAGCCACAGGTACAATCTCTGAGCTTTTTTTGCTTAAAGCTAATGTTCTTCCTCTTAAGCTCCACTTTTGGCTTTTTTTTTTTTTTTTGCCAGTCCTGTGCTTCAGCTCAGGGCCTGAGCACTGTCCTTGGACTTTCTCAAGGCTAGAGCTCTACCACTTGAGCTTCAGCACCACTTCCAGCTTTTTTCTATGTATGTGGTACTGAGGAATCGAACGTGGGTCTTCGTGCATGCAAGGAAAGAACTCTACCACTAGGCCAAACTCCCAGCCCCTGGCTTTTTTTTTTTTTTAGTAGTTAATTGGACATAAGAATCTCATGTATTTTCCTGTCCACCTCAATTCTCAGATATTAGCTGCCTGCATAGCTTGGATTATAGATGTGAGCCACTGGCATCCAGAAGAACTGTTATTTTTAATCAGGTCCATCTCCCCACAGAAGTACAAGAGTAGATTTAGGGGCTTGGGAATGTGGCTTAGTGGTAGAGTGCTTGCCTAGCATTCATGAAACCATGGGTTCAATTCCTCAGTACCACATAAACAGAAAAAGCCAGAAGTAAGCCTGGGGGGCTCTTGCCTAATCCTAGCTACTCAGGAGACTGACATCTGAGGATCATGGTTCAAAGCCAGCCCGGGCACTAAAGAACATGAGACTCTTCTCTCTAATTAAGTACTAGAAACCTGGAAGTGGTGCTGTGGCTCAAGGAAAGGGTGGTAGCATTGAGCTGAAGAGCTCAGGGACAACACTCAGGCCCAGGGCTAAAGCAATAGCCTTGAGCTGAAGAGCTCAGGGACAGCACCCAGGCCAAGTTCAAGCCCCATGACCCACAAAAAAAAAAAAAAAAAAAAAGAATACTTCATGCTAATAATGCCATAATAAAAGTGGCCCCACTATTTATTGTTGGAGGTTAAAGAATAGGTTAAAGTTAAGGGATATAAACCACTAGAGATAACATTATTGTTTAAAATACACAAATTGCTTATAACTTTAAATTTCCTTCTAAAAAAGTAATCTAAAAAAGCAAAGATTTCTATTGAAAAATTCTAAAATTCTAAGGTATTTATGCTATAAATTACCCAATCCAAATATTATACTGTCCTTTAAATTATAAAAGAAAAATCTTGAATTAGAGCTGGGTGCCGGTGGCTCATGCCTGTAATCCTACCTGCGTAAGAGGCTGAGATCTAAGGAGTGTTCAAAGGCAGCCCAGGCAGGAAAGCCCAGGAAACGCTCATCTCTAACCACCAAACAGCTGTGAAACTGAGGCTCAAGTGGTAGAGCCCTAGCCTTGAGAAAGCCCAAGGACAGTGCTCAGGCCCTGAGCTCAAGCCCAGGACTGGCAAAAAAAAAAAGAAAAGAAAAAAACAGGGCCAGGAGTTTGGCCTAGTGGTAGAGTGCTTGTCTAGCATGCATGAAGACCTGGGTTTGATTCCTCAGTGCCACATACACAGAAAAAGAAAAGAAAGAAAAAAAAAAGCCAGAAGTGGTACTGTGGCTCAAGTGGTAGAGTTCTAGCCTTGAGAAAACCCAAGGACAGTGCTCAGGCCCTGAGTTCAAGCCCAAGACTGGCAAAAAAAATCCTTGAAATATTCACTACAGTAAAGCTAGCAGGACAAGAAACATCCCCTCCATCCCCCACATAGGGGAATTTGAAATCAGAGCCTAGCACTTACTTGGCTTTCCTATTAGGCTTCCTTTCTTAGTTGGCACTTCCAGTTAAGCTGGCCTCCAACTTAGCTTTTTACTTGTTAACAGGAGATGGAGTCTTTTAGACTTTTTTGCCTAGGCTGGCTTCAAACCTTAATCCTTTCATCTCAACCTCCTGAGAATTATAGGCATGAGCCACTGGCACTGGCCTAGCTTGTATTTTTAGCCTATCATCTACAGAGGTGAAAAATGATGTGTTCCTATGGGAAAATCTAGGGGTGAGGAGGAACCAGGGCAGCAGGAAAGAAGCTGATTCGTCATCTTAGGGGAAATTCCTCATGTTTTATTTTGATGTTTAGGGGTTTTTTTTTCTCTCTTTTTTTCTTTTATTCTGAAAATGAGACAATCAATCTAAGGCTTTATCTTTTATGTTCTCCTAATAAACCACTAACTAGCCCAGGACTAACTCCTAAGATAACAAATTTTATCCTTTTATCTTTTACATTTTATAGACAGTAAAACTTTTTTTTTATTTGTCCTAACTTCTGCTGTTCTCAAGACTGCATGTGTAAGCTCGTCTATACATTAGCACTGATTGGAAAAATCTAGACGTCCCTTCTCATGGTGGGTTGCTATCATTTCCAGGTCCTTTTAACCTTTCTTTGTCTTTGCAGACTGACGAGTCTTCTTTTTCAGTCTCTTAGCCCTGGGAGGACCTTCGCTGCCCTTCTCTGCATCTCTTCTCTCATTTGAGTCTCTAGAGAGGCTGTAGGGAATAAAATACACAGTGATTCCCGATTCAGCTGCATCATGATTCTGTACAAGGGTATAATGGGTTTTGTTTTGCTTCCAAAAAGCCTTCACAACGGTTTCTGGCCAGCTGCTATTGGGTTTTTAGCTGTGGCAGCAGATTAAGCCAGTGTCTTCTGGGATACTGGAGAATCACTCACCTCTCTACTCTCCCCTTTCTTTCTGCCCACAGCTATCATTTCATGAATTAGGATCAATTTCCCCCAAATGGAAAGCTGTAATGGAAGCCCACCTGCTTTTTTTTTTCTCTTGTTAGCTTTCATGGCCTGAACATTTTTCTTGTTCTTTACCACCTGGAAGGGTTGGGAGGACATCTGTGAAGTTGGATGTTTGATTTGCACACTCTTTCTAGAGCAGTTTCTAATCTAGATCAGTCCTGTCACCCAATGCATTTTTCCATTTAAGGAAATGCCTGTTTATTTTTCACTCTTTTTCCTAGTCTACTTCCACTTTCAGTGGAAAGCATTTCCTCTTTCTCCATCTTCACGCCCCCTCACCCCCAAAATAACTTTGAATAACCTCTGCAGTACAGCTTTGCCAGGAATATTTTAAAAACAAATTCTACTTGTATCATCTTTGATGAAGTAGTTGTACAAAGGCCAGGAGTATTTTAACATCCAAAGTTCTGGCCACTGGCTTCTCTGTGTGCAGTGATAACCTATTTTATGCCAGCTTGAAAGAACTCTCAGAAGTGAGTCAGGCATGTTTCTGTCTTTCTGGAAACATCCTGATTTTCCTTTAGCTTTCCTGTTTTCTACCTAAAGACATTAACTGTAATAGGAAGGACTTTAGAGACAGGAAGGGCTGGGGCTGGGATCTACACTCAAGTTTAGTGGTCATCATGTGACTTGTTTTTTTTGTTGTTGTTTTTTGGGGTTTTTTGTGCCAGTCCTGGGCTTGGGCTCAGGGCCTGAGCACTGTCCTTGGACTTTCTCAAGGCTAGAGCTCTACCACTTGAGCCTCAGCACCACTTCTGGCTTTTTCTATGTATGTGGTACCGAGGAATCAAACCCGGGTCTTCGTGCATGCTAGGCAAGCACTCAACCCATGTGACTTGTTTTGAATGGTTGCTTAAATGGCGATATTAATCATGTGTCCCAGCCTGGCACTGGTAGCTGATGCCTGTGATCCTAACTACTCAGGAGGGTGAAATCTGAGGGTCGTGGTTCAAAGCCAGCCCAGGCAGAAAAGTCCATGTGACTTTATCTCCAGTTGACCACCAGGAAACTGGAAGTGGTGCCGTGGCTCAAAGTGCTAGAGTGCTAGCCATAAGCAAAAGCTCAGGGACAGTGCCCAGACCCTGAGTTTTAACCCTATGACCAACGAAAACAACAACAAAATTATCTGTCACTTCAAGCAGTCCTTTCCAAGTATGAACATGTACTCAAGTCATCTGGGAATCTAGGTACAATGCAGATTTGGATTTTCTAGATCAGGATAAAAAGCTTCCTCTGCAATTCTAATAGGTAGCCAACGTTGAGAAATGTGTCTTTATTAGTGGTAAAGACTGTTAGTGTCACATAAAATGCTGAGAAAAATGCAAAGACTCAGGTCTGAAGTGAATAAATATGCCCAGATTTGGAGACCAAACCCAAATCCTCAAGCCTCTATTACCTAGTAGATAAAGCAGACTTGATATAGATAGGAGGCAGAGAAGTTACGATAGAGTCCAAAAGAAAGGACCTGGAACTCCCTCGGCAACCACTTCCAAAGACTCACGTTCCATTCATCAAACACTGAGCATTTGCTTTGTGTCATGCCCAAAAGAACTCTGAGTATGAGACATGATTGAAGGAGCGTGTAGTAAGACAGAAAGGTAGATACGACCAGAGTTTGGCCTAGTGGTAGAGTGCTTGCCTAGCATGCATGAAGCTCTTGGTTCGATTTCTTGGTACCGTATACACAGAAAAAGCAGGAAGTGGTGCTGTGAGTCAAGTGGTAGAACACTAGCCTTGAGCCCAGGCCCAGAGTTCAAGCCCCACTACCAACGAGAGAGAGAGAGAGAGAGAGAGAGAGAGAGAGAGAGAGAGAGAGAGAGAGAGAGAGAGAGGGAGGGAGAGAGGGAGGAGAGAGAGGGAGGAGAGAGGAGAGAGAATGAATAAAGGTAGATGTGATATAGGACAATATAGGAATATATCCAAGTACTGAGGAGGACCAAAAGAGCAGCTTTGAGGGGATCAGGGAAAATTTCCCAACATGTTCATGCTGGATCTTTTGAGATCAGCAGCAGTTTTCCCGATGGAGAGGAAGTGTGTGAGGGAGCTACAATTTTGGGGGTGAAACTGGAATGTAGAACATATGTGAGAAGGGATCAGTCAGGAGACTGGGGTTTGGCGGGCTGGGACACCCCATAGAGCCTGTAACTACTCTAAAGCTTGGAGTCTCTCTACATGGAATGAAGGACCACTGAAAAATTTGAAGTCATGGGACCATAGGTTCAGTATTGTGCTTTTGGAGGATTCTTGAGCTTTGTGGGACATGGATGTAAGGGGAAACTGAGGCAATGGGAAACCCATAGACGTAGTCCAAGCTGTGAGAATGCAAAGAAAGCAGCAAGTGTTGGTGAGGATAGAAAAGCTGAGAGTGGTAGTCACTCAAGATCTGAGTGGGATGTGGGGGTGGGGGGGTAAGGTAAGTAGAAAGGTTGCCATGTATGTGAAATTTCAGAATTTACTTCCTCTGAGGATGAGTTAAGTCTGTGACACAGATGATGGATAGGGGTGACACGGTTAGCTTCTCATTGGCTTTCCTCTTCCTGGTTTCCATGGTGGTGGGGGAGGGGACATTGGTGTGGCCCCACTGGCCAGCTTTGCTCACATGTCCACTGGCACCTTTACACATCCCAGTCCTGCTCCCCCAGTTCAGTGGTCCACATCCTGCCCCATTCCTTTGAAAGCCAGGTAGATCAGCCACTTCCACTGAGGGGAAGGAAAGATCAGCAGGTGACATCCAATTTCTTCTGGTGGCTCAAGGTGATGTCAACCTTCCAGGAGACCTGTGATGAAATCAGAGAGCAGCTGGCTACCCTGGGGCACACCCTCTTGTTGACAATAGAGACAGTACATTTTATGGAGTCATAATAGATGCAAATGAGCTAACTTCAGCTTCTAATTCCTGCAGCACCCACTGAAGGTCTGTGACCAACACTCATCTAGAACTTTCTACAGCACAGGCTCTTAGAGACTGGGCTCCAGGGTTCAAATCTTTCTTCTTTATTACTTCCTAGCTGCCTGGGCCCAGACTAGGTCTTCTCCCTTTCTTCATTGGTTAAATGGGGACAGGAGGCAGTCCTTTCTCTTAGGGGAGCTGGAAGTAATGCCTGGTGATGACGTAGTTCTGCACCTGACAGACATTGCCCTGCGTGTTCACCAGCCACAGGATGAAGTGGCTGTGTTCCAGTACACCCGATGTGAGCACTGAGCCTCCAGCCTGGTGGGGTAGAGCCTGAGTCCTCCGGACTGTCAGCAAAGCTCATGTTGCCTCTGGAGTTCCATTGGGTTGCTGCAGAATCTCTTTCTTGGGTTTTTCTTCTGATTTCTACAGAGGTCAAAGTTTAGACCTTTTCCTGCTGCCCATGAGGTGAGCTGTCCTCTTGACTTGGGAGCTGTTTAGCTTAAGGGCTAGTCTGGTTAGTTTCTGACTTTCCTTTCCCTTTCCTGAATACCAACTGGGACCTAGTTGCTAGGATTAAATCACCACCTACTCTCCTTAGAGGAATGGAGAACCAATCTTCCTCTGTATCCAAAGCAAAGAAGTCAGGTGCTCTGTATTCCCAGAGGTCTCTATCCTCCCTCCCTCCCCCCACCTCTCTCTCTTTCTCTCTGTCTGTCTCACCAGTATTTGTGTCAGGTTTGAACTCAGGGCCTGGGCATTGTCCGTTAGTCTTCTCTGCTCAAGACTGACTGTCTACCACTTGAACCACAGCTCCTCTTCGGGTTAGTCTTAGTGGTTAATTGGAGATAGGAGCTTCAGCTGGCTTTGAACTATTATCATCACATCTCAGCATCCCGAGGAGCTAAGACGTGAGCCATGAGACACCAGCATTGGGGGCCTCCCTTCCTTTGCTTTTCAAATGACCGTGTCAACAATAGGAGCCTTGTGCTTGGGGCTCAAGAGGCTGGAGGGGAAACGCATTCTTATCAACATCCCAGGCACCATCTGGGAACATCTTAGATCATTCCAGAAGGACCATAGAGCTAGGGGGTAAAAATCTAAGGAAGGGCTCTTGTGACTGTCCAGGAAGCCTGCCTCTCAGCCTCTCTGCGCCTCTGTGTTGCCAGGCTATGGAGAGCAAGCTGCTCATTGGCGGCAGGAACATCATGGATCACACCAATGAGCAGCAGAAGATGCTGGAACTGAAGAGGCAGGAGATTGCCGAGCAGGTAGGGTCACCAAGGCTTCAGGTCCCCTTGAGGGGAGGGAGTACATGGTCTCAAAGTCGTGTGTAGGACACAACCATGGCTCTAAGCCATCATGCACTTAGGAACCTTGGTATTATAGTGCTGAGAATCTAAGACATACCACTGTGGGTCCCGTGGCTCTTCCAGCCCAGGATCACCCCTCTGGCAGGGCGCTACTAGCTGATGTGTGCTGGCTGTTCATGCAGTCAGCCTCTGCAAGGATATGAGTTTATGGGCATCCATGTGACTGTTTACTAGCATCAAGAATGACACTTTAGGGGGCGAGGTGGCTCACGCCTGTAATCCTAGCTAATCAGGAGGCTGAGATCTGAGGATCGAGGTTCAAAATCAGCTCTGACCCTACAAAGCCTGAGAGACTCCTAGATCCAATTAATCACCAGAAAACTGGAAGTGGCACTGTGGCTCAAGGAGTAGCCCAGTAGCCTTGAGCGGAAGAGCTCAGGGACAATGCCCAGGCCCAGAGTTCAAGTCCCACAACTAACAAAAACAAAAAAAACAATGACACTTTGGGCCAGGAGCATAGCCTAGGGGTAGAGTGTTGCCTTGCATGCACCAAACCCTGGGTTCAATTCCTTGATGCCACATACACAGAAAAAAATCAGAAGTGGTGCTGTGGCTCAAATGGTAGAACACTATCCTTGAGAAAGTCCAAAGACAGTGCCCAGGCCCTAAGTTCAAGCCCTAGAAGACAATTTGAGCTGGGCGCCAGTGGTTCATTCCTATAATCCTAGCTACACAGAAGGCTGAGATCTTAGGATCAAAGTTCTGAGCTGGCCCAGATAGAAAGTCCCTGTGACATGACAAAACGGGCTGCTGCAGATTAGGGAGCGTGGCGTGGTCTCCCGGGCACAGCAACACGGTCCGTTGCAGATTAGGGAGCACGGCATGGTCTCCTGGGCATGGCAAAACTGGGTCGTTGCAGGATAGGGAGTTTGAGAAAAGTCCCCATGAGATTCTTCTTTCCAGTTAACCACTCAAAACCTGGAAGTGGTACTATGGCTCAAGTGGTAGAACGCTAGCCTACCATTCAGGGATAATGCCCAGGCCCTGAGTTCAAGCCTTGCAACCAACCAAAAAAAAAAAAAAGGGAATGACAATGTGTAGGTTACCAGTTAACCTTTTTGTTGCCAGTCCTGAGCTTCTTTTTACTCAAGGTTAGCCTTCTACCACTTGAGCCACAGCTCCACTTCTGCCTTTTTCTTATTGAAGATAAGAGTCTCACAGACTTTCCTGCTCAGGCTGGCTTGAACCATGATCCTTATGAGATTGCAATCTCCTTAGTAGCTACAATTACAGGCATGAGCTCCAGTTAACTTTTTGACACTACCGTAGGGAAAGGGGAGACATTTTGGAAGCCAACATCTAGGGGTAATACCCCCTGGAGTATGCCAGTTGTTAGAGATGTGGGGTCTCCATCCTCAGGGCAGCATCTGAACAAGGCATGGCCATACAAGCTGAGTTGAGAGGATTCACACCCTCTGCTTTACGTCAGATAGGGTGGAGCAAAGGGTGTCCTCCCTTCTTCCTGGACCCCACAGCCATGGAGAAGGCAGGACCTGTGTGACAGGCAGAGTGAGCCATCCTCGGAGTTCCCTTGGCTCTCTCTCAGTACATTCTGTTCCATGGTCGTCCCCTCATCCTGCCTTGGCCTAGAAACGCCGTGAGCGGGAAATGCAGCAGGAGATGATGCTGCGAGACGAGGAGACCATGGAGCTCCGGGGCACCTACACGTCCCTGCAGCAGGAGGTGGAGGTCAAGACCAAGAAACTCAAGAAGGTGAGAGATGCTGCAGCGTGGGGGCCCTGAGAGCCTCTCCCCAGGGCAGGCAGCTGCCCCACGGATGTGCATTTCAAGAACCCATCCCCACTTCTTATCTTGTTGGTCATGGGGCTTGAACTCAGGGCCTGGGTACTGTCCCTGAGCTTTTTAGCTCAAGGCCAGCACTCTGTCACTGTAAGCCACAGCACCACTTCCAATTTTTGAGTAGTTAATTGGAGAGAAGAGTCTCAAGAGGATTTTTCTGCCCAAGCTGCCTACCAATGGTGATCCTCTTATCTCAGCCTCCTGAGTAGTCAGGACTACAGGCATGAGCCATTGGTGCTTGGTGTCCATCCCCACTTTTAATAAACTGCTTAGCCCCTGAGCTAGCTCTGGGGCTGGGCTAGGCATTGCCGAGCAGTGGGAAGGCATGGGTCTGGGGGCAGGGTAGAAGGGCTTTTCCCATAGATGGTGGAGTCTCATGGGCTGGAAACTGTCGCTTCCAGTCTCCAGAAAAGCCATCCTCCTCTTAGATGACGTCTTCCTTTGACTGTCACGAATGACTCACAGTTTGGGAGGCTGGGTCTGGAGAAGGGCCAGGGGTTGTGATGAAGCCTGAGGAGACTCATGCCTAGGGAATCTCAGGAAGAGAACACAGCCCCTCCATGCAGTGTCCCCAGTCCATGAGATGAGGGTTAGGGCAGGAAACAGCAAGGTCCAGCTTGAATTCTGGTAAGAATATAGAGAACTCCCAGGCTAGCAGTGTGGCTGCTCTAGAGCTGGCCAGGCCTAAGACCAGCTCCCATGGAAGTGGCTGTGCTCACTGCTCACTAGATTAGGAGTAGAGTGGAAAAGCAGTGCTGACCTCCATGCCCTCACTTGTAAGAGCTCCTAGAGAAGCAACCATAGGGTATGTCACCTACTTCTCAACCTGTTCTATCTGTAACCCCAGCCTAGGGTCTCCAAATGACACCTGGGTCCTGATTCTCTTCTGTTGATGAGTTATGGGCCTTTTTAGTTAGTCTGTGACTAGATTTCCTTGTCTATAAAGAGTAGGTGTTGGGCTGGACACCAGTGGCTCACACTTGTAATCTTAATTACTCAGGAAGCTGAGATTTGAGGATCGCAGTTTGAAGCCATCCTAGGCAGGAAAGTCTGTGAGATTCTTATTTCCAGTTATCCAGCAAAAGTGTGAACTGGAGGTAGGACTCTAATGGTAAAGGGCCAGTCTTGAGCAGAAAAGCCCCTGAGTTCAAGCCTCTGCGTACTGTCATCAAAACAAAACAACAAAAGATTTCACAAGTCCTTTGCAAATGCCCGCTGAGAGAGAGAGCAGCAGCCAACAGGCCTCGGTGTATGGGACAAGACAGTCTTTAAGTAGGCCACCCTGGCTTAGGATGGTGTTAACAGAAAGAAGTTCATCATTCTGGGTGGAGCCTTGCGGCCTTGAGCCTGCAGCCCACAGGGCCCAGGCTAGGCGTTGACACATGGAGCAGCCTCTGAGCTGCACCTGTCCTTACCCAGCTCTATGCCAAGCTGCAAGCGGTGAAGGCGGAGATCCAGGACCAACATGACGAGTACATCCGCGTGCGGCAGGACCTGGAGGAGGCGCAGAATGAACAGACCCGGGAACTCAAGCTCAAGTAGGGCCAGGTCCTCTTTTGGTTCCGGTTCTGGGTCCCCCTGCATTCCTCAGGGCCTCCCTACCAGATGCTTCTTCTCACAGGCTGCATCCTGACAGCCTGCTCACTCACAGGTCCTTATGTTGTAGGAATCAGTGTGTCTGAGGGAAGAGGGGTAGGCCCAGTTCTGAAGTTTCCTCTGACCCTTTAGTCTAAAGTTGATGAACCCCCAAGGTGGATGCTGGGTACTAGTCAGAAGTAACCTTAAGTGCCTACAATGTTACCTTAGAAGCAGTGGCCTAGTGGTAGAGTGCCTGCCTAACACGCACGAAGCCCTGGGTTCGATTCCTTGGTACCACATACATAGAAAAAGCCAGAAGTGATGCTGTGGCTCAAGTGGCAGAGTGCTGGCCTTGAGAAAGTCCAAGGACAGTGCCCAGGCCCTGAGTTTAAGCCCAGGACTGGCAAAAAAAAAAAAAAAAAAAAAAAAAAAACAGCGACTTTCAAGTCCCATTATTACTATAGAGATTTGTTCCCTCCACCATTTTGGGTTTTTCAACCTCCTCTGTTGCCTGTATTCACTTCCTCCCTTCCCCACTCCTACCTTATTCCTACTTCCAGGTATCTAATCATCGAGAACTTCATCCCCCCGGAGGAGAAGAACAAGATCATGAACCGCCTCTTCCTGGACTGTGAGGAGGAACAGTGGAAGTTCCAGCCGCTGGTTCCTGCTGGAGTGTGAGTCACTCGAGCCTGTTGTCTGGGCCATGGGACTTTCAAGCCCCCTCCAGTTTGGACTTAGTGAGGGACCTGAGGCCCAGCTTGAGGGAATGGATGTTTTGAGATTGGGGAACAAACTGGGGCCATGTAGAATGAAGAATGGCTGGGGTGGGGAATGTGGCTTAGTAACAGAATGCTTGCCTAGCATTCATGAAGCCCTGGTTTTGATTCCTCAGTACCACATACACAGAAAATGCCAGAAGTGGCCCCATGGCTAGAGTGGAAGAATGCTAGCTCAGGGATAGTGGCCAAGCCCTGAGTTCAAGTCCCAGAATTGGCAAAGAAAAAAAAGAATGAAGGTTGGCTCTCTCAGAACCTAACATAAAAGTTTCCATGAAGGAAAGATGTTAGAGCTGGGTTAAGGGGTATCTCACTTGCCTGAGATACAAAAGTTCCCTGTAAGTAGAGGAATGGGGGGCTTGTAGGAACAGCTGTGTCTCTTTGGCAATCCCAGTGATGCTTACAGCTGGCCACTTATGGTGACTTCTCATTTGTCAGGTGCCAGAAATAAGAACCATAATTAATTAATATTTGCCCAGCACTGCTGTGTCAGCTACTGTGTTTGAGAATGTAGACAGAAAATAAGACAGTCTGAGATTACAGTTCAGAGAGAAATACTGAGAAGCAATCCGATTAGGACAACACAGAGTCTAGATTTAATGTGTATAGTCTTGTCAAATGGATGATTCATCATTTCCACCTGTTTCCTGCTCCTTGGGTGTAGCTGTCCATTGGCTGAGCATGCAGTGCCCCCTGCTGGTAGTGGTGAGGAACACGGCTGTATATTCACACTGAACAATGTGACTGCCTCACCCAACTGAACTAGCGCTTTGCAGAATGACTGTGGATAGCAATGGTGAAACAGCCCTGGAAATACTTTGTACTGTTATCATAAGAATATTACTGCCGGGGGCTGGGAGTTTGACCTGGTGGCAGCGTACTTGCCTAGCATGCACAAAGACCCCATTCTTCCTGTTCTCTCTTTCCTTTTTGTTTTTTGGGTTTTTTTTGCAGGTCATGGGGCTTGAACTGAGGCTGGGTGTTTTCCCTGAGCTCTTCAGCTCAAGGCTACTGCCCTACCCTTGAGCCAAGCCCCACTTTCTGTTTTCTAGAGGTTAGTTGGAGATAAGTCTCAGGTTCTTTTGTGCCCAGGCTGGCTTTGAACCTTGATCCTCAGATCTCAGCCTCCTGAGTAGCTACAATTACAAGTGTGAGCCACCACACTAGACTCCAGTTGCTTTTTTTTGTTTTGTTTATTTTTTTTTTTTGGTGGTTAATTGGAGATGAATCTCACAAACCTTTCTTCTCAGCCTGACTTTGAACTGTGATGCTCAGCCTTCTGAGTAGTTAGGGTTGCAGGCATTCACCACTAGCACCCAGCTGGGCAGAAGAGTCTTGAACATGTAGATATAGTTCCTCCTATCAATCCGGCCTGGGGTCTAAGGCTTGTAGAAGGTCACCACCTCCCCTTTCCGCATTAGCTCCTAGTATTTGCAAGATAACTAAAGCAGGGCTAAATAATAAACAGAATAGAGTTTTCTCCCAAAGTGTACTTAGCTAATGAGGTCATTGTCCCATCTACTTAACACTGGTGTGGGATATTTTGCTTTACTGTATGCTGGTTATTCTGGGATGAGAACATTGAAAGCTGCTTGAAGTAAAAGGAAAGATTTGGCTTGAAAGGTTATTACCCAAGGTTACTCTGTTCCTATGGAAAGCTTTTGTGGGAAATACTTTTACCCTCCTCCTTCCTGAGCACTACTCCAGCATGTCGGTCTTGAAAACAAGATGTTGTCAGGCAACTCCTGACATCCCAGATAAGCTTATTTTGGAAATTTCTCCATCTTCCTTTTCTCCCTTGACTCTGTGTAGTCACTAGTTGATTGCAAAGTAATCTCAGGTAAGGTGTTTTTTACAACCACAATTTGGTATTGAAGCTGGATGCTGTAGCTCACATCTTTAATCCTAGCCAGTCAAGAGGCTCAGATCTGAGGATCATGGTTTGAGCCAGTCTGGGCAGGAAGGTCCTTGAGATTCTTTTTTTTTTTTTTTTTTTTGCCAGTCCTGGGCTTGAGCTCAGGGCCTGAGCACTGTCCTTGGACTTTCTCAAGGCTAGGGCTCTACCACTTGAGCCTCAGCACCACTTCCGGCTTTTTTCTATATGTGGTACTGAGGAATCGAACCCGGGTCTTCATGCATGCTAGGCAAGCACTTTAACCACTAGGCCAAACTCCCAGCCCCAGTCCTTGAGATTCTTATCTCCAATTTGCCACCCAAAAAAGTCAGGGGTAGAGCTGTGGCTCAAGTGGTAGAGTGGTAGACCTGAGCAAAAAGAGGTCAGGGACAGAGCCTGGGCCCTAATTTCAAACCCCATGACTAGCACCAAAAAATAAAATAAAAATAAAGAATTGCCTTGAGAATTGTTCTAGCTAGCAATAACTGTTTTATAAATATGATGGTTTCATGTCTCATAGTAAATTTTAATTTATTTTTTTAAATTGTCTTCTAGAGCCAGGAGTTTGGCCTAGTGGTAAAGTTCTTGCCTAGCAAGTACAAAGACCTGAGTTCAATTCCTCAGTACCACATCCATAGAAAAAAGTTGGAAGTGGTGCTGTGGCTCAAGTGGTAGAGCTTTAGCCTTCAGAAAAAAGCTTAAGGACAGTGCTCAAGCCCTGAGTTCAACCCTACAACTGGCAAAAAAAAAAAAATTGTCTTCTAGCTGGACACTGGTGGTTCATCCTATAATTCTAGCTACTCAGGAGGCTGTGAACAGAGGATTGCAGTTCAAAGCCAGCCTGGGCAGGAAAATCTGTGAGACTTATCTCCAAATAACCACCAGAAAACTGGAAGTGGAGCTGTAGCTCAAAGTAGTAAAGCAGTAGCCTTGAGCAAAAGACCTTAAGAACAGTACCCAGCCCCTGAGTTCAAGCTCTACAACTGACAGAAGAAGAAAAAAATTATTGCCTAAGGGTACTATATTTGGCAAAATAGCCCATAGTATATAGTTCATAAAATGTTGTTGTGACTTTAATGCTTTCACCTCTGCTTTCAGCCACCCTAACTTGTTTGCAAAGTCATCATAATATAATTGGGAGACTAGACTTTGGATTCAGAGCATTCTGAATCCTACGCTAGCCCCTACTCTGACACTCACTCATGGTCTTGAGAAAGTTTCTGTTTTGGTTTTGCTTGTTTGCTTCAAACTGCAATCCTCAGATCTCAGCCTCTTGAGTAGTTGTGATTACAGGTGTGGGCCACCAGCGCCCAGCTTTAGTTGTGTGATCTTGGGCCTGTCTTCCCATCTGCTCTCTCCACATCTACAGGCTTGTTGTAGCGAAGTGAGAAGTGATCTTAACTTTCCCGTTCCTCCTCAGTGGGGCCATCCCAGTGTTCTTGCTGAACTTCCTTCCTCATCAAAGGGGTGATCAGATGAAGCCTGCAGGGAGAGTGGTATTCACCACTGCACTAGGCACACAGGAAGGCCTTTAACATGAGCAGGGAGTGGACCTGCCATGTGCCTGGCCTCCCAACAGCAAAGCAAAGTGGGGCTCAAGAGCCATATCAGTCCTTGTTTTCATCCATCACGAAGGTCAGCTGCGACCCCCAAGCGAAGTGTCTGTCACTCTTTATTATACAGGATAAAGCAGAAGTGACTGTGTATCTCTTGCCAGGCTGCAAGGCAGGCATTGCACATTGATTTGGGGCTTCTGCACCGTTTTGTATAAAGATACAATGGCCTATGTGGGAATGAGAATTTCTTTCTCTGCTTCTGCCTTTCAGTGTCATCTTTTGAATATTTCATTACTCATTTCATTTTATTGCATCCCTGTTTGAATTAGCAAATGGAATTGAGGAGTACTAATGATCACAGCTGTCACATGCCGAGTCCTTGCAGCCTAATATGCTAAGTGCTTAATATGCTAAGTGCTCGTCTCAGTTCCTGTTAGACTCAGAGATAGAAAAGCACTTTCTTAGAAATGAAAGGAACTGACTCAGTTTGTGAACACAGGTTCATTCGTCTTACTCCAAAGCCTGTACTCTTTATTTTTAAAATCTGAACTGGGTGCTGGTGACTCATGCCTATAATCCTAACTACTCAGGAGGCTGAGACCTGAGGATTTTGTTTCAAAGCCAGCCTAGACAGGAAAGTCCATGAGACTCTCACCTCCAAATAACCACCAGAAAACTTTGAGCTGTAGCTTAAATGGTAGAGGTCTAGCCTTAAACTGAAAAGCTCACTGGGTGGCTGTAATTCTAACTCAGAAGACTGAGATCTGAGGATCTGTGTTCAAAGCTAGCCCGGGCACAAAAGACCATGAGAAGCTTATCTCCAATTAACCACTAGAAAACTGGAAGTGGCGATGTGGCTCAAGGGGTAGGGCAGTAGCCTTGAGCTAAATACTCAGGGACAGCACTCAGGCCCAGAGTTCAAGCCCCACGACCAATAACAACAACAGAAAAGCTCAAGGACAGCATCCACCCAAGGCCTTGAGTTCTAGCCTCACAACTAACCAAAATTAAAAAAAAAAAAAAAAAAGTGGAAACCACCTACTTGTCTTCCTTTCCTTTCTTTTCCTTTCCTTCCCGCATGCCGCTCCTGGGCAGTTCCTGGGCTCTGCCCCTGAGCTTTTGCAGTCTATCACTTGCACAGTTCTACTTTCAGCTTGTTGCTTTTTTTTCTATTTCATTAGAAATAGTCTCACAGACTTTCCTGACCAGGATGATTTTAAACCAGGATCCTCAAATCTCAACCTCTACAGGATTATAAACATGAACCACTGGCACATGGCTTTACTTTCTTTCTTTTGCTATTTGTTTAGAGTAATAAGAATAATAATTTAGGTAGCCGGGAGTTTGGCCTAGTGGTAGAGTGCTTGCTTAGCATGCACCAAGACCTGGGTTCAATTCCTAGGTACCACATACATAGAAAAAAGCCAGAAGTGGTGCTGTGGCTCAAGTGGTAAAGTATCAGCCTTGAGAAAGCCCAAAGACAGTGCTCAGGCCCTGAGTTCAAGGTCCAGGACTGGCAAAAAATAATAATAATCATTTATATTCATTGAGTTGCTAAAGGTAAAATTTCTGCCATGCTGATAATAGACTCATACTTGGAGTGGTACAGTCTTTTCTAGCTGTAAGCACTTGAAAAGCACTTTGATAAATCTAGTAAAGTTGAAATGTACATACCTTTCTTTGCAGCAGTTCTGTTCCTGGGCATATACTGTAGGGGAAGTGCTAATATGTATCTGATGATACTTGTACAAAATGCTTACAGCAGTGCTAGCTAATAACAATAAAAGAAGAGAATGAGAGGGAGGAAATCAAGCTAGATTATTATTACACAAGGATAGACATGCACACGAAGCGCCATATTGAAACCCAATCCAGGAATCCATGTATATAAAAAAATCTTGAAACTAGGTCTTATGATACATGCCTGTAATCCCAGCATTTAGGAAGTAGAGGAGGGGGAGGATCAAGAGTTTGAGGCTAGCTTGGGATACATAGCAAAACCCTGTCTCAAAATAAAAATTTTTTAAAAGCTTAAAGACATGTTTAGAAAGAATAGTTCAGGGCCGGAGTTTGACCTAGTGGTAGATTGCTTGCCTAGCATGCACAAAGACCTGGGTTTAATTCCTCAGTACCATATACATATGAAAAGCTGGAAGTAGTTCTGTGGCTCAAGTGGTAGAGCTCTAGCCTTGATGAAAAGTCCAAGGACAGTGCTCAGGCCCTGAGTACAAGTTCCAGGACTGGCAAAAAGAAAAAAAAAAAGAAAGAAAGAAAGAATAGTTCATATATTAGACAGGTCAAGATTTAAAAATTTAAAATAGGCATACAAATGACACATATTGTTTAAGGATACCCATATATATATATATCCAATTAACCACTCAAAAACCTGAAGTAGCACTGTGGCTCAAGTGGTAGACCACTACCCTTGAGCACCAAGAGGCTGTGAGATAGCACCAGGCTCTGAGTTCAAGCCCCACAACCATCATCAACAACAAAGAGCATAAAAACGTATGGCATTGATCAACAACAAACTACTAGGGAGGCTGGAGCAAGTTCCAGGACCAAAAAGAAGAGCCATGTACCAAGGGCTTACAACTACAGTCCTTAGATACTGGTGGATGAAATCTGGTGATTGATATTCAAAGCCAACTCAAACAGGAAATTCCATGAGACTTTGCATTGCCAATTCACCACCAAAAAGATAGAAGTAGAGCTGTGGCTCAGATGGTGGAATGATAGCTTTGAGCCAAAAAAAAAAAGCCCAGGCCCTCAATTCAAGTCCACTCAATACCAACACAAAACAGCAACATTACACACACTCAAGAAAAAGATTTAATTCTGAGCCAGGTACCAGTGGCTCATTCCTAAATTCTTAGCTACTCAGGAGGCTGAGAGCTGAGACTTGTGTATGAAACCTGTTCAAGCAGGCAAGTCCATGAAATTCTTATTTCCAAGTAACCATCAAAAAGCTAGAGGTAGAGCTGAGGCACAAATGATAGAGCCTTGAAGATAAAAACTCAATGCCTATCTGGGCACAGCTACTCAGGAGGCTGAGATCTGAGGATCACGATTCAAAGCCATCCAGGGCACTAAAGTTCGGGAGACTCTTATCTCCAATTAACTACTAGAAAACCATAAGTGGCATTGTGGTTCAAGGGTAGTAGCCTTGAGCTGAAGAACTCAGGGACCAGGCCCAGGGGTAGGGCAGTAGCTTTAAGTTGAAGAGCTCAGAGTCAGTGCCCTGGCCCAGAGTTCAAGGCTCATGACTAAAAAAAAAAAAAAAAGAAAGAAAGATGCTGCAGTCCTCATAGCCTGTTGGCTACCTTAATGATGCTTAGTTCCTCATGACACCATTTCCCTTTGTGTTTGAAGGAAATTCATTCGAATAAATTCTCTTCCCTACAGCAATAACAGCCAAATGAAGAAGCGGCCAACATCTGCAGTGGGCTACAAGAGGCCTATCAGCCAGTATGCTCGCGTTGCCATGGCAATGGGGTCCCACCCCAGATATCGGGTAAGAAGGTGGAACTGGAAAGGGAGAGAAAAAAAAAGTGAAAAGATGCTCACTGTACTTTAACTTCCTCTTGTGACATCCAGAATGTATTGAGTAGCCTGGCACTGGTGACTCACCCCTGTAATCTAGCTACTCAGAATGTCAAGATCTGATGATCACAGTTTGAAGCCAGTCCCGGGCAGGAAAGCTTGATTGAGTGTCTTGAAGGTATGCCTGTTGAGGTCATTGAGATTGTTGTTTATATCCGACATGTGATTTTACTGCAGGCTGAAAATATAATGTTTTTGGAGTTGGATGTGTCCCCTCCAGCTGTGTTTGAGCTGGAATTCTCTCATGATCAAGAACAAGACCCTCGTACCCTACACTTGGAGAGGCTCATGCGATTGGACAGCTTTCTAGAAAGACCTTCCACGTCTAAAGTCCGAAAGTCCAGATCCTGGTCAGTTCTACCTTAGTTCCTTCCAGTGAGCGCTGGGCTTGCAGGCAGCAGAGCTTCATAGGTTAAGGCTGCAGTGGGTGTTGATTGTGCCCTAAAGGCAGTGGGGAGAGGAGGGGAAAGAGCTTCACTTTTCTGTCTCCCTCAGGCCACTAACCTCCTCTTTCCCTGCCTCCTCTCAATCTCTGCAGGTGCCAGAGTCCTCAGCGGCCCCCATCCTCCACCACACATGCCTCGCTGGCCTCTGCCCCTCTGCGCCCTGCAACCGTGGTAGACCACGAGTGACAGACATCCTTCAGTCAGGCTGCCCATCTGACAGACTCCTAAGATGGCAGCCAACCCTGGCTCATCTCATCCGCCGCTTGGTGCGTGTGTGTATGTGTGTGCACGCGTGCAGATGTGTGTGCATTATGTGTGTGTGTGTGTGTGTGTGTGTGTGTGTGTGTGTGTATGAGAGAGAGAGAAGGTGCGAGAATTGGGCAGGTGATGCCTCTGCCTGCTCTTCTGCGCCTCCCCTATTTAATTCACGTTATTTATTCATGGAGCTCAGTGAGTGTGAGGAGATGCCCTTGCCTGATTTGTTTGGGCCTGCCATGGTCACTGTGTATCCCTCTTTTCTCTTGACTGGAGACCCCTAGTCAGACCTCAAGCTCCTCCTCGTGTCAGCTGCACCTAGAAGGGAAGGTGGCCAGTGCTGGAGAAGACAGTGCTTTTCGTGCCCATCTCACGCCATGGTCCCCATCTTTTCCTGCCCTGATGGTGCACAGCCACCATACACTTTCTGGGACTAGAAAACCGCTGGATGTCCATTGAGGACGAGAGGCATCCTGAGGTTGGGGGGAGGGAGGGGCGCTGTACTCTGTGTGGACACAGCCCCCCAGTCTCCACTTTGTGGACCTCAGATAACCTCTTCCAGCCTCTCGGGCCCTATCAAAGAACTCAATGGCTCACCAACACTCTGCCCACAGCTTTTCAGCTTTGGCGAGAACTCATGGCTTCCCAAACTCTGCTTCCTATCCACTGACCCAACCCTTGGATGGGAACCAATCAGTGATTGAGTGCCACCTCTGGACCTGTAGGAAATGGAATCATATTGAGACCATCAGGAGACTGTTATCAAGGGAAGTCCCGCCTCTGGGGCCCTTGGCTTCAATCCCTTCGGAGAAGTTCCTTTGGTCAACAAGACATCAAGCCAGCTTCCTGTTTTTGAGCTGTGGCTTCTTCCTGCTTTGACCATGCTTCCCTGATGATGTCAGAGCTCAGTTCCTAGTGGAAAGGATCGGTGTCATTCTGTCCCCAACTAAATGAAGGTACCAAAATCTGTTGCTTTTTTTTACTCTTCACTTAGTACAAGAAACAGTCTGTGCTGGCTTTGCCAGTTGCCTTTGTTTCGGTGTGGGGAACACTGTTTTGTTGAAAACGGATTCACCTTCTCATGAAAATTGGTCCTTCTTCATCCTCCTTTGTGACAGCCCAGAATGTCTCAGATATTGCAAATAATCAGTAAATTTCTATCAAAAAAGAAAAAAAGCTCATTTTCATTGACTTTTTTTTACATGCCAGATGTTTTTATACTTTATTTATTTATTTATTCATTTATTTATTTTTGCTGGACCTAGAACTTGAATTCATGGCCTGGGCTCTGTCCCTAAACTTTTTTGCTCAACGTAGCGCCCTACCTCTTCTAGCTTTTTTAGGGGCTTAATTGGAGTCTCATGAATTTTCCTGCCCAGGCTGGCATAACACCACGATCCTCAGATCTCAACTTCCGTAGTAGTTAAGATTAGAAGCATGATCCACTAGAGGCTCAACCACACTTCGTTTTAAAATTTCTCTAAACACATGCATTTCCACAGTGTTGCTTATGGTTAGCTTATACTTGAAGTTAAATTTAAGTTAAAATTTAAATTCTATTCTACAGCCATACTAGAGTCATACTTCCCAATCCTTTCCTAATCTTCTAAGAGATATATCTCTGGTTCTGTGTCTGGTTTTTTTTTTTTTTTTCAGGCCTGAATCTACTCAAAAGATATTGATCAATACCTAAATATCATATAAAAGAAATGATGTAATTTGTACAGTAAACGTTTAATAGTGTACTATTTGTATGAATTAGTTGAACGAGCAGGAAATTTGCTAATTCTAAAGATTGTAACATCAACTTGCTTTTGAAATGTATTTTAGCTGAGGCATGAAGGCGTAAGTCATGTAAGCAACAATAAGTTAGTGCTTGAAATGCACTAAGAGTTGGAGCTGTCAGTTGTTGGGGTAAAGCATGAGCTGAAGGATCTGCCTGAAGTTTGGTGTGTCCCAGGTAACAGAGGGACTGTGTTCTTCCCTGCAAGAGATAAGCTCCTGTTGGTACATTTACATTCTTCTCTGAAGATGGGCTGATGTCCTGCAGTTGCTGTCTTTTCTGTTGTAATGGCTGGACAAGATGGTTGAGCTACTCGCTCCTGTCCTTCAAGGAAATCACCATTTTCATCCTAGCCCACTCAGGATCCAGATCAGAGTTTTGGCTGGAGCTGGAGCAGGAGTTGTGTGTAGAAATCCCCCAGGTGGCCTGGGCATCGAGGGACTTCCATTGAACCTCTCCCACCAACCTCATTCTTACCTGTGGACAAAGCAGCACGTGTCACCCCATTGACCACTTGGACACATCCGCCCTGCATTGTCTGCTCACTCGTCCCTCACAGTCTTAGAGCACAATATACTCCACATCACTGCTCCCAGCCTGAAGGCTGGGCCCGAGGTATGGTCACAAGAGGAGCTCCTGCCTGCAGTTTTGTGTATGTGTGTATGTGTGTGCGTTTGTGTGTGCGTTT
Organism: Megascapheus bottae; assembly: GCF_031878675.1. NCBI lineage: Eukaryota > Metazoa > Chordata > Mammalia > Rodentia > Geomyidae > Megascapheus > Megascapheus bottae. The sequence goes on from NC_143515.1 coordinate 67,289,522, forward strand.
ACCTGTCTAGGAAACACTGCACTCAACGTAAGATAATCTGGGAACAGGGCCACTGGGAGTGGCTAGATCTTAATTTCTGCCTCCCCCTTTTCCTTTTGATGTATCAGACATTTGATTGACAAAGTAATGGCCTTGATTAGGACCAAATTTCCCTGTCAGTCACTATGGTCTTCATTTAGGACAACAGTTAATGCAGTGGCCTATTCTTGTCGCTCTATACATATGATTGTATGGGACATATGTAATATACAAATATAGAGAGATATATATAAAACATTACCCTCTGTCCCCTTGGCTTAGGATGGAGGCCTCTCAGTTGAGCAGAAATGTGTCACAGCTCAGTGTTGCCCATAACCTTCAGGCCTCACCCTGTTCAGATTAACACAGTCGACAATAAAGGAATGAGTATCGTTGCAGAGTTGCTTGCCTGCCTCTTTCCTTGGTCTCAACCTACTGGTAGTTCTCTCTCTCTCTCTCTTTCTTTCTTTCTCTTTCCTTCTTGCTTTTTTTTTTTTTTACAGTCCCAGGGCTTGAACTCAGGGCCTGGATGATGTCCCTCAGCTGCTTTTGCTCTGAAGGCTAGTGCTCTACCACTCTGAGCCATAGCTCCACTTCCAGTTTCTGGTAGGTAATTGGCAATAAGAGTTTCATAGACCTGCTGGAGCTGGCTTTGAACTGTGATCCTCAGATTTCAACCTCCTGAGTAGGATTATAGGTATGAGCCACCGGATGCCTGGCTTTCCCTTTTTCTTTTCTTCCCACCTTTTATCTCCTAATTTTTCTAATAGGGATTCAAGAGTATTTGCATCTGCCCAAGTATGGCTGCTTATGCTTATAATCCCAGCTACTCAGGATGTTGAAGGGTTGGGGGTGGAGAGTAGCCAAAGCTAAAGAAAAAACCTCCATCTCAATAGCTGGGCACAATAGAACACAGCTAAACATTGGCAGAGGGTAAAATAGGAGAGTTGCAGTCCAGGTACTGGCCTGGGCAAAAAGTGAAACCTATCTGAAAATAACTGGTGCAAAAATATCAGAGGTGTGACTCAGTAGGACAGCATCTGCCTAGTAGGAATTAGATCCTGAGTTCAAATCCCAGTACACACACACACACACACCGTGTGTCTTTGGAGTCCAACTGTAGTTATCAATACCTTGGGGGAAAAAATCTGGCTGTTCAGCCTAAGAGTCTGTGTCACTGCTAAAACTCATGCCCCTTCCTCTATCCCCAATACCACCAAAAAAAGAAAAGAATATCTGCCTTATCTACCTGCCTAGTAGGACAGAGGGGCAGATCCCAGGCCAAGGAAATCTGTGCTAGGGATTTGGCAACAGCTGTTCATGTCCCAGGCTGGCACGCCCCAATCAGTTAAATGTGAGTTCTTAGCAGTTTTCAGGACCATTTAGGTGAGTGGTATAGGATTAGCTTCAATGTCATACTCTTCTCTGCCAAGAAGGATTAGAGCAGTAATATACGGGAGGCAAACAGGCGTGCCTGGCATGTGATAGGTTCCGAATTCAAATGCAGGGCTAGCTTCTGGCTCGTCTACCTGTTCAAGTCCCTGCAACACAGGACAAAAAAATTCCTAAAAGAGTTTGCTCCCTTCAGTATGGAGATTATAGAGCAAATGAACAATGGACCAGTTGTTCCTGCTAATGGTTATGGTGGCCCACACTATAATCCCCAGCCCTTAGGAGGCTAAGGCAGGAAGTCAGGATGTCCAGGGCAGAGTTGGGAATGTGGCTTAGTGGTAGAGTGCTTGCCTAGCATGCATGAAGCCCTGGGTTCAATTCCTCAGTACCACATAAACAGAAAAAGCCAGAAGTAGTGCTATGGCTCAAATAGTAGAGTGCTGGCCTTGAGCAAAAGAAGTTCAGGGACAGTGCCCAGTCCCTGAGTTCAAGCCCTAGGACTGGCAAAAATAAAAATAAAAAAAATCCAGGGCAGCTGGCCACCAGTAGCTCACACCTGTAATCCTAACTAATCAGGAAGCTGAGGCCTGGAGGATTGGGTTTCCAAGGCAACCCAAGGAAAAAAAAGGCCTGGAGACTCTTACCTCCAGTGTGGGACTAGAGAAATAGTAGAAACCCAAGTGACATTGTTGGCCATGAGCAAAAAAGTTGAATAGACATAAATGTTTTATTACATAGATTAATATGTATCGATGACACATAAACCCTCAGTGTCATTTTAATTATGTTCTAATACCTAAATGCCAGTGATTGTATATAGATTCCCTTCTTGAATACAATGTTAATAAATTCTTTAAAAAAAAAAAAAGTTCAATAAGAATACAAGGCCAAGCCAGACGCAATGGCTTGCTCCTGTAATCCTAGCTACTCAGGAGGCTGAGATCTGAGGATCATGGTTCAAAATCAGCCTGGGAACGAAAGAATGTGAGAGTTATCTCACTAGATATCAGTCAGTAGAAAATGGGAAGTGGGGCTGAGGGCTCAAGGGATAGGGTGGTAGCCTTGAGCTGAAATGCTCAGGAACAGCTCCCAGGCCCAAAGTTCAAGCCCCATGACCCACAAAAAAAAATAATAATAATAATAATACAAGGCCAGGAATGTGGCTTAGTGGTAGAGTGCTTGAGTCCTTAGTACTGTACAACAGAAAAAGCCAGAAATGGCACTGGGACTCAAGTGGTAGAGTGTTAACCTTGAGCAAAAGAAGCTCAAGGACAGTGCCCAGGCCCGGAGTTCAAGCCCCAGGACTGTCAAAAAAATAGTTTTTGGTTTTAATAGGTTTGTCTTTTGTGTGTGGGGGGGCAATTATAGGGCTTGAACTTGGCCTGGGCACTTTCCCTGAGCCCCAGGCCCAAGGGGAAGGCGGTGACCTTGAGCTGAAGAGCTGAGGGACAGCACCCAGGCAGAGTTTGAGCCCCATGACCCACCAAAAAAAAAAAAAAAAAAAACAGCCTGGGCATAAAAGGACCTGAGACTCTTATTACCAATTACCCTCTAGAAAAACAAGAAGTTGTCCTTGGCTAAGGGTAAGATGGTAGCCTTGAGCTGAAGAGCTCAGGGACAGTGCCCAGGCTGAGTTCAAGTCCCACAACCCACACACACACACAAAAAAATGAGTCTCAGGTCCTTTTGTGCACAGGCTGGCTTTGAACCTTGATCCTCAAATCTCAGCTTCCTGAGTAGCTAGGATTACAGGTGTGAGCCATTGCACTCAGCTTAGGTTTGTCTTTATTTACTGTGTGTGTGTGTGTGTGTGTGTGTGTGTGTGTGTGTGTGTGTGTGTGTGTGTGTGTGTGTGTGTTGGGAATTGAAGTCAGTGCAGGGCACTGTCTCTTGGCATTTTTACTCATTGAACCACACTTCCACATTTTGCTGGTTAAGTGGAGATAAGAGTCTCATGGAGTTTCCTTGCCAGGTTGGCTTTGAACCTCAATCTTCAGATCTCGGCCTCCTGAGTAGCTACAGTTACAAGTATGAACCATCAGCCCCTGCCTTTAATTTTAATTTTTGATTTATTATTATTATTATTAGTAGTGGTGGTGGTGGTGGTGGTGGTATTCTGAGGATTGAACTCAGGGCCTGAGCTTCATCCCCAGGCCCTAGTTATATTAAGTTAATAAACCTATACTTAAACTCAACTTCAGTTTTACAATTGTCTAATTTTGTATTTGGTTATGTAGGTAGATATAGACACAGATACATTTATTAGTACCTTTCTCTTTAGTTACATAGATAGAAACATGGATCTAGGTATAGGTAAAGAAACAGTCATGAGGGGCTGGGAGTTTGGCCTAGAGGTAGAGTGCTTGCCTAGCATGCATAAAGACCCAGGTTCGATTCCTTGGTGCCGCATACATTGAAAAAAGCTGGAAGTGGTGCTGAGGCTCAAGTGGTAGAGTGCTAAGCCTTGAAAAAGTCCAAGGACAGTGCTTAGGCCCTGAGCCCAAGCCCAGGACTGGCAAAAAAAAGAAACAGTCATGAGCCAGCACTGGTGCCTCATGTTTATAATCCTAGCTACTCAGGAGGCTGAGATCTGAGGATTGTGGTTCAAAGCCAGCCTGGGCAAGAAAGTCCATGAAACTGTTATCTCCATTTAACCGCCAGAAAACCTGAAGTGGTGCTGTGGTTCAAAATGGTTGAGCCTTAGCCTGAGCAGAACCAGCTCAGGGAAAGAGCCCAAGCCCTGAGTTCAAGCCCTATGACTGACCAAAGCAAATAAAATAAAATAAAAACAACAACAAAATACAGTCATGAGAAAGACAAAGATGCATGGGGCCGGGAGCATAGCCTAGTGGTAGAGTGCTCACCTAGCATGCATGAAGCCCTGGGTTTGACTCCTCAGTACCACATACTCAGGTAAAGCCAGAAGACAAAAAAAGAAAGAAAAAGAGAGAAAGAGAAAGATGTAAAAATGTGCCAAAGCTATCCAGGATGTCACAGAGGAAGCACCTCATTGGGAAAGGACAATTGGCAGACTGAAAGGAAGTGACCTGATGGAATGAATGCTCAGCAGAAGGCAGTGGGTGCTTTGATACCAGCCTCCAGCCCTTAGAGACCCGGATCCCAAAGCAAGTTAGAGTCTCTTGCCCTCATTACTATTTGAGCATTTTGGAAAGTCACTTTACAACAATGATTGATTGCCTCCCCCTCCCAACTCCAGGGGATTCTAAAGTTTTGCAAACCTTAGAAGGAATAATATGTTTCAGGCAGCATCTTCCATGCTCTCAAGCATCTTGAGTTGAACTGTCACAGCTCCTGTGATGTGCAAAAGCAGGCTGTTCCACTCAGCATTGTTGCTGCAGGCTAACCTGTCACAGTTGTGACAACTTACAGTTGTTCATGGCCCTTTTCTTTGTCAAATGAAATCCATGTGTTGATTACACTTGGTTCCATTAGAGAGAAACAACAACAATAAGTCCATGAAAAAGCAAACACACACACAAAATCAGAAATGCATTGCCCTAGGAAAGAGTTGTTCACCATTCTACCTCACCCAGCAACCAGTGCCCCTGGAGACCAAGCAAGCCTAAGAGACCGCAGAGCTCCCAGCCACCCCCACTCAATTTACTTTACAAAGGAAAAATGGGTTGGAGAGCTGCTAGAAAAAAAAGAAAAAAGAAAAAAGGAGGTGGCAGTTATATTTAAAAAGTGAACTAGAGACTAACATGCGTGAACTCTTGTCCCCAGCAAGAAAATGAAATCCAGTTGGGAGAAAAATTTACAATATGGGGCTGGGAATGTGGCTTAGTGGTAGAGTGCTTGCCTAACATGCATGAAGCCCTAGGTTCAATTCCTCAGTACCACATGGGCAGAAAAAGCTGGAAGTGGTGCTTTGGCTCAAGTGATAGAGTGCTAGCCTTATGCAGAAAGAATTTCAGGGACAGTGCCCAGGCTCCGAGTTCAAGTCCTAGGATTGGCAAAAATAAAAAATAAAAATAAATAAGACCAGGAGAAGCTACCTAAATGTGTCTGCCCTTGTGAAATGGTAAAATTTTAGCAACTATTTCTAAAAGGATAAAGACAGAATGAAGAGCTATACTTGGCAAAAAGCACACCTGTGATTTAGGTGGGCTTCCCCCATTTTACCCACCTAAATTACTAGATGACAGGACCATGTATATTCCCCAAACTTAGACAGTAAAAATGCTATCAACCAGAGTTAATATTTTGAGTCATTAACTCCTCTTTCCTATATGGGGAGCAAAAAAAAAATGTTTTTCTTTTTCTATTTTTACTTGAACTCTTTTTTTTTTTTTTTTTTTTTGCCAGTCCTAGGCTTGAGCTCAGGGCCTGAGCACTGTCCTTGGACTTTTCTCAAGGCTAGAGCTCTACCACTTGAGCCTCAGCACCACTTCCAGCTTTTTTTTCTATATGTGGTACCGAGGAATCGAACCCGGGTCTTCATGCATGCTAGGCAAGCACTTTAACCACTAGGCCAAACTCCCGGCCCTACTTGAACTCTTATACTAAATGCTAAATGGTTTTCATAGCTGGATCTCAAGGACCTATGATTTTACATAGAAACGAGTATAGGTGTGACTCAAGTGGTAGAATACCAGCCTTGAGCAGTAAAGCTGAGGGACACTGCCCAGGCCCTGAGTTCAAACTCCAGGACAAAAAAAAATTAATAAGGGGCCAGGAGTTTGGCCTAGTGGTAGAGTGCTTGCCTAGCATGCACGAAAACCCGGGTTCGATTCCTCGGTACCACATACATAGAAAAAAGCCGAAAGTGGTGCTGAGGCTCAAGTGGTAGAGCTCTAGCCTTGAGAAAGTCCAATGATAGTGCTCAGGCCCTGAGCTCAAGCCCAGGACTGGCAAAATAATAATAATAATAATAATAATAATAATAATAATAATAATAATAATAATTAGGGCTGGGAGTTTGGCCTAGTGGTAGTGTGCTTGCCTAGCATGCACAAAGACCTGGGTTCAAGTCTTTGGTACCACATACATAGAAAAAGCTGGAAGTGATGCTGTGGCTCAAATGGTAGAGCACTAGGTCTTGAGAAAGCCCAAGGACAGTGCTCAGACAGTGCTGAGTTGAAGCCCTAGGATTGGCAAAAAAAAAAAAATTATTATTGAGACAGAGTTTTACCATGTAACCTCAACTTGTGATTCTGCCCCCACTCCAGCTTCCCATTGGCATTCAGAGTCTATGCTCCCACACTTGTTTTTTTTTTTGTTGTTTTTGTTTTTGCCAGTCCTGGGCTTGAGCTCAGGGCCTGAACACTGTCCTTGGACTTTTTCAAGGCTAGAGCTCTACCTCAGCACCACTTCTGGCTTTTTTCTATGTATGTGGTACTGAGAAGTCGAACTTGGGCCTTCGTGCATGCCAGGCAAGCACTCTACTACCTCTAGGCCAAACTCCCGGCCCCACACTTATTTTTTTTTAATTTTTTTATTTATTTGCAGGACTGAAGATTTAATTCAGGCCTTATTCATACTAAGCCACCCCTATTTTGTTTGCTTTTTTTTCCCCTTCAAGGCCTAGGACTTAAACTTAGGTCCTGGATACTGTCTCTGAGCTTCTTTTTGCTCAAGGCTAGCATTCTACTACTTGAGCCAAGTGCTACTTCTGGCTTTTCTCAGTAGTTCATTGGAGATAAGTCTCACAGACTTTACTGCATGGGATGGCTTCAAACTAAAACCCTCAAATCTCAGCTTCCTAAGTAGTGAGGATTACAGACATAAGACACTGGTATCTGGCTTGCATTTTGTTTCTGAGACAGAATCTCACTTTTTCAGACTGGTCTTAGACTGTTCATCTTCCTTCCTCAGCCTCCTGAGTACCTGGAATCACAGGAATATACCACAACATCTGGCTTTCTTTTACATTACATAGTGAAATGATAGAGTATGGGCTCTTCTATTTTTGTCTTCCTTCATTCAATATTTTGTTGATGAGATCGATTCATATTTTTATGTTTTGCTTTAGATCATGAATTTTCATCATGTAGATTTCCTCATTTTAGGTCTCCCTACCCCAAGATTCTGAAAAATACCATATTTCCCAAACTTACTTGATTGCTGTCTTAAGTTAGGACTCCATAAAATGCATGTTGAGATATGAGCCTAAGGGCAAATAGTCAATTGAGAGGTCCCCGGGGAAGCTCTAAAAGGGTAATGAGGAAGAGAAACAGAAGAGGAAAGGTGGTGCTAATGACCAACAGATTACTGCTGTGGGCCTGTGGGGTTCAGTGCCAGAGGACAGCTCTAGGTGACAATATTTCAGAGTTGTCCCCAAGAGAAACGAAGAAGCTGGGGTGTTTATCATATACCAATATCTTCCAGTAACTGGCTGAGAAATCCCTCTGAGGACATTGTCTACCCCAACTATGGGCTAAATATATACTTCGGGTCAGAGAAAGCCACCAGATAAGTGCTGGCAAGGAGTAGAACCTCATCACAGGGAAGAGTTCATGCCCAAGGAAGATGTGCAGGAAAGAATACACAGTGCCCCGAGCCAGCAGCCAGCACACAGGGCAAGACATGAATCATGACAGCTTGGCCTTTCAGCCCATCCTGCTGAGCAAGGCAGCAGTGGCATGAAGAAGAACCACCTTGCACTCCCTCAGAATCATGCAAAAGGATTCTGTTGCTGTCATAAGCCACAAGAATTAGAGATCTTTTTTTATTTAAATTTTATTTTATTCTGGTATTAATCCTAGGGATTGAATTCAGGGTCTAGATCTTAAAAAAATAAATAAATCAAGGCTAGCACTCTGCCACTTCAGGCCTTTGTGTGTGTGTGTGTATGGTCAGTTGGAGATAATAATCTCACTGAGATTGAGCACCATAGCTCATGCCTGTAATCCTAGCTACTCAGGAGACTGAGATCTGAGAATCAAAGTTCAAAGCTAGCCTGGCCACAAAAGGACCTGAGACTCTTATCTCCAAATAACCTTTAGAAAACAAGAAGTAAGGTTTGGCTCTAGGGTAGGGAGGTAGCCTTGAGCTGAAGAGCTCAGGGACAGGCCCAGAGTGCAAAACCCATGACCAAACAAACAAACAAATAAATAAAATAGGGCTGGGAGTTTGGTCTAGTGGTAGAGTGCTTGCCTAGCATGCGAGAAGACCAGGGTTTGATTTCTCGGTACCACATACATAGAAAAGCCAGAAGTAGTGCTGTGGCTTAAGTGGTAGAGCACTGGCCTTGAGGAAAGCCCCCAGAACTGGGAGGAAAAAAAAAAAAAAAGTTCATATGTGGGGCCTGTAGTTTGGCCTAGTGGTAGAGTGCTTGCCTAGCATACACAAAGACCCGGATTCTATTCCTCTGTACGACATACATAGAAAAAAGCCAGAAGTGGTGCTGTGGCTCAAAGGGTAGAGCTCTAGCCTTGAAAAAGCCCAAGGGCAGTGCTCAGGCCCTGAGTTCAAGCCCCAGGACTGGCAAAAAAAAATTCAGATGCAAGAAACTAAGTTTAGAAGAAAATACTCCTAAAGATCAGAATACAGAATATATTATTTACCAGTTTAGCTCTCTTTTGGATTATCAATAGTAGCACAAACAAAGTTGGGGGGGGGTGGCTTTATTTTTCTGTTTCTAGTAAATAGAGTTGATTTTGTTTGATCAACCAGTTAACATTGTGTACTTTCTGCCATGGACCAGACACTTGCATTCATTTTATCTACACTGAACAACATTTGCTAGGCCAGACTAGTTTAAATTCATGGCCACACATTTCAGAAGTACGGTCACCACTGCCAAGTCAAGTCACTATGCTCGCTCCCCCACTCACAACTATGTCACACTTCCTGGACTCTCTGCAGTTCTCCTACTCTCTTCCTCCACCTCAGTCCTTGCCTCCTCCCCACCCCAGTCCTGAGCTTTCCTAGTTACAGACATTCCAAACTCTCTGATCTGCCTTAGGCCTTAGCAATTCAATTCCCTTTCCCCCAATTGAATAGCGCCACACCCTGACTCCACCAGACTAGTTCTGTCTTGTCTTCCCCGTTTTCAGTTTTAGCTCAGAGTCAAATTCTCACCGTGACTTTCCTTGTGATCTGCAGTCATTCATGTCCTGCTCCACATTTATCCTGTCAATAATTTTCTCCTCCATCTAATAACATTACGATCTTGCCCACCTGGTTTAATTCTGCATTCTCAATTCCTCATCCTGAGTCTATCACAAAACTGGCCTTCAAAGAACTTTTGTTGTTCTTTTTAGACAGACATTAAGTGGCACTGAGTGGCCTAGATTAATCTCCAGATCCGCCTCTACCTCTGGAGTACACCACACCTGGGTTTGTTTAGTATAAAAAAAAAACAAAACAAGGCCATATTTGGTTGCCTACATTAGTTTCAAACTCTTGGACTCAAGCCATCTTCCTGGTTAAAACTGAGTCATTACCCACTTTTTCTTTTTTTCTTTTCTTTCTTTTTTAGCCAGTCCTGGAGCTTAAACTCAGAACCTGGGCACTGTCCTTAGATGAGGTTTGCTTAAGACTACTGCTCTGCCACTTGAACCACAGCTCTACTTCTGACTTTTTCTTTGTATGTGGAATGGAGGAATCAAACCCAGACCTTCTTGCATGCTAGGGAAGCACTCTATCACTAGGCCACGCTCCTGGTCATGTCTCTGAATTTTTGTACTTCAAGCTAGTATTCTTTTACTTGAGCCATAGATCCACTTCTGGTTGGTTTGTGTGCGTGCGTGCGTGCGTGCGTGCGTGCGTGCGTGTGTGTGTGTGTGTGTGTGTGTGTGTGTGTGTGTGTGTGTGTGATTAATTGGAGATAAGAGTCTCTTCTAGCTGGTCCAGTGGCTCATGTCTGTAATCCTACTCAGGAGGCTGAGATCTGAGTAACCAGGTTCAAAGCCAGCCCAAGCACAAAATACGGTAAGACTCTTTGTTTTTGTTTTTGCCAGTTGTGGAGCTTGAACTCAGGGCCTGAGCACTGTCCTTGGTCTTTTCTCAAGGCTAGAGCTCTACCACTTGAGTCACAGCCCTATTTCCAGCTTTTTTCTATGTATGAAGTACCGGGGAGGAATTGAACTGGGTCTTCCTGCATGCTAGGCAAGCACTCTACCACTAAGCCCAACTCCCAGCCCTAAGGCTGTGAAACTCTTATCTCCAATTAATCACTATAAAAAGGAAAGTGGGGCGGTGGCTTCAGGGGTAGGGCCATAGCCTTGAGCTGAAGAGCTCAGGGACATGCCAAGGCCCAGAGTCCAAGCCCCATGACCAATTAAAAAAAAAAAGTCTCATGGACTTTCTTACTCGGGCTGTCTTTGAACCATAATCCTCAGGTCTCCACCTCCTGAATAGCTAGGAATACAAGTGTGAGCAACAGTGCCTGGCTGTTTCCTATTTTTTGGCACATGAGAATATTGAATTAGAGGAGCTAAATAAATTACCTAATTTCACGTAGCTAGTGAATGACATTGTTGAGATAAACTTGTCTGTTTTAGTTCTAGGCTATATCCCTTTCTATGTAAAAAATCTCTTGCTAAGATAAGCATTTATAGATACATTTGAGCCAGGAGGTTAGCCTAGTGGTAGAGTGCTTGCCTAGCATGCACGAAAACCCGGGTTCCATTCCTCGGTACCTCATACATAGCAAAAAAGCCAGAAATGGTACTGTGGCTCAAGTGGTAGAGCTCTAGCCTTGAGAAAGCCCAAGGAAAGTGCTTAGGCCCTGAGCTCAAGGCCCAGGACTGGCAAAAAAAAAAAAAAAAAAAAAAAAAAAGAAAAAAGAAAAAGATACATCTGAGTTGGGCTCATGCCAGTAATCGTTAAGATCTAAGGATCCTGTACATGAGACACTTATTTCCAATTAACTACCAAAAAAAGCCACAAGTGGAGCTGTGGCTCAAGTAACAGAATGCTAACTTTGAGCACAAAAGCTCAGGGAAGCACCTAATACCTGAGTTCAAGCTCCAGGACTGGCACAAAATAGAAAAGAAAGATGCATTTGGCCTCTGAGGAGTATTTGTAAATGTGGAGAGCATTCAAGACAGTTTGAGAATGAATAGTCAAATTGCTCAGGCAAAAAACTGGGGAGATGCTGAGGACATCTGGCTGGACAAAGTCTGGTAACCAAGGAGCAGCACAGCCTGGCTGTTCCCACTTGCTCTTGGCTGGCCTCCAATTCTTCTGCCTTCCTTCCTGCTTCCTACAGTCTGGGAGTCTTTAGCCACCTGCAGTCCAGTAGTTACACTTGGGGCTCTGTATTAGTGGCACTCAGTACAAACATACCTATTGCACAGTGCTGTTCTGGACCCTGTAAGTACAATGAAAATGGCATAGTCTCTATGCCCTCTGCTTTGCAGTCTTGAAAATCTTCTGATCTTCAGTATTTAGTTCATTATTCAAAGATAGTCTGTTCAGTTGAATTGGATTGAGCATTTTCATTTTTTTTGGTGCTCTTGTTTTGAGGCAGTGCTTGTTATATAGCACAGTTTGGCATCAAACTTAAAATGCTTTTGCTTCTCTATCCCAAATGTCAGGATTTCGGAGTGGACTACCACTGCCCAACTCTGCAATCCATTTGTTTGTTTGTTTATTTGTTTATTTATTTGGTTGGTCATGGAGCTTCAACTCAGGGCCTGAGGGCTGTCCTTAAACACTTTTGCTCAAAGCTAGTGTTCTAGGGCGGGGAGTCTCGCCTTAGTGGTGGAGTGCTTGCCTAGCATGTGCGAAGACCTGGGTTTGATTCCTCAGTACCACAAACATAATAAAAATGCCAGAAGTGGTACTGTGGCTCAAGTGGCAGAGCTCTAGCCTTGAGAAAGCCCAAGGACAGTGCTCAGGCCATGAGCTCAAGCCCAGGTAAAAAAAAAAAAAAAGCTAGTGTTCTATCACTTGGAGCCACAGCTCCACTTTTGGTTTTGGTGGCTAACTGGAGATAAGAATCTCATGAGCTTCCTCCCTGTATTGGCTTTTAACTCTGGTCCTCAGATCTCAGTAGGTGGGATTACAGGCATGAGTCACTGCGCCTGGCACCATATATATATAATTGTTTTGTGGGTCATGGGACTTGAACTCTGGGCCTGGGCCCTGTCTCTGAGCTCTTCAGCTCAAGGCTACTGCCCTACCCCTGAGCCACAGCTCCACTTCCCATTTTCTAGTGATTAACAGGAGCTAACAGTCTCACTGTCTTTAGTGCCTGGGCTGGCTTTGAACCTTGATCCTCAGATCTCAGCCTCCTGAGTAGCTAAGATTACAGGTATGAGCCACTGTGTCTGTCTACCTACCATATTTTTAGATCATGGTTCTAGTATGTTAGAGCATTTATCTCTAGAGAAAATGATGTGTGTGTGTGTGTGTGTGTGTGTGTGTGTGTGTGCATGCGTGCGTGCGTGCGTGTGTGTGTGTGTGTGTGTGTGTGTGTGTGTGTGTGTGTGTTTTTCTTGCCAGTCCTAGGGCTTGAACTCAGGGCCTGCTGGGCTGTCTCTGAGCTTCTTTTGTGCAAAGTTAGTGCTCCAGCACTTGAGCCACAGCTCCACTTGTGGCTCTTTTGTAGTTTAGTGGAGGTAGGCGTGTCCCAGACTTTCCTGCCCATGCTGACTTCAAACTCCTATCCTCAGATCTCAGCCTCAGTAGTGAGAATTATAGATGTGAGCCAGCAGTGCCCAGTTAAGGGAATATTTCTTGAGACATTCCTCAGTGTTTATGCCCTTATGTAAACTGTCTGGTTTATAGCAAACATATAATACTCAAATCCTTTATTCCTTTCCCCAGGCTGCTGCTTATTCTGTCCCTGTCTCCAAGTAGGCTATATGTTGATTAGTAAAGTTAAGTTCTACTAGAGTTGAGAAGAGTATACAAGATGTATTCTTGCTCTCTTTTCTGGCAAGGTATAACAGAAAAGATGCCATAACTAACAATCTTGATGAGCCAGGCATTTTATGTGCATCAACTCATTCACCTCCACACCAAGTCTAGCTGAAGAAACTGAGACTGAAAGAGGTGAAGTGGCTTTCCTGCGGGTGGGGTGTACTCAGCTTGGGGAATTCTAGCTTGGACAGTCAAAATATAGACTCGTTTGCTTGGTGTAGTCAAAGCTATTGTCCTGCAAGGGACCCAAGGCCTGAACTTTGAGCATGATCCATCTATAGCCTATAATTGGCTATCATCTAGCTAGAAGCAGGTGTGCTTGATGTGATAATCTGGACGAGGCTGAAGCCAGTGTCTAGAGCAGAGTTAAACAGATCCAGATGACCCCCTTTTCCATCTTTCACTGAGCACTGGGGAGCCACAAAACAATGATTTCCTGGCCAATGAAGAATTCCTATAATTACATGAAAGTCTTTTATTTTATTTTAATGTTGTGCTGGTGCTGGAGTTTGAACTCAGAGTCTAGGTACTGTCCATGAGCTTTTGTGCTCAGGGCTAGTGCTCTATCACTTGAGCCACAGCTCCACTTTCAGCTTTTATTTGAGGGAGTGTGCGGTTAACTGGAGATAAGAGTCTCATGGACTTTCTTGCTCAGGCCGATTTTGAACCACGACCCTCAGATCTTAGCCTCATGAGCAGCTAGGATTACAGGTGTGAGCTGCTAGCACCTGGCTCACTACCAGCTTTTTGGTAGTTAACTGGAGACAATAGTCACATGAACTTTACTCTGGGCTGGATTTGAACCCTGATTCTTAAATATCAGCTTCCTGAGTACCTAGGGTTGCAGAGTCTTTCTTAACAATGTGAAATAATATTTCTGGTAAGAACATCATGAAAACAGTTGATGTGTGGATGCCACTTCTATAAATAGTGCTCTGAGGGCATGTTTGCCAAGGACTGATTCATTAAAGGATGAAAACATCAGTGCTTCCTCTAATGGGTCTGGCACCTGGATGTCATGATGGATAGTGCGTTCTAGACAACAGCTGAGTTATTTTGGTGGGGGAGAAGGGGGGCTGATCATGGAGGCTTGAACTCTGGGCCTGTGTGCTGTTCTTGAGCTCCTTTTGTTCAAAACTAGCACTCTACCACTTGAGCCACAGTGCCATTTCTGTTTGTTTGTTTGTTTTTTTCTATGATTTAATTGGAGATAAGAATCTCACATACTGGGGCCGGGAGTTTGGCCTAGTGGTTAAAATGCTTGCCTAGCATGCATGAAGACCCAGGTTCGATTCCTCGGTACCACATGCATAGAAAAAAGCCAGAAGTGGTGCTGAGGCTCAAATGGTAGAGCTCTAGCCTTGAGAAAGTCCAAGGACAGTGCTCAGGCCCTGAGCTCAAGCCCAGGACTGGCAAAAAAAAACCCCAAAAACCAAGAATCTTACATACTTTCCTACTCAGGCTGGCTTAGAACTATGATCCTCAGATCTCTAGCTTCCTGAGTAGCTAGGATTATAGGCATGAGCCACAGACCCCGCCTCTTTTTTTTTTTTTTTTGCCAGTCCTGGGGCTTGAAGTCAGGGCCTGAGCACTTCTTGGGCTTTTTCAAGGCTAGAGCTCTACCACTTGAACCATAGCACCACTTCCAGCTTTTCTGAGTATGTGGTACTGAGGAATCAATCCTAGAGCTTCGTGCATGCTAGGCAAGCACTCTACTACTAGGCTACACTCCTGGCCATGCCCCATTTGTGTGTGTGTGTGTGTGTGTGTGTGTGTGTGTGTGTGTGTGTGTGTGTGTGTGTGTGTGTGTGTGTGAAGACTGGGGCCTGAATTCAGAGCCCAGGTTTTTTGTCACTCAAGGCTAGGACTCTACCACTTAAACCACAGCTCCACTTCCAATGTTTTCATAGTTAATTGAGGATAAGTGTCTCACACTTGGGGCCAGATTTTGGCCTAGTGGTAGAGTGCTTGCCTACCAGTCTCGAAGACCCAGGTTCTATTCCTTGATACCACATACATAGAAAAAGTTGGAAGTGGTGCTGTGGCTCAAGTGGCAGAACTCTAACCTTGAGAAAAGCCCAAGGACAGTGTTCAGGCCCTGAGTTCAAGCCCCAGGACTGGAAAAATAAAAAAAGGAAGAAGAGTCTCACACTTTCCTGCCCAGGTTGGTTTTGAATCACAATCTTCAGATCTTAGATTCCTTTAAGTAGCTAGGATTACAAGTGTGAGTCATCAATTTCAGCTTAGAACAAAAAAGAGAGAACTGTGTTTTTATGGTAGCTTTTTATCTTTATTGCATATTTCTCTGAGCTGACACCTGTCTCAGTTTGCCTTCAATGTACCATTTTATTACTGTATCAGGTAATATGCCGTATTATGCTTTGTGGAATGTGACAGCAGAGTGCCACAAATTTAGTTAGTAGCCCCAGTTGGTACATAAAGAGAAAAAATATATATTTTTGAAAAGAAATAGCTCCTAAGGCTGGTTCACACCTATAATCTAACTCAGGAGGCTGAGATCCGAGGATCAGGGTTCAAAGCCAACTTTGTCAGGAAAGTCTATGAGACTCTTATCTGAAATAAGCTACCAGAAAACCATAAGTGGAGCTGTGGCTCAAAGGTTAGCCTTTAGCAAAAAAAAAAAAAAAAATGTAAGGGTGGCCTGGGAATGTGGCTTAGTGGTAGAGTGCTTTCCCAGTATGTACAAAGCCCTGGGTTTGATTCCTCAGTACAACATGAACACAAAAAGTCAGAAGTAGTGCTGTGGTTCAAGTGGTAGAGTGCTAGCCTTGAGCAAAAGCAGCCCAGGGACAGTATCTAGGTCCTGAGTTCAATCCCCAGACTGGAAAAAAAAATCTGAGGGACAGTGCCAGGCTTTGTGTTCTAGCCTTAGGATGTCACAAAAAAAGAAAGAAAGAAAGAAAGAAAGAAAGAAAGAAAGAAAGAGAGAAAGAATAGCTCCTGATTCCAGAAGCTCTTGTAAACAAATCACTTGTAAGCCTATCTGCTACCATATATCTCCATTGCTGTAAAATGTTTCTTTGTCTTGACTAATGGCTATATGTAATTTTAAGTCAGTAAATGCTTGAAAGTGGTGCTAGCTGTGGATCTGTGGGTAAGAAAGGCAAATTTACACATGAAATAGATGTCTGTTCCAGTAAAAGTGTTTGTTACAGGGGTCGAATTTACCTACTACCAGTGGCTGAACAGTCTTCAATTTTCTTGTTGCGGTTAGGTTGGACATTGAATGGCAGCAGTAGGCAAATCAGACTTGGTCAGTAGAAGCCTATGAGTTGAGCATATTCATAGTTTTCATGTCTACAGTGATCTCAAGGAATAATGCAACATCCAGTAATGGATGGCAAAGGCAGGTAAATGTCAACAGGGTGAGTCATTCTCTGCTTGTTTGCTGAGAGATTGTTTCACTGTGTGTGTGTGTGTGTGTGTGTGTGTGTGTGTGTATTTGGTTTCTAGTAACACTTTAACACAAGAGCTCTATGCTTTGTTCCCACTGGGTTGTCTCACACTTCTGCTCCAGCTTCATTACCTACAATCTTGTAATCTCTTTTGCAGTCCAGGCCTTTGACTACTTGGCCAAACTATTCTCTACTTGCCATGAATCTATTTATATTCTGACCTTGTGCTATTTCTATTTCCAAAAGTAGATAATCCAGTACACTGCCTGAAGCTCTGCCTACTAGGAGGGTTTCCCCTATTTTTTCCCTTTTTTTTTTGCCAGTCCTGGGCTTAAGCTCAGGGCCTGAGCACTGTCCTTGGACTTTCTCAAGGCTAGAGCTCTACCACTTGAGCCTCAGCACCACTTCCGGCTTTTTTCTATGTATGTGGTACCGAGGAATCGAACCCGGGTCTTCATGCATGCTAGGCAAGCACTCTACCACTAGGCCAAACTCCCGGCCCCTTGCTTTTTTTTTTTTTTTAAACAAGGTCTTGATAAGTAGCTTACATTGGCCTTGAACTTGAGATCTTCCTCAGTCTGAGTGTTGGGATTATAGGTGTGCACCATCATACTCACTACCTTTTTTTCTTTCCACTATTCTCTTTCAAAGCCAGACCTGAATAGAACTGTAATACAGTCATCTTCATTTTTTTCCCCCTCTTCCTTCTTCCTTTCTTTTTCTCTCTACTTGTACACCAATGGAACTCAACATGTAGTCTAGGCTGGCCTCCAAGTCTTTGCTCTTCCTGCTTCTGCTTCCTGAGTGCTGATATTATAGACATGCACCATCATAGTTGGCATTATTTTTTTTTTCAGTTGGAACTACTATTTAATTCAATTTACAGTTGTTTACGATCATACTGGAGTAGCCACCTGGCTTAGATAGGGGTGAGATTTAGTTAATGAGATAGAAAATGGAGAGAGAGCATTCTTAAATCTTTTAGTTCTTTGTTGTTGGTTTTTGTATAACTCTTTTTTCCATATATTTTAATTGTAATATAAGAGTTACATTATATTCACTAGATAGAAGGTGCATTACTTCACAAACATTGATACCCTTTCTCATGTCTTGGTCCCCATTTCTCTCCCCCCACCCCCGATCCTTTAGCTCTTTACGGACTGAAATTATATCTGCATTTTTCCTTCTGGAATATTATTTTGATTTATCATCATGGCACAGAGAGGGAAAAGGAGGCAGAAGAGGTTTTAAAGCTGCTACTGGGCCTTCTTCCCTTTGTTATTCCTTTCTATATCAGCCAATGAACCAATATCAATTCTAATTATCTGGAAGTCGGGGAAATCACCAGGTAGACCCAAAGTGTTACTGCTTAAACATCTTAGTTTGCCCAGAATTTGGGGTTGGATATTTGAAGCCTATTCTTCCTTTCAAAGCATGTCTGATTGAAGAGTCATCCCTATTTTTATTTTCTCTTCTGTTTATTTTCAAGATTAGGTTTTGCTATGTTGCCAAGGCTGACCTGGAACTCATGATCTTCCTGCCCTAGTCACTTTTGTGCTAAGATCACAGATATGTTCCACCATACCAGGCCTTAGACCTGTTTCTTCTTATAAGTGAGTGCCAGTACTGTGGCCTGGAACTTCAGCTCTGAGCCTAGTTAACAGAATATAAGAGTCTAGGGAATTTTCTGCCTGAGAGGGCTTTAAACCTTGATCCTCGGATCTCAGCCTCCAGAGTAAGTAAGATTGTACGAGTGAGCAACCAGTGTTTAGACCTCTATTTTCTTTCCCCCTTTCTCTTTTCTGGAGCTTGAACTCAGAGCCTGGGTGCAGTTTCAGAGCTTCTTTTGCTTAAGGCTAGCACCACTTAAGCCACAGCCCCACTTTCAGCTTTTTTGAGTAGTTTATTAGAGATAAAGAGTCATAAGAACTTTCCTGCCCAGGTTGGCTTCAAACCACAGTCCTCAGATATCAGCCTCCTGAGTAACTTGCTTGTTCTTTTTCTTTTCTTTTTTCTTTCTTTCTTTCCTTCTTTCTCTCTCTCTCTTTCTTCCTTCCTTTCTTTCTTTCCTCCTCTCCCCTCCTCTTTTCCTTTTTGGTGCTGGTCCTAGGGCTTAAATTCAGGCCTGGGTGCTGTCCCTGAGCTTTTGTGCTCAATCTACAACTCTAGTGATTGAGCCATACCTCTACTTCTAAAATTTTTTGGTAGTTAATTGGAGATAAGAGTCTTGAGTTGGAGCTGGGTGAGGTGGCTCACACCTGTAAATCCTAGCTACTAAGGAGGCTGAGATCTGAGGATCAAGGTTCAAATCTTGCCCAGGCACAAAAGGACCTGAGATTCTTATCTATAATTAACCTCTAGAAAATGTCAAGTGGGCTTGGCTCAAGGGTAGGGCAATAGCCTTGAGCTGAAGAGCTCAGGGACAGCACCCAGGCTGAGTTCAAGTCCCATGACCCCCCCCCCCCAAAAGAGTCTGAGTTGGCTTTGAACCAACACTCTTAGACCTTAGCCTCGAGAACAGGTAGGATTACAAGTGTAAGCTACTAGTTAGCCTTGAGCAACAGAAGCTCAGGGACAAAGCTCAGTTGAGTTCAAGTCCCAGAAACATCAAACATAGATAGATAGATAGATAAATAAGTATTTTTATATATTGAAACTAGGAAGATTGTGAACATGTTTATAAAAGGAAGTAGAAAGGAGTCAGGGCAAAAAATATAGGGGGAAAAACAAGACTAATTCATAGACAACATTCTAAAGAGAGGCTAGAAAGGAAGAATAGATAGTTTGAAGTATATTACTATCACAGGATATTAGGATCGGCAAGTTTATGGGTAAATCTATCCCTGTGCATGAACTGAGAATAGAAACTGGGCTGTGAAACTGAGGTTAGGTCTAATCAAGAACTATGGAGCAGGTCTTAGTGAGCATGAGTAGGTTTTATGAAGCTAGAGGGCTGAGAATGCAGCTTAGTTTTGGAGTGCTTACCTAGCATGCATGAGGCCCTGGGTTCAATTCCTTGGTAAATGAAATAAATAAATATTTAACAAAAAGAAACTAGATATGGTATTCTTAGAAGGGTGGAAAAGTGTAAGGCCAGAGTAGAAACAGAATATTTAAGGAAATCTAGAATTAACAGTGATGCCCTGAGCTGAAGAGCTCAGGGACAATGTCCACATCCAGGGGTAGGGCCGTAGCCTTGAGATGGAGAGCTCAGGGATATCGCCCAGGCAGAGTTCAAGCCCCATGACCCAAAAACAAGTGGGGGGGGGGATGAGAGATGTAAATAGGCATAACAAGTGGAATAGGCAGTGAGACAAATGTAATTTTATGATACTAGTAAATCATCTAGATTTGTAGAAGGTTAAAAAGAACTGAGAAACTGGGGCCGGGAGTTTGTCCTAGTGGTAGAATGCCTTGCCTAGCATACACAAAGACCCAGATTGGATTCCTTGGTACCACATACATAGAAAAAGGCAGAAATGGTGCTGTAGCTCAAGTGGTAGAGATCTGGTCTTGAGAAAGCCCAAGGACAGTGCTCAGGCCCTGAGTTCAAGCCTGAGTTCACACACACAAAAAAAGAACTGAGCTATCACAATCACTATCCTTGAAATTAATCTGGGAATGGCTCTTCAAAAACACAGTAGGAGGGCCAGGAGTTTGGCCTAGTGTTAGAGTGCTTGTCTAGCATGCACTAAGACCCATGTTCAATTTCTCGGTACCACATAGCTCAAGTGGTAGAGAAAAGTCCAAGGACAGTGCTCAGGTCCTAAGTTCAAGCCCCATGACTAGCAACCCCCCGCCTCCTCCACCCCGCAAAAAAAACCCCCAAAAAACAAAACAAAAAAAAACCAGTAGGAGTACCTGGTGTACAGGGTATGACAGGGTGTGACATGTACTCTAGGCTTGTCTGTGCTTGGCAAGCTCTGTACTACAAAACTACATCCCAGCTCCTACACATTCTTTTTAAGTTGTAAGACAACTTACATAAATAATGGAAGGAGAGGTTCCATGTTCTGGCTCTTTCAGAATAATGCATTTGAAACATGACAAATGGTTTCTGGCCACACACATAGCTAAATCATTCAACAAATATTAACAGACGCCTGACATATTCAGGAGCGGTGCCAGAGACTGAGGTCATTCAGATTAAACAATAACAAGAAAAAAATAAATGAAACGATTTGCATCGTCTATGAGCCTGTTCACATATAGAAATGTATACGCAGTAATAATTAAGGTCACTACTAAGCGGCCCAACAAGTCATGTTACGTGGTCGAGGCAAACTTGGGAGAAGGGCTCTGGGCTGGCAAGAGGACATTTGGTTTCCCCACATCCCATACTGGAATCTGGCAAGTCACCCAGCCGGGTCACCTGTCTAAGGGGACTAACAAGTAGAATTGCTGCGGATCTTCAAAAGGAACATGTATGAGGACACACAAGTGCGAGGCCTACTACAAGTGACAGTCGGCAGGGCCACTCCTTGAAGGAACAAGCCGCCTCTCCCAGGCTCCAGATCGTCCACTGAGCTTGGCACACGGCAACCATCCCCTCGACCCGTGGCTTCGGGATGATCAAGTTCCGCTTCCGCAGGCAGGTTTTCTTTTTCTTTTCCCCTTTTCTGCTGTGGGCGTGGCTGCCAGGCCAGCGTCAGAGGTAAGCTGAAGGAGGCCCACGCTCCTGCGCATGCTCCTGAGGAGAGGCGGAGACCGGAAAGACGGGGGCGGGGCGAAGCGACTCGGGCCCGCGGGCTCGCTCCTTCTGGGGCCGGGTGCGGGGAGGCGGGAGCGCGCGCGCGTTCGCGCGTCCGGCTCCTTACAGTAGTGACGGCCGCGCGGGAGCGGTCACATGACCTTAGCGGCTGCCTGTACAGTAAGAACCCAATATGGCAGCGGCGGTAGCAGTGGCAACGGCAGCAGGACCGGCCGCCCTGTAGACACCCCCCCCCGCCCGCGTCCCTCCCCCGCCGCTTCCTCCGCTAGGGTGCTCCTCCGGCCCGACTTCCCCTTTTTCCCACCTTTCCCGGCACCGCGGGAAAAGCAGCGCAGGGCAGAGCAGAGCAGACAGGGAGGGCGGCCGGAGCCGGGACACGGGAGCCTCCCAGTCAGTTCAAGACCCGACATGAGGGAAAAGGGCCGTAGGAAGAAGGGCAGGACCTGGGCGGAGGCCGCCAAGACGGTAAGGGGGAGGCAGTGGAGGGGGAAGGCTGGGAGGGTTTCGTTCCCTCGCCGCTCGCCTGTCGCCGGGGAATGGAGGTCACGGGCTCCCCGCGACCCGGCGGAGGGGCCATGAAACCCAGCGGGAAGGGCGGCGGTTAGGGGTCGGGGCCGCGGTCCCCGGGGGGAAGGGGACGCGAGGCGCCCGCGGAGGGGGGTCGTCGCGGGGCTGCGGCGAGTCCTCCGGGTGTTTTCAAGCTGTGGGTCCGGGTCCCGTCGCGGCCGCCCCCACTCGGGCAGCCCCCGCCCCCGGCTCGGGAAGTCTTGTTGTGCTCGCACCGTAACCGGTTCTTCTCCCGGGGCTCCTGGAGAAACCCCCACTGGATGCTGGCAGGAGACGGCTCGTGCGTGCATTCGCCTCGGAAATACGGGGCGGGGGGGCTGGGGCTCGGGGACCTCACCCGCTCCGGCCGCGCTGCCGCTGGACCCCCCGGGTCCCCCGAGGTACTGACTCCCGGAGCCGGCGCCAGGTCACGAGGCTTTTGTTTGTGTTTGCTGTTGGAGCTGAAAGTGCCGGAGGTGTTTAGAGACGAAGTAACAGGTGGGACTTGTAGGATTTTCTCCCCCCCCTTTTTTTTTTCTGTTTCCGTAGAGACCTATTCTGAACCAGGCAGCAAGGCATGGTGGGACGTGTAGTCTTAGCTGGCCTTCACCTCTCCCTAGTCCAGACTGTAGACTGATAAAGTTAGGATTAATCGACAAAAGGATTTTTTTCTTCCAGTTTTGTTATAAAAATAGAGGTAAGTTTTGTTTTGTTTTTGTTTTTGTTTTTTTAATCGTGGGGAATTGAGAACTTCTGTCATGCTTTAAGAACAACATAAAAGCCATTAGAGCTTGGCACCCGTAGTTCACGCCTGTAAATCCCAGCTACTCAGGAAGCTAAGGTCTGAGGATCATGATTGGAGGAAGCCAAGCCCGGCAGGAACGTCTGAACTCCAATCAACCGTGAAAAAGTTGGTAGTGGGGCCGGGAGTTTGGCCTAGTGGTAGAGTGCTTGCCTAGCATGCATGAAGACCCGGGTTCGATTTCTCGGTACCACATACAGAGAAAAAAAAAAAAAGCCAGAAGTGGTGCTGAGGCTCAAGTGGTAGAGCTCTGGCCTTGAGAAAAGTCCAAGGACGGTGCTCAGGCCCTAAGTTCAAACCCTCAACCTGCCAAAAAAAAAAAAAAAGCTGGTAGTGGATCTATGGCTCACGTTGAGGAGCACTAGATTTGTGGGGGGTGGGAGGGAAGAAGCCCAGGGACAACTCCCAGGCTCTGAGTTCAAGCCTCAGAAGTGGTACAGCATGATAAACCATTAGAAGAAAAGCAAAGCTCTTTTCCTCCTTAAGGGTGCAACAAAATAACACATTAAACAGTAACATTTCAAACCTGTTGCTGGTGGCCTGTAATCCTATCTACTCCGGAAGTGGAAGTGGGCTCTAAGGACTGCGGCTCAAAGCCATCCTGGGCAGAAAAAGTCCTGAAACTGATCTTCAAATAACCATCAGAGGGCCGGGAGTTTGGCCTAGTGGTAGAGTGCTTGCCTAACATGCACGAAGACCCGGGTTCGATTCCTCGGAAGTGGTGCTGAGGCTCAAGTGGTAGAGCTCTAACCTTGAGAAAGTCCAAGGACAGTGCTCAGGCCCTGAGTTTAAGCCCAGGACTGGCAAAAAAAAAAAAAAATCATCAGAAAACCAGAAGTGGCTCTGTAGCTCGAAGTGCTAGAGTGCTAGCCTTAAGTGAAAAAAAGCTTAGGGATAGCACCCAGGCCCTGAGTTCAAGATACACAATTGAGCTCCCCCCAAATCAAAAAGACAGTAACATTTCAGTGTTGGAGGAGAGTGAGAGGCATAGTCAATGTGAATAAGTAATCATTTTTGTGTTTTTTCAACAAGATACTTCTGAATACAAAAGTAATGAATGTTTACTGTGGGAAATTCTGAAAATTATAGAATAAGTGTAAAGAAGAAAGTTACAGGTTGTAACTGCTTTGCCATACCTTAACTCTAGCCTTGTTTCCATAACCCAGATGGTTTATTCTGGATTTGTTTTTGTAGGTTTAATGAGGTAAAGTTGATGAATCTTTCACTTGTGTTTATTTTTGTGGAAATTGTGAGGAAATGAGGAAATAGCACTTTTTATTGTTTTCACTTAACAGTGTCGATCTGCAATCATGACAGTGTGCTTAATTTTCCCACTAACAGATTAAACTCAGCTATTGACTCCAGCCTGTAATCCCGACTACTCAAGAGACTGAGATGTGTGCACGTGTGTGTGTGTGTGTGTGTGTGTATGTGTGTATGTGTGTATGTGTATATGTATGTGTATGCGCATGCCTATGCGTGCTGCCCCGCGGCTTGAATTCAGAGCCTGCGCGAACACATACATAAAGTATAAGATACTAGGTATACATACTTATATGTACAGTGAGAAGGTATTGTAAGACCTTAAGCATTTAAGATAGTAAGAAAATAGTTTTTACCAAGAATGTAACAAAACTTTTGTGTTCTTGAGTATTATAGTTGTCTTGCTTAAGGAATGCTATAAAAATAGTGTGGTAATACTGACCAATAACATAGTAATAAATTATTTTCTATTTTGTCCAAACCTAGGTTTGTACTCAGGGCCTTGTGCTTGCTTGTTCTACCATTGAGCCATAGCTTCCCTTCCCCCCACCTCTCTTTTTACCAGTCCTGGAGCTTCAACTCAGGGCCTTAGTTAGCACTGTCCTTGAGCTTCTTTTGCTCAAGGCTAGCTCTCTGTTGCTTGAGCCACAACTCCACTTCTGGCTTTTCTGTGTATGCAGTACTGAGGACTCGAACATAGGGCTTCGTGCATGCTAGACATGCACTCTACCACTGGGCCATACTCCTGCTCCCCCACAGCTTTTTGTATTGGTTAAATTTTTGTGTGTATGTACTGACACTGGGGCTTGAATTCAGGGCCTGGGATTTATCCCTTATCTTTTTGGCTCAAGTTTGGTACTCAACTACTTGAGCCACAGTTCCTTTTTCAGCTTTTTGGTTAAGTGGAAATACACGTCTCACTGATTTTTCTGCTTGGCCCAGCTCCTAACCCCAATCCTCAGATCTCAGCCTCCTGAAAACTAAAGGTTACAGGTGTGAACCAATGATGCCTGGTTAGGTATTAATTCTTTTTTTTTTTTTTTTTTTGCCAGTCCTGGGCTTGAGCTCAGGGTCTGAGCACTGTCCTTGGGTTTTCTCAAGGTTAGAGCTCTACCACTTGAGCCACAGCCCCACTTCTGGCTTTTTCTATACATGTAGTACTGCGAAATTGAACCTGGGTCTTTGTGCATGCTCCACAAGCACTCTACCACTAGGCCAAACGCCTGGCCCAGGTATTAATTCTTAATGATTGCTTAGTATTCCATTGTTTTTGGATGTATTACCATATAAAAAGAATACTCCTGACTATTTGAGAGGTAGATGCCCCCTCCTCCCCCTCCCCCTTTTTTTAAAAGATAGAATCTCAATATGTAGTCCAGGCTGTCTTTGAACAATTCACCTGCCTCAGCCCTTCAAGTGTTGGGATTATAGGTTTCTGTCACTATGCCTGGTCAGTTCTGTGTGGGGAGATGGGGGAGTGGGGAGGGGAGTTGTTTTGGTAGGTTTTGCCCTGGGTGCTCTCCCTGAGCTTTTGTGCTCAAGGTTTAGTGCTCTATCATTTGAGCCACAGCTTTACTTGTAACTTTTTTTTTTTTTAAACCAGTCCTGGGGCTTAAACTCAGGGCCTGGGCACTGTTCTTGAGCTCTACCATTTGAGCCACAGCACCACTTCCAGTCTTTTCTGTGTATGTGGTACTGAGAAATCTAAACCAGGGCTTCGTGCATGCTAGGCAAGCACTCTAGCACTGGGCCTCAATCCTGGCTGCTCCGTTTGTAGCTTTTTGGAGATTACAGTCTCATAGACTTCCTACCTGGGCTGGCTTCTGACCAGTATTCTCAAATCTCAGCCTCCCGAGTAGCCAGGATTACTGCTGTGAGCTACTGGTACCTGGCAATTTTCCCCCCTCTTGTGACAAGCTTCTCCCACATATTTCTGAACATGTTTTATATATTTATGTTTATTATATGTATATGGACATTTATATTGAATAAAGGAATAAGAGAATAAGAAGTTATTAACTTCTTGTGATATATTCTTATAAATCTTTAACCCTTTGTGCCAAGTTAGAGTCTCACCCAAAAGTTTGCAAGTTTGTATTCTCTACTTTTCTCTGTAGTCCAAGTAACAATATCATAGAGTATCAATAAAAGGATTGCAATTTTTTTGGTTTTGTTTTATGAGACAGGGTCTGGTCTTCAACTTACATGCCTTGGATTCATGAATATAGAGATTATAAGTGTGTGTGCCAACATACCTGTCTTTTTGGTCGTTTTGTTTAGCTAGATGCAAACATTTTATATATGTTACAGACTTTTCATCACAATGACAAATACCTTAGGGAAAGTTTAAAATGAGTAAGGATTTATTTTGGCTAAAAATTTCTGGGATTTCAGTCCAGAGTTGGCTGAATCAAATGCTTTGAACCTGAGGTAAGGTGACTATTTTGGCAGTGAGAGCTGCTAGCAGAGATTATCCTCCTCGTAGTGGCCCATAAGCATAGAGACAGAACACACCAGGGATAAACCAGCTCTAGCCTTTTAACGTTTCTTCTTCTGCCCAATAATATTATCATATTGCTAGTTATCAGTGAATCAATCCACTAATGAGGTCAGAATACTCATGATCTAGTCACTTCCCAAAAGATTCACCTCTGAACACTTTTATACTGGGAACCACACCTTCAACATAGGAGCTTTTTGGAGAGACAACTTCATAGCCAGACCTGAATAGTATCTGTGCTGTCAAATGTAGTAACCATACATTAGGGCACCTAACTAAATGTGGCTGGTTTAAGGAACTGCTTTTAAACTTTTATCTACTTTTTATTATTTTGAGTTTAAGTACTTACGCATGGCTAGGAGCCACCATTATTGAACAATGTAGATGTGAGGTAACTTGTGCTTATCTACTATAGGTCTCTTTCCAAACTTATCTGGTCAGGTCAGTTATCTTCTTTTCCACTATATCTCCTGCTCTTTTTATATTAAATTGTAAAGAGACACAGTGAATAAATGTCACTAGCCCTGTGATGTTTCCTTGTTTGTCTTTTGACACACACATACACACATATATATTGGTTCTGCTTTTTTTCTCTTTGTACTACTCTCAAGGCTGGAGCCATAGCTCTACTTCCAGATTTATTATTATTATGTAATTGTTATTATAAATGTGGTGATGTACAAAGGGGTTACAGTTACATAAGTCAGGTAAAGAGTACAATTCTTGGAGCTCCAGTTGTGCAGTCAGTTAGTGTACTGTACTTATAAGAGTCTAATTCTTTTTGGACAGTGTTACTCCTCTCCTCTTCCATTTTCCTCCTCCCATACCCACCCACAAATTGTATAGTTCATTTTCCACCTAGGGAGTACCACTGTTGCATTTGTTTACCCTTTGTCCCTCCATTTCTGTGCAGCTTTTTTAAAATTTAATTTTGTTAAGGTGATATACAGAGGGGTTACAGCTACATATGTAAGGTAATGAGTACATTTCTTGTCAAACATTGTTATCCCCTCCCTCATTTTTCTCCCACTTTCCCTTCTTACCCCTCTTAAAAAAAAATAGTTAATTGGAGATGAGAATCTTACAGACTCATCCTGCTCAGGATGACCTCATACTGTGATTCTCATATCTTGAGTTATCCTTTCCTGGCCTGTTTTCACTGCGTGTATGTGTGTGTGTCCCCTTGTGTCTGTCCTGTAGTTTGAACTTGGGGCCATCCTTGCCTGGTCTGTTTTTTATTCTGTGTGTGTGTGTCTGTGTCTGTGTGTACGTGTATATGTGTGTGTATGTCCATCTGTCTGTTTGTCCTCGTGTCCCCATGTCCCTGGGTCCCTGTCTATCCATCTCTCCTAGTGTCCTGGGCCTGGTAGCTGTCTCTGAGCTTTTTCTTTCTTGCCAATCCTGGGGTTCAAACTCAGGGCTTGGACTCTATCCCTGTCCCTGAGCTTCTCTGTACCTAAGGCTAGTTAGTGTTCTACCACTTGAGCCACAGGGCCACTTCTGACTTTTTTTCTGAGTAGTTTATTGGAGTCTCACAGACTTTCTTGCATGGGCTGGCTTTAAACTGAGATACTCAGATCTCAAGCTCCTGAATAGCTAAGATTACAGATGTGATCCACTGATGCCTGGCTCCCTGAGCTTTTTCTGCTCAAGTCTCATAAACTATCCTCCCCAGGCTGGCTTTGAACAACAGTCCTTAGATTTCAACCTCCTTAGCAACTAGGATTACAGGCAAGAGCTACTGGCACTCAGCCTGCTTTCGTTTTTTGTTTTTGTTTTGTGGGTGATGGAGCTTGAGCTCTGGGTCTGGGCACTGACCCTGAGATCTTCAACTCAAGGCTTCTGCCTTATCCCTGGAGCCACAGCACCACCTCCCATTTTCTAGGAGTTTATTGGAGATAAGAGTCGCAGGTTCGGGCCAGGAGTTTGGCCTAGTGGTAGAGTGCTTGCCTAGCATGCTTGAAGACCGCGTTCGATTCCTCGGTACCACATACATAGAAAAAAGCCAGAAGTGGTGCTGAGGCTCAAGTGGTGGAGCTCTAGCCTTGAGGAAAAAGCCCAAGGACAGTGCTCAGGCCCTGAGCTCAAGTCCAGGACTGGCAAAAAAGAAAAAGAGTTTCAGTTCTTTAGTGTCCAGACTGGTTTTGAACCATGATCCTCAGATCTCAGCCTCCTGAATAGCTAACTTTCTTTTTTCTCCTTTTTTTTTTTAAATTTTTGGCCAGTCCTGGGGCTCGAACTCAGGGCCTGAGAACTTCCCTTAAGCCTTCTCAGGCTAGTACTCTACCATTTGAGCCACAACACCACTTCTGTCTTTTTCTGTGTATGTGGTACCAAGGAATCAAACCCAGAGAGCTTCCCGCATGCTAAGCAGGCACTCTACCACTAGGCTCCTGGTCTGTTTTTACTTTCAAGTGAGGATAATTAGAAAAAAGCTAGCCAAGAAAGGCCAGAACATTTGCTTCCAGGGAATTTTTTTGTTGGTCCTGGGGCATGAACTCAGGGCCTGGGCTGTCCCTGAGCCTTTCTATGCTCAAGGCCTGTGTTCTACCACAGTGCCACTTCCAGCTTTTTTCTGTTTATGTGGTACAGAGGAATCAAACCCAAGGCTTCATGCATGCTGACAAGCACGCTACCACTAAGCCACATTCCCAGCCCTAGCAAATTTTTCTTTTGGTCAGGTTTTTGCGATGTTGCCCAGGCTATCCTTATACTCAGGATCCTCTTACTTTAGCTTTCTGAGTGCTGATTTGTGTGCTACCACAGTTAGCTGCTGCTCTTTTGGGGGTGGATGACAGTCCTGGAGTTTTAATTTAACAGTCTCACACTTGCAAGGCTGGTGTGATAATGCTGAGCCATTCCTCTATTCCTTTTTCCCCTGGTTATTTCTATAGTCAAGTCTCCCTACCTGGAAATGAGTGTATCTGAGTTGAGATCTGTTAATTTCTAGGCTGAAGTTGTCTCTGGGATATCAGGGATGCCACCATGTCTAGCTTTCTTCCCTGGGGAAGGAGCTGCAGACTTTCCTGTCCAGAGGGCTCCAGTGTCACATCCTTCCAACTCAGTCTCTCTCATAGTTGGAGGTGACTGGTGCATATTATGTGTCAAGCTATGGATTGAGAAAGGGTATTCTGAACTTTTTCATATAGGATGGTCTCAAACTGAGATTTTCCTATTCTTAGCCTCTCAAGTAGCTGGGATTTCAAGGGTGAGCCACCAATGTCTATGGCTGTTTGTAACTCCGAGCTATTTGTAACATTTGGACTTAGGGAAATGTCTGTGATAGTTTGAATTTTCTTGATAGAACTTAAATTGTTAGGTTCTGGGTGTCAGAAGATAGTATAAGACTTACTAATTGTAGTGTTTTTTGAGTAAATTGGTCCATCTTTTAACAATAGTTATTCTGTGAAAAACTTAATTGAAAATTCTTTTGCTACTGGAGTCAGCTTAGGATGGCTCCCATCCATCTCGAATCCTTAACTCACTGGCATTTGAATTATTTAGTAGCTGGTTTAGCCATATTCAATTTCAAATAGTGCTCAGTGCTGCTAGTCACTTATTTTTTCTTTTTTTTTTTTTGGTGGTGGTATTGAATCATGATTGTTGGGCAAGCTCTCTATCTCTGAGATGTATCTGTAGCCCTCCTTTTTACTTAAAATAATTTTTGAGACAGTCTTGCTGTGTAGCTCACTTACTTGCTATACAGGCATGGATAGCCTCAACCTTTGGAGTGCTAGGATTACAGGTATGAACTACCATGTCTGGTTTAGTGAGTTATTTCTAAGGAGCAACACATTTGTGATTTTCCAGTTGCCTCTCTGATTTGAGAGGTTCTGACAAATTTGATAGATTTAAAATGGATACAACCATGAAATTGTTTTAAAATGGATACAACCATGAAATTGTTATAAAAGCCTTTCCTTTTTCTTTAAAAATTTTTTTCATTAGCTGGGAGCAGTGGCTCATGCCTGTAATCCTAGCTACTCAGAAGGCTGAGATCTGAGGATAGCAGTTCAAAGCCAGCTTGGGCACTAAGAACGTGAGACTCTTATCTCAATGAAGTACTAGAAAACTCAAAGTGGGGCTGTAACTCCAGGGGTAGGGTAGTAGCCTTGAGCTGAACAGCTGAGGGATAGTGCTCAGGTCCAGAGTTCAAGCCCCATGACCCACAAAACCCCCCCATAATAATTGGAAAGGTGATATAAAAAGGAATTATAGGAAGTGGTGCTGTGGCTCAAGTGGTAGAGTACACTCCTTGAGCTGTAGAGTTCAAGGACAAAGCCCAGGCCCAGAGTTCAAGCCCTGTGACACCCCACCCCCCAAAAAAAAAGTTACAGTTATATAAATCAGGGAAGGAGTACATTTCTTTTTGGACAGTGTCATCTCTTCCTTTGTTCTCCTAGTTTTTCCCTCCTGTCCTCACCCACAACTTGTTTTTCAGCATACTGTCCAGAGAGTGCTACTGTTGTATTTGTTCACACTATATCCCTCCATTTCCGTGTACTCTCTTAATCTCTCAAAAACAGATAAATGAACACATAAGGCAAAAAGAAAACAAAAACAGCAACAAGGAAAAAAGTTCTGGAGCTTTCTTTCCTTCCCTTCCTTTCTTTCTTTTTTCTTGTGCCAGTCCTGGGACTTGAACTCAGGGCCCGAGCACTGTCCTTAGACTTTCTCAAGGCTAGCACTCTGCCATTTGAGCTACAGTATCACTTCTGGCTTTTTCTGTGTATGTACTGAGGAATCGAACCCAGGTCTTTGTACATACTAGGCAAGCGGTCTACCACTAGGCCAAACTCTCTACCTGGAGCTTTTTTTCTTTTCTTTTTTCTTTTTTTTTTTCTTTTGGTCAGCTTAAACTCTGGGCCTGGGTGCTAGCCCTGAGTTTTTCAGCTCAAGGGTACTGCCCTTCAGCTCTAGGCTACAGCCCTACCCTTGGAACCATAGCCCCACTTCCCGGTTTTTTAGTGGATAATTGGAGATAAGAGCCTCTTGTTTTTTAGTGCCTGGGCTGGCTTTGAATCGAGATCCTCAGATCTTAGCTTCCTGACTAGCTAGGATTGCAGGCGTGATCCACTGTGCCTGGTTTGGAGTTTTCTTTTCATATGTTTTAAATTAAAAGGAACAGACTACAAGATAAATAGAAAAGTGCTTTTTCTTTCTTTTTAGTTGTTGGGGGGTGGGCACTGTGGTTTGAACTTGATCTCTCTCTCTTCTTTTTCCTTTTTTTTTTTTTCCTTGAATTCAGAACCTGAGTTTCTTTTGCTCAAGTCTAGCACTCCACCACTTGAGCCACAGCACCACTTTTGGCTTTTTCTGTTTATGACATACTGAGGAATTGAACCCAGAGCTTCATGCATGCTAGATAAGTATTCTACCACTTTTCACATTCTCAGTTTGGCCTCTTTTTTTATTTTTTCTTTTTAAATCTGCTTTATTGTTATTTTAGAGGTGATACACAGCAGTGTTATTTACATACATCAGGTGATAAGTACATTTCCTTTCCATGTGATCTGTTCCTCATTCTCTCCCATTCCCTTTCTAGTTCACTTTCACCATTGTCCAGTGTGCTCCACTGTTGTAGTTATTCACCCTTTTTCCTGGGATTCTGTGTTCTCCTTACACCCTCCCACAGATATGCACATGAATACACTGTATATAAGGTAAAGGATACAGTCATCAGAAAAAAGCTCCTTGCTTTTTGAGTTCATTTTACAATGCATATTATTTGATGTACATATGAAGAGGCACTTGGGTATTGTATCTTTGTGATTCTCTCTTAAGACTATCCTCTTTTGGTCTCACTGTATGTGAGAACCTAGAATCTTGTGTAATTTGTCATATGCCAGTGCATTTTAGATCTAACTTCTGCATGGCAGGGAGAACATGGCACTATTTGTCTCTCTGAGCTTGACTTACTTTACTTACCATGATTTGTTATAGTTCCATCCATTTCCCTGCAAATGACATTTTTTCTTTCTAATGGCTCTGTAAAATTCTGTTGTATATAGGTGCCACAGTTTTTGGATCCACTCATCTCTTGTGGGGCGTCTGGGTTGTTTCCATATTTTGGCTATGGTGGTTAGTGTGTCTATGAACACAGATCATATTCTGGTTGATAATGCTCAAGGTAGGTGCGCCTCTCTCTCTCTCTCTCTCTCTCTCTCTCTCTCTCTCTCTCTCTCTCTCTCTCTCTCTCTCTCTCTTTCTTTTCTCTGCTCTGGGGCTTGAACTCTGGCTTGGGCACTGTCCCTGAGCCTCTTTGTGCTCTAGGCTAGGGCTTTATCATTGGAGCCACAGACCACTTCCAGTTTTTGAGGTTAATTGGAGATATAAAGAGTCTCACAGGAACTTTTCTGTCCTAGCCAGCTTCTGAGTGTTTACAGACATGAGCCACTAGTACCCAGCTTATATTTAGTTGTTTGTTTTGTTGTGGGGTTTATAGAGAAGGTACAATTACATTCATCTGATAGTGGGTGCATTACTTCTCGAACATTGATACTCCTCATGTTTTTGTCCCCTTTTCCCTCCCCCCATGTTGAGTTTTTTGAGGAACCTCCAGACTGCTTTCCAGAGTGATTGCACTAGTTTGTATTTCCACCAGCAGTGCAATAGGGTTCCTTTTTCCCCTCATCCCTCCAGCATTTGTTGTTGTTCAAATTCAAAATATTGGTCAATCTAACTAGATAAGATGGTATCTCAGGGTTGTTTGGATTTGCATTTCCTTTATAGCCAGGGATGATGATCATTTCCTCATGTGTTTCTTTGCCTTTTGTACCTCTTCTGGGAATTCTCTTCTTTATTTCCTTGTACATCTTGTGATTGGTGTATTAATTTGGGAGGGGGAGTTGGGAGTGTGGCCTAGTGTTCTAGTGTTCTAGTGGCCTAGTGCTTGCCTAGCATTCATGAAGCCTTGGGTTCAATTCCTCGGTACCACATATACAGAAAAAGCTGGAAGAGGTGCTCTGTGGCTCTAGTGGCTCAAGAGTGCTAGTCTTGAGGGAAAGTGCTCAAGGACAATACCCTGGTACTGAGTTCAAGCCCCAGGACTGGCAAAAAACCACCACCACCACCAAAAAACTTTGGGAGGTAGTTTCTTGAGCTCCTTGTATATATGTTGGATATTTTTGTTATTGTTGTTATTGTTATTTTTCCAGTTCTGGGGCTTGAACTCAGGGCCCGATCACTGTCTTTGGGCTTTCACAAGGCTAGAGCTATACCTCTTGAGCCACAGCACCACTTCTGGCTTTTTCCTACATATGTGGTACTGAGGACCCAGGTCTTCGTGCATGCTAGGCAAGCACTCTACCACTAGGCCAAACTCCGGCCCTATATATTGGATTGTAGGCCTTTATCTGATATAATGCTAGTAAAGATCTTTTCCCAATTGGTTGGCTGTTTTTCTAGTTTGGTAACTATGTTCTTAGAGTGCAGAAACTTTTTATTTCAATGTAGTCTCATTTGTCCAGTCTCTCCTATCTCTATTTCAGGATGCTCCTGCTTGTACCTATAAGTTCTAATGTTTCTCTTACTCTCTCTTGTAGTAGTTACAGAGTTTGGGGTCTGACTTTGTCTTTGAATTGATATTAGTGCATGATGACAAGCAGGGATCCACTTTCAGTTTTCTGCATATGGCTGCCCAGTTTTCCTAGTACCAGTTGTTGAAGAGGCTATGTTTTTTTTCTACTGTATGTAGGAATATCAGAGGTCAAATATCAGATGACTCGTAAGCATGTGGTTTTATTCTGGATCTTGTTCAGTTGGTCTAGTTTATGCCAATACCTAGCTACTTAGGAGGCTGGGATCTAAAGATTGTGGTTCGAAGTTAGTCTGGGCAGAAAAGTCTGTGAGACTCATCTCCAATTAAACACACACACACACACACACACACACACACACACACACACACACACACAAAAGCAGTAAGTGGAAGGTAGAGGTATGGCTCAAGGGGTAGAATGTTAGCCCTGAGCAAAAAAAGCTAAGAGCAGTGCCCGGGCTCTGAGTTCAAGCCCCAGGACATACTCACACACAAAAAGAAATACGTATATCTTCTTGAGAATCTTATCTTTAGTTAACCACCAAAAAAAGCTGG
The DNA here is from genome assembly GCF_031878675.1 of Megascapheus bottae. Classification (NCBI taxonomy): domain Eukaryota; kingdom Metazoa; phylum Chordata; class Mammalia; order Rodentia; family Geomyidae; genus Megascapheus; species Megascapheus bottae. The sequence continues at coordinate 67,324,100 of NC_143515.1, forward strand.
AAATAGAGCTGTGTGGTTCAAGTGGTAGAGTGCCAGCTTTGGGCAGAAAAAGCTAAGGGACAATATTCAGGCTTTGAGTTCAAGCTCTAAACACAAAAATGCACACTTACAAATTGAGCATGTTAGAGTCTTGCTGAGCACTTAGGAGGCTGGAATAAGATGAGTTTAAGGTCAACCTAGGCTACATAACAAGACTCTGTCAAACACACACACACACACACACACACACAAACACACAAAAAGCAACAAAAAAGTACTATGCAAGTGACTGATAATATATCCCTTTTCTTGTCTCCATGTCAACACAAATTAAATGAGGGTATTGATGGTAGAAAGGAAATGGATAGGAACTGCAAAGTTGAGTGCCAGACTCAATGTGGAACATAAAGAGAAAGGACTTTGGGGATGGATAACAGGACCACTAGGGAAAATACACTGACTACTGTCAATTTAGTATGTTAAAATATAACTGTAATATGCCTATCCAGGCAGAGTTACCTTGCTGTCCTTGAACTGCTGAAACAATGCAAGATGAGTATACAGTATTTGAGGCTACATTAGGGAGTCCAACCATGGATCACATAGTCTGTCTTGTCTTGTCTTGTCCGTCTTTCTTTTTTTCTTTCTTTCTTTTTTGGTTGGTCATGGGGCTTGAACTCTGGGCCTGGGCTCTGTCTCTGAGCTCTTCAGCTCAAGCCTGGCACTCTACCACTTGAGCCATAGCACCACTTCTGGTTTTCTGGGGGTTAATTGAAGATGAAAGTCTCATAGACATTAGTGCCTGGTCTGGCTTTGAACTGTGATCCTCAGATTCCAGCCTCTTGAGTAGCTAGGATTATAGGCGTGAGCTACCAGCGCCTGGCTTGGATCACAAAGTTTTAAATAAGATAGACAAAATATTTAGGATAAAAATCCTGTGAAATTTGTATTTAAAAACTCAGCAGCTGGGCTGGGAGTTTGGCCTAGTGGTAGAGTGCTTGCCTAGCATGCACGAAGACCCAGGTTCGATTCCTCAGTACCACATACATAGAAAAAAGCCAGAAGTGGTGCTGAGGCTCAAGTGGTAGAGCTCTAGCCTTGAGAAAGTCCAAGGACAGTGCTCAAGGCCTGAGCTCAAGCCCAGGACTGGCAAAAAAAAACAAAAACAAAAAAACCTCAGCAGCTTAAGGACAGCCCCCAGGCAAAGTTCAAGGCCCATGACCCACCCCCCCTCCAAAAAAAAACCAAAAAACAAAACCAGCAGAAGAGGTAGGCACCAGTGGCTTATGCTTGTAATCCTATCTACTCTAGAGGCTAAAATCTGAGGATCACAATTAGAAGCCAATTCCCACACAAACTTTTAGCACTTTTTTTTTTCTGTGCCAGTCCTGGGGCTGGAACTCAGGGCCTAGACACTGTACCTGAGCAGCTTTTGCTCAAGGTTAGCACTCTTATCACTTGAGCCATAGCACCACTTTTGGCTTCTTCTGTTTATATGGTACTGAGGAATGGAACTCTGGGCTTCATTCCTGCTAGGCAAGCATTTTACCACTAAAGCCACATTCCCAGCCTAAGTTTATGAGACTCTTAACACCACTTAACCACCAAAAAGCTGGAAGTGGAGCTGTGGCTCAAGAGGTAGAGCCCCCAGCTTTGAGGGAAAAAAGTAAGGGACAAAGTTGGTCACGGTGGCTCACTAGCTACTCAGGCTGTTGGGATCTGAGGATCAAGGTTCAAAGCCAGACAGGCACAAAAGGACCTGAGATTCTTTTTTTTTTTTTTTTTTGCCAGTCTTGGGCTTCGGCTCAGGGCCTGAGCACTGTCCTTGGACTTTCTCAAGGCTAGAACTCTACCACTTGAGCCTCAGCACCACTTCTGGCTTTTTTCTATGTATGTGGTACCAAGGGTCTTCATGCATGCTAGGCAAGCACTTTAACCACTAGGCCAAACTCCCGGTCCCGGACCTGAGATTCTTATCTCCAGTTAACCTCTAGAAAATGAGAAGTGGGGCTTGGCTCAAGGGTAGGGCGGTAGCCTTGAGCTGCTGAAGAGCTCAGAGACAGTGTCCAGGCCCAGGGATGGGGCGGTAGCCTTGAGCTGAATAGCTCAGGGACAGTGTCCAGGCCCAGTTCAAGCCCTATGACCCACCAAAAAAAAAAAAAAAAAAAATGGGACAATACACCAAAGCCCTGAGTACCAGCACAGTTGCTACACAAAAGTGACATGCTCACCCCACCTCCAGAGCTTCTGAATGGTTATTTACTCTTTCTGTCTTCACTGGTTTTTCTCAGTCGCTGTTCCACCTTCCATACAAGGTTATCATTTGAGTGTTATCGCTTTGCCTGTTTGTGGGTCTTCTGACCTATACAGAAGAGTGCCTCACTTCCCCCACTTTACTGGATCAAACCCAGGTTCTCCTGCTTGCTAAGTCCTTACATTCCTTTTCTTATTTAATTGTTTTTGATCATGAATAACAATAATGTAATGTTGTCATATTTTCTTCTGCTTGTGTTCCTGTTGTCAATTGCAAATTCAGTTTATTCTCATCCATTTATGCTTATTGAACTGCTTATTTTGTGCTCTGTTGGAGCCTGTGGGAAAAGAAGGAACACACTGTCATTGGCCTCCTAGAGTTCACTTTTTAACCAAAAGCAGACTAATGGTTTATGTAAGAGATAATTTATCTGTTTTTGTTTCTACTAGCATATTCTCATCATACTCGTAAGTTATTCTGATATTTTTGAAAGTATATTTAAAATAAACAAATCTTGTGGGATTATAGTATTGGGGGCAGATTTTTTTTTTTGGTAGTAGGGCTTGAATTTAAGGCTTTACAATGTTGCTCAGCTTTTTTGCTCACATTGGTGTTCTACCATGTGGGCCATGCCTCCACTTCTGCATTTTTGCTGGTTATTTATAGATATAAGTCTGGAAGATTTGTCTGTCTGGACTGCCTTTGAATCACAATCCTTAGAAAATCTCACCCTTCTGAGTAGCTAGGAGTATAGGTATGAGACTTTAGTGTCTGGTGGGTAGGCAGAACATTTAAGGTGGCCTCAAGATTCCATCCTTGAGCTGGGAGCATGCATAATGGTAGAGTGCTTGCCTAGCATACACAAAGCCCTGGGTTTGATTCCTCAGTACCACGTACATAGAAAAAGCTGGTAGTGGTGCTATGGCTCAAGGGGTATTGCTCTAGCCTTGAGAAAGCCCAAGGGCAGTGCCCAGGTACTGAGTTTAAGTTCCAGGACCAGCAAAGAAAAGATTCCATTCCTACATAATTCTCTTCCCCTTGAGGGTAAGTAGGACTTATGAATGTGATGTGCTATAACTCCTGTTATTTGGCTGTTATAGAAAAGATGAAGGGACTTTGCTGAAGTAATTACACTTGACTATAATTAAAGGGGGTGATTATGTTGGAGCTGATGGCTGATGCTTGTAATCATAGCTATTGAGGAGGCTGACGTCTGAGGATCATGGTTGGCAGCTAGCCTGTGCAAGAAAGTCTGTAAGACTTATCTCCAATTAATGACCAAATAGTTGCAAGTGTTGCTATGGCTCAAGTGGTAGAGTGCAATTCTTGAGTGAAAAAGCTAAGGGACAGTGCCCAGACCCCGAGTTCTAACTGCAGTACACACACAAAACAAAGAAGTAATTTTGGCTTAATCAGTTAAGTCTTTCAAGTGGATCTTGAGACCAGAGAGATTTTCTTGTTAGTGTTGGGGAAGAAGCAAACAGCTATGTGGCAAGCAATTTCCGACAGTCTCTAGCAGTTGAGTGAGTCTTCACCAGGAGGCAGTTAGAGAGCAAGCCAGCCAGCGTCATACAATAAAAGATGCTAGGACCTGCTAACAATTCTTGAGCTTGGAAGAGGATTCCAAGGCTTACATGAGTTCCTATAGATAGCTCTTCTTTTTCACAGCCTAGACTTACTCTAAGCAGAAAACTGGCTGATTGGTGCTGAGAATCCTGGCACACAGAAATTGTGTAAGGATTGAGTTTTACTGATTTTTTTTTTTTTGTAAGTGCTGGTCTTGGGGCTTGAATTCAGGGTTCTGGGCACTATCTATGAGCTTCTTTTGCTCAAGGCTAGCACTCTACCACTTGAACCACAACACCACTTCTGGTTCTCCCTGACCCCACCCCTCTGATAGTTCCTTAGAGGTTTATTGGAGATAAGACTCAAAAACTTATTGCCTACGCTGGCTTAGAACCTTGATGCTCAGGTCTTAGCATCCTAAATAACTAAGATGATAGGAATTAGCAACCAGAACCCAATTTCTCTCTCTCTTTCTTTTTTTTTTTTGGTTGGTCATGAGGATTAAACTCTGGGCTTGTGTGTTGTTCCTAAGCACTTTAGTTCAAGGCTAGCACTTTACCACTTGAACAAAAGCATCATTTCTGGTTTTCTGGGGGTTAACTAGAGATAAGAGTCTCAGAGACTTTCATATCAGGACTGGCTTTGACCCTCAATCCTCAGATCTCAGCCTCCTGAGTAGCTAGGATAACGGGAGTGAGTCACCGGTACCTGCTCTTTTTTTTGGGAGGGGGGGCAGTCCTGGGACTTGAACTCAGGGCCTGGACATTGTCCTTGGATGCTTTGTTCAAGGATACAACTCTGCCACTTGAGCCACAGAGTCACTTCGGGCTTTTTCTGCATTTGTGGTGCCAAGGAATCGAACCTAGGGCTTCATACATGCTAGGCAAGGACTTTATCACTAGCCTATACTCCTGGACCCCCTTATTTAAAAAAATGTTTTATCAGAGAATTTATTAACATTGATTTTTATATCATATCTGGCCCCTTTTAAAAATATATTTTTATATTGTTATTATTAAAGGTATTGTACAGAGAGATTTCATGAGTCAGGTAATACTTACATTTCTCTTTTGGACAATGTCTGTGCTTTCTCTGCTTTCCTCTAGTTTCTCCTGTGTCCCCCTCCCATCCTTCCTACTGTTACACAGATCATTTTTCACATAGTGTATATTGATTAATTTCTTTTAAATCATGCAAAGGCAACTAAAGAAAAATATATTTTATTCTATATTGAAATCAACTGTATAAATTGTTGTATCATTGGGGGCCATTATACTTGTATCAGTATTGACTATACAGAGTAAACTTGAAGGTAAAATTCAGTATATTTAAGTGTGCTTAATTTTCCTCTGCGCTTTCTTCTAGTTTTTTCTTGCGTATAACCTTGGATATTTTGGCTTAGTGAGTGCATTTCATTATGTGGAAATACTGTGAAGATAATTAGAAATAGTAAAAACTAATAAGCTATTGCTGAAGTAGTTGGGATGGGGGAGTGTCACTGAGAGTAAATGAAGACCCCTTGGGAAAGGTGACTGGTTCTTTCTTGCAAGTAGATGGGAGCACAAATTGTTTCTGACATCTGGGAAACTGTTCAGAAGACAATTGCCTTGCCCTAGTAGCTTCAAGGCATTTCTTTGGCTGGTTTCTGGGAATAGTTTCCTATAGTGAAATAAGTTACAAAGCTTAAATAAAAAAGCATGTGAAGATTTTTTTTTCTATAACCATTAAAAGCTCTTTTTTTTTTTTTTTTTTTTTTTTGTGGATCATGTCATGGGGCTTGAACTCTGGGCCTGGCCACTGTCCCTGAGCTCTTCAGTTCAAGTTTACCATCTTACCCCTGAGCCATAGCACCACTTCCTGTTTTCTAGTGATTAACTGGAGGTTAGAGTCTCTCATTCTTTAGTGCCCAGGCTAGATTGGCTTTGATCCTCAGATCTCAGCCTCCTCAGTAGGCAAGGATTCTAGGCATGAGCCACCCCACCTGGCAGCATTAAAAGCTTTTTGTGACTAGTAGGCTCTAGTTTTTGCCAGCCTGTTCGCCATAATTAACTTTCTTTTCTTTTTTTTTTTTTTTTGCCAGTCCTGGGCTTGTGCTTAGGGCCTGAGCACTGTCCTTGGACTTTCTCAAGGCTAGAGCTCTACCACTTGAGCCAAAGCACCACTTCTGGCTTTTTTCTATGTATGTGGTACCGAAGAATCGAACCTGGGTCTTCATGCATGCTAGGCAAGCACTCTACCACTAGGCCAAACTCCCGGCCCTATCATAATTAACTTTATTGTTAACCTCTATTTATGGATTCAGAAGGTTATATTTGTCATCTCTCCCAGGTCTCCATAGTCTTAGTCAAATTAAGTTCTGTTTCAGAATTTTTTTTTTTGGTGGCTGTCTCTGTGTGTTGATCCTGGAGCTTGAACTCGGGATCTTGGGTCCCTGAACTTTTGTGCTCAAGGCTAGTGTTTTACCACTTGAGCCACAGCTCTGATTGTTTTTTTGGTGAATAGTTAGAGATTAAAAGTCTCCAATCCGTACTGTCTCTGAATTGCAATCCTCAGATCTCAGCTTCCTGAGTACCTAGGATTACAAGATGTAAGCCACCAGTTTTCATCTCAAAACTGCTGTAAAAATGATAGAGCACTATCCCAAAGTGATAAGAATGAATTTATCATTTGTCCTGGAAAAACCTTTGATGAAAGAGCAGGTTGGTTTTGTTGTTTAAATGAAAACATCAAAATACTTCTGCATTCACACACAGTGAGACCAAAGGGGAAATACAAAGGCACAATGCCTATGTGCCTTTAACTATAACAAATAATATTTATTGAAATGAATTTCCAGAAAATGGAAGTGAGCTAGGGTTTCTCCCCCCTCCCCATTGTGGTGCTTGAACTCTGGGTCTGGGCACTGTCCCTTCAGCTCAAGGCTACTGCCCTACCCCTTGAGCCACAGCCCCACTTTCGGTTTTCTAGTAGTTAATTGGAGATAAGATTCTCACAGACTTTAGTGCCTAGGCTGGCTTTGCACCTAGATCCTCAGATCTAAACTGCTGCCCCCTTCTCCCCCCACCTACCCCCAGAGGAATTGAACCCAGGGCTTTGTGCATGCTAGGCAAGTAGTCTACAACTAGGCCATGCTCCAAACCTGAGGTAGGGTCGTTTCTTTTCTTTTTGCCTTGTTTGTTTATCTATCTTTGGGAAGGTATGGGGGCACAGAAATGGAGGGACAAGAGATAAACAATTGCAGCTGTGGTAGTCACTAGACAGAATGTGGAAAGTGAATTATACAACTTGTGGTTGGAGATGGGAAGAAAAAAAAATGGAGAGACCAAGGGAATAAGTGACATTGTCCAAAAATGTACTCATTACTTGACTTATATAACTGTAACCCCTCTATATATTACCATTATATTATATATATATATATGTATATTTGTTTTGGTTTGGTTTTTTTGGTCAGTCCTGGGGCTTGAACTCAGGGCCTAAGCACTGTCTTTGAGCTTTCTCAAGGTTAGTGCTTTACCACTTCAGCCACAGCACTACTTCCAGCTTTTTGTATGTATGTGGTACCGAAGAATTGAAGAACCCAGGGCTTTGTGCATGTTTGGCAAGTACTGTACCAGTAGGCCACACTCCCATTCCTAATTTTATTTCCTTTTTTCTTTTGTTGGTCATGAGGATTGACCTTTGGGCCTGGTGCTGTCCCTGAGCTCTTCAGCTCAAGACTAGTGCTCTGCCACTTGAGCCACAGTGTCATTTCCCATTTTCTGATCGTTATTTGGAGATAAGAGTCTCATCAAGCCGGATGCAGTGGCTCACACCTGTATTCCTAGCTACTCAGGAGGTTGAAATCTGAAGATCAAGGTCCAAAGCCAGCCCAGGCACTGAAGAGAGGGAGACTCTTATTTCCAAGTAAACACTAGGGAAAAAAAAAAAAACACTGGAAATGGGGCTGTGCCTTTAGGGATAGGGCGGTAGCCTTAAGCTGAAGAGCTCAGGGGCAACACCTAGGCCTAGAGATCAAGCCCTATGGCCCCCTGCTCCCCCACATAAACAAAAGTCTCAAGAACTTCTTTCTTGTTCCTGAGCTGGCTTTGAACTGTGATCCTCACATCTCAGCCTCCTGAGTAGCTAGGATTACAGGTATGAGGTATTGGTGCACTGTTGCTTGGCGAGTGTACCATTCTTTTACTCCCTCTCTCACTTTTTTTTTTTTTTTTTTTTTGCCAGTCCTGGGCTTGAGCTCAGGGCCTGAGCACTATCCTTGGACTTTCTCAAGGCTAGAACTCTACCACTTGAGCCTCAGCACCACTTCCAGCTTTTTCTATATATGTGGTACCAAGGAATCGAACCCGGGTCTTCGTGCATGCTAGGCAAGCACTTTAACCAGTAGGCCAAGTTCCTGGCCCCTCTCTCACTTTTTAAAGGATTAAACATTTAGAAACTTACATAGTTGTACAAAGAGGTTGTAATTCCAGAAGTCATATTATAAGTGTAATATATCTTGATCAGTGTCTTTCCCACCAAAAAGTGGATAGTACAAGTCGAGACAGACAATAATGGGTTTCATATTCATTAATAGTAATTGAATTAATTTTAGCCTTATTGACTCATTTTTGTTTCAGATTTTGTCTTACTGTTCGTTATTGAGGAAAATAATGTGAGATAAAAGTTTCTAAGCCAGGCATGGGTGGCTCATGCCTGTAATCCTAGCTAGTCAGGAGGCTGAAATCTGAGGATCAAGGTTCAAAGCCAGCCCAGGCACAAAAGGACCTGACACTTATCTCTAATTAACCTTTAGAAAAAGGGAAGCGGGGCTTGGCCCAAGGGTAGGGTGGTATCCTTGAGCTGATGAGCTCAGGGACAGCATCCAGGCCGAGTTCAAGCCCCATGACTCCCACAAAAAAAAGTTTCTAGGTATACATGTTTTAGATGTAATAAGACATAATAAGTACAATGCAATTATGTATAACATATGCATTATACATATTAAATGTTTATATAAAGAGAAAGTTGAAATAAGAAATAATTCATTATTATATACTTGCTTCTCAGGTCTTAGAAAAATACCCCAATACACCCATGAGTCATAAAGAAATTCTTCAGGTTATCCAGAGAGAAGGACTAAAAGAAATCAGGTGAGTTATTTAAATATTATTAGTGGCAATTATAATACTTAAGAGTATTTGGTAGTATAGAATACTTCAGTAATGATGATTATTTGGTAATGCATAGTTTGTTAACTTCTGATTTGTTCACTAATCAGATCTGTGTTGTCAGAAGTTAAATGTAGCTCTCTGCAAGCCCATCTTTAATTTTTAGGAGCGTCTTTAAGCTTTTATCAATTCAGACTTTTCTCTCACATGTGCTAGTACTAGGGCTGTCCCTAAACTCTTTAGCTCAAGGCTAGTAGTATTCAACCACTTGCACCACAGCTCTACTTCTGACTTTTTCTTTCTTTTTCTTTTTGCTAGTTTTGGGGCTTGAACTCAGGGCCTGAGCACTGTCCTTGGGCTTTCTCAAGGCTAGCTCTACCACTTGAGCAATAGCACCACTTCTGGCTTTTTCTTTGTATGGAGGAATTGAACCCAGGACTTCATGCACACTAGGACATGCTCCCAGTCCCCCCCCCCCCTTTTTTTTTTCTTTTTTAAATAGTCAACTGTAGATAAGAGTTTCATAAGACTGGGAATGTAGTATGTGGTTGAGTGGTAGAATGTTTTCCTAGTGTACATGAAGCCCTGGGTTTGATTCCTTAGTACCACAAAAACATGAAAAGCCAGAAATGATGCTATAGCTCAAATGGTAGATTGCTAGCCTTGAGCAAAAGAAGCTCAGAGACAGTGCTCACACCACAAGTTCAAGCTCTAGGACTGGCAAAAGAAAAAAGAGTCTCGGGGCCGGGAGTTTGGCCTAGTGGTTAAAGTGCTTGCCTAGCATGCATGAAGACCTGGGTTCGATTCTTCGGTACCACATACATAGAAAAAAAGCCAGAAGTGGTGCTGAGGCTCAAGTGGTAGAGCTCTGGCCTTAAGAAAGTCCAAGGACAGTGCTCAGGCCCTGAGCTCAAGCCCAGGACTGGTAAAAAAAAAAAAAAGTCTCATAGAGGGCCGGGAGTTTGGCCTTGTGGGAGAGTGCTTGCCTAGCATCCATAAAGACCCGAGTTCGATTCCTCAGTACCACATACATAGAAAAAAGCCAGAAGTGGTGCTGAGGCTCATGGGGTAGAGCTCTAGCCTTGAGAAAGTCCAAGGACAGTGCTCAGGCCCTGAGCTCAAGCCCACAACTGGCAAAAAAAAAAGTCTCATAGACTTCTGTTTCAGGTGGGCACCAATCTCAGCCTTCTGAGTAGCTAGGATTACAGGCATGATCCTTCAATGTTGAGTTTATTTTTTTGAGCTGAAATGATGGTACACACCTGTAATTCCCATTTCTCAGAAGGCTCAGGCTAGAGGATTGCACATTTGAACTCAGCCTAGGCAAAAGAGTCAGATTCCATCTCACATAAAAAGAGAAAATGTTGGGGCTGTGAGTTTGGCTTAGTGTTAGAGTGCTTGCCTAGTATGCACAAAGACCTAGAATCAGTTCCTTGGTACCACGTACATAGAAAAGCGAGAAGTGCTGTGGCTCTCAAATGATAGAGCACTATCCTTGAGTAACAGTCTAAGGACATTGCTTAGGCCTTGAGTTCAGTCCCCAGGACTGGCATAATATAAAAATAGAGGAAATGTTGCCAGGTACCAGTGGTTTATACCTGTAATCCTAGCTACTCAGGAGACTGAAATCTGAGGATCATGGTTCACAACCCCCCAGAAAAAAAAATGAAAAAAGTGGTTCTGTGGCTCAAGGGGCAGGGCAATAGCCTTGAGCTGAAGAGCTCAGGGACAGCACCCACGCCCAGAGTTCAAGTCCTATGACCAAAAAAAAAATAAAAAAAGATTTTTTAAAAACGAAAAAACAAGAGAAGGATCATGGTTCAAAGCCAGCCCAAGCAGAAAAGTCTATGAGGCACTTATCTCCAATAAACTACAGGAAAAAAAAAATACAGTAGAAGTCCAAGTGTGTCACCAGTGATAGAACGCTATCTTTAAGAAGTTAAGGATATCCCTTAAACCCTAAGTTCAAGCCCCAGGACCAGCACAAAAACAAAACAAAACACTTTTTATTTATTTATTTTGCCAGTCCTGAAGCTTGAACTCAGGGCCTGGGCACTGTCCTTGGACACTTTTTGCTCAATGCTAGCGTCCTGACACTTTAGCCACAGTGCCACTTCTGGCCTTTTCTGTGTATGTGGTACTGAGGAATCAAACCCAGGGCTTCTGCATGCTAGGTAAGCACTCTATACCATTAGGCCAAACTCCTGGTCCATAAAAAAAAATCCACAGTTTTTAAAAAATGATTTATGGATACATTTCAGTGGGCTAGAAATAAGTTAGATTTGCTTCTTTGGTATGAAAAGCTGAAATACAAATAAGCATAACCTGTTTTATATAACATGTTACTAAAAAATTGAATATAAACGTAAGTTAACACATTAAAAGGACCTGACGCTGATGTCTGATGACTGTAATTCTAAACTACCCTAGGAGGCTGAGATCTTAGGATCTCAGTTTAAAGCCAGTCTAGGCAGAAAAGTCCTTATGATTCTTGTTTCCTGCCAGGCACTGTGGCTCACGTCTGCTTGCTACTCCTAGCTACTCCGGAGGCTGAGATCTGAGAATCAAGGTTCAAAGCCAGCCCGGGCACAAAAGGACCTGAGATGCTCATCTCCAGTTTACCTCCAGAAAACAGGAAGTGGGGCTTGGCTCCAGGGTAGGATGGTAGCCTTAAGCTGAAGAGCCGTGGACAAACCCAGGCCCAGTGGTAGTGTGGTAGCCTTGAGCTGAAGAGCTCAGGGACAGCACCCAGGCGGAGTTCAAAGCCCTATGACCCACCAAAAAAAAAAAAAATTCTTGTCTCCAATGAACTTTGGAAAATCTAGAAGTAAAGCTATGGCTCAAGTTGTAAAGAACCAGCCTTGAGCAAAAAAAAAATCAAGGACTGTGCCCAGGTCCTGAGTTCAGGCCTCCGTGTTGGTATGTACACACACACGTTGCCTGGGCCCATTGTGGTGGTGTATGCCTTAATTGTCTGGGTGGCAGCAAGAAGGATCATGTTTGAAGTCAGTCTAGGCTATATAATGAGACACCTCAACATATAAGCAGATGTAACCCCCTTCCCTAAAGAAGCAGGTAGTTAGATTAAAAAACCATTTATCTGAATTGTGGATTTCTTTTCTTTTCTTTTTTTGGTGAATTGTGGGGCTTGAACTCTGGGCCTGGGCACTGTTCTGAGCTCTTCAGCTCAAGGCTACTGCTCTACCCCTTCAGCCTCAGCCCTATGTTCCTACTTCGTTTTCTAGTAGTTAATTGGAGATAAGAGTCTCATTTTCTCTAGTACCCAGGCTGGCTTTGAATTTTGATCCTCAGATCTCAACCTCCTGAGTAGCTAGGATTACAGGTGTGAGCCACTGCGCCCAGCTTCTGGATTTGTTTTCTTTTGTACTGATATTGGGAATTGAAGTCAGTGCTATGGCATTGCCCCTAAGCTCTTTTTGCTGAAGGCTAGTGCTCTACTACTTTGAGCCACAGCTCCACTCTGGTTTTCTGGTGTTTAATTGAAGAATCTTAGGAATCTTCCTGCCAGGACTGGCTTTGAAATGTGATCCGTAGATCTCAGCCTCCTGCATAGGTAGGATTGACCTATTGGTCTTTTTTTTTTTTTAATCCTTCCTATAGTACACAGTCAATAACTAAATGATTAATATAATCGTATTGCTGTTTTGTTGAGCTAAAATGGATTGTTCCTAAGTTTGCTTGACATTTCAGTTTTTGTTTTGTTTTGTTTTGTTTTTTCCATCAAAGCCATAAGCTTCCTTAGAGTTGGTATTGTAAAGAACTCTAGCAAGTCAGTTGTCAAGCAAATATTGTGTTCATTAACCAGATTGAGCTGGGCCAGGAGGCTCCCGCCTGTAATCCTCGCTATTTAGGAGGCTGAGATCTGAGGTTCTCAATTCAAAGCTAGCCTGGGCTCTAAATTTAGACCGAGAGATTTATCTTCAATTAACCAATAGAAAACTGTAAAGTGGGGCTATAGCTCAAGGGGTAGGATGGTAGTCTTGAGCTGAAGAACTCAGGCACAGTGCCCAGGCCCAGAGTTTAAGCCCCATGACTCACTTAAAAAACAAAACAAAACAGATTGAAGAGTTGGGCAGAGTGGCTCAAATAGTGGAGCAAATTGAGCCACTCTTACCAAGAGACTTGCAGCTCAATAAACAGATCAGAATATTACTTCTTTGGGGTATCTCAGCATGTGCAATGTACTGGAGCATGTATTATGTATAAAATAACCTAACATTATTTAAGGTTACTGTATATGTTTTACCTAACTTCTAACCAAAAACTAATCATAACACCTAGTTAACCCCTATCTCTTGTTAAGCAAAAGTTTTGATAGCCATCATGCCTAGGTGGCACAAGCCTGCATGAAATCTAAGGAACACAGTTTGAAGCCGGCCTGAGCATGAAAGTTCATGAGACACTTACCTCTAATAACCACCAATTGAAATTGCAGTTGTGGCTCAAGTGTTAATGCACTAACATTGAGAGAAAAACCATAGGTCCTGAGTTCAAGCCTCAATGCTGGCAACAGCAAAATGAAAGTGTAGCTAAGCAAATAGTCAATATTCTTATTTCTTTCCAGCCTAAATCATTATTCCTGTAGATCTTTTGGTAACTTGTCAAGTGGAATTATTGTGAAATCATTTCATTAGAAAGAGCCCATATGAAAGATAGAGTCCATTTTTTATGAAGTTGATACTCTATTTGTCTAAGGTAAATGACTATTAAGGAAAATGCTGCTAGTTGTTAAGCCTATGTTTTATTTATTATTTTTTACTTTTTTGTTGATGGTGGGGCTTGAACTCTGGGCCTGTACACTGTCCCTGAGCTCTTCCAAGTACTCTACCACGTTGAGCCACTTCTGGTTTTATAGTGATTTATTGGAGTCTCACAGACTTTCATGCTTGGGCTGGCTTTGAACCGTGATCCTCTCGTATCTCAGCTTTCTGAGAAGCTAGGATTACAAGCATCAACCACCAGTACCTGGACTATTATTTTTCATTTTTATTTATTTTTATTTTATTTTTTTCCAGTCCCAGCACTTGAACTCAGGGCCTGAGTGCAGTCCTTGGACTTTCTCAAGGCTATAGCACTAGCACAGAACCATTTCTGGCTTTTTTTTTTCTATGTATGTGGTACCAAGGAATCGAACCTGGGTTTTCCTGCATGCTAGACAAGCATTCTACCAGTAGGCCAAACTCCCAGCCCCTTATTTTTTAATTTAATTAATTTATTTAGCCAGTCCTTGGGCTTGAACTCAGGGCCTGGGCACTGTCCTTGTACTTCTTGCACTGTACGACTTGAGTCAAGGTGCCACTTACTGCTTTTTTGTGTGTGTGGGGGGTGGTCATGGGGTTTGAACTCTGAGCCTGGATGCTTTCCCTGAGCTCTTCAGATCAAGGCTACCCACCTACCCTTCAGCTACAGCCCCACTTCCTGTTTTCTAGAGGTTAATTGGAGATAAGAGTCTCAGGTTCTTTAGTGCTTGAACTTTGATGCTCAGAACTCAGCCTTCTGAGTAGCTAGGATTACAGGCATAAGCCATTGTGCCTGGCCACCAGAAAGCTTTTTACATTAAGAAAATAAAAGAAATAAAACATTTATTATTGAGGGAAAAATGTATTATTGTTATTCAGATGCACAGTGAATTCCATTATGAATCAAGGGGAGAGTAATCAAACATCAGGTCTACAGATGATGACTTTTTGTTGGTTCCTTGAAACCAAAATGCATGGGAAGACCATTAACGGATCTGAACTACTCATTCCATTCATATAGTAATAGTTGTACTTTGCTGCAAAAGTTCTGTTCTGTCACATAATTAAGATATGAACCCATTTTCTGGAGTGGTTTAAACTATTTAGAATAGTTTATTCTGAATTTTTTGTTCATTTCTAGATAGTCAAATTTTGGACTGCATATAAAATTTAAAATTAATGGTTTTATAATGCTAATTTGAGGGATTGTGAATATTACTGGGAGAGTAAGAGAGATTATTTTTTTAGGTCTTAATGTTGCTTTGTAAAGAAAATTAAAACCTTTTTTTTTCCTCCCTCCCTTGAATTTCTTTGGGTGCATTCCAATTCCAGAAGGTAAGAAATAATTACTTTATTCTAAGGAAACATATATTTGTTTTATTATGTTAATCTTTTTTGTATCATGTGTCACCTAATAATATATTGTATGTTTGTTTAATAAGTTTAATTTTTTTTACAGTTTAAAATTTTACAAAGTTAATTCAATTTAGTTTTGAATTCATGGTTTTTACTTAAACTAAACAATTATTCCAGAAATCAAGTAATAATGATACTATTAGGTAAATGTTATTTATTAAATATATATATTTTATTTCTTGCAATTTATAATCATGACTTGGCAATAATTTTATTTATTTATTTATTTATTTTTAAAATATGTACTTAGCATATTTTTTATTTTATTTATTATTATTTTTTTGCCAGTCCTGGGCTTGAGCTCAGGGCCTGAGCCCTGTCCTTGGACTTTCTCAAGGCTAGAGCTCTACCACTTGAGCCTCAGCACCACTTCTAGCTTTTTTCTATGCATGTGGTACCAAGGAATTGAACCTGGGTCTTCATGCATGCTAGGCAAGCACTCTACCACTAGGCCAAACTCCCGGCCTTTATTTATTTATTTACTGCTAGTCATGGGGCTTGAACTCAGGGCCTGGGGACTGTCCCTGAGCTCTTTTTTTTTTTTTTTTTTGCCAGTCCTGGGCTTGAGCTCAGGGCCTGAACACTGGCCTTGGACTTTCTCAAGGCTAGAGCTCTACCACTTGAGCCTCAGCACCACTTCCGGCTTTTTTCTATGTATGTGGTACCGAGGAATCGAACCCGGGTCTTCATGCATGCTAGGCAAGCACTTTAACCACTAGGCCAAACTCCCGGCCCTCCCTGAGCTCTTTTGCTCAAGGCTAGCATTCTACTACTTTAGGCATAGCACCACTTATGGCTTTTTCTGTTAATGTGGTACTGAGGAATTGAACCCAGTACTTCATGCATACTAGGCAAGCACTCTACCACTAAGCCACATTCCCAGCTTGGTTTTTGTTTTGGTCAGTCATGGGGCTTGAACTAGGGGTCTGGGCATTGTCCCTGAGCTCTTTGGCTCAGGTTAGCACTTTCACCTACAGCACCAGCACCACTTACAGTTTTTCAGATGATTAATTGAGATGAGACTAGGGACCTTCCTGCCCTGGCTGTCTTTGAACTGTGATACTTGGAGATCTCAGCCTCCTTAGTATCTAGAATTACAGGCACCATCTGCACCTGCTATGTTTTCCTTTGCCCCCCTGGTCCTGAGTGTTGAACAGTGGGCTTGGGTGCTGACTCTGAGCTTCTTTCACCTAAGGCAAGTACTTTACCACTTGAGCCATGGGGCTACTTCTGGTTTTCTGGTAGTTAATTGGAGATAATAGTCTCGGGGACTTTTTGTACTCTGGCTGGCTTTGAACCATGATCATTAGATCTCAGCTTCCTGAGTAGCTAGGATTACAGGCGTGAGCCACTTGTGCCAGGCATGGCATGTGTTTTGCTTTTTTGTTGTTGTTGGTGGTGGTGGTGGTGGGGCTTGAACTCTGGACCTGGGCATTGTCTCTGAGCTCTTCAGCTCAAGGCTACTGCCCTACCCCTTGAGCCACAGCCCCATTTACAGTTTTCTAGTAATTAATTGGAGATAAGAGTCTCACAGACTTTAGTGCCTGGGCTGAGATCCTCAGATCTCAGCCTCCTGAGTAGCTAGGATTACAGGGGAGAGCCACCACTATCAGCTGTGTATCTTGCTTTTTAAGGCAGGGTTCTAACTGTATAGCCTGGGCTGCCCTTTAACACATTATCCTTCTGTTTTAGTATATTATAGGCATGTTTCACTTTGCCTTGCTAGAATATAACACATTTTTTTCTTTTTCTTTTAAATTTTTTAAATTAAAAAAAAATTTTTTGCCAGTCCTGGGGCTTGAACTCAGGGCCTGAGCACTGTCATTGGGCTTTCTCAAGGAATTTTCTCTAGAACTTTGCCACTTGATCCACAGTACCACTTTCAGCTTTTTTTCTATGTATGTGATACCGGAGAATCAAACCCTCGTCTTCATGCATGCTAGGCAAGCACTATACCACTTGTCCAAAATCCTGGCCGTATAATATACTTTTTTGTAGGTAACTTATTATATGCTTATGATTTCAGAGTAATTATGAATTTATCCAAGTTGTTACGTGCAAAATAAATGTTTAGAAGCCTATTTAAAGCCTTTTTAAAGCATTGATTATTTAAAATAATACAGGAGACTATGCCAATGTTAATTTTATAGATCAGATTTAGTTTGATTCTGTAATATGTAAGAAGATAAATATTCTACATGTCCTCTTTTTACATTTGTAATGTTCATACTAAATAAAATAAAAGCTTGAAGAGTAAGGTTGTGCTATCTCTGTTTTTCTGGGCTCACAAGATAGATACCAATTAGATTAAAGGAATCTTTTTGTTTGTCAGTCTGTCTTGTGTGTGTCTCTGTGTGCTGGTCATATGGCTTGAACTCAGAGTCTGGGTGCTGTCCCTGAACTTGTGTACTTAAGGATAGCACTCCCTCCATTGTGCTACAGTGTTATTTCCAGCTTTTTGGTAGTGTGGAGATGAGAGTTGAAGGGACTCTCCTGCCCTTTGAACTGCTGTACTTAGAGCTCAGCCTGCTGAGTGGGTAGGATTATAGGGGTGAGCCACCAATGATTGGCTTTTTTTTCCTTCTTTTTTGCCAGTCCTGGGAATGAACTTAGGGCCTGAGCACTGTCCTTGGGTTCTTTTTCTCAAGGCTAGAGCTCTACCACTTGAGCCTCAGTACCATTTCTGGCGTTTTTCTACTTATGTGGTACGGTACTGAGGAATCGAACCTGGTTTTTCGTAGGCAAACACTCTACCACTAGGCCAAACTCCTGGCCCCTTTTTTTCCTTTTCTTTTTGGTTAGTATGGGCTTGAACTCAGAGCCTGGGTGCTGTCCCTTAGGTTTTTTTTGTTTTTCGTTTTTGGCCAGTCCTGGGCCTTGAACTCAGGGCCTGAGCACTGTCCTTTAGCTTCTCAGGACTAGAGCTCTACCACTTGAGCCACACCACCACTCTGGTTTTTTTTCTATGTGTTTGGTACCAAGGAATCAAACCCCTGTCTTCGTGCATGCTAGGCAGGCTCCCCTTAGCTTTTTCGTTCAAGGTTGGTTCTCTACCACTTGAACCATAACCACTTCTGTTGGTTTTTTTTTTTTTAATAGTTAATTGGAGATAAAAAGTCTCATAAGCTGAGTACTGGTGGCTCACACCTGTAATCTTAGCTACTCAGGAGGATGAGATCTGAGGATCACAATTCAAAGCCAGCCCAGGCAGGAAAGTGTGAGACTCTTACCTGCAGTGAACCACCAGAAAATCAGAAGTAGCACTGTCGCTCAAGTGGTAGAATGCTAGCCTTGAGCTGAAGAGCTCAGGGACAGCACCCAGGCCCAGAGTTTAAGCCCCAGGACGGCCCAAAAAGCATAGAGAGTCACATAGACTTTGCTGGCTTCAAATTTCAGTCCTCAGATCTGAGTCCCTTGAATTGCTGGGATTACAGGCACAAGCCACCAAAGTGTGTGTGTGAGTGTGTGTATGTGTGTGTGTGTGTGTATACCATTTAATGGTTCATGAAACATGTTTAAACAAAGGAATACTCATGAGTTTAAAAAAGTTTTAAGTCAGCATATTATTCAAAGCTAGAAGCTAATCTGTTTATTTCATTGTTGTTTTGCAGTGGGACTTCCCCTCTTGCATGCCTAAATGCGATGCTACATACAAACTCTCGAGGTGAAGAGGGCATCTTCTATAAAGTTCCAGGTAGAATGGGAGTATATACTTTGAAGGTAAATACTTTTGTTGGGGAACTATTTTAAAAAGATAAACAGTAAGTGACAACATATAGATAATACTTGAATCCTAGAGAAAATAGGTTTCTTAAACTTATTGTCAGGAAGACATAATACTTTAATCATTAAAGTTTAAACGTTACTAAGTGTTTAAAACAAACAAATGTATAAATAATGTCTTTGTGTGTTGGGATTTGGACTCACGGTCTAAATAAGCACATGTATCAGCTTTTTATACATATAGAAACTAATCTGTAATGACAGTTTGGCCAGTCTGTAACCATAGTAACTTTGTTTTCTATGATGATTTTGTCTTGAAAAGATGGAGTAAACATAACTTCTAATGACTGTTAAAGAATCTTGCATAGCAAAATACCCGTGGCTCTTGCTTCTTGCTCAGGAGGGTACATTTTTTTTTTTTTTTTTTTTTTGCCAGTCCTGGGCTCAGGGCCTAAGCACTGTCCTTGGACTTCTCTCAGGGCTAGCATTCTACCACTTGAGCCACAGCACCACTTCTGGCTTTTTGCTATGTATGTGGGTACCGAGGAATTGAACCCGGGTCTTCGTGCATGCTAGGCAAGCACTCTACCACTAGGCCAAACTCCCAGCCCCCAGGAGGGTACATTTTGAAGTCACTCCTAGGAGGCCCATCTCCAATTTACCAGAAAAAAGATGAGCTGATGGTGTGGCCTATAATCCTAGCTCCTTAGGAGGCTGAGTTTTGAGGATTGCAGTTCAGAGCCAGCTAGGCAGGAAAGTGCATGAAACTTTTAACTCTGATTAACCACCAAAAAGCTGAAAGTGAAGCTGTGACTCAAGAACAGCACCCAGCCTCTGAGTTCAAACCTCAGCCCAGTACAAAGAAGAAAGAGGAAGAAAAAAAGAGAGAATAATAATTTGGTACTGCCATGGGTCATATTACTTAGATACTTCTCATTACTCATTGAATTCTCTACTAAAAGCCATGGTTGTAGTTGTTGTTTTTAGAATTGAAGTTAGGAAGATTTCATTTTTTTGACTATTGTTTGTCAGATAGTATCAGAACAAGAGAATGAATCCTGACTTTATTCTCAATCACATCAGAAGCTGGTTCACATAAATGCTCCTATACTGAGAAGGGATCTTCATTTACCAATATCCTTTCATTTATAAATAGGAAAACTGACTGAACTGTGCTTGAGCAACATGTGCTTGCTCATGTAACAGAAAATTCTATGGAAACCCAGTCTGAATCCAGGTGTTTGAACAATGTCATCAGCTCTTGGTCTCTGCTTTCCTTTGACTTTATTGTCAGTCATCCTCTTGTCATATATGACTTCAACCTTTATCGCTTCTCTGCATGTTTTAAGTCTAGAGAGAAGAGTTCAAAGAGCTGAAGCAAGAGTCTCTTAAATTTATTTTTATTATTTGGCCTAATTAGTTTGCCCTGGCCTATATGGCCATACTTGAGTGATAGCTGTTTCTAAATACTGAGATTACTGATTGGCCAGTTTTAGGATTACAATTACACTTGATGTAAAGCAAGGATAATTGTGAGGCTGGGTGTGTGGCCTAGTGGTAGAGTACATGCCTACCACGCACAAAGCCCTGAGTTCGATTCCTCGGTACCACATACACAGAAAAAGCTGGAAGTGGGGTTGTAGCTGAAGTGGTAGAGTGCTAGCCTTGAGAAAGCCCAAGGACATTGCTCAGACCCGAGTTCAAGCCCCAGGACTGGCAAAAAAAAAAAAAAAAAAAGAAAGAAAGAAAAAGAAAAGATTGTGATTAATCTCACTTCAGCCAAGTAAATTGAGGAGAGGAAATTTTTCTTCAAGGAAGTTTATCAGCAGATGGAATGGAATGAATGATTGGCAGGCAATTACTGTGTCCATGTGTATATCAAACTGTTCCCTGCCTGTTAACCTTTCTTGGGGGGTAGGGGCAATGTGGAGTGGTGCGGCTAGGCACTGTCCCTGCCGCACTACCACTAGCACTCTACCACTTGGAGCCACAGTGCAAGCCACAGTTCTACTTCCCTCTTAACCTTTTAGCTCTGCGCTATAGTCGTTACTGTGCTCAGTAGTTGTCTATAGCCCATTATCATTAACATGTTCTAACTCCCTATAACATCTATTCGTCTGTTGTGGTTAATTTTCTGTCTATTGTGGTTAAAGTCCTGTAGATTTTATTTCTTCTTTTCTTTGAGATCTTAGCTGTTCTAAACATTCCATAATTTCAATAATATACCTTAGGTGCTGACTCTGTTTTAAAGAGACAGGAAAAAGCCTAATGTTTCTTCTATTCTTATATATTACTGCTAAGTACACCTCCTGACACCAGATTTGTGGTATATTCTCCAACAGGTGAAGCAGTTCTTCAGTAGCACCTGATAGGTGCCCTGTAATTCAACTCAATTCTTACACATAGAGGTGGTGTCAAATCCCACCGTTTGAAGATTCCCATGAGACTGCCCCTTGCCTTAGGTGCCAATTATAAGGCCTAGGTTACGATCTTTTAATCACATAGTTGGCTTCCTTGGCTCCCATTTTGAGGCTATCCAGGAGCCTACCCAGAGTCATCTCACCAGAACAAAAGATGTTTCTGATTCCAAGGAATGTTATTGTGTCAAGAACTGATTAGAACAAGATTTTCCTAAAGCTACTATTACTCAGGAAATTACAAAAGTTTTTCTGTACTATGTCAAGAATCAGAGCCAGACCTGCTCAAGCAATGTATTTGTTATATCACAGCATCAAGTAATAATAGATGTTATAAAGAAGGATAATCAGGTGCACGGTAGTTCTTGCCTGTACTCCTACCTTCTCAGGAGGCTAAAATCTGAAGGTTGAAGTTCAAAGTCAGCAAAGGTAGTATCTCCAGTTAACCACTCAAAAGCTGAATGTGTAGGTGTAGCTCAGTGGACAGAGTGCCAGCCTTGAGTGAAAAAACTAGGGTCCCGTGTCTGTGCTTGAGTTCAAGCCCCTTTACTAGCCCCCAATAAACTATAGTTCTTGGTCTCTGTAAAGCTCACATTTTAGTTTTTGAAATATGTGCATGTTAGCAAATTAGTAGAAAATTAAATGGAATATTTTTAATAGATCTAGAAAGATTTTCTTGTTATTTACTTGTAAGATTTGAGTTGGACAAATGAGTACTGGGAACAAGAAAGGGCCTTTTCAAAAAATGAGAATTTGTTTAAGAAAAAGCGCGAACAAGATTCAGAATGGATTTGGTAGTTGAGAAAATTGGAAAAGCTTAACCACAAACCTGTAAGTTTCTGTGGTAAGGAGTTGAGATATGGTAAATATTAGATGTTAGTAGTTGTTAAACTGCAGAAGCCTTTACACCTGACTTGAACTTGTATGCATGTGTGTGTGTGTTAGTAGTAGTAATAGTAATAGTAGTAATAATAGTTGATAGAGATTATTCCATTTTGTGTTAAGAAGATAATTCAGGTAGGATAGATTTCAGGTTGAAACAGCTAAATCCATGATTATAGTTGTTTGGAAGAGAAACTCTGGTTTAATGGACTAGAAAAGAGGTAGAAGCAAGGACATTAGAGAAATAGAATGTATTGCATTTGGAGTGGGTGAAAAGATTCTAAGATTTGGGGCATGAGCAGCTGATCCCAGAGGGATCACAAGTTTTTTACAAAAAGAAGATAATTATATTTGTATTTCAGATACTTGTTGAACCTACAGGTCAAGATGTCTGGCTGACAACTAACTCTATAAAAGCTGTCCTGCATTTTGAAGGAAGGAATAGAAAAATATGGGGTCTGTATTTTAAGAAAGTGTATAACATAAGAGATTGTGTAGAGGGAAACATGAATGAAAAATAACTGGTTTTTACTAGACCAGAGTTTATAGTCTTGGCTATAGTATCTAGATACCAGTTGTACATAGGAGGGTCACATTTTTGGGTCTGTCAGGATTATTTTTTGAATCTGATTATAAAAATAAACTGTGACAATAAAATGTGGGAAAAAACAGTTTTGTAATTTACGAATAACATTTACTAGTCTTTATACACATATGTTTTTATATACTACATAAATGTATAGTAACAAGTATTTATTGAGCTGTTATACTAGGCACTGTTCTAAGCATTTATTTTTTTATTAGTGATTTAGTTCTCCAAATGACCTTTAAGGTAGGTGCTTTTCTCATCTTCTAGACAGAAACTGGTGCATGAGAGGCTAAGACTTCGACCAGTGCTGAACTTTTAAGAGAAAATAAAAGCCAGCAACTCTTATTTTCCTAGTCCTTGGAATTGTAACTAGCTTACTATATCTCTCAGAAACTAATGTGACATAAATAATATATTTCCTTCCTTGTTGAGTGCTGAAATCAAAAGAGGCAGACTTAACAATAATACTTCCCCTCTCATCCCCCCTTGCTCCCTGTTAGAACTCAGGGCCTGGGCACTGTCCATGAGTCTTTCTGTGCTCAAGGCTAGCATTTTACCACTTGAGCAACAACACCACATCTAGTTTTTGAGTGGTTAATTGGAAATAAGTCTCACAGGGACTTTTCTTCTGCCCGGGATAGCTTCCAACCACAATCTTCAGATCTCAGACTCCTGAGTAGCTAGGATTACGGGCATGAACCACTGGCACCTGGCAAAATGATTCCTTTTCCATTTGACTTTTACTACTTACTAATATTCAGCAAATTAGAATGAAATAATGCATTATCACTTGCTGTGCAGACCATGGAACTTTAATGGAATTCTGAAAGCACAGGTTTGCATATGTATACCTCCAAACAAAATTGTTAGTCCCTTCCCTCCGCCTGGTCCTGGGTCTTCAATTCAGGGTTTGTGCTTTGTCCCTGAGCCTCTCTGTGCTCAAGTCTTGCATTCTACCACCTGAGCCACAGGGCCATTTCCAGCTTTTTCTGTTTATATGGAGGAATCAAACCCAGGACTTCATACATACCAGGCAAGCACTCTACCACTAAGCCACATTACCAGCCCCAGATCATTAGATATTTATATCCTAAACATTTTGCCATTTTCTTGGACTAACCTCTCCCCCCACCTTTTGTCTTAATATTAGCCTATATGTTGTACCCTTATATAAATTTTTCACATAATTTTTATCATTGGATTTGGATGGAAACTTAACTGGTCCCAAAAAGAGAGAGTGAAGGAATTACAAAAATATTGCTGGTTTTGCTACTGTTTCATAATTAGTCAGTGCAATTAAATTGCAAAGTTGCATGATAGAAATTAAATTTCTGTTCATTAAATGAGAATAATTAGTCCTAATTGGATCCCTGCATTTTCAGAAAGATATACCGGATGGGGTGAAAGAGCTATCAGAAGGTTCAGAAGAGAGCAGTGATGGTCAGTCAGATTCCCAGAGTTCTGAAAACAGCAGCAGCAGCAGTGATGGTGGCAGCAACAAAGAAGGGAAAAAGAGCAGGTGGAAAAGGAAAGGTAAACCTACTTGATCCTTCCCTCAATAAAGCACTGAATGTTGTAGGACAACTGAGCATGTTAACCATTCCTCTTTTCCCAGACTCTCTGATAGTCTTTTCCTTTATCCCCTCAATTATTGTTTTCTAGTAGTTTTCTGCAGTAATGGAAATGTATCTGATATTGTGCTACTTTATGCAGTGGACACTAGTTAAATGTCTGGTTTTAGGTTCATAATGTAACAGAGGAAAACATTTCCCATGTTTTCTTTTTTTTTGTGGGGGTGATGGGGGCAGTCTCGGTGTTTGAACTCAGAGCCTGGGCACTGTCCTTGAGGTTTCTCAAGGCTAGTGCTCTACCACTTGAGTCAAAGCACCACTTCCAACTTTTTCTTTGTATGTGGTACTGAGGAATCAAACCCAGGGCTTTGGGCATGCTAGGTGAGTACTCTACTGCTAGGCCAAACTCCTGGCCCCCAAACCACTTCCTTTTATAAAAATAAAGAACTCTGACAGCAAAACTGATACTTCTAGTTGAAAATCGATACAAAAAACCCTTGATACACACATACCCTCTTTCAGCCAAATAGGAACTGAGACTAGAATTTGGAAGTTCAGTATTAAAACAAGCTAATTGATTTCTGTATAAAGTAGAGAAAAATAAAAGTTTGTAGTTTTGGTTCTTAGTTTTCAGACAGGGAACAGTTTTGAGAGAAGAGCTTTATGGAATTCCAAGTCAAGGTAAGGTGAAGTAACTGTAGAAGAATGATTATTAATATTGCCTATTTCTGTTGGCTTTTTTATGATCATTGCTACATGAATCTTTTTCTCCCCTCTCCTGCAAATTAAAACTGCTATTGCATGAAGCATCTGCTGAAGTATTGTGTTGTTTGTTTATTTTGTGGGTCATGAGGCTTGAACTCTGGGCCTGGGTACTGTCCCTGAACTCTTCAGCTCAAGGCTGCTGCCCTAACCCTTGAGCCACAGCACCACTTCCAGTTTTCTAGTGGTTAATTGGAGATAAGAGTTTCATGGACTTTAGTGCCCCAGTTGACTTTGAACAGTGATCCTCAGATATCAGCATCCTGATTACAAGCATGAGCCCCCATGCCCCAGCAATATTGTGTTTATTTTCTGATAGAGATAAGCTTACCTGACTTATTTAACTATAAAAAAATAAATCAAACAGACACACACACACACACACATATACACATATTGGGGGCGGGCAAGGGAAGATTCAACACATAGGAGACAACTCTTGATATATTTGGAAACTACATAGCTGGAGGAATTTATGGAGACTCAGTTAATGTGACCAGAAGACAAGTGCTCCTATTTCTCATTGTTGCCCTCACTTGTCATAAAAGTAACTTTTCTTATTCTAAATGGGGGGGAAAAAATTATCCACCTATTGGGGCAGCTTCCTCTCACAGCCATCTGGTGTAGGAGAGCCCAAGCCAGGAGCTGCCCTGAGCCACCCACATCCTATGCATTTCTTCTATTCCAGGGCTACCACTGTGATGGGTAAGATAGCTGCCACCGTGCCTCTGGTCAAGGGGGCACTAAGGAACTCAAGAGCCAACAACAGCTGTAGACCATCAGCCATGGCCTGCAGGAACTTCTGGCAGGACATTATAAACATCACCAGTTCCAGAAAAGCTGGGCAAAGGATCCAGTTACTGGTGTATTCAGATTAACACACATAAATAGATCCTGTCTGGACAGACAGCCCAGAGGATTGAACTTGCAGCCAGAAACAATTCAGGCTGTGGTTCCAGGGGTATGTGGTACCAAGGAATCGAACCTTGGTCTTCTTGCATGCTAAGCAAGCATTCTACCACTAGGCCAAACTCCCAGCCCAGGAGTACATTTCTTTTTGGACAGTGTCATCCTTTATCTCACTCTTTCCCAATTTTTTCCTCCTATCCTCACCCACAAGGTGTATAATTCATTTTCAACCTAGTGTCTGTAGTGAGTGACACTGCTGCATTTGTTCACCCTTTGTCCCTCCATTTCTGTGGCCCCCTCTGAGAGCCTCAGCCCAGAAAAGACAGTCACAAACAGCAAAAGTAGTTTGTTGTCAGCAAGGGCTGACAAGGCCAATTGTCTCCCAGGAGAGGGAGAAATGACTCCTGTCCTTTGTTCATGCGCTAAGACTAGGGGTGAGAAGTACTCTGTGTAGCAGTTGGACGGTGGAGACAGCACTCAGGTAGGGTAGAGTCCAGGTATGGACCTAGGGCATTCAGCCGATACAGCTGGGAGCTACAGATTCATGCTGAAGGCTAGATGAAGACTATCAAGCCCCAGATGGAAGAGAGCATACTAACATCTTTACCTTCCCAAAGACAGGTAAATGAACAAGCAAGACACATAGAAAACAAAAAACAGTGACAAAGGGGGAAAAAAAAACCAACTTGTTTCCACTTTCTGGAGTTCATTTTTTTCTTGGTGGGGGGGCGGTGGAAGGGTCATGGGGCTTGAACTCTGGGCCTGGGTGTTGACCCTGAGCTCTTCAGCTCAAGGCCTATCCTTGAGCCACAGCCACACTTCTTGTTTCTTAGAGATTAATTGGATCTCAGCCTCCTGACTCGCTAGGATTACAGCAACTGCAAGCTGGAGTTCATTTTAATAACCAGGATTTTAGGAGCCAGGAGTTTGGCCTAGTGGTAGAGTGCTTGCCTAGACCCGGGTTCAGTTGCTCAGTACCACATACATAGAAAAGCTGGAAGTGGTGCTGTTAAGTGGTAGAGCTCTAACCTTGAGGAAAACCCAAGGACAATGCTCAGGCCCTGAGTTCAATTTCCAGGACTGGCAAAGAAATAAATATGATTTTATATCATCGGTTACATAGGCGTTGTGCCTTTGTGTTACTCTTTCTAAGAGTATCTTCTGTGTGGAATCTTTTTTCTTTTTTTAAATGGCATTTACTAGATCATCATGTCATTATCGTTTTCTTTTTTCATTTTTTTGGGGGTGTCATGGAACTTTGAGCCAAGCCCCATTTCTCATTTTCTAGAAGTTAGTTGGAGATAAGAGTCTCGGGTCCTTTTGTGCCCAGGCTGGCTTTGAACCTTGATCCTCAAATCTCAGTCTCCTGAGTAACTAGGATTACAGGTGTGAGCCACCTGGCTGCCTCATTATTTTTTTCTTAACTTTAATTTTTGGCGCCAGTACTGAGACTTAAACTTGGGCTTAGATGCTGTACCTTGGTTGCTTGCTTGCTTGCTTGCTTGCTCAAGTGTGAAACTCTACCACTTGAGCCACAGTGCCTGCTGCCACTTACAGCTTTTTGGTAGAGAGTCTCTTGGCATTTCTTGCCCACCCAGGCCAGCTTTGATTTGCAATCCTCAGATCTCAGTGAGTTGTTGAGTACTTAGGATAATAAGCAGGAGCTCCTAACTCTTGGCTTTGTTAATGTCATAATCATGTTGCTTTAATAATGGTATATTGACTATAGTCAAAGCAGAAAGGATAATTAGGCTTATGCATATAAAGAGTTGTTGCCTCCTACTCATTTCATTGAACATGTTGTCATGGGCTTTTTCCCTGTGTCATCATGGTTCTCTCTTATGTATAATAATGTTCCACTAGCAGAACAATATAGGCTTCTCTCAAAATCTAGAACACAATATAAGTTCTAGTCATTTCCCTTGGTTATGCTTACTCCTCTGTCTTTATGTACATTTACACATACTTGAATGCTAAGTAGAAGTCTTCTAAATTTCTGGTTGGTAACCATTTTAAAATGTAACTATGACAATTCCTTCTCTAAGACCTGTGTGAGGAGCAGGTGTGGGTGGAGGGGGGGGAGTTGCTTCTTTGTATTTGAGGCAAAATCTATTTTTGAACTCTGCTTAATGGAGAGGTGATTATTTGGACCCAATTAAAGCAGACCCTATTAGAAAACTAAAGCAGAATGGGCTGGGGGATGGGCAGGCTGAAGTGGTAGAGGTCCTGGGTAGCTAAGTTCAAACCCCAGTACACAAAATATCAGAGGCCTCAGTTCATAGAGAAAATACAACATGACTGTCCGGCATATATCACTACAAACCTGTAATCCCAGAACTCAGAATTGAGTCAAGTCCAGAATTTGTAATAATATGGTAAATAGTATGTTGTTCTTTTGTTGTTTTCACATCATATTGATATGTCAGTTCTTTCCCATATCTGTAGAACTTTTCCATAAAAATTCCAATACAAATCTAAAGCTAAATTGCTTTACTCTTTATGCTCTTATCTACTGTGCATTTCTCAGGATATCTAAGAATTGGAATTCTCTATTTCAAATTCTCTATTCTAAAAGTTATTTATTGTAATGAACCATGCTTTTCTACCCCATACTATGCATGGTGGTGGTTTTGCTATCAGAACCTGTTCAGTTCAGCTAATAGAAAAGGAAGCCAACATGTATTCAGCAGGAGTCAGTACTAGTTAGTAGCCATTGTAGCTTCTCTTCCCCATTTGTTTGTATTCTTGCAGCCTTTCCCCCAAATAAAAAGTCTGAGTTGCCACTTTCTGTTTTCTTTCCTATCATAAATACAAACTTCATAGAACATAAAAGAACACCTGGGTGCCAGTGGCTCAGGCCTGTAATCATAGCTACTCAAAAGGCTGAGATCTGAAGATCTTGGTTCAAAGCCTGCCTGAGCCTGCTTGAGCAGATTAATCTGTGAGATTTATCTCCAATTAACCATAGGGGTGGCGGTAGGAGAATAGCTGTAAGTAGAGCTCAAGTGGTAAAGTAATGTACTTGAGCAAAAAAGCTCAGGTGCTGCACCCAGCCAGGCCCTGAGTTCAAACCCTAGGACTGGCAAAAATAATAAAAATAAAAATTTGCTTGTTATTTACTATAGATACTGACTCTTGAAAGAAGAACTTTTGTTCACATATGAGTATCTGGTAATGCTACCTAGAAAAGAGCTAAAGAAGAAGTAGGAATTGGTTATATCCTGTGCAATCCTATATTACTTCCATTAGATAAATCTTTACATGCTTTCTTTTATTGATAAGCCTAAACCTACTGATGTACAGAAGGACTGTCAAGTCTAAAACTACAATAGATTTTTGAGATGGAATGACCTTAATTGCCTTTATTTTAAACTGTCATTTTAAGGCTTTCCACAGAGTCATGTTGAATGACCCAACTGTCCCTGAGGTCTTTGTTTTCCCCTCTCTCCCTCAAGGCTAGCACTCTACCACTTGAGCCACAGCTCCACTTGCAGCCTTTTAGTGATTAAACATAAATCGCACACACTTTTCTGCCCTGGCTGGCTTTGAACTGCAGTCCTGAGAAGGTAGGATTACAGGCATGAGCCACTGATGGCTGGCTACATCTTTGTTTGTTTTCTTTCTTTTTTTGTGGCACCGGTGACCTAATTCAGGACTAGATATATCCTTTGCCTCATCGTATCATTCTTCACTAGAACTTTCTGAAGAAATAAAATGAGATGCAGCCCCGGAGTTTGGCCTAATGGTAGAGTGTTTGCCTGGCATGCACGAAAACTGGGTTCAATTGCTTGGTACCACATACATGGAAGCTAGAAGTGGTACTGTGGCTCAAGTGGCCTAGCACCAACCTTAAGAAAGCCAGCACTGTGGCTCAGACTCTGGAGGCTGAGATCTGAGGATCAAGGTTCAAAGCCAGACTGGGCACAAAAGGACCTGAGACTATTATCTCCAGTTACCCTCTAGAAAAAAAAGAGAGAAGTGAGGCTTGGTTCAAAGGTAGGGCCGTAGTTTTGAGCTAAAGAGCTTCAGGGTCAACGCCCAGTCCTAGGGGTAGGGTGGTAGCCTTGAGCTATAGAGCTCAGGGACTGTGCCCCATGAACCACAAAAACAAGCAAAATCTGAGATGCTATTTGTAGTAAAGTTCCAACAAGATTCTTTTGCAAAGTGTTTCGTCCTAGATTTTAACATAGGTAGCAGGATATGGTGTAGAGATAATAGTGCAACATTGATAACAAAATTTTTCCTTGTGTTTTCTCTTCCCCTAGTGTCCTCTAGGTTGTCACAGCCATCCTCCCCACCGTCAGGCTGCCCATCACCTACCATTCCTGCAGGTAAAGTCATTTCTCCATCACAGAAGCACAGCAAAAAGGCACTCAAACAGGTAAGCACTGCTCGTCTATGTCTACCAGACAGGCAATCTCCCCAGTGCAGAATGTTACAAGAGCCAGGTGGTGCCACACTCTGGTAGTCTTACTTGTTGGTAGGCAAGGACTGTAGGATTGATGGTTTGAGGCCAGATTGGACACTATAGTGAGAACTTCTCTTCAAAAGAGGACAGAAGGGAGCATTATTATAATAGGTACCCAAAATTTTTGAAACTTTTATGTTAGGCTGTTGTAAGGGGAACTTTTATGCACTCTTGTGAAATATCAATTGTAGGTTGTTGATAGATACTCTAGTACTTTTTTTATTAAAGACTTTATTAACATTGATTTTTACATCATATTTCGATCTAGTACATTTTTTTTTTTTTTTTTTTTTTTTTTTGCCAGTCTTGGGCTTGAGCTAAGAGCCTGAGCACTGTCCTTGGACTTTCTCAAGGCTAGCACTCTACCACTTGAGCCTCAGCACCACTTCTGGCTTTTTGCTATGTATGTGGGGTACCGAGGAATCGAACCTGGGTCTTCATGCATGCTAGGCAAGCACTCTACCACTAGGCCAAACTCCCGGCCCCAGATCTAGTACATTTTTGAAGTTCTTAATTTTTTCCTAGTTAGCTAAGAAGTTTTGTGCATGCTTTTTGAAAATCATGAATAGGTATTGAATCTTTTATGTTTGTCTTTTTTCCCCCTTCTAAAGATCTAACCAGGGGCTAGATCCATACTAAACAGGTGCCTCTGCCACTGAGCCACATACCCTTTCCTCAGGTTTGTTTCCTTTGAAATTTCAGATGACCGTATAGGCTGTCTCTTTTAATCTATAATTACATAACTAAATTCTCTCTCCCTCCCTCCCTCTCTCTCCCTCTCTCTCTCTTTCCCTCTCTCCCTCTCTCTCCCTCTCTCTCTCTTTCCCTCTCTCCCTCTCTCTCCCCCTTTCTCTTCCTCTCTCTCCCTCTCTCTTCCTGTCTCCCCCTCTCTCACTCTCTCTCCCTCTCTCCCCCTCTCTCCCTCTCTTCCTCTCTTTCTCTCTTTCTCCCTTTCTCCCCCTTTTTCTCCCCCTCTCTCCCCCTCTCTCCCTCTCTCCCTCTCTTTCTCTCCCTCTTTCTCCCCCTCTCTCCCTCTCTTTCTCTCCCTCTTTCTCCCCCTCTCTCCCCCTCTCTCTCCCTCTCTCCCCCCCTCTCTCCCCCTCTCTCTCCCTCTGTCTCCCTCTCTCCCTCCTCCTCTCTCTCCCCCTCTCTGTCCCTCTCTCTCCCACTCTTTCTCCCTCTCTCCCCCCCTGTCTTCTCCCCCTCTCTTCTCCCCTCTCTCTCCCCCTCTATCTCCCTCTCTCCCCCTACCCCAGGAGTCACAGCCCCACTTGCCAGTTTTCTGGAGGAGGTTAATTGGAGATAAGAGTCTCATGGCCTTTAGTGCCTAGGTTGGCTTTTAACCTTGGTCCTGAGATCACAGCCTCCTGAGAAGCTAGGATTGTTGGTGTGAGTCACCATGCCCAGCTATACACACACACACACACTCTCCCTCTCTCTCTCTCTCTCATAGCTTACATTAGTTATAAGGGGGATTTCATTGTTGCATTTAATTTTTAAAGGGATTCTTGCTTTTGCCTAGATCATCCAGGACTAAAATCCTCCTAGTTATATTTCTTCAAATACAAATACATACATATATATACACTTATATATGTGTGTGTGTGTATTGTGTATATATATATATATCCAGATATGGGATGTTAGGCTGAGCCGTCATGCTTAGCTTTTGCTTGGTTGATATGGGAGTCTTACAAACATTTTCTTTTGGGGTTGGCCTTGAACCCTGATTCTCCTAATGTCTGCCTCCAAAGTAGTTAGGGCTACAGGTGTGAACCATCATGCTTGGCCTAAATTTTGTAATATTATTGGTAACTCTATAGAATAACCTTGATGTGCTTTTGTTTTGTTTTGTTTTTGCCAGTCCTGGGCTTGAGCTCAGGGCCTGAGCACTGTCCTTGGACTTTTTTCAAGGCTAGAGCTCTACCACTTGAGCCTCAGCACCACTTCATTCTACCACGAGGCCAAACTCCCGGCCCCATTGTCACTATATTTTTTTTTGCCGGTCCTGGGCTTGAGCTCAGGCCCTGAACACTGTCCTTGGACTTTCTCAAGGCTAGAGCTCTACCACTTGAGCCACAACATCACTTCCGGCTTTTTTCTATTCATGTGGTACCTAGGAATCGAACCCTGGTCTTCATGCATGCAAGGCAAGCACTCTACCACTAGGCCAAACTCCCGGCTCCATGATGCGCTTATTGAATCATTTAGAAATTTCCAATTTTCTTGTGAGTTTAGTATGGCGTTTACAGTATTGTGCTATCTTAAGAGTAGTTGTCTATTAAGGATTGATCCAGCATCACAAACTATATAGATCTTTTTGTATATTTTGAAAATTGTAGAAATTATTATTTTTAAGGTGTTTCTTTGTTTTCTGGTCATGGGGCTTGAACTCAAGGTCTGGGCATTGCCCCGAGCTTTTCTGCTCAAGGCTAGCACTCTTATCACTTTGAGCCCCAGCTCCACTTCTGGTTTTCTGGTGGTTTATTGGAGATAAGAAAGAGTCTTATGGGCTTTCCTTCCCAGGCTGGCTTTGAACTAGAATCCTTCTATCTCAGCCTCCTAGAATTACAGCTATGATCCAGCACCTGGCTGGTTCGCTTCATTTTTAAGATTTAATAGCATCTCTTAAAATAATTTTTCTAGCATCACAGTAATAGCCGATTCTAAATTTCTTGCCTTTTTTTCCCCTCTCTTTTTATGCTCAACCTGGGGCTTGAATTCAGGTCCCAGGAACTTGCGGTTTTTTTGTTCTGCCACTTGAGCTACAGCTCTGCTTCTGTCTTTTTGTTGCTTCACTGGAGATGAGTCTTACATATTTTCATAGCTTATGATTCTCAGATTTTAGCCTCCTAGTAGCTAAAATTATAGGCATGTGCCATCACCCAGTTTCTGCTTTTTTTTCCCCTTTTGGTGGTAGTAGGGTTTGGACTCAAGGCCTTATGATTGGTATTATGCTAGCGAGGCAGATACTCTACATTTTGTTTTGCTTTAGGTATTTTTCAGTAAGATTTCTTTTTTCTTTTTCTTTTTTTGCCAATCCTGGGGCTTGAACTCAGTGCCTTTTTGCTCAAGGCTAGCATTCTGTCTCTTGAGCCACAGCACCAATTCTGGCTTTATCTGAGTATGTGGTACTGAGGAACTGAACCCAGGGCTTCCTGCATGCTAGGTGAGCACTCTACCACTAGGCTATGCTCCTGGCCCAGGTTTCATATTTTTGGTGAGGGCTGGCCTCAGATATGATAATTCTATTTACAACCTCCCACATACCTTGGATACCTCCCAAGTAACTGGGATCACAAGTATTTGTCACTATGGCTGGATTATTGAGATGGAGTCTTACTAACTTTTTCTGGGTATCTTAAACTATAATTCTCCCATTCTCTGTCTCTTAAATAGCTAAGATTACAGGAATGACCACACCTTGCCTATTTTCTATGCTTTGAGCAAGACATTTGAACTTTCTTAGAAATAATTATTTTACCTGCTTCTATCAAATATTGATGTAAGGTTATAACCAAGTTGTTGTTGTGGTGGGTTTTTTGTTCGTTTTTTTGCCAGTCCTTGGATTTGAACTCAGGGTCTGAGTACTATCCTCAGGCTTTCACAAGACTAGAGCTCTACCGCTTGAGCCACAGCACCATTTCTGGCCTTTTCTATGTATGTGATACCAAGTAATCAAACCTGGTTCTTCATGCATGCTAGGCAAGCACTCTACCACTAGGCTAAACTCCAGGCCCTGGTTTTTTGTTTGTTTGTTTTTTGTTATTGTTGTTTTGTTTTTTGGTACCAGTCTTGAGGCTTAAACTCTGGGCCTATGCTTAAGGCTAACATTAAGTTTTACTACAATATTTAAGGTATAATGCTATTTATAAAAACATAGCCACAGGGGCTGGGAGTTTAGCCAGATTGCTGGTAGATTGCTTGCCTAGCATGCATAAAGACCCAAGTTCAATTCCTCAATACCACATACATAGAAAAAAGCCAAAAGTGGTGCTGAGGCTCAAGTGGTAGAGCTCTAGCCTTAAGAAAAGTCCAAGGACTTCAGCCACTGAACGCAAGCCCAGGACTGGCAAAAAAAAACAAACAAAAAAATAGCCACAAAGCAATGATACACTTGAATAGAAGTATGTGTGTGTGTGTGTGTGTGTGTGTGTGTGTGTGTGTGTGTGTGTGTGTGTGTGATCTGAAAAAAAAAATCATTGAAAGTGGCACTGTGGCTCATAGTGGTAGAACAATACTTAGGGACAGCATCCAGGCCCAGAGTTCAAGCCCCATGACTGACCCCCCCCCCCAAAAAAAAAAAGGATTATTAAGGAAAATTGTATGTGTGTGTGCATATCAGTACTAGGGCTTAATCTCCGGGCCTGTGTACTTACTCATAGAAATAAAAAGAATTTGAAGTAAATCAGAAAGATCCATGCTATTCTTCAAATCAGTACTGTCTAGTCTTCCTTTCCTTTGGTTTATTGCATTGCTGCAGATGGTTGACATTTGATAATTGGGATAAGTCCCA
This sequence comes from Megascapheus bottae, assembly GCF_031878675.1. Classification (NCBI taxonomy): domain Eukaryota; kingdom Metazoa; phylum Chordata; class Mammalia; order Rodentia; family Geomyidae; genus Megascapheus; species Megascapheus bottae. Next base: position 67,359,062 of record NC_143515.1, read on the forward strand.
TTGCTCTTATCCATGATAACTCAAGTAGTTATTCAATATCTCTGAATCCTAATAAGTAAGCTAAGTATTTGTTTTTCTATCTAGGGTTGATACATGCAGTACTCTTCTTGGTATAGGTTTTTAGAATTCTGTTTTTGGAATTGATAAAGAATGTACAATTCTTTAATTGCAAGATTGCAGAGTCATTGGTAATTTTTAAGTTTTAAACAATGCTATTGACTTCTTATTTCCATCTAAGTGAACAATTTTGAGAATAAAAATTCACATCTTTTTTTTTAGCCATTCAGAAACTTCTTCCCAAGCTGCTTTTATTTATTTATTTTATTAGTACACATTAATTGTAATGGAAAAGTTTTACCAGTCATTAAGAGTTATGTTTCATTGGCTTACCTTGGATTTGTCTGTTTTGACAGATTTTATAGAAACTCAGTAAAGAGTATGGTTCTCACCACTCAAGAAGCCATTTGTTTGTTTGTTTTTAATATTTTTCTTTTATTTTTAAAAATCTCTTTTTTGTTTATGTGGTACTGAGGAATCAAACCCAGAGCCTTATGCATGCTAGGCAAGCACTCTACCACTAAGTCATAATCCCAGACCAGCTGTTTAGTTTTTATAATTATACTGATTTGTTTTGTTTCTTACAATTTTTTTCTTCATAGGCTCTAAAGCAGCAGCAGCAGAAGAAGCAGCAGCAGCAGCAATGCAGACCTAGCGTGCCCATTGCTTCCAGCCAGCACCTCACTCTCAAGACTGTTAGAGCAACCAGTGATTCTGTCTCAAACAAAGCTGGTAGGCAGTTTAGTAATTCATTAATGCACATTTCTTTTTCCCAGTGTTTTTCTATTGATTTTACATATTTATATAATGCATCATTATCATTAAGTTGATATATTTACTCACATTATTATATTGCCAAATCATCATTGTAATTTTCATAGGAGAAATGGAAAACCAGTTTAAATTATTATACAGTTATTTAAAAACCCATCAGTGAGATTTACAATGAGATTGTAAGAAGGAAATTAATGACTACCTCTCAATGGATCTAACTTAGTAACATTTGTGACTTCTCATCATTAACCTTACAAATGTCTTATTACTGTATCATAGTGAACTCCTTATCAGTGTGTCCTTTAAAAACTGAGAATGTGGGCCAGGAGTTTGGCCTAGTGGTAGAGTGCTTGCCTAGCATGCACGAAGACCCAGGTTCGATTCCTTGGTACCACATACTTAGAAAAAGCCAGAAGTGGTGCTGAGGCTCAAGTGGTAGAGTTCTAGCCTTGAGAAAAATCCAAGGACAGTGCTCAGGCCCTGAGCTCAAGCCCAGGACTTGCAAAAAAAAAAAAAAAAAAAAACTGAGAAGGTGGGGCCGGGAGTTTGGCCTAGTGGTGCAGTGCTTGCATAGCATGCATGAAGACCAGGGTTCAATTCCTTGGTACCACATACATAGAAAAAAAGCCGGAAGTGGTGCTGAGGATCAAGTGGTAGAGCTTTAGCCTTGAGAAAATCCAAGAACAGTGCTCAGGCCCTGAGCTCAATCCCAGGACTGGCAAAAAAACAAAACAAACAAAAAACTGAGAAGGTGCCCAAGAATATGTTGTGTGGCTTCAGTTTCCACTGAACATATGTATAGATGCCTTTGTATTTTTTTGTTATTGCTTATCTTTTAAATCCGAACTGGCTATAGACTTTGTTTTGTATCACACAGTTCAATTTGGCGGTATACACTTCTGAGGGGAGAGGGAGGACTGCCATAGTGAAAGTTCTGAGTCTTACTGAACTTTGCATTTTTGTTGTTGTTGTAAGAAAGGAGATTTGTCACCAGAAATAAATAGTATAGGAGGAGAAAGGAATTCTATTTTACTTTTTATTTTCTCTAATTGTCAGACTTGAACACATTACAGGACCATATTTCCTTAGATATAACTCTCTTTAGTTAACATTGAATGACTGACTGTGTTTTGACTATATCCTCATTGGCACCAATCTTTACATATTTTTTTCATTTTAGCAATATGGGAAGGAAAGCAATCTGATGGGCAGTCAAACAGTCCCCAGAACTCAAACTCCAGCTTCTCTTCCTCAGTGAAAGTGGAAAGTCCCTTGCTAGGCTTGGGGAAGAAGTCTTTCCAGAGATCTGACAGGCTCCACACAAGTAAGTTAATTTACAAAGACTTCCATTTTTATTTCCATAACTTGTTATCTATGTGATCGAAATCCATTAGCTGTTGCCATAGATTTAGCGCATGGTTGGAGGTACACAGCAAGGATTAAACATTTGTTTTTTATATTACTTCTAGGGATTCAGTTTGTTTGTTTTTGTTAAACTAAGGTTGGAACACATGACTTTATATATAATAGGGAAGCACTTTCTTTCTTTCTTCTTTTTTTTTTATGGGTCATCAGACTTGAACTCTTGGCCTGGGCGCTGTCTTCAGCTCAAGGCTACTGGCCTACCCCTACCCCTGGGCCTTGGCATTGTCCCTGAGCTCTTCAGCTCAAGGCTACCATTCTACCCCTTGAGCCACAACCCCTCTTCCGATTTTCTAGTGGTTAATTGGAGCTAAGAGTCTCATAGTCTTTAGTGCTCAGGTTAGCTTTGAACTGCTATCCTCAAATCTCAGCCTCCTGAGTAGCTAGGTTAGAGGTGTGAGCCACTGCACCTGGCTGCTTAGTTTTGAGACAAGATCTTTTACTGTGTAGTCCAGGCTGGCCTCAAACTCATATTCCTCCTGTTTCAGCTTCTCAAGTGTTGGCATTAGAAGTGCATATCACAGTACCTGACTCTGACTAGACTAGTTTAAGACATGACATAAAATAAAAATGGACATACTATATCTTCTTAAAGTTTATTATCCACTGTTCACTTTTTTTTCCCTTTAAAAATTTGTTTTTATGGGCTGGGAGTTTGGCCTAGTGGTAGAATGCTTGCCTAGCATGCACAAAGACTCAGGTTCAATTCCTCAGTACCACATACATAGAAAGCTGAAAGCCATGCAGTGGCTCAAGTGGTAGAGTATATAGCCTTGAGGAAAGCCCAAGGACAATGTTTAGGCCCTTTGTTCAGTCCCCAGTACTAGCAAAAAAATTTTTTTAGTTGTTTTTATACAGGTAATATGCAGAGGAGTTGTAGCTGTTATCTATTTCATGTTTTTCTCGTCCTCCACTTATCAAACTTCATTTCAGAAAAAGATCTGTTACCACTTTGTGGTTCGTTTCTCTTTCTGCCAGTAAGTTGCTTTGTCCTGCATTTTTAATGTCATACTTCTGTAGACAGAAAGATAGAAGGGCTTATATAACTACATGTGAGCCAGGCACTGGTGGCTCATGCCTATAATCCTAGCTACTTAGGAGGCTGAGATCTGAGGATGATGGTTCAAAGCCAGCTCAGGCACCAAAAGTCCCTTAGACGCTTATCTCCAATTAACCACCAGAAAACCAGAAGTAGTGCTGTGGCTCAAGTGGTAAAGTGCTGAAGAGCTCAGAGACAGATCCCAGGCCCAAGGTTCAAACCCCACAAATGACAAAAAAAAAAAAGTACATGTGGCAATCTTTGGAAATCTCACTAAAATGAGAAACAAAAAAATTAAATCCATATAGGTGAAAAAAGAAAGCAACCAATTGGGCGTGCCAACAAATTTTGAAAGATGAAAACAAGGTGGGCTGAGTGCTGTGACTCATGCCTGTTATTTATTCCTAGCTACTCAGGAGGCTCAGGTCTGAGGATTAAGGTTCAAAGCCAACTAGGCACAAAAGGACCTGAGATTCTTATTTCCTGGGGCTTGGCTCAAGGGTAGGGCAGTAGCGTTGAGCTGAAGAGGTCAGGGACAGTACCCAGGCCCATGACCCCCTCCCCCCCAAAAAAAAGAAAGAAAGAAAGAAAACAGATGGAAGGTTGAGTTCCTGTGGCTCACACTTATAATCCTAGCAACTCAGAAGACTAAGATCTGAGGATTGCGGTTTGAAGCTACCCTGGGCAGAAAAGTTCCTCTGAGACTCTTATCTCCAATTAGCCACTCAAAAATCAGAAGTGGCACTGCTGTGGCTCAAGTGGTAGAGTGCTAGCCTTGAGCACAAAGAGACTCTGGAACAGTACCTATACCCTGAGTTCAAGCCCCAGGAATGACCAAAAAGAGGGGGAGGGAGGGAGGGAGGGAAGGAGAAAAGAAAGAAAAAGAAGGGAAGGAAAGAAAGAACTGGATGGAGCTGAAAAGCAAGTTAATAAGCAAGCCATTCATAGCTGCTGAACCCAGAAAGGCTGGAGAACTAGAGAGATGATGTATTATAGAAGAGAAAGGTGAAGCGTAGGGTTGAAAAGAACAACTTTGTGGGACTATTACTCTGTAGTATAGTTTACCTAATATGCCAAGTTCCTGGATGCATTTCTGGCACACCAAAAAAAGAAAAGAATTTTGTTTGAGAAGTAATTTGTACTGAAGTTTGTGCTGAAAAGTAGTTTGAAGTTTCACCCAAGCAGAAGGCAGATTTATTTTAAAGTGAAATTGACTAAAAATGCTCCAAATATAGGAATACAACACATAGCTAATGGCAGATTGTGTACTAAAGTTTGGGACACCCAAGTAAATTCAAACACTGAAAAGTGGATCTCCTGTTGGCTTTCAGAGTACTTAATAGTGAACCATAGCCCTGCCATCGCTACTTCCTGTAGCAGATTGGTTCCCAAGGAAATGGAATAATCTCAGAAAAAAAAGTCTTCAGGCAAATTTACAAGATCTCAACAAAGATATCCTTCTCACAGTTCTTTGAGGCCCATAATCTAGAAGACCCACCGTGGACACAAAATCTCTACTCCATTTTTTAGTACTTTTTGTTCCATTCTGATCACTAAGATTCCTTTGAAGAAGTTCTTCATTGGGAAAGGAAGAAACAAGTGAAACAGATTCCTTAAGCAAAAGCTTAGGGACTATGCCCAAGCCATAAGAGTCAAGCCTTAGGGCTAGCTAAAATAAATAGAATAGAATAAAATAAATAGAATCCTTTTTTATTTTGAAACAAAGTTTCACAATAAAGCCCTGGTTGAGGTCAAGGTAGAAGTCACCGGGTCCAGGCCTTCACAATCCTTCTTCTGCAGCCTCTCAAGCCTTGAGAATATAGGCCCACATCTTCACACTTGGCTGAACCAGAATTAAATACTATAATCAAAAGAGGATGCAGAGCCAGGATTGTGGCCTTATAGTGAAGTGCTCACCTAGCATTCATGAAGCCCTGGGTTTGATTCCTCAGTACATACATATACAGAAAAAGGCCAGAAGTGGTGCTGTGTCTCAAGTGGTAGAGTGCTAGTTGAGAAGGTCCAAGGACAGTGCCCAAACTCTGAGTTCTAGCCGCAGGACTGGGGGAAAAAAAGGGTACAGCTCAGTGGTAGAATGTTTACCTGGTGAGAGAATAAGAACATGTCTGATAGTTCTGTGTAGCTATATATACATTATATTAGCTTCTTGTAGGATGTTTCCAGAGGTTCCCCATTGAGATTTATAGTGATGTACAACAGAACTTAATAGAGTGGTAGAAATATACTGTAATCTGTACTAATCAGTACCTACCATCTGCATGCTACTATTGAATAGTTGAACCATGACTCATGAAACCAAGGTGTTTAGTTTTAAATTTTTGTTTAATTCTAGTTAATTCAAATGTAAATTGTCTTAGGTAGTTTATGGTGTGCATGGCAAAAGTCCCTAACTTCAAGGTCACACTTCTTAAAAACATTCAACATTTGCCATAATTTTGGCTCAGACACCATGTGTTCAAAGTTTAATTTATATTCTTTTTTTTTTTTTTTTTTTTTTTGCCAGTCCCTGGGGCTTGAATTCAGCGCCTGGGCACTATCCCTGAGCTTCTTTTGCTCAAGGCTAGTATTCCACCCCTTGTGTCACAATACCACTTTTCTGTTTATGTGGTACTGAGTATTTGCATATCAGGCAAATACTCTACCACTAAGCCACATTCCCACCCCTAGCTCATATTCTTAAGTAACCATCTTGATTTATCCTCCAGAACAGTGGAAATGACACTGGCTCATACCTTCTCATGAAGCTGAGATATGGAGGATTTAGCTACAAAGCCAGCCATGGCAGAAAAGTCCTTAAGACTATTTCCAAAATAACAAGCAGAAAGCCTTGCTGGAGGCATGGCTCAAGGAGTAGAGCACTAGGCAAGCAGGAGGCCTTTAAGTTCAGTATCCCATTAATTATTACTGCTAATAATAATAATTAAGCACTGAACTTTCTATCTTAATTTACACAGTATTTGCACATGTGTGTGTGTGTGTGTGTGTGTGTGTGTGTGTACGTGTGTACGTGTGTACACACGCACGCATGCATGCACGTAGTAGTCCTGGGGGTGGACCTCAAGGCCTGGGTGCTGTCCTCAAACTTTTCTGGTAAAGGCTAGCACTCTACCACTTGAGATACAGATCCACTTCCTGATTTTTTTGTTGCTTAATTGGACACAAGACAGGACTTTCCTGTCCAGGCTGACTTTGAACTGAAATCATCAAGTTTCCACCTCCTAAGTATCTAGGATTACAGGCATGAGCTATCTTCCCAGCTTCTCCTTTTTTTTCCTTTTTTTTTCTTTTTTTTCCAAGACAGCATCTCACTTTATAGTCCAAGATAACCTTGTTATCTAGGTCAACCCCTCCAGTGCTGAGATTACAGGCATGCACTTCCATATCTGACGCTTCATATTTTTGTTCTTTGATTTTTTTTTCTTACAAGTCAGACACAGAGGATTATTTTATATAAACAACTATATTTTTACCTTTCTCCATTCTTAAAACAATTCATTTAGAGCACCCTTAGTTTTTGTTTACCTTCAGCAATGTCTTTCTTAAACTGGGTGCCATGGCTCAACACCTGTAATCCTAGCTACTCAGGAGGCTGAGATCTAAGGATCATAGTTCAAAGCCAGCCTATCACCCTATCACGTGAGACTCTTATCTCCAATTAACCTCTAGAAAATGGGAAGTGGGGCTTGGCTCAAGGGTAGGGCAGTAGCCTTGAGCTGAAGAGCTCAGGGACAGAGTCCCGGCCCAGAGTTCAAGCTCCATGACCCACCAAAAAAAAAAAAAAATATATATATATATATATATATATATATCTTTCCTGTTCAATTTTGAAGAATAGTTTGGTGGGCATACCAGAGTTAGTAGTAGTCATGTGGGGAAAGATGCCTGCAAGCTGTTTGTTCTGTTTGTCTCCCCCAACCGCTTTGTTACTAAGGATCAAACCTAGGGTTTCACATATACTAAGCAAATGGTCTACTGTTGAGTTACCCCTATCCTCTCATTGACTATGATAAATACTTTTTCTAATCTCATCCAAAGCATGGATTTCTTCTTAGTTCCATGCTCCTAGGTTGTAGCCCTCTTCAAATAGTACATTATAGTTGTCATAATTGTCGTCTCTTTTTTTTCCCATTTTTTAATTTTCTCATTCTTGATGCCAATTAGGCATACATTGAGTCTTTTCATTCTGTCATTTCTTTTTTGTTTTTTTTCTATGCTTCTCAATAATTTTTAATATCAAAAACTGTTGTTGGAAGTGGCACTGTGGCTCAAGGGGTAGAGTGATAGCTGAAGACCTCAAGGACTACAGTGAGGCGCAGAATTCAAGTCCCACAACCTAAAAAACAAAAACCTGTTGTTTAATGTATCCATGGTATCTGGTCTCCATGATTTATGTCCTACATTTCTAAAAGTCTGTCTGCTAAAATCTCTGGTTCTGAATATGTTGTCCTCATCTTCATAATTCTATTTTTTTATTTTTTGTATGATAGTTTGGGTGGTCTTTGTGAGATAGTATTTGGCTTCATTTTGAAGGTGCCTATTTGCAGAAATTTTTCCCTTCTAAAATGTGAAATTATTTTGCTTCTGATTCATCCAGGAAGATGAATCCATGATCTTGTGCAAGTGACTCTTTAAATTTTGTTGTTGTTGTTGTTTGTTTTTGGTCAGTTGTAGGGATTGAACTCTGGGACTGGGTACTGTCCTGTTCTTTTACTCAAGGCTAGCACTCTACCACTGCAGCCACAATGTCACTTCCAGCTTTGTCTGTTCATGTGGTACTGAGGAATCCAAACCAGGGCAAATTTTTTTTTTATAATTTGCTGAGGATTGAGCTTTTTTCTTTTCTTTTTCTTTCCTTCCTTTTTTTATTTTTTGGTGGGTCTAGGGGCTTGAACTCTGCGCCTGGGCCCTATCCCTGAGCTCTTCTGCTCACGGCTACCACCCTACCCCTGGAGCCACAGCCCTACTTCCTGTTTTCTAGTGGTTAATTGGAGATAAGAGTCCATGTTCTTTAGTGCCCAGGCTGGTTTTGAACCATGATCCTCAGATCTCAGCCTCCTGAGTAGCTAGGATTACAGGTGTGAGCCACCATGCCCCGCTTGGCAATATAATTTTTTTTAATTAAATAATTCATTAACGTTGATTTTTACATCTAGAAGGGAATCTCTAGACACTATCACTGGCACTTAGATTTTAGAACATAATCAAAATTAGGCTGAGGGTTTGTATGTCATAGATATATATTTCTATAATAAAACATGTCTATAGAGTCATACATTTTTATGTCTATGTAGTTGTGTTTATATTTCCAATACTATGTCCGTAGCATTGGATATGCAAATATTGAGTCCTCTCTTTCATATTTATATTTTCCTTTATTTTTAGCAGCACTAGGGCCTCATTCACACTACGTAAGCCATCTACCAGATGAGTACATGCCAAGCTTGTCTTTTTATCCTTCCCTCCCTCCTTCCCTCCCTTCTTCTCTTCCTTTTCTTATTTTGACAGTTTTGGAGTTTGAACTCACTGCCTCTCACTTGCTAGTTAGGTGTTGTACCACTTGAGATCATCCTCTCAGCCCTTGTAACTTTCATTATGTTTCCCAGTCATGCCTGGTACTTTTGCCTGGGGCCAGCCTCTGACTACTGTCCTCCTCATTTCTGCTGCAGAGGTGTGATCACAGACATGTGCCACTATGCCTCATTTGTTGTGAGATAAAGTCTTTCTAACTTTTTGTCCATTCTGTCTTCAAACTGTAATCCTACTCATCTCTGTCTTTGTACCCAGCTCTATTTTCTTTATGTGTGTTCTCTCTTTTTTTAAAGACATTCTATATGGAAGTAGACTGCCCACTAACTTCCCAGGTTTGTTTTATTTTTGAGAGGGAACAGAGGGGAATATAATTGCCTTTTAGGTATGGTGAAAAATGTACTTTAACAGACCTTGTTCTCTACTTGAAGATGATAAAGGATATAATTAAATTCTTTTAGCCTCTGTAAATGAAAACATTTGCTTTTTGACTTTCAAAGAAACGTCCTATATGTTAACCTCCAAATTGTGATCTTGAACAGTTTCATTTTGTTTGCACTGTACAGCAAGCTGTTTTTTAGATAAAAACCTAACTGTGAGGGGTGTCCAAGTGACACTTTTCTGTGTTTGTAGGGCAAATGAAAAGAACTAAATGTGCTGACATTGATGTTGAGACACCGGACTCTATTCTGGTTAATACTAATCTTCGAGCACTGATCAACAAGCACACTTTTTCTGTTCTTCCTGGAGATTGTCAACAGCGACTTCTTTTACTGCTTCCAGAGGTAGATCGACAGGTATGTAATAGTGAGCTTAAACAACTTTTTTTTTTTTAAATCAATTGTGGGGCTTGAACTCTGGGCCTGGCTGCTGTCCCTGAGCTCTTCAGCTCATGGCTACTGCCCTACCCCTTCAACCATAGCACCACTTCCACTTTTCTGGTGGTTAATTGGAGATATGAGTCTCGGGGACTTTACTGCCTGGGCTAGCTTTGAACTGTGATTGAAAGATGTTTACCAGGACATGTGCATGAATGTGCATGTCTCTCTCTCTGTATGTGTGTGTATGTGTTTACATTTACTTGAGCTACAGCTCTACTTCTAGAGGTTAATTTGGTAGTTAGTTGTTGATGAAAGTCTCATAAACTTTCCTGCCTAGCCTGGCTTTGAACTGTAATCCTCTGGTCTCAGATCTTAGCTAGGATTACAGGTGTGGATTACAGGTGTGAGCCACCGTGCCTGGATGCATAAACAACTTTTAACTGTTATGTATGTAAGGGCCTTATTCCACTCATCAACTTTAGAACTACGTAATAGTTTTGTTTTTTGGTAGTACTGGAATTTGAACTCAGAGGTTTATGCCTTTTCTTTTCCTACTGGTTATTTCAGTTTGCCTCCCCTGCATACTCCTCCTCACAAATCCTGGGGCTTAAAATCAGGACCTGGGCACTGTCTTTGAGTTTTTTTCTTTATTCCCCCCCCCCCTTTTTTTTTGTGGTCATGGGGCTTGAACTCAGCCTGGGCAATGTCCCAGAACTCCACAGCTCAAGACTACCACCCTACCCTTGAGCCAAGCTCTACTTTGTGTTTTCTAGAGTTAAATTGGAGATAAGAATCTCAGGTTCTTTTGTGCCCGGGCTGGCTTTGAACCTTGATCCTCAGATCGTGGCCTCCTGAGTAGCTAGGATTACAGGCATGAGTCACTGCACCTGGCTTGTCTTTGAGTTTCTTTTTGCCCAACGCTACCACTCTACCACTTGAGCCATACCTTCACTTCATGGATTTTACTCCCCAGTCTGGCTTTGAACCTTAAGCCTCAGATTGCAGGCTTCCAAGTAGATATGATTACAGATGTGAGGGAACAGTATCCAGTAAGTGTTATGTTTTTTGATCAAGACAGGAATTCTCTCATATACAGAACTTCAGAAAAAAAATTTATAATAGTGATAATCTCTACAGATTGCCTCACAGATGCTAAGTAATTGATTCTGCAACTGTGTTACATCCACAGCTCACCAAAAAGGGGGAAAAAAAAGATTTTTTTTTAACCGTTCATATAAATGAACTTAGTGAACAGGTTGGGGAAAATACTGTAACATATGTTACTGTAATGATTACTGTGTATAATATGTGAGAGATTCTTGCAAGTTGATAATAAAAATAAATAGTCCAATAGAAAAGTTAGAAAATTGCAAGAACTGATTCAAATGATAGTGGCTCCTAGAGGCTCATGTCTGAGGATGGAGTTCAGAGCTAGTCCAGTCGGCCTTATTTCCCATTAACTAGCAAGAAGCCAGATGTACAGATGTAGTCTAAACAGTAGAGCACCAACTGAGATGAAAAAGCATGTAAAAGGGGGGGCCGGGAGTTTGGCCTAGTGGTTAAAGTGCTTGCCTAGCATGCATGAAGACCCGGGTTCGATTCCTCGCTCGGTACCACATATAGAAAAAAGCTGAAAGTGGTGCTGAGGCTCAAGTGGTAGAGCTCTAGCTTTGAGAAAGTCCAAGGACAGTGCTCAGGCCCTGAGCTCAAGCCCAGGACTGGCAAAAAAAAAAAAAAAGAAAAGGCATGTAAGAGTGTGAGGCCCTGAATTTGAAGCCCGACTCTGGGGAATTGGGGGGATGGGACAAGTATAGGAATTGGCATTTCACAAGACTCTTAGTCTTGACATTCAATAAACAAATGTGACAATATGTACACCAGCACATGTGTTAGGAAAAAACTTACCGTTTCAAATCCATTAGCTTGGCAAAAGTTTAAATAGCATGTTTCCACATATTGGCAGTGAAAAGTACATGCTTATATATTACTTGTAGAATTGTTGATTGTTTAAACCTTTATGGAAAGTAATCTACTATCTAGTTACACACATGCTAATACTTTGTTGTAGAAACTTATACCTTAGAAATAAGAGCACTAGCATATATTTCTCTACCAGGTTGCTTGTTGCAGTTTTGTTAATTACAGAGGAACATTGGGAACAAAGCTATGCCTAATCATAGGAAACTGGTACTTTAAGGTACTTTAATTGATGTACATATAATAAAATATGCAGCCATTCTAATGAAGCTCAGACTATTTAACTTGGAAGAGACTGTTACAATATAGTCTGAGAAAAATGATCTATAATACAATGTGTATAACTTGGTACTATTTCTATAAGCAAGTAATAACCCCCTTTCCTTTTTCTTTTTTTTTTTCTGGCCAGTCATGGGCCTTGAACTCAGGGCTAGAGCTCTACCACTTGAGCCACAGCACTACTTCCAGTTTTTTTCTATGTATGTGGTAGTGAAGAATCAAACCTGGGTCTTCGTGCATGCTAGGCAAGCACTCTACCACTAGGCCAAACTCCCGGCCCAATAACCCCTTCTTAGAAGAAAAAATTACACCTGTATTTATGTGCAGTTTGAGAAAAAATTGGCCGGCCTCCCGGCCTCCCGGCCTGCCTGCCTGCCTGCCTGCCTGCCTGCCTGCCTGCCTTCCTTCCTTCCTTTTTTTCTCTTGGTTGGTTATGGGCCTTGAACTCTGGAATTGGGTATTCTCCTTGTGCTCTTTTTGCTCTGGCTAGCACTCTACCACTTGAACCATAACACCACTTCCAGCCTTTTCTGTGTATGTGGTACCAAGGAATTGAATCTCCAGGGCTTTGTGCGTGCTAGGCACTCTACCATTAGGGCCATGTTTCTGACCTTTTGGTTTGCCTTTTTTTTTTTTTTTTTAAGTTGGTCGTGGGGCGTGAACTCTGGATCTGAGTGCTGTCCCTGAGTTCTTCAGCTCAAGGCTCCCACTCTACCATTTCAGCCACAGTGCCACTTCTGGTTTTCTGACAGGTTTAATTGGAGATGAGTCTCAGGGACTTTCATGCTGGGACTGGCTTTGAACCACGATCATCAGATCTCAGCCTCCTGAATAGCTAGGACATGAGCCACCAGCGCCTTTAAAAAACGTTTTTTTAAATCAGAGAAAAACCTCTTGTTTCCATTTCCTGGAACAAATTTTTTTTCTATTGATTTTGTTTCTTGGCCATACTAAAACTTGAGCTCATACTAAAGTTTCTTCCTAAGCAGATGCTTTTTCACTAGAACTATATTCTCAGCTGTGTGTGTGTGTGTGTGTACGCGTGCGTGTGTGTGTGTGCGTGCGTGTGTGTGCGTGCGTGTATGTGTACGTTTGTACTTGCCAGAGGGGATCTACCCTTAGATTTCAGACTTTTTACCTGTACCTCTCACATGGTTAGAACTATACAACTACATTGAGTTTTATTGGTTGAGATTGTATTTCTTGAACTTTTTGCTTCCCAACTAGCTGGAATGATCAATGTGTCCAGCTGTGAGCAGAGTGATTTTTGTTTGTTTCTATGTGTGTTTATGTGTTGGTCTGTTGGTCCTAAGACTTGAACTAAGGGCCTGGGCACTGCCCCAGAGTTCTTTCACTCAAGGGTAGTGTTCTACCACTTCAGCTATACCTCTACTTTTAGATTTTTGGTGGTTCATTGAAGGTAAGAGTTTCACAGACTTTCCTTTCCAGGCTGGTTTTGAGCTGCAGTCCTTAGACCTTAGCTTTCTGAATAGCTAGGGTTCCAGGTGTGATCCATCAGTGCCGCATTGAGCAGCGTGTTTTAATTATTAAAGAGTGGAGGGAAGGTCTTAGGATGTGGTTTAGTGGTAGAGTGCTTGCCTAGCATGCATGAATCTCTGGATTCAGTTCGTCAGTTCTACATGAACAGAAAAAGCTGGAAGTGGTGCCGTGGCTCAAGTGGTAAAGTGCTAGCCTTGAGCAAAAGAAGCTCGGGGACAGTGCCTTGGCCCAGAGTTCAAGCTCTAGGACTGGCAAAAAAAAAAAAAGAATGGAGGTAAGAGGAGAGTGGGAGAGTGCAAGGGGAAGAGAGGCAATTCTGTGGTGAGAATGAAATGTGCATGTATTCTCTACTAAAATGAAAAGAAAATCAAATAACCGTGATAGCTTTCAGTTTTTTGTTTTTTGTTGGTTTTTTTTGTGGGTCATGGGGCTTGAACTTGACCTGGGCGCTGTCCCTGAGCACTTCAGCTCAAGGCTACCACCCTACCCTTGAGGTAAGACCCACTTCCCATTTTCTAGAGGTTAACTGGAGATAAGAGTCTCAGGTACTTTTGTGCCCGGGCTGGGCTGGTTTTGAACCTTGATCCTCAGATCTCAGCCTCCTGAGTTGCTAGGCCTACAGGCATAAGTCATTGCACCTGGCTTTTTCCCTTTCTTTATAAGCTTTCCCTGACTTATTCTTAGGTTGGTCCAGATGGTTTGATGAAGTTGAATGGTTCAGCCCTTAACAATGAGTTCTTCACTTCAGCGGCCCAAGGGTGGAAAGAGAGACTCTCAGAAGGTAAGTTGCCTTCCAGCTTTCAGGATCTTGGTACTCTAGGAGCCATTGTGAGGGTATATACATTGGCACTTCTCTACCTTACCAAGTGTTTGAGAATTTTTGAAAGATAAAATACCATAAGTTTCTAAAATATAGAATTTGCTATCCTATTTAAAATACACTGCCAGACTTTTCTCTGGATTCTGTGTAACCAGGTAGTCTTCCTTCCTCCCTTCCTTCTCTCTTTCATTTATATTCCTCCCCTCTTTCCCTTTCCCCCCTTCTCTCTCTCTCTCTCTCTCTCTCTCTCTCTCTCTCTCTCTCTCTCTCTCTCTCTCTCTCTCTCCCCTCCCTCCCTCTCTCCCTCCCCCTCCCTCCCCCTCCCTCCCTCCCTCCCCCTCCCTCCCTCCCTCCCTCCCTCCCTCTCCCTCCCTCCCTCCCTCCCTCTCTCTCTCTCTTCCCCTCCCTCCCTCCCTCCCCCCCTCCCTCTGTCCCTCCCCCTCCCCCTCTCCCTCTTCCTCCCCCCTCTCTCTCACTCCCTCTCTCTCCCCCTCACCATCTCTCCCTTCCGATTGGTGCAAGATCTTTATGCTCTTTCTTAGCTTTTTTGGTGGTAGTGGTGGTTGTGGTTGTCACAGGGCCTAATTTTTTTTACTCAAGACTGGTACTCTTATCACTTGAGCCATACCTTCATGTTAGATATTTTGCTGCTTAATTGGAGATTTGTCTGTTCAGTCTGGCTTTGAAGTCTGATTCTTAGATCTTAGCCTCCTGGGTAGCTAAGATTACAGGTGTGAGCCCCTGCCTCAACAGTGTTTCCTCTAAGAAATTTACAAAACACCTAGGCACTGGTGGTTCACACCTGTAATCTTAGCTGCTCTGGAGGCTGAGACCTGAGGATCAAGATTCAAAGTCCCTGAAAGTGCTGCTGTGGCTCAAGACGTAGTGTGGTAGCCTTGAGCTGAAACACTCAGAGACCGCACACAGGCCCAGAGTTCAAGCCCCAGGACTGACCCTGCCCCCCAAATAAAAGGAAATTTACAAACAAGGATCTGATTGACTCTATGTCCTTGGAACTGAAATTCTAATAAGCTCACTAATAAGCAAAGTCTAGACTGTTTATTTTGTCCTGCTGAGAGTCTCACTTTATTGAGCAGAGATACATCCTGTTTATTACTGTCAACTCCAGTGTCACCAACAGTAGGTGAAAGGAATTAATGAGGTTTTTGGTTTTTCTTTTTGGGGAGGTTTTCTGGTCTTGGGTCTATCTTTTTGGTCATGAGGCTTACACTTGACCTGGGCACTGTCCCTGAGTTCTTTAGCATAAGACCTACACTTGAACCAAGCCACTACCCCTTTTTCTAGAGGTTAATTGAAGATAAGAGTCTCAGGTCCTTTTGTACCTGGGCTGGATTTTTGAACCTCGATCCTCAGATCTTAGCCTCCTGAGTAGGTAGGATTACAGGTGTGTGCCACCATCCCCAGCTTTGGTCTTGGGTCTTTGAACCATGATCATCTGATCTCAGCCTCTTGAGTAGCTGGAATTACAGGCATGAGCCACCAGTGCCCAGCTCAATGAGAAGTTTTTTCATTTTTTGTTTTGTTTTTGGTCAGTCGTGGGCTTGGACTCTGGGCCTGGGCCCTGTCCCTGAGCTCTTCAGCTCAAGGCCACCGCCTACTCTGGGAGCCACAGCCCAACTTCCCATTTTCTAGTGATTAATTGGAGATAAGAATCTCAGGGTTTTTTTTTAACTGTCTTACTGAGATATATTTGGCATTCTATAGGATTCACTTATTGGAAGAATATCTTTAAGTGAAAGAATAGTGCAGTGTGTGCCCTGCACGTCAGAGCTTTTCATTACGCAATTGAAACTAAAAAACCTAAAATACAATTTCCCCTCGGAGCAACCTAACCTAGCCGAGTGCAGTGGCTCACATCTGTAATCCTAGTTACTCAGCAGATCTGAGGATCAGGGTTTGAAGCCAGCCTGGGTACTAAAGACCCTGAGACTCTTATTTCCAGATAACCACCAGAGAACTGGAAGTGGTGCTGTTGCTCAAGAGATAGGGCAGTAGCCTTGAGCTGAAGAGCTCAGGGACAGCACCCAGGCTAAGAGTTCAAGTCCCAGGACCAAAAGAGAGAGAGACTAAGAGATTAAGATGCTAATAACAGGGGCCAGGAGTTTGGCCTAGTGGTTAAAGTGCTTGCCTAGCATGCATGAAGACCCGGGTTCGATTCCTCGGTACCACATACATAGAAAAAAAGCCAGAAGTGGTGCTGAGGCTCAAGTGGTAGAGCTCTAGCCTTGAGAAAGTCCAAGGACAGTGCTCAGGCCCTGAGCTCAAGCCCAGGACTGGCAAAAAAAAAAAAAAAAGATGCTAATAACATTATTTACTGAAAGCGCATCTCTTCTTTTTTCCATTAGAGAGGAAGTTAGAAATTCAGGGTTAGAAATAAGAGAATCATATGTAATGTGTCTGAAACAAGGGCAGTACTTCAGATTCACCCAGGACCAGGTTGGACCTTCACTGTGCTTTTCCAGACACTTCTGTAACTTTAACATGTTGGTGTTCTGTTCTCTATGGGTCTTTCATAATTTGTTAATAGGTAAAAATTGCAAATAGTGTTTTTTCAATTCAGTATCTTAAAAAGATATATATATTACAGGTGAGTTTACTCCAGAGATGCAAGTGAGAATTCGACAAGAGATTGAGAAGGAGAAAAAAGTGGAGCCATGGAAGGAACAATTCTTTGAAAGCTACTACGGTCAGAGGTAAATGAAGAAAAGTTCTATAAACAAGATGTTGATTTCTGAACATCTGTCATCTGTTGCGTTTAACTCATAGTTTCTTAGGAGAAATTTTAATGCCTTGTTTTTACTCTTTTATCAGTTTTTGTTTCTTTCTTTGTTTTAATGCTGATATTGATGCTTGAAATTAGGGTCTGGGAACTGTCCTTGGACTTTCTCAAGGCTAGCAATTTGAGCCATGGCACCACTTCTGGCTTTTTCTGTGTATGTAGAACCGAGGAATTAAACCCAGGGCTTCAAGAATACTAGGCAAGCAC
Source organism: Megascapheus bottae (assembly GCF_031878675.1). Lineage (NCBI taxonomy): Eukaryota > Metazoa > Chordata > Mammalia > Rodentia > Geomyidae > Megascapheus > Megascapheus bottae. The sequence continues at coordinate 67,376,305 of NC_143515.1, forward strand.
TCTACCACTAGGCCATATTCCCAGCCCCAGTAGACATTTTATTGCCATTTTTTTATTAGCTTATATTTATTATACTGGGGGATATCATGTTACATTTTCATACATCTTTTGTGTTGTTGGTCATGGGATTGGAACTGTGGGCCTGGGCTCCATCCCTGAGCTCTTCAGCTCAAGGCTAATTGTTCTACCACTTGAGCCACAGCAACACTTCCAGTTTTCTGATGGTTAATTGGAGATAAGAATCTCACAGATTTTAAGGTGCCGGGAGTTTGCCCTAGGGGCAAGAGTGCTTGCCTAGCATGCACAAAGACCCAGGTTCAATTCCTTGGTTCCACGTATATAGAAAAAGCCAGAAGTAGTGCTATGGCTCAAATGGTAGCGCTCTAGCCTTGAGAAAGCCCCAGGACTGGCAAAGAAAAAGAATCTCACAGACTTTTCTGCATGGGCTGGCTTTGAACTATGAGCCTCAGATCTCGCCCTCCTGAGTGACTAGGATTACAGGTGTGAGACACCAGTGCCTGACACATTTCCATCTTCCAGAGCTGGTCGCCAGTGGCTCATGCCTATAATCGTAGTTACTCAGGAGGCTGAGATCTAAGGATCACAGTTCAAAGCCAGCCCATGCAGAAAAGTCTATGAGACTCTTACCTCCAATTAACCACCACAGAACTGGAAGTGGAGCTGTGGCTCAAAGTGGTAGAGCACTAGCCTTGAGCAAAGGAGCTCAGACACTGCACCCAGACCCCAAGTTCAAGCCTCATGACAAAAATATATATATATTTCAATCACTCTATTTTCTCTAAACAATTTCAGCAGATACCCTTGTTCTATTGTCATAGTTAAAACAATATTTTTACCATATTTGTCCTCTTTCATATGCATTTTAAAATTATTCACTCTTATTTTTATAATAGACGTTTTGTCTTTTTTTTTTTTTTTCTTTTGCCAGTCCTGGGCTTGAGCGCAGGGCTTGAGTACTGTCCTTGGACTTTCTCAAGGCCAACACTCTACCACTTGAGCCTCAGCACCACTTCCGGCTTTTTGCTATGCATGTGGGGTACTGAGGAATCGAACCCCAGGTCTTCATGCATGCTAGGCAAGCACTCTACCACTAGGCCAAACTCCTGGCCCCACGTTTTGTCTTTTGAAAATGAGTTTCCTTTTGTTTTTAAACCTTAAATTTGAGTGTTTTCCTTGGAAAAGACCATCTTTTCCTTCAGTAACCTTACAAGATATAAGAATACCAAAATTCTGTGCTTTTTGTTGTTGTTGTTGTTTGTGGGACTTGAACTCCGGACCTGGGCATTGTCCCTGAGCTCTTTAGCTTAAGACTACTGCCCTGCCCCTTGAGCCACAGTGTCACCACTTCTGGTTTTCTAGCTGTTAATTGGAGATACAAAGCTCATGGACTTTAGTGCCTGGGCTGGCTTTGAACCATGATCCTCTGATCTCAAACTCCTGAGTAGCTAGGATTACAGGCATGAACCACCATGCCCAGCTAGTTCTGGACATTTTTTTTTTTTTTTTGCCAGTCCTGGGTTTGAGCTCAGGGCCTGAGCACTGTCCTTGGACTTTCTCAAGGCTAGAGCTCTACCACTTGAGCCTCAGCACCACTTCCGGCTTTTTTCTATGTATGTGGTACTGAGGAATCGAACCCGGGTCTTCATGCATGCTAGGCAAGCACTTTAACCACTAGGCCAAACTCCCAGCCAGTTCTGGACATTTTTATAGTACAATATAACTTATCTAAAACTACTGGCATCCTAGAAATCATGTTTATCCAGCTTGTAAGTAAACAGCCTTCCTTTGCAAAAGACACTAGAAGGACATCACTGAATCAAGACACAAACCCTATTATCAAAGAGCTATAGTCTAAAACAACAAAACTAAATGAAATTTTAATGGAGACATTTAAATAGTAATAGAGCTGTTCTATCTGAAATAGGATTGTGCACTCAGGCTTGTGTTTGTCTCCTTTCTGCATTACCAGTGTCAACCTGTAAGGAGACATCATAAGCATAGTTTGAGAACTATGCGAACTATGCTTATTTCCAAGTAGTCTTCCTTGATTTCCCTCACAGATACTTTAGACTGATTTCTTTTGAGATCAAGAGTCTCACACAATGACTTTCTGACATTCATTGTTTGTGTTTGGGACCGTAGAAATGATGATGTGTCTATTTGCACTATTATTATAGGTAGCAGTAGATGAAGTTCTCCTTCTATGGTACGTAGAATATTAGAATGCTTAAGAGTTTCTATTTTCAGCTTTTTTTGAGGGGGGAATATTTGGAGATTTGAGTTTCCAGTGTGGCCTGAGCACTGTCCTTGGGCTCCCTCAAGGCTAGAACTCTACCACTTGAGTCACAGAACCACTTCCACCTTTTTTCTATGTATGTGGTACTGAGGAATTGAACCCAGGTCTTCGTGTATGCTATCCAAGCACTCTAGCATTAGGCCAAACTCTAGGCCCTCTGGGCTCTCTTTGATTTCTTGTACCCCCCTTTCTACAAATAGTACAGATCTGATATAGTCCAAACACAAGTCCCACAGTGGATGGGTCTTGGCTTACATTCTTTTTTTTTTTTTTGCCAGTCCTGGGCTTGAGCTCAGGGCCTGAGCACTGTCCTTGGACTTTCTCAAGGCTAGAGCTCTACCACTTGAGCCTCAGCACCACTTGGGGCTTTTTTCTATGTATGTGGTACCGAGGAATCGAACCTGGGTCTTCATGCATGCTAGGCAAGCACTTTAACCACTAGGCCAAACTCTCGGCCCCCTTGGCTTACATTCTTAAGGTAGCGTACAATCCATTCCTCTAGACAATATGTCTCTTATTAGTAAAGCAATGATTAGCACTATTATTGAGCTTTTATCTTGTACCAAAAAAAGTATTTAACATGAAATAGCAACATTGTATAATCATTATCCTCAGTAAAGAACCTAAGGTACAAAAACAAAACAAAAAACCTAAGTGATAAGAAAAATTATCACTTACTTAATACCACATGGACAGTTGGTGTCAGAGCCAGGATTGGTAACTATGTGTCTAGAGTTTTCCTGGATATTGTCACAATTTTCCTAGGCCTTCAAGTACTCAAGTAGAATTTCTTTTTTTAACTTTTTAGTTCTGGCTTGAGCCTTGAAGATTCAGAGAAATTAACAGCTTCCCCCAGTGATCCCCAAGCAAATAAAAGCCCAGCTGAGCAGTCAAAATCCATACTTCCTTTGGAGGCTACTTCCACCCAGATAATCCCAGTCGTTTCCCAGTCAGAATGTAAAGAAGAAGCAGTTCAGATGCCATCACCAGTCAGAAAAGAAGAGCATGAGAGCCAAAATGAGGGGCAGCCACCCTGTAAATCCACAGAACCCATCCTTGCCTCCACCAGCAACACAAATAAGCCTAGCAGCATTCTTCCCATCAAGTGCCCAAAGGAAGAAGATATCTTGGAACTGAAGCCAGTTGTTTCTGCTGAACAGGAGTCTGAGAAAGAAAATCATCTCATCACAGCTTCTAATTCTGACAGAAGTAAAAGCCAAGAAGCTTTGGTTACATCCCCAAGCAAGCTCAAGAGTCCTGGGGTAGATAAATCGATAATAAAGCCCTTAACAGATGCAGATCTACAGGAGACCAGTATGAAAGAATCCTCAGCAACACTTGGTGATCAGAGCCCAGAAAGCCTCAAGAGGAAATCTTCTCTCACTCAAGAAGAGGCCCCTGCAAGTTGGGAAAAGAGGCCACGTGTCACTGAAAATTGCCAGCATCAGCTTCATCAGCCATTTCAAGACTCACCACAGCCCTTTCTCAATAGAGGGGACAGGGTCCAGGTGCGGAAAGTACCGCCTCTCAAGGTAAAAGAATGGGGAGAATTGAAGGGAAGAGATGGCTTGAGTACTAAATTTATGGGTCTACTTACTGAATTCCAATAATTTGTGGTATTTCTTAAGGTAAAAACAGTTGTGTATTTTACATGCATTAATTCTAATTTTAATAAGCAAGCTTCTCCCCCCACCCCCCGCCCCGTTGCAGAACTGCCGTTTTAAACTTTAGATCTTGGGCTGGGAATGTAGCTTATTGGTAGAGTGCTTGCCTAGCATGCATGAAGCCCTGGGCTCCATCCTCAGTGCCACATTCACAGAAAAAGCTGGAAGTGGCACTGTGGCTCAAGTGGTAGAGTACTAGCCTTGAGAGACAAAAAAGAAAGCTGAAAAACAGGGCCCAGACCCTGAGTTCACCTCCAGGTCTGTCAAAAAGAAAACTCTGGACTTTGTGCTAGCTTGAATCACTTTCTTAGCTGGCACTCTACCACTTCTTCATAGCTCTAGCCCATGTTTTTGCTGGCTGTTTTTGGAAATAGAAGACAGGGCCCCAAGTTCAAACCCTAGTACTTTCCTGCTCTTAAAGTACATAGGTGGCTCAGCTATTACATCAGCTTTACTTAGCAATTCTTAATGTGGCACAGAAGAATCAACACTAAGCTGGGTGCAATGGCTCACATCTATAATCCTAGCTACTCAGGAGAATGAGATCTGACAATTGCAGTTCAAAGCCAGCCTGGGCACTAAAGACCACATGACTCTTATCTCCAGTTAATCCCCAGAAAACCAGAAATGGCACTGTGGCTCAAGGGGCAGGGCAGTAGACTTGAGCTGAAGAGCTCAGGGACAGCGAGCAGGCCCAGAGTTCAAGTCCCAGGACCTACTTCCCCCCTCCCCCCCCAAAAAAAAATCAGTAGTTTCAAACCCAATGAAGTATCTGTTTATTGCAAGTAGTTTTGGCTTTGTTTTTTAGATTATGTTTTTTCCTAATTTGTAAATTTTGGGATAGAACCCAAAGAGGTAGGTGTGTGCGTGCGTGCGTGCGTGCGTGCGTGCGTGTGTGTGTGTGTGTGTTTTGAAGGCTGCCCAAATAAGTATAATACCAACCAGGAAAGAGAATTACTAGCAAATATGATCGTGATCCCTTATGTATATAAACATAATAGAATCCTAAACAAGGCTGGAAGTTTGGCCTGGTGGAGGGCTTGCTTAGCATGCACAAAGACCCGGGTTCTATTCCTTGCTCCCATATATAGGGGGGAGAAAAGCCGGAAGCGGTGCTCAGGCTCAAGTGGTAGCCCTGAGAAAGTCCAAGGACAATGCTCAGGCTCTGAGCTCAAGCCCAGAACTGGGGGGGAAAAAATCCTAAACAATTTGTGTTGTTCTGCCATACACCATCTATGTGTGCTATTAGTGCTCATCTATAAGAATGAAAAACTATAAGAGTTAAGAACATTTTGTTAGTCTTATGAATGAAAACTGAGCTGTTTTGTTTTCTTCTTCCCTGTTTCTTTCAGATCCCTGTCTCTAGAATCTCCCCCATGCCATTTCCTTCATTGCAGGTCTCTCCCAGGGCTCGTTTTCCAATCTCCATCACTAGTCCTAACAGAACAGGAGCCAGAACTCTTGCAGACATCAAAGCAAAAGCCCAGCTGGTCAAAGCACAGAGGGCAGCAGCTGCAGCCGCCGCCGCAGCTGCTGCAGCTGCCTCAGTTGGAGGGACCATTCCAGGACCTGGCCCTGGGGGTGGACAAGGCCCAGGACAGGGTGATGAAAGGACAGCTGCCAGAGGAGGGAGTCCAGGCTCAGAAAGAGTCAGTGCAACTGGAAAGGGCCCCACACTGGAACTGGCAGGAACTGGAAGCAGGGGAGGTACGAGAGAGCTTCTACCCTGTGGTGCAGACATTCATCCCCAACCTGAGACCAAACTTTCAGGCCTGGCCCAGCCTCCTGGTTTCTCAGGAGCACAACTACAGCAAACCCCCTCAGGGCCTGCAGTACCTGCCAACGGTGGAACAGGCACAAGCATCCCATCACCAGCCCACATAGAGAAATCGAATAGTGAGAAAACAAGTCCCACCAGGACAATGGCTACAGTGGCCTCACCTAGCCACCTACCAGGGCCGGCTAGTTGCAGACAGGAGAGATCTCCTTCTCCAGCGGGGCCTGCTCTGATTTCAGGAGCCTCACCTGTTCGTTTTGTAGCTGCTGTCTCAGTTGAACCCAAAGCAGGTTCTGGCCAGAATACACCAAACCCTTCAGCCTCATCAAAGACAACTGCTGCTTTTCCAGTGGATGCAACTTTGTCCTCTTTAACATCTGGATTGACAACAGCCACTTTAGAAAAACTTCCTGTACCCCAGATCAATGTTACTGCAGTATCTACGGAATCAGCTCTATCCTTGAGCACTTTGCCAGCAGCTTCTAGCCTTAAACCCCCAGGAACTTCCACAAGTATGAATGGAGCCATTTCAAGGCCGAGCTCTAGTATCCCTGCTAATAATCCTTTAGTAACTCAGCTGCTCCAGGGCAAAGATGTTCCAATGGAGCAGATTCTGCCCAAACCTCTCACCAAACTTGAAATGAAAACTGTTCCATTGACTACAAAAGAGGAAAAGGGGATAGGAGCGCTCACAGGCACCGGCCTGACGGAGAGTGCCAGAGAAGAAAGCAGTGACCGACAGCCTCATGTAGCTATCCAGCAGCAAGGGAAAATGGTGCATGGTAAGCAGCTCCCCCAGGTCCCGAGACCCCTGCAGCTCTTTTCAGTGAAAGACCTGAGGGACTCTAGCATGGATACACACCAGTACCAAGAGGGACTAAGTAAAGCAACCCAAGATCAGATCCTTCAGACTCTTATTCAGAGGGTTCGGAGGCAGAACGTTCTTTCATTTGTGCCATCCTCCCAGTTCAACTTTGCTCACTCAGGTTTCCAGTTAGAAGACATCTCCACAAGCCAGAGATTCATGCTGGGCTTTGCTGGCAGAAGGACATCAAAGCCTGCAATGGCAGGTCACTATTTACTTAATATTTCCACCTATGGTAGGGGTTCAGACAGCTTTAGAAGGACCCATTCTATAAACCCTGAAGACCGGTTTTGTCTAAGCAGCCCCACAGAAGCCTTGAGAATGGGCTGTACAGATTGTAAAAACCCAACAGAAGATAGTAGCAGCAGCAAAGAAGAGGAAACCGATGAGGAGAGCACAGATGATGAGCAAGAGTCTGGCTTGATGAAGGAAGCCCCCCAGGCTTCCCAGACTTCTGACAAGCATGACACAAATTCAGGATCCCAAAGTAGAGAGACCCCATCCACCAATGATTGTTTAACTAAGAAGAATGGGAAGGTTGAGGCACCAGTGAATGAGCAAACCACTGTAAGCAAGGAGAATTACATGATAGCTAGAGGCCAGGCATTTGACGAGAAGACACTAGCCAGGGATTTTATTCAGGCAGCACAGAAACAGATGGCTCATGTGGTGAGAGGTAAGACAATGCATAGCAGCCCTGAACTTTTCAATTCCACTGCTCTTTCTCTACCTGCAGACAGTCCTACCCATAAGCCTCTACTCCTTCCACCACTGCAAACCCCAAAAGTATATGGGAGCCCCACACAAATAGGGCCAAGTTACAGAGGCATGATCAATGTCTCCACCTCATCAGACGTGGACCACAACTCTGCCGTACCAGGTAGCCAGGTATCTAGCAACGTAGGTGATGTCATGTCCTTCTCAGTGACTGTCACTACCATCCCTGCTAGCCCAGCTATGAATCCCAGCAGCCATGGCCAGACAATTCCTGTTCAGGCCTTTCCTGAAGAGAACAGCATTGAGGACACACCTTCAAAATGTTACTGCCGGTTGAAAGCCATGATCATGTGCAAAGGATGTGGCGCTTTCTGCCATGATGACTGCATTGGCCCCTCCAAACTCTGTGTCTCCTGCCTTGTCGTTCGGTAATATGACTAGAAAGATGCATACTGTAAAGGAGGGAAGGGAAGGGAAGGATTATCAAGATGTGTTCTCATGTCCTTTTGGAATCAGAGGAATAAGGGTTCACTTGTCTTAAGAGAGAAATAGTAATCAGGAATAGAGAGTCCAGGGATTTTACATTTTAAAGGAAGAGCACCTTGTATAGTAAGTCTAAGTCAAGCAAGACTTTATGAATTTGTGACAAGTTTGCACTTAGAAAATCATGTAAATATGTCACATTTTAACATTGTTTTCCAAGTGTTTAGGTAATAATGTATTGTTTTGAATTCTGATTTATGTTCTTTTTTTGTGACTGAGAAAGGTTGAACGCCATGAGTGGTAAAAGGAAATTGTCTCCCTTCTGACCTTTTCTGGAGCTAAGATAAAGGAGAAGTGATCTAACAAACTGGTCACTCATGCTGACGATGTCTTCACAGCCTGGCTGCAGTTGATTCATGAATTATTTGTCCTTTAAGAGATTTCAGTCAGGGTTTACTCAGGATTTACTTACCTTAGACGTGATCTTTTAGTAAGTTACTAATGTCCCAGGTGGTGTTTTAACCCCAGAAGCCCCAATTTGGCTCTTGGCTTCCATGAAACCAGTACTGTTGTCAAGCTGAGCCCTGCTGTTTCCTAATGCCCTGTTCCTGGCCTGAGATAACGCATGTGGCTCCGAGAGGAGTGCCTCTGTGTACTATACGGTGTACACGTCGACAGTTGAGCAATAATGCACTGCCTTGAAATACCAGTGTAAAAGTAGCAGACACACGTTAGTGATGGATGCATTGTATCTTGGACAAAGGGAACGCAGAAACTTAAACTGAACATACTGAACTTTGGAAAATTATTTTAACACTAGACACAAGATAACCTCTTCCTCTTCTTTCCCAGCCCATTACCTGACATCATATAGTTATCTGTGGCAGGTAAAAATTTCCTTAGTGGCACATTGGCTCCTGTTTAGCCTCTTTTTCAGGATGGAGTGATCTTACCCCATCTCACCTTAAATATTCATGTTTGTACACACATGAATAGTACAGGTTTGCTGGTTTAGAAAAGAAATTCATTGTTTTAGAATTACTGCTGCCTGTATAACAGGGATGGCTTATATTCAGGAGCTTTGGTGAATGACAAAGGAATGTCTTGAAGGAAAGCTCCAATGTTTTGTTGGTTGTGTTTTATTCTTCCTTTTTTGTTGTTGTTGTTAAAATCCTTTCCAAGTGACTGACAGATTTAGAGCATATACTATTAGGTTAAATCCAAAGAACATTAAAAAAAAAACTTAATTTACTAGAATTTTGTATTATATAGGAGATTCTCAACATGTATCAGTTGTGTATTGATTCCAGCAGTTTAAATCTGTTAGTAAGTCACATTCCAGATGAGGAAAAAGGAGGCAATAACCTTTGTGCCTCCATTCTGCCATCTCCCCTGATCACTCACTATCTTTAATGTTACTCAAAGTTCCTGTTCTAAATTCCATAGGAAATCAACTTTATTATTTTCCACTTTTCTTCTCTGGTTCTCCTATTGTGTGACCCAAGGCAAATATAGGATTAATATCTGTGTTACAATTTCAGCCAAGACATATGATGTCCTTCCTTCTCTCTCCTTCCACCACGGGCATAGCTAAGGGATAAGGGATATGAATCCAGAGATAAGAAGTAAGTTCTCAAGCAAAGGAGGAATAGGAAACAAGCTAGGTTTCTGTGCCCCAATTTCCTATGCCCTGTGTGAAATTCTATGTCTAGCTGCTTCACTCCTCACTCTAGTGACATCTCTGAGTGCTGGCCTTCTTGCCTAAATATGATAAGTATTAGATAGTGGTTTGCATTGATGAAATAGGTTTTCCTGCTTCATTCTTTACCTGGTTCCCTTCAGCTGAGGATACATAGACTGTAACCAGGACTAGAAGCCAACATCGGGGATTTTCAGTCCATTTAGAGCAGAAGCTCTTCCTGCAGACAGGTCCTAAATATTGCTACTCACCAGGTTCTCCTAAACCATACCCAACTAACTGTATACATTTAGTAATGCTCTCTAAACATAAATTGCCAAGTAGGCACACAGCCTCAGGCCTGACCAGATGCAAAAGTAGATTCTCTTCAATTGGAAGGTTGAATACCAATCCATTGGTTAATTAGCTTAAAAACAATGACGTCAAGTAGAAGGCCATTTGTTTTATAAGTGAACAGAAAAAGCATTCTATCTCAGCCTTTTAAAACTGGAGTATAGTGCTCTACTAGCTTTCAAAGGAATTTTTATCTTGGCTCTTTGTTGTTTGGACCTTTAAATTCACTCTGAAATGTTTGCATAAGTGCTGAGTGTATTCTTGAGGAGTTAGTGGTACTAGTTCCATTGATGAGTCAGATAATCTGCCTAATGGAAATGACCCTAGCACTCTTCCCTGGCCTTCAGGTCACCTCTGGGAGAGCATGCTTACTGTATATCCTCTGTCTGGTTTATTAATGTTCTATTGTAAGTTGTCAAGTAGAACCTTCTCCAAACCTTAAAGATTTGGGATTAAACAAAATTTCTCATCTGTTAAAATCCAGCTAGCCTAGAGCTGTTTGCTCTGTTCCTGTTCCTTAGTCCCGGCCAGAAGACACCAAGTCCATGTCTGGTATTCTGTGTAACATTTTTAAGAATACAAAGTGGAAAATAGAGACTCTTTGGGGGATGGGGGAGGGTATGTGTATATGAACAGGGAAAGTACCATACATATGGATATTTGATAGACTTAAAATATCCAAAGGAAGTCTTCCCTGCCTGCCTAGTGCAGGGAGAGGAGATACACATCAGTGACCCATTACCATCCTCACCCCGTATTATTGCTTTCTTCTGCTTCCGTGATCCTTAAGGAACTCTTTGGTTAAATGATTTACAATCCGAGTGGTGTTCTCTCCTTATTTTACTGCTGATTATTTTTTGAACCCCCTATCCAAGAACACTTGTTTCCTCTTTAACATCACATCATAGCAAGGGGGAAAGTCTCCCAATTGCTTTATAACAATGTAATAAGAGACAAATTTGGGCAAGGATAGTTTGCAGCTCAATTTATACAATAGTCCAAAGAGACTTTTGGAACATGATGGGGCCTTTCCTACGTGTTTCAGTACCTACATACCTATTGCAAGAAAACAGTAGGTAAGACATTTCCTAAAAGTTGAAGCAATGGCTTCATAAAGTCTTGGTTACTTTATTTTTTTTAATGCTTTACCTTTGATACAACTATTAAAGATCAATTTTAAAAATAGCTTTCCAGTAATATATTTTAAGTAATATATATTTTAATATCTATGTAAAAAGCGACAATGGAAGACTGAATTTCTCATAGATGGTATGTCTGATGTAGGGCCTCACTGTTAAGGCACAAATTACTTCAAAGGAAATTACTCTAAAGACACTTCATTATTTCAAAAACAAATGCAATAAGGGGGATTGTTGGGGGGGTTATTTTTTATTTTAAAAGGAAATTGACTTATTTACCAAGAGCTATATTTTCCCCTCTGGTGATAAGGTTTTACAGACTGGTTTGGTAAATGCTAAACTTTTGTGTCTTTTGCCTTTTTTTAAGGAATTGTTAACATTGGAATTGAGAGTGTGTACAGAGAAGTTGGTGTCAACACCATTTAATAAGTCATATTTTTTCACAAATATAGAATAAAATCATTTTACATAAGAATTTTAAGTATTTGCAATAAATATATGTATATAGATTGTATGTATTCATATATTCTTATTTTTCATTTTATTATTAAGTAAAAGATGATTAAAAATGAAATTGAAAACCTTGGAGTTTTTGGTGAATCTTGAGGTCTGACGTCCATCTGAGAGTGACATGGGGAAGGTTTCCACTGTCTATGCAAAAGATGAAAATGAGGAATTCGGTGGTAAATCCAGGTAGTGCAACTCTATCAGAAGTCAGATTAGCATATTTAATTCTCCTAGTCTGTCATTTCTTTCATGTACTGTCTCCTAACTACCTAAAGTTACTGAAAAATAGAACATAGTCTCACATTTAATGTACCCATAGTTGCTTCAAAGAAAAGAAAAACATGTTTTTTTCCACAGGGATTTCATTAGTAAACATTTATTCCTTCCATCTTCCAGCCTTAAGGTGCTTTTGTTTTGGCTAGTCCTGGGGCCTGAACTCAGGACCTGAGCACTGTCCTTAGGCATTCTCAAGGCTAGAACGCTACCACTTGAGCCACAGCACCACTTTCAGCTTTGTTTGTGTATGTGGTACCATGGAATCTAACCCAGGTATTTATGCATGCTAGGCAAACACTCTACCATTAGGCTATGCTCCCAGCCCAACCCTAGAGGTATGTAGAGGAATAACCTTTTGTTTTGTTTTTTTTTCCCCCCCAGTCGTGAGGCTTGAACTCTGAACCTGGCCACTGTCCTTGAGTTCTTCAGAGTTCTTCCACCCTACCCCTGGAGCCACCGCACCACTTCTGATTTTCTAGTGGTTAATTGGAGATAAGAGTCTCAGGGACTTTAGTGCCTGGGCTGGCTTTGAACTGCTATCCTCAGATAGCAGTTTCCAGAGTAGCTAGGCATGAGCCACCTTGCCCAGGAGAAATAACCTCTTGTCTTGTGTGTACTTCCTAGTTCCTTTCTGAGGAGGGAGTTTCATAGACAGATCCACATCCTGCTGGTGTGCTCTGACAAAAATGTGAAGAGACATTGATGTCTGATTAGATGGTGTTTCAGCATATGACGGCTGTATTTCCAGCACTCTTGGGTCAGGAAGGACAGTTATGAATATAAAGATCAAGCTAGATGTTAAGAGAGTCATTGGCTGGTTGTAAAGAATGTGAGCAGGATACCCAGACAGCCTTTGTCCTTAAAGGTATATAGGCATATGTTTGGGGGGGGAAGGTTGTTTTTTTTTGCCAGTCATGGGGCTTAACCTTAGGGCCTGAGCACTGTCCTTGGACTTTCTCAAGGCTGGAGCTCTAGCACTTAAGCCACAGCACCACTTCCAGCTTTTTTCTGTGAATGTGGTACTGAGGAATCGAGCCCTGGTCTTCGAGCATGTTAGGCAAGCACTCTACCACGAGGCCAAACTCCTGGCCCCTTGGGGTTTCTTGTTTTGTTTTGTTTTAGGATAATACAGGGCTAGGGATCAGTAGTAGTTCAGCGTGTTAAGAGTGCCTACAGAGTGTACAAAATAAAGCTGATCCAGGTTAGCTTTTTAAGAATATGTCTCAGTAACCAGTGAAACTGACTATAGTTAGCTGTCCTCAAAATTATTCAGTTGATTATTTTCATTGGGAAAAAAAAGATAATCTTTGAAAATTATCAAGATCTAGAGCTTAAGACATCACTGAGAGTGTACTTGAGGTGGGAGAAGAAAGACTTTGAAATTTTTAAGAAGATTCGAACATCTGACTTACCCGACAACCTTGGACACAGTTTAAGCCATCCTCAAGAAAAGCATTGTAGATCTTCACTAAAAATGAACTACTTCTAAATTTCTTAATCCTCATATATAATAGTCGTGAAGGTAAAATGTGTTATGCCCATTTATAAATACTGACTTTAATACTATTTGTCTTCAGCTGGTTCTCAGAACTGGACTTTGGTCTGACTTGTTGAAACCCCTTTAGGCAACTACTTTAAAAAAGATTAGTAGGGCTGGGAGTGTGGCCTAGTGGTAGATTTCTTGCCTAGCATGCACAAAGCACTGAGTTCAATTCCTCGGTACCACATATACAGAAAAAGCCAGAAGTGGTGCTGTGGCTCAGGTGACAGAGCACTAGCCTTAATCACAGAGAGGCTCAGGGACAGTGCTCAGTCCCTGAGTTCAAACCCCAGGACTGGCCAAAAAAAAAAAAGAAATACATACATACATACACACATGTATCTGTGTCTGTGTCTGTGTCTGTGCCAGGAGTTTGGCCTAGTGGTATAGTGCTTGCCTACCATGCATGAAGACCCAGGTTTGATTCCTCCATACCACATACATAGAAAAAAGCCAGAAGTAGTGCTGAGGCTCAAGTAGTAGAGCTCTGGCCTTGAGAAAGTCTTAAGGACAGTGCTCAAACAAAAAAAAAAAATATATATATATATATATATAATTTTTAACTTGATCTACAAGTGATGTTATTCAAATATTTATTGGGCTCTTGCTGTGTGCTGAGCACTATTAAGCACTGATTTTGCAGGGATAAGCAGTAACTCATCAATTTGAAAAGGTTTTCCTAAGGTAATAAGTATACAACATGTTCTTAACTCAGGGCTCAAGGTGTAATCAGTGCTACATGTTTCCCAAGTGAGTATAAAATGGGATTAATGGCCAGGAGTTTGGCCTACTGGTGGAATGTTTGCACAGCATGCCACAAAGACCCAGGTTCAATTCCTGGGTACCACATACATAAAAGCTGGAAGTGGTGCTGTGGCTCAAGTGGTAGAGCTCTAACCTTGAGAAAGCCTAAGGACAGTGTTTAGGCCCTGAGTTCAAGCCTCAAGACTGGCAAAAAAAAATTTTTTTAATGGAAATATTTCAGGCATAACGCAAAACAGCAAAGGGCAAAGAAAGGAAAGGAAATTGTCCCTACATTAAAAACAGGCCATGTGGAAGTGAAGAGCCATGTTTTAAGACCTACCTACCTTGGGTCCACCAAGGGCCAGGCAGTGGCTGGTGGGCATGATGTGGCTTTTGGGGCACAAGAACCTTCAGTGTGCAGCTTGTCTCCTTGGTGGTGAAAGGCTACCAGGATGAGGGATCTGGCTCTCCATTTTCCTCAGGCTTTCTTGCACTAAGGGCTTAATTGTCTTGGGCTCCCTTGCACTTCATTATCCCTGGAAGACCAACCTCCTCAGGATAGCAGAATGAAGACAGCAGACAATGAAGGAGGTTGACATTTTTGGCTATGTGGCCTCCTGAGGGCCTTCTCAAAGGCACATATCTGAGGGGAGTCTTCTGAAGCATGTGTTCTGCTGGTAGCAGTTGTGTCAAAAACAAAAACATAAGACCTACCCTTCTTGACAACTGCCACCAGAATACATAGAGGAACAGGCCAAAAAAACAATCAGTAAGGTTAATTCTGGTCAGTTTCACCCAAAGCAGGGGTGAGTAGTGCAGCTTTCCGGTGGCTGTTCCAATCCAAAAGAATTTAGTGGGAATTTTTTTCTTTTTAATAAAACATGTTCCTCTTCCAGGTCAGAAGGAATTATTCCCTTTTAAATTGTATCCAGTTTTTCCCTCCATGATGGATATAATCACTTTGTCTTGCTTTTCTATTCTAATTAAAAATAGTTTTAACATAACTATCCCTTTTCACTTTAGTGGCTCAAACTCTGAAGTTCGTTTTTCTGGTCCTTGCGTTGGAACTCGAGGGCCTAGACCCTGTCCCTAAGCCTGTGTTTTACTCAAGGCTACTGCTGTCTTTCTGGCTCTCTTGGCTGTTCATTGGAGGTAAGTGAGTCATGGGCTTTCCTGCTTGGGCTGACTTCGATTGGCGATCCTCAAATCTCAGCCTCCTAAGCCATTAAGATGACGGTGTGTGCTAGCAGAAGTCACTGGCACCCAGCTTCAACTAATTCTTGAAACTTTTTTTTTTTTTTGTGGGTCATGGGCCTTGCACTCTGAGCCTGAGCACTGGCCCTGAGCTCTTCAGCTCAAGGTTAGCGCCCTACCCCTGGAGCCACAGCCCCACTTCCCATTTCTAGTGATTAATTGGAGATAAGAGTCTCATGGTCTTTTTGACTGGCTTTGAACCTTGATCCTCCGATCTTAGCCTCCTGAGTAACTAGGATTATAGGCATGAGCCACCACGCCCCTGACTCCCAATTTGTTTCTGTGTGCCAAAGTATCTGTGTTCAGTGTATGCCACTGTCATGCAGTCTTGACTCTGTCCAGGAAAGTAGAGGAAGGAAGTCCTTTTTTCCTCTTACTTGGTGACCTTCAACAGAAGATTGGGTTTCTTCCATAAGAGGTTATGGAGACTTAGGACTGCATCCTGGCCTTGTACTTCCATGTCGCTTTCAGCCTTAACCTAAAAAAGGGAATCCCTGGCAGATTCTTACCACAGGAAAGACAGCTGAGCCTGAAAAGTCCACGGGTGAGATGGGCTGAGAGTGGGTTGCATGGTGACTTCAAGCCCTGAATAAGCTGACTGGCCTAAGTTAGTTTAGTTACTTAAATATCCTGATTTTCATTTGCAAAACCTAGAGGATGCGTTCGTGGAAAGAAAATAAACCTGAGAGGATTTAAGTAAATGGAATTAAGGGTTTTTGTTTTAGTTTTTTGGGTTCACTTTCATGATTTTTTTTTTTTTGCCAGTCCTGGGCTTGGGCTCAAGGCATGAGCACTGTCCTTGGACTTTCTCAAGGCTAGAGCTCTACCACTTGAGCCTCAGCACCACTTCCGGCTTTTTTCTATGTATGTGGTACTGAGGAATTGAACCCAGGTCTTCATGCATGCTAGGCAAGCACTCTACCACTAGGCCAAACTCCCAGCCCCACTTTCATGATTTTTAAAGTTATTTGGGCTTGACATATACCTTGCCATGAGTTAGCCTTGAAATATTTTATGAGCTAAGGAATGGTTTCCTGTTACATTGTGACAGCTTTTTGCCACTAGTCTGTTGTTCATCTATATCTGTTGTGTTATCTGGAACTCAGCATTATGGACATACATTAGGCCAACGAGTCAGGAATCAAATTAGCCCAAAAAACAACACATTTAAGTCATATCAAAATTATCTGAAGAAGGCTGGAATGTAGCTTGGTGGTAGAGTGCTTCCTAGCATACATGGAGCGGGGGTTTGATTGCTTAGTGCAAAATAAACATTAATAAAAATGTAGAAAATTATCTGAAGAAACTTTAGGACTTATTTACATGGACCTTATGTCCTTTCTAGGGAAAGTATGGTATATAAAAGCTTACTTGAGCCAATTCTTTAAATTGATGAGTTTATTTTCAGATGTGTAGAACTTTGGAATGAGGAAGTTGGATTTTTTTGTAACCCCTAAAACAGCACTTCTTCTCAAGGCAGGTTTTCAGGTGGTAGCAGTTTGAAAGTTTCTGTAGTAACCTAAGCTGAAGCCGTTTATAATCATAGGAATAAACTGAAGTCGAGCAGATTAGAGCCTCATTTTAGACGCGATAAATTCTAGGTTAGGAAAGACTGATAGTTTATTCTCTGATAGTCATATGCTGATTAAAGAGTAAGTTTGTTCTTGGATAATTCACAAAACTTAATACATAGAAGATCTAAACTACATATCAAAAGAAAATCTAGAAATTAAAGACCTTTTCCTTAGCTGTTAGTGCTTTGACCTATTTTTTTTTTCAGAATACATTTTAATTCAGTGAGTCACTCCATCTCACGTTTTGCCAGCACCAACAGAAATCAGGATGGAGGAATGGCCTTGCTTCCATCAGCCTCATTCACCTTGAAACCTCTGTGTGTTACAGGGCCTACCACCAGGCAGATGAACCTCTGCCTGTCAGCTCTTCACCACCACCTTTAATCCACTCACTTTTCATTGGTCTTATAGAGATTATCTTATTCAGAGTTGAATGTATAATGTTTCTGCACATGGATAAATTGTGTTTAATCTTAATGACTTTTGTTATTGAATAAAGGCATAAAGTTTTATTGTAAGGACTGTGCCTTTTCTTTGACAAACCATATACCTGATGGATGATTTAACAGCTTTTTGCTGGCCTGTCCCTGAATCATGGCTAACTTTGACGTTGGGGCGTGTGCAGATCCCCTTAATGAACATGAGAAAGTGATTCAGTATCTCAGTCTGAGCCAAAAGATTTATCTTTCAAAAGAGAGAAGGCCCACACCAGTAGTAATAAGCTACTTAGGAGGCTGAGATCTGAGGATCGTGGTTCAAAGCAAAACCATGCCCTCACGTCCATGAGACTTTCATCTCCAACTAACAAGCAAAAAGGCAGGTGTGGAGCTGAAGCTCAAGTGGTAGGACCATCCTTGAACAAAATAGCTAAGAGACAGTGCCCAGACCCTGAGCTTCAGGGTCTGCCACACGTATATGCAGGAGAAAGAGGGACAAGGGCTAGAGTTATGGTAGTACTGGTATAAGGACAATGGAATAGCCTAGAAATAAATCTGCATACATATGGTCAAATGATTTTTTTTCTTTTTTCTTTTTCTGTGGGTCATGGGGCTTGAACTGGGTGGACCTGGGCGCTATCCCTGAGCTCTCCAGCTCAAGGCTACTGCTCTACCCTTGAGCCAAGCCCCACTTTCCATTTTCTAGAGGTTAACTGGAGATAAGAGTCTCAGGTCCTTTTGTGCCCGGGCTGGCTTTGAACGTTGATCCTCAGATCTCAGCCTCCTGAGTAGCTAGGATTACAGGCATGAGCCACCATGCCCAGCTCAGATGATTTTTTTTCCAGTCCTGGGGCTTGAACTCAGTGTCTGAGCACTGTCCTACGGCTTTCTCAAGGCTAAAGCTCTACCACTTAAACCACAGCACCACCTGCAGCTTTTTCTATGGATGTGATACCAAGGAATCGAACCCTGGTTTGTGCATGCTAGGCAAGCATTCTACCACCAGGCCAAACTCCCAGCCCTGGTCAAATGATTTTTGATAGTCACTGAGTAAAGTACAGTTTTCAAATAATGTGGGGAAAATTTGATGTCCACATGCAAAAGTATAAAGTTAGGTCCCGAATGAATGCCATATTGAAAAAAATAAATGGAAAAAAATTATAAAACTTGAAACATGAGCTTTATTATTGGGTTTGTTGGTGGTAGTTTCTTGGACATGGTTCCAAAACAGCAAAAGAAAAATGGTCTTAATTTTTTTTTTTACATCAAAAGACATCCCAGAGTCAAAACCCAACTCAGAATGGAAGAGAATATCTGTAAATTAAATCAAATAATTCTGAATAAAAACAATCAACATGTAGAGAGCAAAGGGTATGAGTAGATACTTCTCCAAAACTGATACACAAAATCAGTACAGGCTGGGAGTGTGGCCTAGTGCTGAAGTGCCTGGCTAGCATGCACAGAGCCCTGGGTTCAGTTCCTTAGTACCACACACACATAAAAAGCTGCCAGTGGTGCCATGGTGCAAGTGATAGAGCCCCAGTCTTGAAAAAGCTCCAAGACAGTCCCCAGGCCCTGAGTACAAGCCCCAGGACTGGCACAAAGAGTTTGGCCTAGTGGCAGAGTGCTTGCCTTGCATGCAAAAAGACCCAGGTTTGATTCCTTGGTACACATACATAGATAAAAGCCAGAAGTGGTGCTGTGGTTCAAGACCCAGGACTGGCAAAAAAAACAAAAAACAAAAAAAGTATTGGCAAGGATATGGAGAAATTAGAGACCTCATTCATCACTGGTGAAAATGCAAAATAATATGGCTTCATAAAATACTGTGTGTTTCATCTCTGTGACAAATACCTGAGAGAAACGGAAATGTTTTTTGCGTATAGCTTGCGTTCCGTCTGGTTCCATTGGCTTAGGGCCAGTGTGAGGCAGAACATCTTAGGAAAAAGAGATGCGGAGACACACTGCTCACCTCGAGAAGGCCAGGAAGCACAGAGGAAGGAAGATATGGAGAGATGTGGAGATACCCTACTACCCCACTTTCTCCAGCTACACTGTAGCTTCTACCACCTCCCGAAATGGTGTCAGCAGCTGAGGATCAAACTTGCAGTCTAGGGAGTTAGGGGCAATCGTTCATGTTCCAACCATCACAGCCTATGGTTGAGCTAGAAAAGAAGTTAAGCACAGAATTAATTCCCTGTGGTAAAAACAAGGCTTTCATTTTCTGGGTTTTTTTTTCTTGTTTATCTGTTTTTTAGGGGGCTAACGGAGGGGCAAAGGGAAAACAAGTGCAGCGGTGGTACTCATTTGCCACTGTTGAAAATGAACTCCACAACTCATGGATGGGAACCAGAGGAGGAAACTGCGAGAGAGCATGGAAAGGGGCGATATCATGCAAAACAAAATGTACTCAGTAGGGGCTGGGAGTTTGGCCTAGTGGTAGAGTGCTTGCCTAGCAATCACGAAGACCCAGGTTCGATTCCTTGGTACCACATACATAGAAAAAAGCTGGAAGTGGAGCTGAGGCTCAAGTGGTAGAGCTCTAGCCTTGAGAAAGTCCAAGGACAGTGCTCAGGCCCTAAGCTCAAGGCCCAGGACTGGCACACACACAGAAAAATGTACTCAGTACCTGACTTTTGAAGTAGTAACTCCTCTGAACATCACCTTAAAAAATTACCCTGTGGTCTAGCAATTCCACTTTGATGAGTATATGCCAAATAAGTGAAGACAGGGACTCATTTGTGCATAGGGTTCATTATATGCACCATAGCTTGGAGGGGGAAACAGCCCGTATGTTCAGGTAGAGCTACACTTAGCAAGCACAAAGCCCAGAGTTCAAACCCCCAGTTCTGGGGGCAGGGGATCCTCCTGGTGTAGATTCAGCACCTTCAGCAAGAGTTAAATGAGTATCTTTTCCAGATGAAGAGAAAAAAAAAGCATTATGGGATTAGGATTTGGGTCAATTTTTCTGCTAGTGTTGGAGCAGGGGAATTCCCCCCTTAGTGACTTTTAAGTGATTATTATAATTTTCCTCTAGTAAAGATGTTGGTTTTTGTCGTGTATTGATTTACATGTTTCCCTAGTTTTTATGCCCTCTTATCTCCAATTAATCACTAGAAAAGGGGAAGAGGGGCTATGGCTCCAGATGTAGAGCTGAAAAGCTCAGGGACAGTGCTCAGGCCCAGAGTTCAAGCCCCCATGGCCCATAAAAAAAGAAAAGGAAAAAAAAAACATTTAAGCCTTTTTTTTCTGTTTTGATGGCTTAATTTTAGATATTGTTTGTTTGTTTGCCAGTCCTGAGGTTTGAACTCAGGGCTTGGGCACTATCCCTGGGCTTCTTTTGCTTAAAGTTAGCATTCTACCACTTGAGTTACAGCACCACTCTGGCTTTCTCTGTGTATGTCATACTGAGGAATCAAACCCAGGTCTTCATGCATGCTAGGCAAGCACTCTACCACTAAGCTCCTTCCCAGGCCCTTAATTTTAGTTGTAAACAGCTCTCTTAAAGAAGAAAAGACATCTAACCAATTGCCCAAAATATACAAATTAATAAATATTCACATTTTACCACCACAATCAAAGTAGTGGAATAATTATGACTGCCAACACAGCCTATGCTTTGTAATGCTCTGGCCGTTGCTGGCACCATCCTCAGGCAAGCATTGATCATATTTTCTGAGATTTTATATGAATGTAGTCATTCATTCTGCACTTTATGCTTCGCTTTCCCTCAGCTCAGATTATTTTGACATCCATCTGTGTTGACCTGTGGGTGAATACTTCATTCCTGTTGGCTGCTGGGTGGCATTGTATGATATAGCCCACTTCATTCACTCACCTGCCAATGGAATTGTTTTTACGTCTTGTAGGTACACATAAAGCTGCTTTTTTGTTTTATTTTGTTTTGCCAGTCCTGGGCTTAAACTAGGGCCTGAGCTCAGTCCTTGGGCTTTCTCAAGACTAGATTTCTACCGCTTGAGCCACTGCACCCTTTTTCTGGCTTTTTTCTATGTATGTGGTTCTGAGGAATCGAAAAAAGGTCTTTCATGCATGCTAGGCAAGCACTTTACCACTAGGCCAAACTCCCGGCCTAAAGCTGCTTTCTTCAAGTCTTTTAATAGACACATGTTTTCAGTTCACTTGGGCAAAACTTAGGTCTAGAATGGCTGGGTAATGTGACAGACATCTCCACTTTTTGTCAGATTTAGCCCTACATGTTACTGTTTTTACACGATATTGAAAATAATAGTCAAGCGCCAGTGGCTCATGCCTATATTCCTGCTACTCGGGAGGCTGCACTCTGAGGATTACAGTTCGAAGCCAGCCCAGGCAAGGAAGGCTGTAAGTCTCTTATCTCCAATTAACCACCAGAAAACCAGAAGTCTGAAGAGCTCAGGGATAGTGCACAGGCCTAGAGTTCAAGCCCTGTGACCAACAGAAAAAAAAAACAAGCTCAGGAACAAAGCCCAGGCCCTGAGTTCAAGCCCCACAACCAACAAAAAAAGAAAAAAAATACACATGCATGTCTATACTTGACGTTACATAATGCATTTGAAAACCACACTGCAGTGGGCTCTCCCTCTTCTGCCTGTCCATCTTGTGAAGACATCCGAGGCCCCCACCAGATGCCTGGGCCTTCATCTTTGCCTTCCCCGCCACCCGAATTGTGAATAAAATACATTACTGTTTTGATAAGTTACCCAGTCCTAGATGTTTGTCATAGCAACACAAAAATGGACTAAGATAACAGTGTCTATTTTTTGTGTGTTTCATCACTGCTTCTTTTGATATTTAATTGCAGATAATAACATTGGCCAGCAAATACATACTGTGCATCAGGCAGAATAAGACTGAGTGTCCGCTTGAGGATTGGAACCCATCTTGAAGAGGAAGAGGGGAGAGAAAATAAAGGCAAACCTCCTTCATGGGTGTGACTGCTTCATGTGTCAGGGTCACGGGTGTTTGTCCCTTGAGAAAATAACAGCAGTAATTACTTTTGAAAATTCAATGGCATTTGTCTGAAGCACCTACAGCTTAGAAAGCACATGGGTAAAGTTGCCATATCTCGGGCTAGGACTGTAGTTCAACTGCATTGCACCTTGCTTGGTGTGTGTGTGTGTGTGTGTGTGTGTGTGTGTGTGATGGAACTTGAACTGGGCCTGGGTGCTGTCCCTGAACTCTTGAGCTCAAGGATACCGCGCTACTCCTGGGCCTGAGTGTTGTCCCTGAGCTCTTCAGATCAAGGCTACCGCCCTATCTTGAACTGAGCCCCTCTTCCCATTTGCTAGAGGTTAATTGGAGATAAGAGTCTCAGGTCCTTCTGTACCCAGGCTGGCTTTGAACCTTGGTCCTTAGATCTCAGCCTCCTGAGTAGCTAGGATTACAGGCATGAGCCACCTCAGGCCCTGGCTTGTGTTTGAAAGCTCCACACCTCCTGTGGAGATGGTCATGAAGATTGGGGAGTCAGTGGCAGGGTCGAGGACTGAACTCATTTCCTCAGCCACCTCATCTCGCCTCTCTGAGCAGGGGACAGCAGGTCCTGCTGTGGCCAGGGCTGGCCTGTGTGATGGCTCCCCTCTTCTGGCACTTGCACATAACACAAAGAAATCCAAGATTCCTCCAGGGAAAAGAAAGCTCTGCAATTAGACTAAATATAGCTGGGAGAGGCTGCATCTCATTTGGACTAATTATCCTGTCACCCATCAGAAGAACAAAGAGTGAAGAAATTTCAAGCCTCATCATTTCCATTCCTTGCACTAGCTTGGGCTTTTATGTAATCAGCCTGACCCTCAGGGGCCTGGAGATCAATGTGAACCAAGCGGATGAGCTGGCTGCCTGAGAAACGTCGGCCGTGACAGAAGACTAAGCTGATGTTTTTTGTTGATGATGATCTTGCTTGCGTCTCCAGCACAAGGACTGTGAAGGAGACTGGCATGCTGAGAGTATTCCATCCTTGCAATGTCCAGGTCAGGGCCAGAGGACAAGGACAGCTGATAGCCAATTATATAATGCATCCATAATCCATTTTTCAGAATTCTCTTTTCTTCTTGTTTAAGTCCAACACCAGGACTCAAACTGGATACCTGATGCTTTCACTCATTGGCTGGTACTGAGCCATGCCTCCAACTCCCCAAAGCCCTTCTTGTTGGTCTATCTACCACATATTGAGGGCCTACCATGTTCACGGCATGTGGGTATCTGTGATTCTCTAAGGAAGCCAGAAGAAACTCACTGAATCCATGTGAGTTGAAACCCAAAGTCCATGCTCAGTTCAGCTATGAAGGTTTGGGATAAAGCGGAGTTGCAGTGTCTGCGGCCCTTCCCTTGTGGATGACGCTAGGGTACAGACACAGCATAAGGTGTGGGTGCAGAGGTGGTGGTATATGTACTGTCAGATCAGATGGCATGTTCAATATCTGCAACAAGTTCCAAGTAAAAGAATGCAGTGGGGAAAAAATGTTGTGCATATTTGACATAGGTACGCGTGCGTGTGTGTGTGTGTGTGTGTGTGTGTGTGTGTGTAGCTACTGGGGCTTGAACTCAGAGCCTGGCACTATTGGGCACTATTGATTAGATTTCTTTCTTTCTTTCTTTCTGTCTTTGTTTCTTTCTTTCTTTCTTTTTCCAGTCCTGGGGCTTGAACTCAGGGCCTGGGCACTGTTCCTGAGCTGCTGCTATTGTTGCTGCTGCTCCTTCTCCTTCTCCTTCTCCTCCTCCTCCTCCTCCTCCTCCTCCTCCTCCTCCTCCTCCTCCTTCTTCTTCTTCTTCTTCTTCTTTCCTCTTCCTCCTCCTCCTCTTCCTCCTTCTCCTCCTCCTTCTCTATCTTCTTCTTCTTCGTCTTCGTCTTCTGCCAGGACTGGGGACTGAACTCAGGGCCTAAGCACTGTCCTTGGGCCCTCGGGCTTTTCTCAAGGCTAGTGCTCTACCACTTGAACACTACTTCGGGCTTTTTCTATGTATGTGGTACCAGGAATTGAACCTTACTAGGCAAGCACTCTACTACTAGGCCAAATTCCTGGCCCTTCCTGAGCTTCTTTTGCTCAAGGCTAGCATGCTACCACTTGAACCACAGTGCCGCTTCTGGCTTTTTCTTTCTTCTTTCTTCTTTCTTCTTCTTTCTTCTTCCTTCTTCTTCCTTCTTCTCCTTCTTCTCCTTCTTCTTCTCCTTCTCCTCCTCCTCCTCCTCCTCCTCCTCCTCCTCCTCCTCCTCCTCCTCCTTCTTCTTCTTCTTCTTCTTCTTCTTCCTCCTCTTCTTCCTCCTCCTCCTCCTCTTCTTCTTCTTCTTCTTCCTCTTCTTCTTCTTCTTCTTCTTCTTCTTCTTCTTCTTCTTCTTCTTCTTCTCCTTCTCCTTCTCCTTCTCCTTCTCCTTCTCCTTCTCCTTCTCCTTCTCCTTCTCCTTCTCCTTCTCCTTCTCCTTCTCCTTCTTCTTCTTCTTCTTCTTCTTCTTCTTCTTCTTCTTCTTCTTCTTCTTCTTCTTCTTCTTCTTCTTGTGGGTCATGGGGCTTGAACTCAGCCTGGGTGCTGTCCCTGAGCTCTTCACCTCAAGGCTACCATGCTACCTTTGAGCCAAGCCCCACTTCTTGTTTTCTAGAGGTTAATTGGAGATAAGAGTCTCAAGTCCTGGCCAGGAGTTTGGCCTAGTGGTTAAAGTGCTTGCCTAGCATGCATGAAGACCCGGGTTGGATTCCTTGGTACCACATACATAGAAAAAAAAAAAAAGCCGGAAGTGGTGCTGAGGCTCAAGTGGTAGAGCTCTAGCCTTGAGAAAGTCCAAGGACAGTGCTCAAGCCCAGGACTGGCAAAAAAAAAAAAGAGTCTCAAGTCCTTTTGTGTCCAGGCTGGCTTTGAACCTTGATCCTCATACCTCAGCCTCCTGAGTATCTAGGATTACAAACATGAGCTACCGTGCCCAGCTACTTCTGATTTTTTCTGTTGATGTGGTACTGAGGAATGGAATCCAGGGTTTTATACATGCTAAGCAAGCATTCTACCACTAAGCCACATTCCCAGCCCTCAGATTGTTTGTTGTTGTTGTTTTGCCAGTCCTAGGACTTGAACTCAAGGCCTATCCTTAGACTATCTAAAGGCTAGCACTCTACCACTTGAGTCACAGCACCACTTCCAGCTTTTTCTGTGAGGTGGTACTGACGAATTGAACCCAGGCTTCATGCATGCTAGGCAAGCCCTCTACCACTAGGCCACTCTCCCAGCCCCTCAGATTATTTTCTTATGGCTGATTCACTACTATTTGAGCCATGTTTCCAATCCTGCATTTTGCTGGCTAAGTGGAGATAGAATCTCACGGACTTTTTCTGTCCTGGCAGGTTGGCACCAAATCATAGTCCTCTACCTATCAGCTCCTAAGTAGTTAGGATTACAGGTGTAAGCCACCAGTTCCCAGCACAGTTGTTGCATATTTAAAAATCAAATCTCATTTCTAGTCAGTAAGGTGAACCAGCAGGTGATCATGTGAATTTAACATGACATCCTTCCTTCCTTCTGAAGGTAAACTGCAGCAGAGGGGCTGCTTCCCAAGTCAGCCGAGAAACAGGGCGCCACCTCCACCCAGAGGCTAGCAGCCAAGAGGTAAGCTAGAGTACAATGCAGCCCTTCCAGAAAGCAGTGGAGAGGGTGACGAGGGAGAGGAACCGGTGTGCCTGAAGCCACAGTGAGGATGTAGCATCTGTGGGTAGGTTCAGAGGTTGTTTTGTATTTACTGTAAAAATCGAATAGCATATTTAACATCTTTTCATCATTATTCTTTTTCTTGAGCGGGGTTGTGGGGCTTGAACTCAGCACCTGCCCACTGTCTCTAAGTGCTTTTGCTCAAGGCTAGTGCTCCACCACTTTGAGCCACAGCTCCACACAAGAGTCTTATGCCTTACAGGGCCAGGAGTTTGGCCTAGTGGTAGCGTGCTTGCCTAGCATGCACGAAGACCCGGGTTCGATACATACACAGAAAAAAGCTGGAAGTGGTGCTGAGGCTCAAGTGGTAGAGCTCTAGCCTTGAGAAAACCCAAGGACAGTGCTCAGGCCCTGAGCTCAAGCCCAGGACTGGCAAAAAAAAAAAAAAAAGAGAGAGTCTTATGCCTCACAGACTTTCTTACCTGGGTGGCTTCAAATCATGATCCTCAGATCTCAGCCTCCTGAGTAGTTAGGATTATAGATGTGAGCCACTGCGCCCAGAGTTCATTTTCACTCGTTCCTGTGTCTTTGGTACATTCATTCTGTGTTTCCCTTCTTCCCTCTTTCCCCCACTTCCCCTTTCTGGATTTATTTTAACTCATGCTTCCTGATCCTTGGCTGTGTCCAAAATCTGACTATATTGCTGGACATATGTGAGAAAAATATCAATCAAGATCAGTTACTCTCAAAGCCTGGCCTGCACTAAAGACCCCTTGGATCAATTATGCTCACATTAAGGTTTTTACACACAGCGAAAAGAGAGACAGAAAATCAAGTCCACTGAAAACTTGGGTTCAGTAGCCTTGAAATGATTTTGCCCATTTGCCTATCTTGGTAGACTTTTCTAGAGTAGAAAAGGCAAGGTCTTTCTTTGGTTTGAATAACCAAAGAGAGTCAGCCAGATATAACGAGTGCGGTCATTGTATAAAACACAGACTCTCCGTTCAATTCTCTCCGGACCAGGAGTAATATGGCTCTGAATTCATGAGTTAGAAAAGCCCTGGCTGGGAGAGTGGCCTAGTGGTAGAGTGCTTGCCTAGCATGCATGAAGCCCTAAGTTCAATTCCTCAGTACCACATACACGGAAAAAGCTGGAAGTGGAGCTGTGGCTCAAGTGGTAGAGCACTGGTCTAGAGAAAGCCCAAGGACAGTGCCCAGGCCCTGAGTTCAAGCCCCAGCACTGGAAAAATAAAAAGAGAAAAAAAAAAAACCTAAAAAAGAAGAGCCCCATCCACAAGCCTTCTCTGTCATGGACAATGTCATGAAATTGAGAACAAAAGGACCAATTTCCTAACAATTTTTTTTTCTTTGCCAGTCCTGGAGCTTGGTCTCAGGGTCTGGGCACTGTCCTTGGGTTTTCTCAAAACTAGAGCTCTTCCACTTGAGCCACAGCACCACTTCTGGATTTTTCTATGTATTTGGTACCGAGGAATCGAACCTGGGTCTTCATGCATGCTAGGCAAGCACTTTAACCACTAGGCCAAACTCCCAGCCCCTACTTCTGGCTTTTTTTAGTGGTTAATTGGAAATAAGAGTCGCACAGACTTTCCTTCCCAGGCTGGCTTTGAACCAGTATTTCCAGATGTCAGTCGCTGAGTTGTTAGGATTACAGGTGTGAGCCACTACCCACTTCCCTGTCAATAGTTAAAGCAGAGTTAACAGTGCCCAGGTGGCACAAATCCTCACCTAAGATGGAAAAGGCTTTGACTTACATAGCCAGAATCCAGTAAAACATCGTCATGTCATTGGTTTATCACTAATGCATCCCTACAGAGGACATGATTTAGCTCACTTGGCGGGTAGTTTTACTGTATCTTCTTCATGATATCAATAAGGAAACTGAGGCTCAAATCACACAGCAGCTATAGTAATCTAGGTTTGAACCTTATGAGGTTGTTCTCAGTACACGGATGCTCCCAGCCCTGAGCTGTGATGGCCAGTCCTGTCTAAAGTAGCCCTGTGTGACAACACTTCCCTGAGGGCACTGGGGTGGAGGGGGTATGGGGTGGGGAATGTACTTTCCTTTGTGTGGCCTTGGGAGGAGCGGGTGTGGAGCCAAGGGCTCCAGAGCTATGCCAAGCCAAGTGCAGCAGGAACGCTGGGATGAACAGCAGGCAGGACAGGACAGGACAGGACTGGACTGGCTTAGCAGGAACAGGCAGAGGTAACACATGCAGCCCCTTCACGGCATGAGCAAGACGAGGCGGAATCCAGAACCCAGCACGTACCGCTCCTGCTGCAGGCAGCCCCGCCGAATGACCTCATCTCACCATGGGCCTGGTATCAGAGAAGTCAAGGAACTTGGCTGGCTACCCTTACCCTAGCAAAAGAAGTTGTGGTGTGCCAGGCACGGTGGCTTATGCCTGGAATTCTAGCTACTCAGGAGACTGAGATCTGAGGATCAAGGTTCAAAGCCAGCAGGGGCACAAAAGGATCTGAGACTCTTATCCCCAATTAACCTCTAGAAAATGGGAGTGCGGCTGTGGCTCAAGGGCAGGGTGGTAGCCTTGAGCTGAAGAGCTCAGGGACAGCACCCAGGCTGAGTTCAAGCCCCATGACCCACAAGAAAAAAAAAAAAAGATGTGTTGTTTGGAGCATATGTGTTGAATGTGTGCTTATACTGGGCTTGAACTCAGAGCCTGAAAGCTGTCCCTTAGGGTGTGTGTGTGTGTGTGTGTGTGTGTGTGTGTGTGTGTTTATTGTTGTTGTTTGGTTTTGTCAGTCATGGGGCTTGAACTCAGGGTCTGGGCACCGTCTCTGAGCTTTTCTGCTTAAGACTAGTGCTACCACTTGAGGCACAGCGCTATTTCTGATTTTCATGTGGTTAATTGGAGATAAGAGTTCCCTTGAGGACTGGGAATGTGGCTTAGTGGTAGAGTCCTTGCCTAGCATACATGAAGCCCTGGGTTCTATTCCTCAATACCACATAAACTGGGAGGGGGTGGAAGGGCTGGAAAGTGGTGCTGTGGGTCAAGTGGTATCCTTGAGCAAAAGACGCTGAGGGACAGTGCCCAGGCCCCGAGTTCAAGCCCCAAGACTGGCCAAAAAATGAAAATAAAAAAGCAAACCGACAAAAGCAATAAAACCTAAATATCTGCCTGGCAAGTCCAATGTCCTGAGTGCAAACTCTATACTATACAATGAAAGACAGAAAGACAGGAAGAAAGAAGGAAGGAAGGAAGGAAATGTGTATCTTCCTGGGTTTTGTCAGTGCATATGTTATCATGCTGTGGAAATGAGAACTCACATGTTGCTATATTTGCTCTCTACTTTCTTCAGTCAAAATGGACAGCCTTTGAAGTGTCAGCTGAGACTAAGCCCCGTTGTAGAATCACAGCACTGCCTGGGGTCCCAGCTGAGGATCCCCCCCCCCCACCTCCCCCACCCCCACCCCGAGAGTTCTTCCCCTCCTCTCCAGAGCAAAAGTCCTTAAAGTTTAAGTTCATATTAACCCAGAGCAGCAGCGATTAACCATTAGCCATTCAGGTCAGAGCGCAGATGAGCAGAGAGAAGTAAGGAAGCAAGACAGACGTCCAAAGAGAAGCAAGGGAGCCACAGAAAGACCACCACGTGGGGCCACTGCCCCCGTGACCCCAGACAGGAGACCTAGTTATTATAGAAACCTGGGACTTTGTTGCTCTGGCTGCAATTCTGTCCTCAAAAGGAAGCAATCCCCAACCAAGACAAATCACACCGCCTGTGTCAACACACAGTGCATTCTTGTCATTTTTAATGGTTAAGTGGCCGTTTCCAAATGTTAATATCTCAGAGCTTCATCCCAAAGGCTTGGGTTGAGGCCAGTATCTCAGGCTTTGGTAGGGTTGCAGAGGACGGAGCCTTCATTTTTCCTGCTCAGATAAGATCAAAGGTGTGCTGAGCTTTCAGCTCTTGTGGTCTTTGCCAGATTCTTCTTCAGCTAATATGTAGAGCGCCTGTCCAGCCCAGCCCCCACGCCACTGAAACTACCTTTTATTTTTATTTGACTTCAGCTTGTGTAATGGGTCACTGGAATTGCTAGTCAAATTCTATGGGAATTAAGTTGAGTCATCTATACAGAGACCTGGCGCAAAGTCAATGGTTATTTTCATTATTCTTAGCTGTTACTGAATTAAAACTTAGGCATTAAGTACATTAAATATATCTGCATATGGAAGTGGTGCTCTGGTTCAATATGGTAGAGCACTAGCCTTGAGCTGCAGTGCTCAGGGACAGCGCCCAGGCCCAAGTTCAAGCTCCACAACCAAATACATAGATATAAATGTAGATAGATATGCATATACGTGTGAGCATATATATATATATATATATTAAGCATTTGCTTTTGCTTATATTTTTGATGAGGTTTTTAGTTTTGTTTTGGTGCCAGTTCCAGGGCTTACTATCTCATTTGGCTTTTTCCAGTCTCAACTGGCATTCTACCATGTAAGCCACACTTCCAGTCTGACATTGTGCTGAGTAATTGGAGACAGAATCTCTCAAACTGCCCCCGCTGGCCCCACACCTTAATCCTCACATCTCAGCCTCCTGAGTAGCTAGGACTACAAGTGTGAGCCTCTGCTGTCCAGCCAGTACTGGTGACTGAAATCAGAGCTTTACACTACGCTTGAGCCACACGCCTAATCCTGATGTTTTCACTATCTGCAAGGTAGCCCCTCCTTAGTCAGGCAGCTCCCGTAGGGTTGGTCCCAGAGCCATTCTCTCTTCCATACTCACTGGGAGGGATGTCCTGTACCTCGTGACTTTACTGTGTCTGCATGCTGGGAGCTCTCAGACTCCTACTTCTTCTCGCACTCCAGACATGTCTCACTGCTTCCTGGACATCGTCACTTGAATATGATCCCTCACACTTAAGCTAACCAATATGAATTCCTGCTCCCCAAACTAACTCCTCCCATTGCCTTTCTGACCTCAGTGAGTACTGATTTAAAATACACCAGCATTCTCATCACCTTCATCCTCCTCACCTCAGCCTCTATGCTACCTCACTACCATCAAAGCCTTCCACAGCCTTCTACATGTATACAGGGCCAGCTTCAGAATTTGAGGTGGTGCCTTGGTTGTCCTGGTCAGGAGAGTGTGCCGTAGCCTAGCAGAGCTACCACAGCCTGCAGTGGAAAAGAAGCCATGCCCTGTGAAGAGAAGGAAGCCATCGATGCCACTCTCGTGGGCCCATTCTTACCCATTAGCAGCAAGAGGAATGGATTACCTGGCTGCTTCTGAGTGGTCAGGCCTCTCACAGGCCTGGAAGAGAGTTCCTGTAATCCTAGCTACACAAGAGGTTGAAATCTGAGGGTGGAGGCTCAAAACCAGCCTGAGCAGAAAAAGCCATAAGATTCTTAAATCCAGTGAACCACCAAAAAGCAGGAAGTGGCACTGTGGCTCACGTGGTAACATGCCAGCCTTGAGCACAAAAGCCGAGAGACAGAACTCAGGCTCCTGTGTTCAAGCCCCAGCACGCCCCCACCCCAACACAAAGGCAAATACACAAATGCTGTGTTTAACTTTTCCCTGTTCCTTCCTCTTCATGACCTAAGTGGCGCTAGCTCTCTTTCAGTCTCTGAGCATTCTCCTATGTATCCTGTCCTGGCCTCCCCTTCCATCAAAATGCCCTCTTCCCCTCCTCTTGAAGGCTGATTGGGCCTTCGCACTCGGTTCACAGGATGAAAAGCTGCCCCCAGGCTCCATCTCTGTGTCTAGCCTCCTCTGCACTTACCCGGTTTTAGTTGCATCCGGAGCGGAGCGGGGCCAGATGTCTTCACCTGGGGTATTTCTGGACTGTCATCACGCCTTCCCTCACCTCGCAGGTGCACTTCCACAACTGCAGAGGCTGGGATCTGCCATTCGGGGTGTGACACAAGGCAGGGCGTGAGTTCAGCCAGTATCTATCCATAGACAGAGTTGGATTTGTGCATGTGGGTGTGCTGGTCCTGGGGCTTCCACTCAAGGTCTGAGTGTTGCCCTTGAGTCTTTTCCCTCAAGGTTAGTGTTCTGCCACTTGAGCCATTCCTCTGCTTCCTGGTTTTTGGTGAATAACTGGAGATAAAGGGTCTCACGGACTTTCCTCGCCAGGCTGGCTTTGAAGCATGATCCTCAGATCTCAGCTTCTAGAGTAGCCAGGATTCAGCCACCAGTGATGGGGCATAGTTGGATTTTGAGTTATTTACCTCTGTCAACCAGACTTCATCCTCTCCTGCTGTCAGACAGTCCTTCCCCTGCCTCATCCGCTTGCATGCATCTGACTTGGGCCTTTAACAAGTGACCTGAGCACAAAGCTCAGGATCAAGCTGCTGAGAACAAACAGAGCCCAGAGTTGCCAGATGGCAACTGTGATAAACCTCATGGGTGATATTTTTGTGGCCTTTCCAAATTAGTGAGTACTATGTAGTTATGCAGTTCTGTTATTGTAGGTTTTAGTCTCACTTTTCTTTTCTCTTTTTTTCTCGGTTTGTCTTGCTGTTCTGAGATAGGTTCTCCAATGTGTTGTTACCTTAGGCTAGCCTTGAATTCCAGGACTCAAGTGAACTTCCTGCCTCAGCCTTCTGAACAGTCAGAACTATAAGTACACACCATTATACCTTGCTTATCATCATCTTATAATTTGCGGGAGAGAAAGGACTATAGAAAGATAGCTTTTTAATAACTTCAATAGCTTTTAACACACGTACTCAAACAATTGAAGGTTTATTAGCTGGGCGTAGTTGTTTAGATCTGTCCTCCCAGATATGTGATCCTCCCTGAAAGAGGAGGATAGCGGTCCCAGGCCAGCCTAGGCCTAAGAGTCCATATGACTCCGTCTGCATGGAAGAGGGGAGGCATGCTAACACTTGGCTGTTCTGCATCCCTCAAAACCCTCCCAGATCCTGGCTGGGCCCCTGCTACTTGCTCACAGGCTTCAATGCCCCAGGTGGTTGACGGTGGACCAGAGCAACTGCTTCATATTGCCTAGCTGGTCAGGGGGTATTCCAGGTGACACTTGAAGTGTTGGTAAATCGGCCAGAATTCTCACTGACTTCCCAGAGCAGTCCCTTCCCAGAACCATACATGCATAACACCCCCCCCCATGTCAGTGCAAGCCTGCTCTCTTCTCCTGCTGCCAAGTCATTCCCAGCAGCCACCTCTGCTCTGTCCCCAAGCTTGTCCCATCTCCTGCTTCTGCTCAGTGGTGTCCTTCCTGCCTGGGGAAGAAACTGTTGTCTGGTCATGGCAGATGGGCCTGGAGCCCCAGAGAGCACCATGTTGGCAGCTGTGGCATCTCTTCTGGCTCTGCTTTCCCCAATTGCTCTTAAATAGCACTGGTGTCTCACTCGCCATTACTTGCGACTTCCATGATTCACCTTTGCAGACCTCTGCTGTGCCAGATCTGTGCATCATCCATGCTTTAGAAAAGCAGGCTGTGACATCCCTGGCCTTAAGGTGTCCACACTGCATGACCCAGGGATCTCTTGAGGTGTTCGGTCATGTTGCTTCACTTGTGCAGTTAGTGTTCCAGCCAGTCTAACCCAGTGAAGTCCACAGTGGTTCCCAGGGCTGAAGAGTATTCTGATTTCATGGGTACAATTTCTGCTAGAGTTGATGATGAAGTTCTGAGAATGGACAGTGGTGAGTGATGGTTGCACATCAAGCAAATAAATTCACTTAATGCCGCTGACAAATTTATTTTTTTTATTTAGCTATTCTTTTTTGTCGGTCATGGGACTTGAACTCCGGGCCTGGGCCCAGTCCCTGAGCAATTCAGCTCAAGGTTACCACCTTACTCCTTGAGCCACAGGGCCACTTCCCATTTCTGGTGGTTAATTGGAGATAAGAGTCTCACAGACTTTAGTTCCCAGGATGGCTTTGAACTGCTATCCTCAGATCTCAGCCTCCTGAGTAGCTAGGATTACAGGCGTGAGCCACCGTGCTGGACTTGACACAGACAAATTTTATGTTTTTATATATATTGCTATTATTTTTAAAAGTTAACACACAGCGGCTGGGAGTTTGGCCTAGTGGTAGAGTGCTTGCCTAGCATGCACAAGGACTCAGGTTCGATTCCTCGGTACCACATACATAGAAAAAAAAAAGCTGGAAGTGGTTCTGTGGCTCAAGTGGTAGAGCTCTAGCCTTGAGAAAGTCCAAGCCCAGGCATTGAGTTCAAGCCTCAGGACTGAGAAAAAATAAAAAGAGTATGTTGCCCTTATAACAAGTGCTAATGTGGAAAACATTTTTTAATTAGTTTACTTTATTGTTATTACAGAAGGATTATTATTACCATTGCATGGGTAAGATGCTAAATACATTTCCTGTCATATAGTGCCTTCTGTTCCCTCCCAGGCCCTCCTCCCACCTCCACCATGAGTTGTAGAGTTCAGTTTCATCAGTGAGTTCTGTACCCTCCCCCAACCCTTCTGAAATGCACTCTTGAATACACCATACGTAAGGTAAAGAAGACAAAACAAGAAGAAGAAGAGAAAGAAGAAGAAGAGGAAGAAGAAGAAGAAGAAGAAGAAGAAGAAGAAGAAGAAGAAAAAGAGAAAAAGAAGAAGGAGAAGGGGAAGGAGAAGGAGAAGGAGAAGGAGAAGGAGAAGAAGAAGAAGAAGAAGAAGAAGAAGAAGAAGAAGAAGAAATTTCAAGAGGAAGAAGAAGAGGAGGAGGAGGAGGAAGAGGAAGACGAAAGGGGGATAAAAAAGAAGTCTCGTTTCCATATTTGGGAGTTTGTTTCAGTATGGAGAGGCACATTTGTCTCCTCTTTTGGTCTGTGTGTGAGGATCTAGAATCCTGTATAATTTGTCATATCCCAGTGCATTTTAGATCTAATTTCCACATATTGGAGAGAATATGGTGCCATTTCTCTCTCTGAGCTTTGGCTTACATCACTTAACATGACTTATTCTAGTTCCATCCATTTTCCTGCAGATGACATTATTTATTCTATGTAAAATTCCATTGCCTATAGGTACCATATTTTTTGGGTCCACTCATCTATTGTGGGGCATCTGGGCTGTTTCCATATCTTGGCTGTTGGGAATACTGCGGTGATGAACGTGATGTGCTGCTGTCCTTATCCTACTCTGGCTCGTGATGCCCAGGGCAGAGGCCCAGGAGTGGTTCCGTGGGTCTTCTGAAGCAGCCTGTCTGCTCTCAGTGGGAAGGTCCACATTCCTGGACATTAGCTCTGCTTCTTGGCAGGCCGAGGTTCCAGAGTGGGCCAGCGCTCTTCAGCCTGTCCTTGAGATCCCAGGCCTCATGTCCCAAGCTCCCATTAGCACAGTTGTCAGCCCCCACCCTAGATAATCAGCGTCACATGCTGCTTCTGCTTGGTGCTGCCAGTGTCACTGAAGAAAAGCAACATGCCAGCTGGTCTCACTTTGAATTCCAGCTCCCAACTCAACGGGGACTTTGCTTGGAAATCACAATTTTTCCCCCAGCTCACTTTGGATCTATAGTGCATTTTTCATTCTAACGCTTACAAATTCTTTCTGCATTCTATTTTTCTCTCCTCTTCTTCCTCCTCATCCTCCTCCTTCCCTCCTCCCTCCTTCCTTTTCCCTCCTTCCCCCTCTTCTTCCTCTCTCCTACCTCCTCTTCCTCCCTCCTCCCTCTTCCTCTTCTTCCTCCCTCTTCCCTCCTCTTCTTCCTCCCTTCTCCTCCTCTTCTTCCCTCTCCTCCTCCTTCCTCCTCCCTGTCTTCCTTTCTCTCCCTCCCTCCCTCTCTCCTCCTCCTCCTCCTTTTCTTCTTTCTCTCTGATCCAGAGGCTTGAACTCAGGACTTGGGTGCTATCCTTGAGCTTTGTTGCTTAAGGCGAATGCTCTACCACTTGAGCCCCAGCTCCACTTCTGACTTTTTTTGTGGTTAACTGGAGATAAGATTGGCCTGCTGGCTTCAAATGGATCCTCAGATCTCAGCCTCCTGGCTAGCTAGGATCACAGGAGTAAGTCACCAGCACCTAGCTTCTTTCTGTTTGTTATGCATTGGTTTTCAGTATCCTGTGGATGTACTCGCAGCAGACAGCCTCCTTTCCCACCTGCTAACTGCAGTGTCGTGTAGTCCATCTTATAGTGCTAACCCCCCTTTTAGTTTGCTTCCAGATGATGGCCTAGCTGGATAAGGGCCTTTCACGAACTTCTCATTTCCTATTTCAACTCAGCATCAATGACTTTGTAAGCTGGGGCTGTGAATAAAGCTTTCCTGAAAGACAGCATTGCCTTGGGGGCTCAAGTAGTAGTGTCTCCTGCTAAAGCTGACTGTCCCCTCTTCTGCCTGCACCCCTGTTCATTGTCCTCACAGCCATCAACTCTGTCTCTATCTCTCTGTCTTTTTCTCTCTGTGTCTCTGTCTCTGTTTCTCTTTCTCTCTCTGCCAGTACCAGAAGGTGTACAGGGACTTGAGATCTCACATGGCTTTTTTTGCTCAAAGCTGGCGCTCTACCACCTCTACTTCTGGTTCTTTGCTGATTGACTGGAGGTAAGAGTCTCATGAACTTTTCTGCCCAGGCTGGCTCTGAACCAGGCGTGAGCCACTAGCCAACCAGCAAATCTGCTTCATGGTGGGTATACACCTTGCTAACCTGTTCCTGTTCAAATTGCCCTCTCAACTCTCCTGACTTTACTATCTCACGTTGACCCCGTGCTCCTAGCTTACTATCTGACACCTGGGTTCTTTTTGATACTTCCCACCTGCCCCCCCCCCCCAAACTGTCCTACTCATTATGGTAAGGCACCATCCATGCCTTCTGACAGCTTCCTCTCCCATACTAATCTATGATTTTTCTCCATCATTTGTGCCTTCTTCCATGCCTACGCGTTGTACTTTGTTCTCAGTCTGCTTTTCAGCCACACCTGCAGCCTGCTCAGTGGAGAGCTTCACAGCCTCCTAAGCTTGAAGCCCTGGACAAGTCAGTCGCTGGATTGTCTTAACCTGGCCCCGCCCCCTCCTCATCCTTTCCGCTCAGCCCTAGCACTGCTTCCTGCTTCACTGCTCTAGGTTGGTCCCCTCCCATCTGCTGCTGTGCATTCTGCCAAAGCACAGCCAGGAAGAAACATCAATGTGGGACCCCTTTCTGTTTGGCTCTGACCTCACAACTCTCTCACTGTGCTCATGGTGCTCTTTGGCCTGGCTGGACCACTGGCTCTGGCTGAGCCCATCAGAGGCTTCCCCAATGCTGGCACTGCCTGGGAACCCATCCTTCTAGA
This sequence comes from Megascapheus bottae, assembly GCF_031878675.1. Lineage (NCBI taxonomy): Eukaryota > Metazoa > Chordata > Mammalia > Rodentia > Geomyidae > Megascapheus > Megascapheus bottae. The sequence continues at coordinate 67,413,487 of NC_143515.1, forward strand.
CCCAGCGAGAGCAACTCACAGCTGGACACTTCTCTTCCTCATCCTGATGACACTGATTTCTCCCTTTCAAATGTCCTTCTGTTCCTCTGTGTCCTCTGTGTCCCTTTCTCCCCTTCCTGCCCTCCTCCCACCTGGAACTGGTGGAATCTTGCTGTGTCCCTTGTCCTCTTGTCTTCCTCCATGTCTAGTACAGGCAGATGGTCCGGAAGCCCTGCGGGTTGGGAGACAAGGCTTTTCTCTTCAGATGCGGTGAAGTGATATGTCCTCTGGTTTTCAGTGACCTTCGTCAGGTCACATCTTGGTAGTGCAGGATCTTTGTTTTCCTTGGTTTCTAGCCAGAACCAGCAGCAGATAGGGCCCTGAGGGTCTCTCTGAATTTCTTTGCCATTCTTCCTGGCTGGACACCATAACCACCTTTTTACCCTTGCCTAGTGTAGGGACCTGGCTAGCCCCTGTTGGCCCAGGGTGGGCAGCTTCTTTTTTTTTTCTTCTTTTGGACTTGAACTCAGGGATTGAGAGCACTGTCCTTGAACCTTTTAGCTCAAGGCTAGTACTCTACCACTTGATTCACAGCTCCATTTTCTATGCAGGTGGTAAGGAGGAATTAAACCTGGGTCTTTGTACATGCTAGGCAAGCACTCTACCACTAGGCCAAACTCCTGGCCCCACCAGTTCTTTTTAATGGTACCAGACTGGCTTCTTTCCATGGCAGTCTCTTAGCAAAGTTCCAAGATCCACTGTACAAGTGCTCATCAAGCCTCTGCCTATGTGATGTAGGCCACTGTCTCCTTGGCCAAAGAAAACCACCAGGTCAGGGCCAGAGTCTAAAGGAAAGGAAGCTGTGTGATTCGTATGATTATCACTCTAATGGGGTCCTGAAGTTCCCAAATAGATTTCATCCCTTCCACATGCCAAGAACACTCCCTCCTCCCAGGTCTCTATAAGTCCTATCCAATCATGGCCCAGATCTTGTGATCTGCACCAAGTCCATGTATGACATTGGGATTGTCAGGTGCGGGTTCTCAGTTGGCTCTTCCTGATCCAAGGACTAGTGGACTGACAAGAAAAAATGGGAGATGCACAGCAATTCTGCAGAGCTGCAGAAAGTCAGACTCATGTTGCCTTTTGGCTTCTGCTTCAGAGGTAAGGAATGGTCCTGTCTGAGGGTGTGGGCAGCACTGTGAGAGTGGTTTCACCTCATTGCTTTTTTTGGTTCCTGCTGTTGCCCCGTAGTTTTTTGCCTCTATTTTCTGCAATACATTTCATATCCAATAGGAAGTTGCTTCATCTATAGGAAAGCAACATTTTCGCCTTACTTTCTGTCCTCCTTGATGCTTTTCCTCAAGGATCTGAAGTACTGCCTGCGTTGTGATTCTCAGGACTTTGATGTTTTTCAGGCTCCTGGAAGTCAGCAAAGGACGTTGGTAGGTGGCAATATGGTTTCTGGCGTCTTCATCTATGTAGAGAGATAGTCCATGTCCATGACAATCACATCACCACAGTCTTTCGAGTCGTCTCAGCTCAAGATGGCTTCTGCTTACCCATTACCAAGTTCATTAATTCATGTTTTGATAATGAACTACGGGTTTGAGGAACTTGGGACCTAGTTGAGGAAACAGATAAGAGCACATATGAAACTGCCAAACTGCTTACCAAACAAGTGCAAAAAAAAAAATAACCCAAAACAAAGAATCAACACCCCTAGTCAGGTAAATCAGGCTGTGGACAGGTGTAGGTGGAGACACGAGGGTGCTGTAGTTGGAAATGGGGTCCTTGTGATGATGAGAAGACCAAGGGACAGAGAGGTTCAGGGAGAGGGCAAAAAAAAAAAGGAAGAGCTGGGTTAGAGATTGTGTGTGCAGGTCCTGGGGCTTGAACTCAGATCCTGGGAAAAGTCCCACAGCTTTTTGCTTAAGGCTAGTGCTCTACCACTTGAGCCACAGTTTCACTTCCTGAGTTGGAAAAATAAACAAAGGGACAGATCTAGAGAAACCCTCACTAAACCCAAACCACTGAAGCCAGGGGATGGCCTAAGCACCTGGAATTGCCTATCCGGCTTCCTATGAAGTGCTTCCTGGAGATTCAACTCCTGGGTGATGTGCACACTATGACAGCCTTGGGAGGGCTGGGGGTGGGGGTTGTGTGGTATTGATATAGAAAGGAGGTGAGCCTTCCACCACCTATGGGGATCCCCAAGTACTCATTGCACTTAGGCAATGTTGGGGCTTGGGTTTCCCAGGTGATGTGTTGTTTTGTCAATGGCTATGGTGGCTCTTCTAGTCCCACCTGGGAATCTTTTCTTTTTTGTAATCTGGGCTCTGTGGTAGAGGGGTGATCACCGGATGAATGCATGAGGGGGACCTGGAAGAAGGCTGCTCTGTGTGCGGGCTGAGCGAGCTGGGAGATGCTGACACAGGCACAGACGTGCCGAGGCAGGAACTGAGGAGACTGACCCGAGTAGACACAAGGCAATTCCCAGCATGGAGAAGCAGTGGAGGCAGAGAAGGCAGTCAGCCAGCTCAGCACTCACCTGACCGCAGGCCCTGGGTCTGGAAATGGAGGAATTGTGTGTCCCTCTCTCTTCTCACACCTCTCTCCTCTCTCCTCGGCGATAACAGGCAGCTCTTATTGCAAGACTATCCAAAGCAGTATGGGAACATTCTGGAGTGAGAGCAGCTGAATATCCCCTTCCTCCAGTTCCACACGAGAGGCAGCATGGTTGGTATCTAAGCACCTATGCTTCTTGGTTGGCAGAATTCAATTCTTTGCTTTCCATTCCAGCCTGTTATCCAATGCTCTTTGATCTCCTCCCACAATCAAAACCTTCTCCAATAATTAACTTCAACAAATGGGGCAGGCTCTGGGCTCTCTCCTCTGTCTGAACATTTAAACAAATGTGGTTTGTCTAAGTTGGGGCTCAGGTGTAGTTTTTTGTTTTTGTTTTCCAAATTGGGTGATGAATGAACCAGACAGCTTGAGACTAGCTGGAATCGGTTCTCTTGAGCCAGCTCAGAAAATTCCATCCACATAGAATGTGCTGTTTTCTTCAGGCATCTGAAGATGCTACAGAGCCAGCCTTTAGTAGATTGGCAGGATGCCTGAGACATTCTTCCATGGATACCCAGGCCTCTGGGGAATCTTTTTTTTTTTTTCTTTTTGGTCATTTGTGGGGTTTGAACTCTGGGCCCGGGCGCTGTCCTTGAGCTCTTCAGCTCAAGGCCACCGCCCTCCTCTGGGGAATCTTTTGAGGTGCCACTTAGCCTCTGACTTCATGAGATTTGCAGTGAGTGGTAACTACTGTGTTATCCCAGTATCTACAAAATTCATAGGAGTAAGCCTTGCTTTCTAGCCAATCAAGTTCAACCTTCAGCTTCACACCAAGGACAGACTTGTTGAAGAACAGGGCAGCTGTTCAGAGGATAATTTTGTTTTGTTTTGTTGTACTGGCCCTGGGGCTTGAACTCAGGCACTGAGCACGGTCCCTGAGCTTTTCTGCTCAAGGCTAGTGTCTTACTGTTTGAACCACAGCTGTGCACCTGGATTTTTGCTAGTTAATTGAATATATAAGTCTCACAGACTTTACTACTTGGGCTGACTTCAAACCAGAATCCTCAGATCTTAGCTTCCTGAGCAGCTAGGATTACAGGTGTGAGCACCCAATTCAGCTGTTTTTATCAATACAATTTCCTTAGAACACAGCCTTAACTATGTATTTACTAACATCTATGGCTGTCTTTATGTTATATTGATAGAATAAAATATTCAGATCACTGAGCAGTTCTTTTTTCCTTCCTTCCTTCCTTTCTTTTTGTGTGTCATGGGGCATGAATTCTGCCTGGGAGCTGTCCCTGAGCTCTTCAGCTTAAGGCTACCACCCTACCCTTGAGCCAGGCTCCACTTCCTGTTTTTTAGGGGTTAATTGGAGATAAGAGTCTCAGGTCCTTTTATGCCTGAGCTGGCTTTGAATCTTGATCCTCAGATCTCAGCATCCTGAGTAGCTAGGATTACAGGCATGAATCACTGTGCCTGGTAATATAATTCTTTTTTTTTTTTTTTTTTGTGGGTCATGGGGCTTGAACTCTGGGTCTGGGCGCTGTCCCTAAGCTCTTCAGCTCAAGGCTACTGCCCTACCCCCGAGCCATAGCCCCCTTCCTTCCTTCCTTCCTTCCTTTTTTTTTTTTTTCTTTTTGCCAGTTCTGGGGCTTGAATTCAGGGCCTGGGCACTGTCCTTGGACACTTTTTGCTCAACGTTAGCACTCTACCACTTGAGCTATAGCGCTACTTACAGATTTTTCTTTTTCTTTTTCTTTCTTTCTTTCTTTCTTTCTTTTCTTTTCTTTTTTTTTTTTTTTTGCCAGTCCTGGGCTTTGGCTCAGGGTCTGAGCACTTGCTTGGGCTTTCCCAAGGCTAGATTTCTACCACTTCTGGCTTTTTTCTATATGTGGTACCAAAGAATCGAACCAGGGTCTTTGTGGATGCTAGCCAAGCACTCTACCACTAGGTCAAACTCTCCACCCCAACTTACAGCTTTTTCTGTGTATGTAGTACCAAGAAATCGAACCCAGGGCTTTGTGCATGCTAGGGGAGCACTTTACACCAGGCTATGCTCTCGGCTTCATCACCAAATATTTTCTGAGGTTTTGCTAATTCCTGCTTTAGGAGAAAATTATGAAAGGTTTTTACATACAATATTCCTGATTTTTTTTTGCCAGTCCTGGGGACTAAACTTAGGGCCTGAACACTGTCCTTGGGCTTTCCTCAAGATTAGTGCTCTACCATTTGAGCCATAGCACCACTTTTGGCTTTTTCTATGTATGTGGTACCAAGGAATTGAGCCCTGGTTTTGGTACATGCTATGCAAGCACTCTACCACTAGGCCAAACTCCAGGTTCAATATTCCTGAATTCTTATACTTTTATAAACTTTTTTTTCCCTCTATAGTCTTATCCTTAGCTTGTATCTTCTTTCCTTGAATTTCTAGAAAATGCTACATCACTATTGCCTTGCTTAATATGATGCTTTTAGAATGTCTGATGACATCTGTTTTCACTAACACCCTAAAAGACTGGCTTAAAGTTTGAACCATTTTTTTCCCTAGTCCTGGGGCTTGAACTCAAGGCCTGAGCACTGCCCTTGGGCTTTCTCAAGGCTAAACCTCTACCACTTTGAGCCACAGCACCACTTCTGCCTTTTTCTATGTATGTAGTACCAAGGAATCGAACTTAGGTCTTTGTGCATGGTAGGCAAGCATTCTACCACTAGGCCAAACTCCTGGTCCAATATGAACCATTTTTGTGTGTATGTGTGTGTGTAAGTGTGTAAAACTCAGCATGTTAATTTTACTCAGCAGGTGCTCTACCACTTAGCCACATACCCCAGCCTTTTTAAGATAGGGTCTTGCTTTTTACCCAGGCAGTCCTGGGCCAAAATCCTATTAATGCTTCTCTCATAGCTGAGGTAACAGACGGGTATCACCAAGCTCAGCTTTTCTTATCAGTTGAAATGGTGGTCTCTTAAAAACATTTTGCCTTAGCTGTAAGGAAGTATTTTAAGTACTAGGGCAAAGCTAAAAGGCAAACTCTCCAGACCAGCAAGTTTTATTTGGGAGGAAAATCTGAGAAGGGTAATCAATTCTCTTACAGCCTGGCTGAAGAAAAAGTGGCATCCTCCACCCCCTTACAACTAAGTCCCTTTAAATATTAGGCAGAAAAAGTAAAGTCAGGGGGCAGATGGAAGCAGGGTGAGACAGAGGCCGGGGTAGGTGACAGCATTATTTTGACTTAGGAGTTTCAAGGTCTCAGTAGCATCTGTGGGTATCAGTGCCAGACATAGCCTTGATTTTAGGCTCTCTTCCAGAACCACTGGGCACATTTCTTTAGGGGGTAGGGTGTGGAGATGATTCAGCCAGGGTGAACAACTGTTGTGGGGAAGGTGAGTGATTTCAGGTCAAGGCATTTTCCATCTCTAGCCTCTAACCGTTATCCTCTTGATCTCTGCCTCTCAAGTGGATATATTACAGCTATGAGTCACTGTACTGGGTCTTGGTGGTTGTAGTTTTATAAGCTTCCTTATCCTCGTTGCGCAGTTTCAAAACCTTTCCACATGAAGAGATTTTCCACAGCAGCTCTGGGCTTTAAAATTAAGTGCTTTTTTTTTTTTTTTTTTTTGCCAGTCCTGGAGCTTGAACTCAGGGCCTGAGCACTGTCCTTGGGATTTTTCCTCAAGGTGCTCTGCCACTTTTGCCACAGCACCACTTCCAGCTTTTCTATGAATGTGGTACCTAGGAGGAATTGAACCCTAGCCTTTGTGCATGCTAGGCAAACATTCTACCTCTAGGCCAAGCTCCAGACCCGAAGTGCTTTCTATTTATTTATTTGCCAGTCCTGGCCTTGAACTCAGGGCTTGAGCACTGTCCTTGGACTTTTTCAAGGCTAGAGTTCTACCACTTGAGCCTCAACACCATTTCCGGCTTTTTTCTATGTATGTGGTACTGAGGAATTGAACCCGGGGTCTTTGTGCATGCTAGGCAAGCACTCTACCACTAGGCCAAACTCCCAGACCTAAGTGCATTCTTTTTTTTTTTTTTTTCTTTTTTGGCCAGTCCTGGGCTTGAGCTCAGGGCCTGAGCACTGTCCTTGGACTTTCTCAAGGCTAGAGCTCTACCACTTGAGCCTCAGCACCACTTCCAGCTTTTTTTTCTATGTATATGGTACCAAGGAATCGAACCCGGGTCTTCGTGCATGCTAGGCAAGCACTTTAACCACTAGGCCAAACTCCCAGCCCTAAGTGCACTCTTAAAGACACCACAAGAGTTCTTAACACCTGGGCTTGGAAGTCTCAGGACCTTAACATACGCTATTTGTCAAGCAATTTACTAAGACCAGCCAGGATTTAAAAGAGGGATAAAAGAATTTTCACTATCTCTAATGTACTGAACTCCAATTTCCTTAACCTTTTAAACAGTTTAAATTTTTTTTTTCCGTCATAGGACTTGAATTCAAGGCCTGGGTGCTGCTGTCCCTACGTTCATCAGCTCAAGGCTAGCACTTTCCCACTCTGAGCCACAGTGCTATTTCTGGTTTTCTGGTGATTAATTAGATATGAGTCTCATAGACTTTCATGCTCTGACTGGCTTTGAACTGTGATCATCAGATCTCAGTCTCCTGAGTAGCTAGGATTACAGGTGTGAGCCACCATGCCTGGCTCTAATAGTATTATGTTTTTGTAGTCATTTAAGAGTATAGTTATTTATCACAGTTGGTCATTCTCTGGCAATTTCTCCAGGTTTCATGTGGACCTTCCAATATGTAGGTTCCCGAATTCTTTTTTTTTTTTGGTGGGTCTTGGGGCTTAAACTGGGCTGGGCACTGTCCCTGAGTTCTTTAGCTCAAGACTACCACCCTACCCCAGGAACCACAGCACCACTTCCCATTTTCTAGAGGTTAATTGGAGATAAGAGTCTCAGGTTCACCTGGGGGTGGTGACTCATGCCTGTAATCCTAGCTACTCAGGGGGCTGAGATCTCAAGATCCAGGTTCAAAGCCAGCCCAGACCTGAGACCCTTATTTCCAATTAACCTCTAGGAAATGGGAAGTGTGGCTTGGTTCAAGGGTAGGGTGGCAGCCTTGAACTGAAGAGCTCAGGGACAGCGCCCAGGCTGAGTTCAATCCCCATGACCCACAAAAAAAAAAAAAAAAAAAAAAAAAGAAAAGAAAAGAAAGAGAAAAGGAAGAGTCTCAGGTCCTTTTGTGCCCAGACTGGCTTTGTACCTTGATCCTCAGATCTCAGCCTCCAGAGTAGTTAGGATTACAGGCATGAGCCACTGCGCCTGGCATGTTTCTGTATTCTTATTTCCAAAGTATCGGGTTACAGCTTCAATGTGTGTGGGACGACTTCAAGTATACATATGCTGGACACTCTGCTTGTATTCAAATGACACTCCAAGCAAGCATCAGGAAGCAGAAATATTCCAGGATTTTGGGTGGAGGGTAAAGGAAGTAATAGGAGAGGACAGAGAGAGTAGAGAAATAGGCAAGGACTAGATTAACAAAAGCCACACCCATGAGCAATGGAGGGGATACATTTTTCTAAGTTTTCTCTAAATGGAAGACAGATCAGAAGGAACAAGAGCACAAGAACATTACCTAAAAGGCTGTTGTAATAACCTAGGTTAGAGGAGTTAAGAGATTATAGAGTCATTTATAAAGTAGAATCAGCGAGACTTAAGTGATTATTGGGGGAGAGAGAAAGGTCTCAAGGATGATTCCAGGTTTCTGTATTGATCATCTGGGTAGACAGTGCTGGTAAGAAGTTTGGGGCAAGTAGTGCTTGAGGTAGCTGTGGGATGTTCTAGTGGAAACCTGAAACGAGGCCCAAGTTGGAGATAATGCATTTGGGAATTGCTGACACAGGTGATAAATGAAGACAAGGACTGGGAAAAATGGCTGGGGGAGAAAGAATGTGTCCTGAGACGAGCTGAGGCCAGGAGCTTGGAGTCTGATAGACAGTGAAAGGATTGAAAAGCGAAGTTCATGCTATGAAGCTAAAGGAGTTTCAAAAGTGCTTGTGTATGTCAAATGTCACTGAAAGATGAAGTTATAGGATGAGTCAGAAATGGATTGTGGTGTGTAGGATCAAATACACCTCTGATGTGTGTGGTGGTCATAGCCTGGGGTTGAGGAGGTAAAGAAATGTGTGGATGGCTTTCAGGACATTTGTGAGGGAAAATACAGAGGAGTTGCCACTGGAGTGCAGTCAGCTTCTTTTGTCTTTAGGGAAGGTAAAACTTGGACATGTGTATAAAGGTGACCAGGAAAATGACAGGTAAGCATGAGGAGTTGATAATCTTGGAGTAAAAGAAAGTGGATGAAAGATGTTTGAGAAGTATTGGCTGGAGACTGGAAACAAACAGAAATGAAGAGATGCTATGACAAGTGTATTTAAAGTAGTTAATTCCCAAAATGACTTACAATATTCTAGTCCATACTGAAATGTGTTTTCAATCAATAGGGCAAACATGTCAAACAATATCTTATTTTATATTACTTCTTTTCTCTCAAGGCCAGAATCCATGTTTTACCCTTCCAATGTCTTCCCTGCAATGGGTGCTCAATAAGTGGTAAAAGAAAAAAAATAGATATCTCATACCTATATTCTAAGTATCTTATAATGTGGTCAGAATCTAGTCACAATCCTGTAACACATTCACACAATTCATGTGTGAATGGTGATACACGACTTTAAAAAAAGAACCTGTTAAAGCTGAATGTCGGCATTTCCCGTACCATATGCATTTAAAAATAGGGAGCTGGGGGGAAGAAAAAGGGAGGGTGCTGTAAAGGCAGGCAGGCTGGCTGACTGTAGCAGGTGGCACATCTGCCTTACCATAAGGTGCTAAAAAGCTGTGAAAAGCAGACTCAAAGAGCAAAGACTGTGGCGGCATTACCTGTTTACCTGCGCTTCAGTGGTGCACCAAGAGTCCTCCGGGATGGTGCCGTTTTGATTCTCTAAGAATCTTGAAAAAGTGATCCTGTAAGCCAAGTGGCACCATGTCCTGGGTTTCACACGGTCTGGAAAGGAGTCTATAAAAATTGAACAGGCAGAACGTTCTGTACAGGGGCCGAGCTGCTAAACTTTGGCCATCCCTGGCGCTTCTGTCCAAGTCGTTTTTCTCCTAGGACTTTTTTTTATTTTCTTTCCTCCTTGGAAGCTGAATGCAAATGCGCCCCCACCCAGGCGCCCCTCCGCGTGTCCTGGCGGGAGTAATCTCTTAATCTCCGCGCAGCATCCAGCAGGCAGCGGCTTGGCTTCGCGCCGGCGGTGGACTTGACTGTCCGCCGGGCTGCTGCGCCCCCCACCCCAGTCAGGAGCTCTTCAAGGGCGGCAGGGGTCCCCGGCGGCCGGGACCGTGCGCTCCCACGGCGCCTGGCCCAGGCGACCCGCTGGCGCAGAGTCCGTGTGAAGCGCGCTTGCCCGGTCAACCTGGACCCAGGGCAGGATCCCGCGCTCGGGGCGCACGGGAAAGGTCTGCGGGGTGTTTCTTGGCATTCTTTGCCCTGTGGCGTGCGGGGCCGAGCATCCACTCCAGCGGATACCTGTGGAGTGGAGTTGCGCCTCCGCCAAAGGTGTTTGGAGAGCCGCAGAGGCCCGGAGGGGGCGACTCCGGCGCGCGCCAGGAGCCGGTGGGCGAGCCGGGGTGGGGCCAGCTTAGGCCTGGGGGTGGGGCCAGGAGGGTACTCGGCCCGCCCCCTCCCCTGCCCCCGCCCCGCCCCCGCCCCGGCGGAAGCCCCGCCCCAGCCGCGCGCTCCCGTGCGCGCCCGCCCCGCCCGCGCCCTCCGCCGCCCTCGCGCCCTCCTGCCCGCGCCGGGGGCGGGCTCGCCGCGCGTGCCGGCCGGGAAGCGGGGCGAGCGGAGCGCTGGGAACCTTCGCCGCGGGGGCGGCTCCTGGGCCTGAGCGGGCGCCGCCGCCGCCGCCGCCGCCTCAGCCGAGGGGGCCGGGCCGGGAGGAGGCGGAGAGGCTGCGGCCGCCGGAGACCTTCCCGACGCCCCCGGCTGGGGCCGGGAAGAGAGCCAGGTGGGGAGCCCGCGGGGGCCGCCGGGGCTGCGGGGGAGCGGAGAGCGGGGCTGGAGCCTCCCGCCCTCGGGGAGCGGGAACGGGGCCCGCGCTGCTCCCCCCACCCCGGGCCGCGGGAGCCTGCGGGGTGTGGGGCCAAGGGAAGCGGGGATGGCGCGCGGGGAGCGGGGGTCGCTACCCGCGTGCGGCCCTGGAGTCGCCAGCCGACGGGGTTCGGGGGAGCCCAGGCGGCGCTCGGGGCTCCGCGTCCTGGCGGGAGCGTGCGCGGGGGGGGGGTCCTCGGGCGTCCGGGGCACGGCGGGGCAGGGGCGCGGGCCCCTGGCAGATGCTGCCTGTGTGCGCTCGCGGGGAGGAAGGAGGTTCTGTGTTAGGGGCGAACGAGGCAGGTCCTGGCAGAGGGCAGGTGAGGCGGGCAGGCAGGCCCTGGCAGAGGAAGGGAAGTGATTGCATATCACCCCCAAGCAAGGGGTCCTGGGGCTCCTGACGGCGAACCTGCCCACCCAGGTCACCCTCGCAAAGCAGGGTGTCCGGAGGTGAGGGAGGATGCAGCTGAGGGATGAATGATTAGGGCGAAGTTCCTGGGCCAGGCCTTGGGATTAGGGAGTCCTTCCAGCATGCTCAGCAAACCTTTATTGATTCACTGAGGTGCTTCGAGAACCGCGGTCAACCCTGGGACCAGGACCTATCATCAACCACCACCGTAATTTACTGTGGAAATGCTGGCAGTTTGGCTGGGTTGGCCTGCATGCAAAATACAAGACAGCATTAAAGGTTGCCTCTCATGCGTTATCCAGGTGTCTCCTTCATGGTTTTCTAGTATTGGGAAGTTGTAAGTTGCTTGGTTTACGGATAAACCCGGAAGGTCAGAAGAAAGATTATAGGTGGAATTTGGGAGTTTTTGAGGGATTGTCCTAGTGACATGTAAAGGTTCCTCCCCAGCAAGAATCAAGTCTGTTCACTGCGAAATCCTCAGCAGGCGGCCTAACTCCCAGCAGCGGTGCATTATTCCGCGAATGAATGCCTGAAGCTACATTTTTACTGATCGCTATCCATCAGTCTCTACGATTGGAATGGTGGATGGACTTCCCCTGTTCCTCAGTGACTCTTGCAAGGTAATCCAGGGTTTTAGGATTAGGCATGTTAAAGCAATACCTTCAACTTTCAAAGCTTTCTTGGGAGTTAGCTGTCAAGAGCTTGCGTATTGGGTTGCTGACAAGCAGCCATGCTGTTCTGGCCCTTCTCTCTCTCATTGTGTTTTTGTTTTTGTTTTTAATCGGGCATGGGTTTGAACTGGGCACCGTCCCTGGGCTCTTCAGTTCAAGGCTATAGGGCTCTATCACTTGAGCCACAGCACCACTTCTGGTTTTCTGGTGGTTAATTGGAGGTAAGCGTCTCACCGACTTTCCTGCCAGGGCTGGCTTTGACCTGTGATCCTCAGATCTCAGCCCCCTGAGTATCTAGGATCGCAAGCACCAGCCACTAGCACCTGCTCTTTCTTTCATTGTTATTTCACTGAGAAGAGTGCTTTTGCCTAGAATGCCTAGAGAAGACTTTTTTTTTTCTTTTCCATTTTTATTCCAGATCTTGGATCTTAGGTTTGTAGCAAGATAATGTTTGTGTCTCTGAGCTTCTGAAAGGGCTGGAATTCTACCTGTCCTCTACCTTGGTTGGACTTTCCATGCTGTTGTGTTCCCTTGGTTGCAGTGCCTGTTGGGTTACTTTGTCTGCCAAATTAAAACTTGACCTTTTATGAGTTCTCTGAGGATTTTTATCAGACATAAGTTGAATTACCTTAGAAGGGGATTGTGAACAGAAGATACTGCTGGCAAAGTTTTTGAGTTCTACTAAATTTTGCCTGAAACAATGTCAACTTATAGTTAGAAATTATACTTAGAGCATTAGAAATTAGATTTAGGATTCCCTCTTGTTGTTGGTTATAAGGCTTGAATGCAGGGCCAGGGCACTGTTCTTGAGCTTTTTTTTTTTTTTTTTTTTTTTGCTCAAGAATAGCACCACAGCTCCATTTTTGGTTTTCTGATGATTAATTGGCCAGTGATAGAAAGTGTCAGGTACTGGGTTTGAGGCCCTCATCTTGGACTAAAACACACACATACACACACAGATTCTTTTGAATACTTTGATTTAAGGTATAACCATTGTGTGTCTAGTAGTTCATGTTTTTCTGGGTGTCTGGGGTCTGAAATCTTAGGTGCCTTGTTTGAGGCTCTTCAATAATAGTTTAGATATTTATTTCAAAAATTGACAATATGGTTTATATATGATAAAACCCACACGGATTTCCCAGTAGAGTTTCATGTTTTGAAAAATGTATATACTTTGTTACTACTATCCCAGGCACCAAGTAGAAACTTGTATCACAGGAAAGTTCCCTGGACTGCCCCCATCTCCTCTCTTAGTTATTTCTAGCTATATAAGCTTCAGAGTGGTGGTGTGTGGTTTGCAATGGTGTCCGGTGCCTGTGGTTCCTGTAACTTAGTCTATGTGGCTTGGAATCACACTTGTTTGTAAAATACTCAACCAAACTACAAGCCTCCTTGATCTTCCTTGTCTATAGAAACTGCAGTTAGCTGTCTGTTATATCCTTTGCAGAGTTTTTTTTTTTTTTTTTTTTTTTTTTTTGGTGAGTCTTGGGGCTTGAACTTGGCTTGGGTGCTGTCCCTGAACTCTTCAGCTCAAGGCTACCACTCTACCCCTGGGCCTGGCCATTGTCCCTAAGCTCTTCAGCTCAAGGCTACCGCTCTGCCCTTGAGCCAAGCCTCACTTCCCGTTTTCTAGGGGTTAATTGGAGACAGAGAGTCTCAGGTTCTTTTGTGCCCAGGCTGGCTTTGAACCTTGATCCTCAGATCTTAGCCTCCTGAGTAGCTAGGATTACAGGTGTGAGCCACTGCACCTGGCTTGCAGAGCTTCCTTTATACATAGGTAATGCAGAATAAAAAACACTAATATCCCATTATATTACTTACACCATACAGTCTGCAATTTGTTCCTAACAAATTTTTTAGTTGTATCATTTTACATACATTGGTTGTACAAGGCAGTTTTTTTCTCTTTATTTGTATTTTCAAGTAATTGTACAAAAAAGATTCCATTTAACATATCTATTTTTAAGATATATCTTGTTCAGTACCATCCTTCTAAAGGGGCTTAATTGTGATGTTTCCTTTTCTTTCTTTTTCTTTTTTTTTTGCCACTCCTGCGCTTGAGCTCAGGGCCTGAGCACTGTCCTTGTGTTTTTCTCAAGGCCAGAACCCACAGCACCACTCCTGGCTTTTTCTGTGTGTTTGGGAGGAATTGAACCCAGGTCTTCGAAGCACTCTATCACTAGGCCAAACTCCTGGTCTGTCATTGTGATAGTTCCATACATGATACAATCATGTATCAGGATTAGTCTAATTCTCTCTCTTATCTCTATTATTCCCCCACTCTTCCCTTCTTAATTTAACAGGTTTCATTGTTCTATTTTCATACATACAAATAAACTACATCAACTGGCTTCATTCTCATTTACCCTCTTCTAACATAACTTCTTTTTTTTTTTTGGCCAGTCCTGGGACTTGAACGCAGGGCCTGAGCACTATCCTTGGGCTTTCTCAAGGCTAGAACTTGACCCACAACACGACTCCTGGCCTTTTCCTTGTGGTACCAAGGAATCAAACCCTGGTCTTGGTGCATGCTAGGCAAGCACTCTACCACTAGACCAAACTCCCATCCCCTCAGTGTAATATTTCCATCATTTCCATACATGAATACAAGGTATCAGGATTAGTTTTACCCTTTCTGTTATTCCCACTCTTCCCCTTCTTTAAAACAAGTAACAGGCTTCATTGTTGTATTTTCATACATACAAGTAAACTACATCAACTGGCTTCGTTTTCATTCACTGTCTTCTTGAGATCTTTTTATATTGACACATGGGATCTACTTGAGTCATCGTCACAATTTCCCATGGAGTATATATTATTACCATATTGTAGTTTATCTAATTCTCTTCTTACTAATGCTCATTGCTCAGTGAATGAGAAGTAGCATTGCTGGATCAGAGGGGTGCACATTTTAAAATTATAATTGAAGATTTAACTATATCTGTCTGAAGATAGGGTCCATTTACTTTTTACTGCTGAACATAAACTTCAGTCATGGTTTGTGTGTCTTTCCCTTAGTGAGGAACCAGTTGCTTTGGATGCTAATTCTTTGGTAGGTGTACATGTTGCAAATGCGTCCCACTGGCCCTAGGCAGTTCCTTTCCCTTTTCTTAACACTGTGTTTTGCTGGATAAAAGTTTTAGTATCATATCCATGAAAAACTTCTCTTAAGTGGCTTATTTGTGTGTATATGTGTTTAAAAATAAATGTTCTGAGGCTGGGACTTTGGCCTTATTGTTTGAGTGCTTGCCTACCACTTCGTGCTTGCATGCACGAAGACCTAGGTTCAATTCCTCCATACCACATACATAAAAAAGCCAGAAGTGGTGCTGTGGCCCAAGTGGTAGAGCTCTAGACTTGAGAAAACCCACGGACAGTGCCCGGGCCCTGAATTTGAGGCCCAGGAGCTCAGGGTAAGAATTATGTATTCTTGTCCATTCTGGCTGCTTTTCCCTTAGTTAGTGATGTACATTTAAGGTTTATGTTTATGGTTGGATAACTCATTTCTTTTTCCTTACTTCTTTGAAGTACATTTCTTTTTCCTTTTCATCCTTTTCTTCCCCCTTCCACCTTCTTCTTTCTCCTCCTCTCTCTTCTTCTGTTTCTCCTCTTTCCTCCTCCTCTTCTTTTGCCAGTCCTGAGGCTTGAACTCAAGGCCTAGGCACTGTCCATGGACACTTTTGTTCAAGGCTAGTGCTCTGCCAGTTGAACCACAGCACCACTTCTGGCTTTTTTCTGAGTATGTGGTACTGACAAATCGAACCTAGGGCTTTGTGCATGCTAGGTGAGCACTTTACCACTAGGCCACGCTCCTGGCCCCATTTCTTCTTGCCTTTTTAAATTATCTTTAAGTAGTTGTACAAAGGGGTTACCATTCAGAATGTCAGTTTATAAATACAGTGCATCTTAATCTCCCAATCCCTTCACTGGTAGCTTTTCTCTCTCTCTCTCTCTCTCTCTCTCTCTCTCTCTCTCTCTCTCTCTCTCTCTGTCTCTGTCTCTTTCTCTCTCTCTGTCTGTCTCTCTCTGTCTCTCTCTCTGTCTCTCTGTCTATCTCTGTCTATCTATCTTTCTTTCTTTCTTTTTTTCTTTCTTTCTTTTTTTGTGGGTCATGGGGCTTGAACTCTGGGCCTGGGTACTGTCCCTGAGCTCTTCAGCTCAAGGCTCTGACAGCTTATTTCTTTTTAGCATTGAATAATAATCCATTGTATAGAAGTACCAGTTTGTTCATTCACTTATTAAAAGACATGTTGGTTGCTTCTAGTTTTTGGCAATTCAGAATTAAGCTGCTATAATCTTCTTCTGTGTGCGGGTTTTTTTTTTAAGTAGACATTTTTAACTTACTAGGGGTAAATACCTAGGAGCACAATGCCAAATCATATGGCAAAAATATGTTTAGCTGCCTAGACATTCTCAGTGGTTTTTGGGATTTGTGTCCAAGTACTCTAAATATACTTATAAAATAAGTCTATCAAACTGTTCACAAACAGTTTATTTGGAATGAATTCATATTCAACTGTTGCAGTTTTGGCTGCCTTTCTTAGTATTGTAGCCCTTTATATGTTTGAAGTTTTGATTTAAAGGCTCACCCGAGTGTACTTTTTTTTTTTTTTTTTGGCCGTTCTGGGGCTTTAACTCAGGACATGGATGCTGTCCATGAGCCTCTTTGTGCTCAAGCTAGCATTCTACCACTTGAGCCACAGTGCCACTTGGCTTTTTCTGAGTAGTTCACTGGGGATGAGAGCCTCACAGTCTTTCCTGCCCGAGCTGGCTTTGAACTGAGCTTATTAGATCTCAGCCTCCTGAATAGCTAGGATTTTAGGCATGTACTTGTACTTTTGGTTGATTTATTTTTGATAATTCTGGGGTTTGAGCACAGGGCATTGAACTTGCTTGGCAGGTGCTACATTGTTGAGTCTGTCATTCCTCTGGCTCGTGTTTTCTTAACTTTTTGTTGTTGTTGTTGTTTGTTTGTTTGTTTGTGGGTTATGGGGCTTGAACTAGGCCTGGACGCTGCCCCTGAGCTCTTCAGCTCAAGGCTACCACCCTATCTTTGGGCCTGGGCATTGTCCCTGAGCTATTCTGCTCTAAGGCTACCACCCTACCCATGAGCCAAGCCCCACTTCCCATTTTCTAGAGGTGAATTGGAGATAAGAGTCTCAGGTGCTTTTCTGCTGGATTTGAACCTTGATCCTCAGATTCAGCTTCCTGAGTAGCTAGGATTATAGGCGTGAGCCACCTGCCTGGCTTTCTTACTGTTTTTGAGCTAAGGTCTTGCTTCTTGCCTGGGCATGTGTGTAGTGTGTGATCCATTTAATTTAGGCTTCATTTTGTGGCCAGAATGGTAGGTGTGTATCACCATACCCAGCTCTGAGTTGAGTACTTTCTTTTGTTTGGACTGGCCTTAAATGATGATCCTCCCAATTTCAGTCTCTCAGGTAGGCAGGGTTACCAGTGCTAGCTTCTGACTTTGCTTCCTATGTCTGTGCTCACCTTCTGTATGTGGAGGTATTACAGGTGTTTCACTAACCTGTGAGACCCCAGTCTTGAGTCAGAGATGATAATACTGGGCTGGGAGCTGGTTTTTGCAGATCGTTGGGTTATTTTAGACCTTAGCACAGACTGTGCTTCTAGGTTCACTTCTTGGTTATGAGCCTATCTTCCCACTCCTCCAAACGCATTACATAACTGTCATTCTAGGCAGAGACTGGTAGCTGCTTGCTTTCAGCTGCAGCCTCATGTCTGGCCTTCAGCAGCAAGTCTGGCTCAGGAATCTCTGCTTCTGTATACTCCTTTGTTTTGTGGTATTATTGCCCCACAGAAAGAACTGATGAATACAAGTGGTTCTAAACTTGGAATCCAGCAAGCTTATAGCTTCATCCTGTTCAAATTTGTGAACCTGTTCTTAATCTGATTCAGATGGGGTTTATCTTGTTTTTGGGCATTACATCTGGGTTTTAGCTTAAAATGTCTTTCCAGGGCCCGGAGTTTGGCATAGTGGTAGAATGCTTGCCTACCATGCACGAAGATCCAGGTTCAATTCCAAAGGAGTGAAAAAGAAAGTATACTTGTTGATGATTTATGAACCGGTCACCCTTGTGTACATAACCTTAACAATAACAGTACAGGCAGTGAGAACGTTGAAGGTGCCCCCACTGATCAAGATGCATTGTATTCATAAACTGCTTTGTTAAATGCCACTTCCATTGTACCAGAGTGGGGAAAAAGTCTTTCCACTGACATGTCCAGGGATGCCTCAAAGTATCTGCTTCCTGACTACGCTGACTAAAGGACTTTAGTTGAAGAGGTTCCTTTTTCAACTTTTAACTTTTTTTTTTTTTGCCAGTCCTGGGCTTGAGCTCAGGGCCTGAGCACTGTCCTTGAACTTTCTCAAGGCTAGAGCTCTACCACTTGAGCCTCAGCACCACTTTCGGCTTTTTTCTATGTATGTGGTACTGAGGAATCGAACCCGGTCTTCATGCATGCTAGGCAAGCATTCCACCACTAGGCCAAACTTCCGGCCCAACTTTCAACTCTCTACCACGTTTTCCTCCCTGTTGCATTGGCCAGCCAGTGATTATCATAGCATTTTAATCTTTCCCTGAGTGGAAATGCTTCCAGTGTTTTACTAGTAGATATAATGCTTCCTGAAGGTTTCTGGTAGATGTCTTTTGTCAATTGAAGGAAGTTTTTTTTTGTTTGTTTTGGCAGTCCTGGGGCTTGAACTCAGAACTTGAATGATGTCCTTGGACTTTCTTTTTCTTTTCTTTTCTTTTCTTTTCTTTTTTGCCAGTCCTGAGCTTGAGCTCAGGGCCCGAGCACTGTCCTTGCACTTTTTTAAGGCTAGAGCTCTACCACTTAAGCCACAGCTCTGCTTCCAGCTTTTTCTTTGCATGTAGTACTGTGGAATCGAGCCCGACCCGGGTCTTCATGTATGTTAGGCAAGCACTGTACCACAAGGCCAAACTCCTGGCCCATCAGCTTGTGTTTTTTTTTTTTTTTATTGAATATTGAATTTTTTTTTTTTTTTTTTTTGCCAGTCCTGGGCTTAAGCTCAGGGCCTGAGCACTGTCCTTGGATTTTTCTCAAGGCTAGAGCTCTACCACTTGAGCCTTAGCACCACTTCCGGCTTTTTCTAAGTATGTGGTACCGAGGAATCGAACCCGGGTCTTCGTGCATGCTAGGCAAATATTGAGTATTGAATTTTATCAAGGGAATTTGGGGATATTTTTTTAAATTACCATTATTTTTATGTTTAGAATGTTGGAAGTAAAACACATCTTTCTGTGCTGGAAAAACTAGAATTTACTTGTGAATTATTTCTAACAAAAAAAGCTTTTAAAGAAAACATATTTTGGATTTGAATTTTCACATAACACTGTATATAAATAAAAACAAGAATAAATTGCTAGTTGTGTAACCGTGGCTCTTGTCTGTAATCCTGGCTATTTAGGAGACTGAGGCTTGAGGACCACAGCTCAAAGCCTGGGCAGGAAAATCCTGTGAGAATCTTACCACCAATTAAACACCAAAAAAACAAAAGTGGAGCTGTGACTCACTGATAGAGTATCAGCCTTTAGTGAAGAAGTCAAGCAAGAGTATAAGGCCTTGCATTCAAGCCAAGAAGAGCTGGGGGGAGAGGGAGGTTGGGGTGGGGAAAGAAAGGAAGGAAGGGAAAGAAGAGAGAGAGAGAGAGAGGCCTGGGAGTTTGGCCTAGTGGTAGAGTCCTTGCCTAGCATGCATGAAGACCCAGGTTCCATTTTTCAGTACCACATACATAGAAAAAAGCTGGTAATGGTGCTGTGGCTCAAGTGGTAGAGCTCTAGCCTTGAGAAAGCCCAAGGACAGTGGTTAGGCCCTAAGTTCAAGACCCAGGACTGGTTAAAAAAAGATAAAAAGAATAAACTGCTGTGATAATCCAGTTTTCACCAAATATCTTTAAAATTGAGCCTCACTATAACTGAAGTAGTACACTGTAATCAAATGGTGTCTGATAGTATCAGTATTGATAACTGACATTTATTAGGTTAATTTTGGGCCAGGTGTAGTGTGGCTAGTTCCATAGCTGTAGGTTAAATTTCCTTATTTTTTCCTCCCTCCCCCCCCCTCAGTTGTATAGTGCTTATATTCATTGCCTGTCATTGGCTAGGTGGGTGCTCTACCATTTGAACCATACTTTAGCCCTTTCTTTGCTTTAGTTATTTTTTGGACAGACTTTCATATATATATATATATTTATACATTTAAAATTTATTTATTTATTTTTTGTCTGAGACCATCTTTGGGCAATGATCACTTTATCTATAGTCCCCTGTGTATCTGAGATGACATGTGTGGACTACACCTGCCTTGTTGATTGAAATGGAGTCTTGCTAAATTTATTGTCCAGGCTGGCTTTGAACTGTGATCCTCCTTATCTCCACCTCCCAAGTAGCTGGAATTACAGATGCAGACTACCATGCCTGGCTGCTATATAGTTCTTATTTCTATAATCCTGCTTTAGTCGTTATGTCTGATATAGTCCTATCTTCTCATTTGTGTGTGTGTGTGTGTGTGTGTATTTAAAGTAGTAGTCTTAAAAATGAGGAGCATGGAAACTGGGTGCTGGTGGCTCACACCTATAATCCTAGCTACTCAGGAGGCTGGGTCAAAGCCAGCCTGGACACAAAAAGTCCATGAGACTCTTATCTCCACTTAACCACCAGAAAACTGGAAGTGGTGCTGCGGCTTGAGTGCTAGAGCCTTAACCTTGAGTTGAAGAGCTCAGGGACAATGCCCAGGCCCAGAGTTCAAGCCCCACAACAGATGTGGGGGGAGGGGCGGAGGAAGTGTGGGGCTTGCCTAGCATACATGAAGGTCTGGGTTCAATTTCTTGTGACTAAATACATAGAAAAAGGTGGAAGTGGTGCTGTGGCTCAAATGGTAGAGCTCTAGCCTTGAAGAAATCCCAAGGACAGTGCTCAGGCCCTGAGTTCAAGCCCCAGAACTGGCAAAAATTAAAACAAAAATAGAAATGAGAAGCATGCAGAATGTACCTTTAGGCAAAGAAAAAAATGGTGACTAAGATTTCCTGCTATTTGATCCCGATGTTACACTTCATCTGTATGCCTTGTGCAGTCAGCTAGGCACCTGCCTACTCTGTGCCAGAATAGGTTACAGCTCACCACACCTGGCCTAGTGTTTTTTCAGATTATATATCTGATCTGAAAGAATGATTCTTGCTAAATAAATAACAAGGTAGCCACAAAGAAGCTGGACGGTGAAGCTTCAGGGTTGACTGAGAAGTGAGGTGTAATATAAACACATTTGAAGAGCAAGAAAGGCAGAGTGGAAACTTCCATTATTTATGAGCTTTTCCAGACAAGTGCAGATGCCATAAGTGATCATCCGATCAACTAATATACAGGCTTTTTTTTTTTGCCAGTCCTGAGGCTTGAACCTCAGGGTCTAAGTATTGTCCTTGGGATTTCTCAAGGGTAGAACTCTGCCACTTGAGCCACAGCACCACTACCTGCTTTGTTCTATGTGTGTGGTACGGAGGAATTGAACCCTGGTCTTCATGAATGCTAGGCAAGCACTCTACCACTAGGCCAAACTGTCGGCCATAATATGCAGAGTTTTTTTTTTTTTTTTTTTTTTTTGCCAGTTCTGGGCTTGAGCTCAGGGCCTGAGCACTGTCCTTGGACTTTCTCAAGGCTAGAGCTCTACCACTTGAGCCTCAGCACCATTTACGGCTATTTTCTATGTATGTGGTATGGAGGAATTGAACCAGGTCTTCGTGCATGCTAAGCTAGCACTCTACCACAAAGCCAAACTCTCAGTAGTTTTTTAAAAAAAACAAACAGAGACCAAAAAGCCTTATAAGCCTAGCATTTGTGGCTAGCACAGGCACAAAAGGACTTGAGACTCTTATCTTCAGTTAAACTCCAGAAAGGGGGTAATGGGGCTTGGCTCAAGGGTAGGGTGGGTAGCCTTGAGCTGAAGAGCTCAGGGCCAGTGCCCAGGCTGAGACCCACAAAAAAATGAGTACTGTGATTACTGCAAACTGTAACAAAAATCTTACTGCAAAGCCATAAATAGGTACTTCCATAGAAGAAAGCACATTGTCTCTAGGAATTGAAAAAATACAAGTCAAGACCACAGTGAGATGATATCCAATACTTGTGGAATTTGCAAAATGCTGTGGCAAGTGTTGTGGGGGACTTAAGCCCCCTCAGGAGCTCTGCAGTGTCCCTGACAGCAGCGATTTAGATGAACTTTGAAAAAACAGACCTGCAGTTCTTCTTCTGGTTGTAGTCCAAAGACAAACTGCTGCCCCAATACAACACGTGACAAGTAGAAAAGTGTTTGTATAAGCCTCATTCCTAGTCTGAAGAAACAAAACAAAGTCTACTACCTGGAAGCTACCCAGATTGCATCAGCAGCAGAGTAGATGATTGAAAGGTAGTTTACAGCAGTCACAATGAATGGGCAGCAATAGGGTACAAGCAGATGACTTAGCAGCATGATGTTTGATGAAAAGTCCCTGAAGTCTTACCTGCAGTAAGATACCTTTTCTGCTTGAGGATGAAATTTGTATAGCATTTATTTTACCATGCAATTCCTTGTTTTATAGCTCTCTAAGCACTACTATTACATAATTTTGTAACATTTTCATCACCTCAAAAAAGTAACTCTGTACTCAGTAGTAACCTCCTGGGAACTAGTGATTTATATTTTTGGTTGCTATAGATATGCCTGTTCTGGGTTTATATATATATAGGATTGTTAAATATATGACTTTTTTTTTTTTTGCCACTTCTAGGTCTTGAACTCAGGGCCTGAGCACTGTCCTTTGGCTTTTTCCTCAAGGCTAATGCTCTGCCACTTGAGCCACAGCACCACTTCTGGTTTTTTTGTATGTATGTGGTACTGAGGAATTGAACCCGGGTCTTCGTGCATGCTAGGCAAGCATTTTACCACTAGTCCAAACTCCCAGCCTTATATGACTTTTTTTTCATATATTTTTTATTGTAATTAATAGAAGGGTTACATTATATTCATCAGATAGAAGGTGCATTACTTCACAAACATTGATACCCTTTCTCATGTCTTGGTCCCCATTTCCCTCCCCCCACATCCCCTATATGACTTTTCTTTTCTTTGCCAGTCCTGGTGCTTGGACTCAGGGCCTGAGCACTGTCCTGGGGCTTTTTCCTTAAGGAAAGGGCTCTTCCACTTGAGCCACAGCACCATTTCTGGCTTTTTTGTATGTGGTACTGAGGAATTGAACCCTAGTCTTCGTGCATGCTATGCAAGCACTCTACCACTAGGCCACACTCTCACCCCATGGCTTTTTTTTTTTTTTGCCAGTCCTGGGACTTGAACTCAGGGCCTGAGCACAGTCCTTGGGCTTTTTCTTCAAGGCTAATGCTCTGCCACTCTAGCCACAGCACCACTTCTGGCTTTTCTATTTTTGTGGTACCGAGGAATCGAACCTGGATCTTTCTGCATGCTAGGCAAGCACTCTACCACTAGGCCAAACTCCTGGCCTCCCAAGTACTGTTTTTTGTTTTTTATCTTTTAATTGAAATATTTTATTAGCACTGATTTTTGCATCATATTTGGTACTGGGTTTTTAATTCAAGGTCTTGTGCTTGCTAGGCAGACACTTAGCTAGTGTTTTTTTTTTTAATGCATTGGTTGTTTTTGAGGTAGGGTCTTACTTTTTGCGTGGACTGGCCTGGATTGCAATCCTCCTGCTTTTGCTTCCCACCATAGGTGGATGACAGGAGCATGATATGTGACCTTTTGTGATTTCTTCCATTTATCACAGAATTCTTACAGTTCATCCTTATTGTGGCATGCATTGATACTTTATTCCTTTTTATGTTTGAGTAGTATTCCATTATATATGTATTTTTTTCCACAGTTGATAAGAAAATATAACAACACAGTTTTTTTGTTTTTGTTTTTTGCCAGTCCTGGGCCTTGAACTCAGGGCCAGGGCACTGTTCTTGGGATTTCTCAAGGCTAGAGCTCTACCACTTGAGCCATAGCACCATTTCTGGCTTTTTTTTGTATGTATGTGGTACCGAGGAATTGAACTCAGGTCTTTGTGTATGCTAGGCAAGCACTCTACCACTAGGCTAAACTCCTGGTCCCATTAACACAGGTTTTTGAAAAACTACTTTTTTTTTGTTTTTTTGGACAGTTCTGGGGCTTGAACTCAGGGCCTGACCACTGTCCTTGGGCTTTCTCAAGGGTAGTGCTCTACCGCAGTACCACTTCTGGCTTTTTCTATGTATGTGGTACTGAGGAATGGAACTCAGGTCTTCATTCATGCGAGGCAAGCAACTCTATCACTAGGCCAAACTCCCTACCCTGAAAAACTACTCTGTTAACTGAATCTTGGCACATTTGTTAAAAATATATGCACCATATATTAATTTATTTCATATCCTTGTGCTAATACTTACTATATATGCTGTGCCTTGTGGTACATTCATGGATTTGATTTGCTAATATTCTGTTTAGATCTCATACACCTACCTGTGTTTGTAACACTGGTTTAGTAGATTTCTTTTTTGTGTGTGTGCTGCTTTTGTTTGATTTTGCTATGCGGTGGTGTATGGTCATTTTCTGAAAGAGATCTTAGAGCTTTGAGTCTAGATACTCAAAAAAATGATAAATTCAATCTGCTTAATAGCTATAGGGTCACCCAGTATTGCTGTCTCATCTCTGTACTTCTAGCTACTCAAGAGGCAAAGATCAAGAGGATCATGATTTGAGGTCAGTCAGGGCAAAAAGCCAGACTGCCAAAAATAACCAGAGCAAAGGGGGCTGGGCAAGTGATAGAGCATTTGCCTATAAAGTGCTAGGCCTTTAGTGCAATCTCACAGTCATGGCCCAAATTAAAATGTTATGGTTACATTTTAGTTATCAAGTTCTGGTAATTTTGGGTTTTTTTTTGAACAATTGGTTAGTTTCATCTAACTTAGCATATTTATGGCTGTTGATAGGATTTTTCCGTTGTATATCTTAGGATGTTAGTGGGTTCTGTACTAATAAACTCTTTCAGTGGTGAAATTAGCAATTTAGACTTCTGGGGTTTTTTGGGGGGGTGGGGTGGGGAGGAGGTTATTGGGCTTGAACTCTGGGCCTGGGCACTGTCCCTGAGCTCTTCAACTCAGTACTACTACCCTACCCCTTTTGTCACAGCCCCCCTTCCTGTTTTCCAGAGGTTAATTGGAGATAAGAATCTCAGGTTCTTTTGTGCCTGGGCTGGCTTTGAACCATGATCCTCAGATCTCAGCCTCCTGAGTAGCTGAGATTACAGGTATGAGCGGGGATTACAGGTATGAGCCATGGAGACTGCCTTAGACCTCTTTGTTTTTAATCTTTATCTTACTTATCACTTTCATTGATCTTTGTTGCTGAAAGAACTAGCTTTTCATTTCTTTGAGTAGTGTCTTAGTGAATCCTTTAAGTGTCTTTTGGTCAGGTTACCTGTCTTCTATTTTTTTTTTTTTGTAGTGGGACTTGAATTCAGGGCTTGGGTATGGTTCCTGAGCTCTTCAGCTCCAGGCTACCACCACTTCTGGTTTTCTGGAGGTTAATTGGAGTCTTACAGACTTGGACTTTAGTGCTTCGGCTGGCTTTTAACTGTGATCTTCAGATTTCAACTTCCTCGGTAGCTAGAATTACAGACGTGAGCCACCTTGCCTGGCTGATTTCAGTTTTTATGAGCTTGATGATGTTTGTTTGCTTTCTTGGTGCTTGTTTCCTGTGCCCTTGAAAAGAAGGCGTGTTTTGTCATTGTTAGGTGTAGTGTTGCTTAGAGTCAATTATCTCCTAGGTTGGAGGAACTGGTCCCCCACCATCCTTGTCTCTCCATTTTCCTGTGCTCTGTAGTGAGGTTGTTCCACATAAATGTTTCTAATATAATTGGTCACAGAGTGGAATGTTGTGGAATCTTGTGATTTGGGAAAATTTGCATGCAGTAAGATGCGTGTGTGTGTGTGTGTGTGTGTGTGTGTAGCATTGTTTTCTTTGTTGATGGATGTAGTCCATGAATCCACTCTTAACAATAGGTGCGTCACCCTGAAAATCCCTCCGTGCTCCATCTACTCATCTAGCAACCACCTATAGTTTTTTTTTTTTTGCCAGTCCTAGGGCTTTAACTCAGGGCCTGTCCACTGTCCTTAGGCTTTCTCCAGGCTAGCACTCTACCATTTGAGCCATGGCACCACTTCCAGCTTTTTCTTTTATATGGTGTGACTCTTTAAGTTGGGTGGAAAGCAACTGCTGCCCAAGTGAGGTGACCCATTGAAGATCAGTGTTTAAATAAATATTCCTAGTGGATCCATTTCTTTGTATGTCTGCGGGATGACCTACAGGAAAAGGGGTGTGAAGAGGGCTTAGGTCATGAGGTCATAGAATTTTATTTGTTCATTAATGTGGACAAAGATTTGGCAGTGAAAGTGGGGAAAGGGTGGATATGAGAGTGATTGTGAGGAAGGAAATGGCAGCACTTGAGTTAGAGTGTGGAGGGGATAATTGGGAGGTACTGCTTGTCTTTAGATTGTGTGGCTAAGAAAAGGCAGAGTGCCAGAAGTCCAAGTAGAAGGAAGAAGAAAGTGTTGATCTTCAAGGTCGTCTTCAAGGTTAAGAGTGACAAATCTAATCCCTCTGTGGTAGAGGGATTAGGTTCTTGCACGCGGAACTGTTAAAAGAGTAATTACAGAGATATGTATATTGGGATACAAAAAGCCCTGGCCTAGGAAATCATTTAAGTCAATCTTAGTTTATGTGTGACTATAGGAGGATTTTATGTAAGATGGATTATATGCTGGTTGAAATGAAAAGACTTGATATCTTAATTCCCCCGGTACCTGACCTTAGAAAGGATTTGAGCATGACTGTTGTATTTTTGAGGTTATTCTAGGTAAACCTGTAGAGGAGTAGGAAGTGAAATAGAAACTTGGAGATAGAAAATAAGACATTTGTTGTCACACTTGTTACCAGTGTGGTAATTGGAGCTCAGTCCCACTGGGAATCTTCGGAACAGGGCAGAACATGTGTTTCAGAGGGCTGAGGGCACTATAGTCCTTCTGTACATACGTCCCCATCAGTCATTGTTTAATATTGTTTCTAGCATGGCTAGGAATGTGGCCTCGTGGTAGAATGCTTTGCCTAGCATGTACGAAGCCTTTGCCCTCCACAAAAAAAGTTTCTAGGGATGGTAGATCTATAGTATAGCAGGTTCACCATGTAGGAACGAGTAGACTTCAGAGATTAGAGAAAGCCATCAGATTAATAAACCACAAACCTAAAGCAGTTGGTGGTGCAGTGTATCTGGATCTGGTAAAGCTTAGGGGAGGAGGTTGTGCTTCTGACTCCTTTCTCAACACCTTGCCAAACAGTACCAGCATTTCCAACTCATTTCTTACAGGCCATCATTTAAACATTCTATTTCAGACTTAAGAGAGTTGCTCAGCAGCAGTTAGTTCTGCTCCAGGTGTCCTATTGAATATCAACTCCTGATTTATTAGCTAATACCCACGCTCTAATAAACCTTCTACATTAACCCCCAAACCAAACTGAGCAAATACGTTTTTAGATATAATACTAGAAGTATCAAATTCATGAAACTAAAAAAAATTCCTAAGTTGAACCTTGTCAAAATTAACTGCTCTGAAAAGATTCTATGAAGTGAATGAAAAAGCTGAGAATAAAACTATTTTCAGAACACATTTTGCTTATTTACTTATTTATTGGCTATTCCTGGGGCTTGAACTCAGGGTCTGGGCACTGTCCCTGAGCCTCTTTGTGTTCAAGGCTTGTCCTCAACTATTTGAGTACAATGCTACTTCTGGTTTTTAATTTTTATGCCATACTGAGGAATCAAACCCAGGGCTTCATGCATGTTAGGCAAGTACTCTACCACTAGCCACATTCCCAGCCATCAGAACACATTTCTGGTGAGAACTTGTATCCAAATTATAGAAATGATCTAGGGAAGTCAACAACAAGGAAGAATGGGTTACCTTTATTTAGTTCTATTTTGATTTACCAGAGTTTGATAGTTTTTCTTATATTGATCTTGTACATAAAATATCTAGAGTTATACCTAAGAATTGGCTCCCCCCTTCCCTTTTTTTTTGTCAGTTGTGGGAATTGAAGTCTGGGCCAGGGTGTTATCCTGGAGCTCTTCAGCTCAAGGCTGCCGCCCTACCCCTTGAGCCACAGTTTCACTTAAGAATCACATTTTTATGCAGTCATTATATTCAGTGAACATTATGTAAAAATTGAAGTGTATAACTTGAGTGAAAGGGCGGGCTGAGGAAAAAGTGGGGGAGGGTGATGGTGACATTGATCAAGAAGCATTGAACTTTTTTTTTTAAAGTTTTGTTAAAACTCATTGAGAGAAAAGAAAAATTACTTTAAAATGATCATTTGAAAGCCACATATCTAAACAAATTAAGATATCATTACTTTTAGCACTTAATTTTACTATCACATTAAGTAGCTTGCATATATCATAGCTTTTTCCCCTGTTTTCTTTTCTTTTTCTGTTTTTAAGTACTGGTAGGGTTGAACTTAGCATAGGTACTGTCCCTTATCTTTTTCTTTTTTTTTTTTTGCCAGTCCTGGGCTTGAGCTCAGGGCCTGAGCACTGCCCTTGGGTTTTCTCAAGGCTAGAGCTCTACCACTTGAGCCTTAGCACCACGTCCGGCTTTTTTCTATGTATGTGGTACTGAGGAATCGAACCCGGGTCTTCATGCATGCTAGGCAAGCACTTTAACCACTAGGCCAAACTCCCGGCCCCCCCTTATCTTTTTCACTCAAAGCTGGTATAGCTTGAGGCATAACATGACTTCTGGCTTTTGATGGTTAATTGGAGATCAGAATCTCACTTGAGGGGCCGGGAGTTTAGCCTAGTGGTTAAAGTGCTTGCCTAGCATGCATGAAGACCCAGGTTCGATTCCTCGGTACCACATACATAGAAAAAAGCTGGAAGTGGTGCTGAGGCTCAAGTGGTAGAGCTCTAGCCTTGAGAAAGTCCAAGGACAGTGCTCAGGCCCTGAGCTCAAGCCCAGGACTGGCAAAAAAAAAAAAAAAAAAAAAAAAAAAAAAAGAATCTCACTTGAAGTTCTAGCCTCCTAGCTCAGCTTCTTTTCTTTTTTTTTTTTTTGCCAGTCCTGGAGCTTGAACTTGGGGTCTGAGCACTGTCCTTGGACTTTCTCAAAGCTAGAGCTCTACCTCTGGAGCCACAGCACCACTTCCGGCTTTTTCTATGTATGTTGTACCAAGGAATTTAACCCGGGTTTTCATGCATGCTAGGCAAGCGTAATATCACCAGGCCAAACTGGTGGCCCTTTCAGAGAAGCATTGTACTCTTAATCTGACTTGTAAAATTGTAACCTTTTTGTAAACTACTTACTATTAAAATTACTTTTATTTTTTTGTTGCTCCTGAGGCTTGAATTCTAGGCCTGTATGCTGTCCCTGAGCTTTTCAGCGCAAGGCTACTGCTCTATCTCTGGAGCCACAGCACCACTTCCCATTTTCTGGTGGTTAATTGAACGCGGGGCATCATGCTCTCACTTGGCTTTTTCAACTATAGCTGTTGCTCTGCCACTTGAATTGCACCTTAAGTTCCAGTCTTTCCTCCACCCCCATGATTGTTGATAAACATCTTGAGGATTTGTCTGCCTGGACTGTCTTTGAACCACAATCCTCAGGTCTTAGGTTCCTGAGTAGCTAAAATGTATAGGTGTGAGCCACTGGTCTAGCTACAGCCTTTTAATTTCCAGAATTATACGTAGTAATATGTTTATGTAAAATAATAATAATAAAAGCCAGGACTCTACAGAGAAAATAGTCAAATTAGAAATAGAGCTTTGTACTTTCAGCATTGTAAACATATGGACAAGTTCATTTAGTCTTGACTGTTTAGTAATTCTTTTTTTGTTTTTAATTTTTATTTTGTCAGTCATGGGGCTTGAATTCTGGGCCTGGGCTCTTTAGCTCAAGGCTAGCTCTGTACCACTTGAGCTACAGTGCCATTTCTAATTTTCTAGTGGTTAGTTGGAGATAAGAGACTTACAGACTTCCTTGCCTGGGCTAGCTTGGAGCCTCAATCCTCAGATCTCAGTCTCCTGAGTAGCTAGGATTATAGGTGTGAGCCACCTGGCGCTGGCAGGTTCCCCCCCCACTTTTTTTTTTAAATACTGTTTTGAAATGGACGCATTTAACCTGCTTTCTGATTTTACAACACCAGACACTTACTTGGTTGATCTGTCAGATTAAACAGTGGTTCGTTGTGTGTTCTTGCCTACAGGATGATTGAAGAAGGAGGAAACAAGCGCAAGACCATGGCAGAGAAGAGGCAGCTGTTCATAGAAATGCGTGAGTCTGCAGTTCTTTTGGGTTCCTCCTCTTCTGGGCTGAATGTTTATGTAGTTTTTTTTTTTTTTTTGGTTTTGTTTTTGCTAGTCCTGGAGCTTGTACTCAGGGCCTGAGCACTGTCCCTGAGCTTCTTTTGTTGAAGGCTAGCCCTCTAACACTTGAGTCACAGCACCACTTCAGGCTTTTTCTGCTCATGTGGTACTGAGGAATAAAACTCAGGGCTTCATGCATGCTAGACAAGCACTTTTCACTAAGCCACATTTCCAGCTCCAATTATTTATCTATTTATTTATTTATTTATTTTGCCAGTCCTGGGCTTGAGCTCAGGGCCTGAGCACTGTCCTTGGACTTTCTCAAGGCTAGAGCTCTACCACTTGAGCTTCAGCACCACTTCTGGCTTTTTTCTATGTATGTGGTACAAAGGAATCGAACCCGGGTCTTCGTGCATGCTAGGCAAGCACTCTACCACTAGGCCAAACTCCCGGCCCTTGTATTTTAATTGAATTAACTTGAATTACTTTTTTTTATCTTTTTTTTAATTGGTCATGGAACTTGAACTCTGAGGCCTGGGTGCTGTCCCAGAGCTCACCATCTCAACGCTAGTGCTCTAACCACTTAAGACACTTCTGGTTTTCTGGTGGTTAATTGGAGATAAGAGTCTCACAGAATTTTGTGTCTGGGCATTGAACCTCCATTCTCTCATGTAGTAGGATTACAGGTGTGAGCCACCAATTCTTGGCTTGAATTATTCTTAAGCAAGGCCATGAATAATAAAACAGAAATGTTACCTAGAATAAGAGTGATTTTTCCCCTCGGGTGTTGGGGCTTATGCTCTGGGCCTGTGTACTATCCCTGGGCTTTTTGTTGTTGTTGTTGTTGTTCAAGGCTAGTACTCTTACCACTTGAGCCGCAGCACCATTTCTGCCCTCGGATCTCAGCCTCCTGCATAGCTAGGATTACAGGTGTGAATTTCCAGTACTTTAAAAATCATGCCATTCAATTTAGACCTCTTGGTATATTACTCTGTTGTTTCCATGAACTTGCAGAGGTGGTAAGTAGTTAATACATTATATAAATTACTTTCCCTTTGATTTCAGTCTTAAGATATTAAGTCTTAGGATGGTAGCTAGAGATATTGAGGAAAAAAAGAATGAATAGTGGTACCCACTTTTTTTTTCTTTTTTTTCAGTCCTGGGGACTGAACTCAGGGCCTGAGCACTGCCCTTGAGCTCAAGACTAGAGCTGTACCACTTGAGCCACAGCACTACTTGTAGCTTTTTCTATGTATGTTGTACAGAGGAATCGAATCTGGGTAAGCATTCTGCCTCTAGGCCAAACTCCTGGCCCTAAAGTTTGTGAGATTCTTTTTTTTTTTTTTTTTAAACTTTTTGATTGGTTGGTTGTGGCCACTTCTCCTTTTACATCTTTAAAAAATTTATATTCTTGGGCTCAAGTACTAGATAGCATGGACACCCTGAGTTCAAACCCCAGTGCTTCCAAAACTTTATTATGTTAAAAAAAAAAAAGCAAAACAAACTAAGTGTTGGTGGCTCATGCCTGTAATCCTAGCTACCAAAGAGAGAGCCTGAGGACTGCAATTCAAAACCAGCCTGGACAGGAAAGTCCATGAGACTCTTATCTCCATCTAACCATCAGAAAACCAGAAGTGGATCTGTAGCTCAAAGTGGTAGAGTGCTAGCCTTGAGCACAAAGGTTCAGGGGCAACACTTAGGCCCTGAGTTCATGTCCATGGTATGAACCAAAAAAGAGCCAAAATAAACTCTTCAAGGGTATTATGAAGTTGGTACTGCATGTGTGAAGCAGGATAGGGGAGGTAAAATCCAGCCTGGGTTAGTCCTTCAGAATTCTAGAATTCTGCTCATCACAGTATGAAAACCAAAGCATAAAGTCCCAGGAGGACCGCAGGTTTACACTTCTCCATATACTTCAGAGCTGTACAGGCTTAGTTATGGGTGGCAGAGTTGTTCTGTCAAGTATAGACTGGAGACCTACTTGTTAGAGATGGTGGAGAAGGCATGTTGGCATAATGACTGGGTGATCTTTAAAGACTTTCGTAGTTTTGAGTTTCTAATTGCTAGTCATTTATGTCAGACACTTCCTCCACCTCACCCAGCTCCAAGGAAATCCAATCACAGCTGAGTTTATATCATAAGTGAGTGTTGGAGCTGATCCTCACATCACTGTGGCTCTGAGTCCAGGCTCTGCAGTTAGGCCACCTGGTTTAGATCTTGGTTCTGTCTCCTGCTGGCTTTGTAACTGTAGGAAGTTATTCTGTTTCTCTTCATCAGTATCCGCACATGTTCATACTGGATTCTTATCCACTTATCATTTCCTGCTACCTCTCCAAAACAAAGAAGCTCCAACAATTTCCTTGTTCCATTTCCATGCAAACAATCTTCCTTGTTAATATTCATCTTCTTTCATCCTGCCCACTAGTCTATAGATTTCTTACTTAGGTAGGTAACTGCTCCTTTTTTTTTTTTTTTTTTTTTTTTTGCCAGTCCTGGGCTTGAGCTCAGGGCCTGAGCACTGTCCTTGGACTTTCTCAAGGCTAGAGCTCTACCACTTGAGCCTCAGCACCACTTCCGGCTTTTTTCTATGTATGTGGTACCGAGGAATCAAACCCAGGTCTTCATGCATGCTAGGCAAGCACTTTAACCACTAGGCCAAAATCCTGGCCTCCTTTTTTTTTTTTTAAACCAGTCCTGGGGCTTGAACTCAGGGCCTGAGCACTGTCCTTGGGCCTTCTCAAGGCAAGAGCTCTACCACTTGAGCCATAGCACCACTTCTGGCTTATTGATGTATGTGGTACCAAGGAACTGAACCTGAGTCTTCATGCATGCTAGGCAAGCCCTCTTGGCCCTGCACCATTTTTACAGACAATTTGGCTTTGCCTTTTTGTTAACTCAGTGCACTGGAGGGAGCTTCACCTGTTGTATTCAAGGGTTGGGTAATAGCAGACTTTCTTGCCTTGCTTCGTATTTAATGAGAATGTTTCTAATATTGCTAAGAATATTTACTGCAGGTTTTGTGGTCTTTATAGGTTTAAGAAATCTCTAGAGCCAGGAGTTTGGACTAGTGTTAGAGTGCTTGCCTATCATGTACAAAGCTCCAGGTTTGATTCCTCAGTATCACATACACAGAAAAATCCAGAAGTAGTGCTGTGGCTCAACTGGCAGGGCAGCAGCCTTGAGCAAAAAGTGTCCAAGGACAATGCCCTGAGTTCAAGCCCCAGGACTAGTGGGGGGGGGGGGAAGAAAAGAAAGAAACCTCTTTTTTAATTTTCTCATATTTTTCATCTTTTTCTAGAATGCTATGTAGCCCAGTGATATCTCCAACTCCATATCCTCTCACCTCCTTAGTGCTGGGATTATAGATTTATAATACTCTGCCTAGCTATTTACAGAATGAATGACATCATTGAAATCATTATGCTCAAAAACTTCCAGAATTTAGATTATAGGTGTTAAACCTGTATAGGCAGCCTTTTTACTAGTACTTTTTTCTTCCTTCCTGTGTATTTACTTTTTGCCAGTTATGGTGCTTGAACTCAGGGCCTGGGCATTGTTTCTGAGCGTCTTTTGTTCAAGGCTAGCACTCTACCACTTGAGCCACAGTGCCACTCCCAGCTTTCTAACCCAGGGCTTTATGCATGCTAGATAAGCACTGTACCACCAACCCCATTCCCAGCCCCTGGTATCTACTTTATTGTGTATTGATGTTGTTATGGTAGCTTTTTTTCTGGTTGGCATACCTAGTATACTATAAATCAATCTTTCTGACTTTTGTATTGGTACTGGAGCTTAAGTTCTGGGTTCCTCACTCTGCTTTTTATGCTCATGACCCACATTAGACTGCTTGAACTATATCTTCTGGCTTTTTGCTGGTTAATTGCAGGTAAGTGTGTGCCAGATTTATCTTTCTACACTGTCCCTCCTCCCTTGCTCCCTCCTTCCTTTGTTGTGATACTGGGATTGAACCCATGCATGCTAGGCATTCCAAGTCCAGTCTTGGTTTTAACTGATAGGACTTCTTACTTCATTCCCAGTTGCTAAGGTTATTATTCCTATTGCTAAGAAAAAAAAAAGATGTATTTTATGTTACTTCTTTGAACTAATGCTTTTTGAAATTTCTTCGAAGTGCCTAAAAGCATTTTTAGGCAATTCCAGAAATACTACACTTACTGAGACTTAGTCCAGTTTTTGCTGTTAAAACAGCACAGTACAACAAAGTTATGAGGAAAGGTTTATTTGGAATCATGGTTGTAGTCCTCTACGTAAAGATGCCATGGTTCGGGGTGGTGTTCTTATTGGAAGGGGGCTAAGATGGCTCGGATCATGTGGCAGGAGACAGGGAGTTTATATGTGTATCTTTTATACGTGTGTCTTTTATAAGTCAGTATTCAGCCACTGGGCTCCACCTGATGACCTTATCTAATGATAATCACCTTTCAATCTAAATGCTGTTGTTAGGTTAAGTTTACAACCTGTTAATACCTCACAGTGGGAATTAGATTTCAGCCTGAGTTTTGGAGGAGACAGTGCCTATTCAGATTGTAGCAATCTATTAGGTCTGCAGTCTCTTCTACCATTTCTTCTTTCTTTTTCACTCCTCCGCCCCAGTTAGATTCCTTTTTCAACTCAATACATTCACCTTTTTCCTCTCTCATTTGTTCATGGTCATCTTCATTAAATCCTGTGGCTTCAGAAGCACACATGGATCCTTTGCTCTACCTCGGAAAGACTTGAGTGGACTGGTGTGTATGGCAAAGGAGCTTTCTTTCCCTACTGCTTTATCCTCTGCTTGTCAGCTTGGTTTTGTGTCTAAAATTGTGCCTGTAGTTTGTCTAACCTTTGGTTTTACAAAACAGTTCAGAGGTTTCTAATTTCATGTGTTTTTAACCCTCAATAAGTATTTCTGGTACTAGCGTTGTTCTGTCCTAGATTTGGGTATGAAATAGTCAACCACAACAAGTGGTTTCTTCCTTTGTGGAACCAAGCTGGAAACAGAAATGGCAAGGATAGAACAGTAGAAACTGTGGTGTTGGGATCATCCGGGAGATGTGAGGTCCAGGCTAGCTTGGCATTTTTGGGTAGTCTAGACTGATTAGAATTAAGTATGAGATAAAATTTGAAAGGAATGCATGAGCTGAACCTTCTAGTTGAGCTGAGTAGTTCTTGTTTCCTAAAACTAGCATGATTATTAAACTTGCTTGGGATAATTACTAAAAGATTAGTAATATGTTCCTGTAGATATTTTCCTCCGTGAGTTGTACTCTTACTTTGCTGCCTGCACTGTTAGATTCCTGGGCTCAAGTAAGCCTCTTGAGTGGCTCTGACTACTACATACGCCACTGTGTCCAACTTCCTTTGATCCTTTCCTTTCCTTTCCTTTCCTTTCCTTTCCTTTCCTTTCCTTTCCTTTCCTTTCCTTTCCTTTTTTTTCTTTTCTTTTCGTTCCCAGTCTTCAGATTTGATCTCAGGGCCTGGGCACTGTCCCTGAGCTTCTTTGGCTCGAGGCTAGCACTCCACTACTTAAACCAAAGTGGCACTTCCGGCTTTTCTGTTATGTAGTACTGAGAAATCAAATCTTGGGCTTCATGCATGCTAGACAAGCACTCTACCTCTGCACCACATTCCCAGTCCCCTTCCTGGATATTTTGATATAGTAAGCAGATCTGGAATAGGGCCTGGAGATGTGTCTGTGTATTTAACATAGTAACCAAGCAGTAGTTATTTTTTATTTATTTTTGCCAGCCTTGGAGCTTGAACTGAGGGCCCAGGCACTGTCCTTAGGCTATTTTGTTCAAGGCTAGCCCTCTACCACTTGAGCCACAGGTCCACTCTGGCTTTTTTTCTATTTATGTGGTACTAAGAAATCAAACCTAGGCTTCATGCATACAAGGCAACACTCTACCACTAAGCCACATTCCCAGCTCCTCAACTCCCAGGTGCTTATGATCTGAGAGTCATTTCTGAAAGTTATTATCTTTCATTCTAATTGGAGTAGCACATACTGCTTCAGAACCTTTCTGCCTTCTGTCAGTACACAACACATGCACACACATTGGCTGATACTGTCTTAATATTATTTATTATTTATATCTTTGCTTATAAAAAAAGACTGATGTTGATCTGGTTTCTGTCATTTCCCAAGAATTATTTCCTGCCCTGAGAACAAAGGAGGTATTTGCAGGTACTAAAATAGCATCTGATCCATGTATCTTCAGCATTTGAACAGAATAGAA
Source organism: Megascapheus bottae (assembly GCF_031878675.1). Lineage (NCBI taxonomy): Eukaryota > Metazoa > Chordata > Mammalia > Rodentia > Geomyidae > Megascapheus > Megascapheus bottae. The sequence goes on from NC_143515.1 coordinate 67,449,882, forward strand.
TTGCATTTTCCTTGGTGGAAATAAGGTTTATGTGAAGTACAGGAAGCTGTCAGTGAAGATCAGCAAGAGGCTGACATCTAACATAAGAAACACCTTAGGGGCTGCAGGCATGGCTTAAGCAGTAAAGCACTTACCTTAGCAATTACCAAGTCCAGAGTTCAACCCCCATAGTACCACCCAAAAAAATACATATATATGTATATATATTTATTTGCAGGCACTGATGCCTCACACCTTCAATCTTAGCTAGTTACTCAGAGACTGAGAATGGAAGAATCCTGGTTTGAGGCCAACTGGAGTAGTAAAGTTGAGGAGACCCCTTTTTCAACCCATAGCTGAGCATGGTGGTAGCTTCTGTCATCCTAAACTACTCGTGATACTGAAATTAAGGTGATGACAGTTCAGGGTTGATTGCTCATTGCTGGTGATCCAGCAGTAGTAGTCCCTTGCCTTTTTGTGGTGCTGGTCCTGGAGCTTGAACTCAGGTCCTGGATGCTGTCCTCGAGCTCTTTTGCTTAAGGCTAATGCTATATCACTTGAGCCATAGCACTCCTCCCTCCCTCTCTCCCCCTCCCCCCTTACTTTCCACCCTCACTCTCCCATCCTCTTTTTGCTGGTTAATTAGAGATCAGAGTCTGCTGGATTTTCCTGCCTTTTCTGGCTTCAAGCCACAGTCATCAGATTTCAGTTGCCTGAGTAGCTAGGTTTATGGGCATGAGCCAGAGCAATGCCTTCTGAACTGTGCTTCAGTCTGGCTTTTTGCTGGCTGATTGGAGATTGATTGAAACTTTTGTGTTTCGATGAACTCTACCAAGAAACTACAATGACCACTACAGAATGGGAGAAAATACTTGTAATGTCATGTGACTTCTATTTAAAATAGAAAAGAACTTTTTATTATAAACCAACTGAATTAAGTAGTTGAAAAAGTACTTCTAAAAGGAAGAGATTTCTTTTTTGAGATGATAAAAATATTGGGGGTATGTGGCAGTAGGAATTGGATCCAGGGCCATTTTATGTGCTAGGAAAATGCTCTATCAATGGGATATCCCTCCAGTCCTTATATTTGCAATGGTTTTTGAGATAGGGTCTTCTAAGCTTTGTCTGTGCTAACCTTTGAATTTGCAGTCCTCTTGCTTCTGCCTCCAAAGTAGCTGGGATTACAGGCACGTGCCACTACATCTGGCAGAAAATACTGTAAACTGATTGTGGTAATGATGGCACAGCTCTGTGTATAAAGTATGAACCATTGAATTGTATACTTTTATGTGTTTAACTTGTTAAAGTATGTGAATTATATCTCAATGATGTGTTTGCACTTAAAATTAACTATCTAACCATCAAGGAGTTAGAAATAGTTCTATGGCTTAAATGGTAGATCCTAGCATTGAGTGAAAAAGCTAAGAAACAAGACCTGGGTCCTGAATTCAAACCCCAATACTGGTGCATATACACATAAAAATACAGTTAGATTCATCGCTATGACTTCCCATAATTACAAGGAAAAATAAACTTTTAACCTTTACTTAAGAAAGTAGAACTGTATAACAAATGTAAAATAGATAACAATCGTGAAAACTAGACAATGGAGTAAATACTTTTAATCCTAACATCCAGGTAAAAGGTGATTAACACTAAGAGAAATATTTTATTTTTGGTCAGTGAACATCACTTTCACTCAAACCCTGGAAAAATCCTTGAGAGATGCCCGTAAATATTGGTGCCAGTTTTACTTCCCCTTATTGGGTCAGACGTTACTGCCAGATCTCATAAAAGCAAGGTAGACAGGATAAGAATAGACATCACTGGCCAAGGCCAGTGCCTTTGAAGTTCAAGGAGACCCCACTGAACAGCAAATTGTGAAATAAAAACATCTGATTTATAGATGTGTAGTTTTAGCCTTTGTTCCGGTTGCGATGACTTTGTATTACTATCATGTGTTTTCTTTTACATTTTCTGGGTATAGACCTAGGCAAGTTTCTAGTGCTGCATTCTTGGTTTGGCTTCTTGATGTCCTGGGTCTCAGATAAAGACTGAGAAGCTAACTCAGGGCTTCTCAGGAATTTTACATTTGGTGTCCGTTCTTCATCTGTTATCTGAGCTCCCTCACAAAATGGTCCCTTGGATAAGTCTGAAAGAGTGAGAATTGGGGCAAGTGGTACTCCATTACATAAATGACTTCTGAATTAGAACTATGAGGCAGTCACAATGTCTCATCCAGGTGCACAGAAACCAGCTTTAGTTCTTTTTTATTTTTTGGCCAGTCCTGTGGCTTGAACTCACAGCCTGGGCACAGTCCTTGAGCTTTCTCAAAGCTAGTGTTCTACCACTTGAGCCACAGCACCACTTTCTGTGTATGTAGTACTGAGAATTTGAACCTAGAGCTTTATGCATGCTAGGCCAGCACTCTACCAGTAGGCCATGCTCCCAGCCAAATATAGATTTCTTGAATCTAGTTCCCAGCTCACCATATTTCCCTCCCATTTTCTAGTCATATGAGTTCATTCACTCAAGACAGAAGTTTCCCTCCCCTTAAGATTTTTCTTAGCCTGGTGGGGGGATAATATATGCAAAGCCATTATCAGAATTCTGGCATATAGTAGAGGCAATTTCCATCTGATTTTGCTTGATTAGAAGGCCAGTTGATTGTTGAATATTGTGGTAATGTAATGGAACTGCACTTCTTAGCACTGAGAAAGGTAAAACTAGTTGATGTTTTTTTTAACCAATCCTGGGGCTTGAACCCAGGGCCTGAGCACTGTCCTTGGGGATTCCTCAAGGATAGTGCTCTACCACTTGAGCCACAGCACCACTTCTGGCTTTTTTTTGTATATGTGGTTCCGGGGAATCGAACCCAGGGCTTCGTGCATGCAAAGAGAGCACTCTACCACTAAGCCACACTCTTAGCCGCCCAGTTGAATATTTTTATTTACCCTTTCTTCAGGTGCTCAGAATTTTGATGTCATACGACTGTCAACTTATAGAACAGCCTGCAAATTACGATTTGTCCAAAAACGATGTAACCGTAAGTAATTTCTTGTTTCATTGAATGATGGATATTATATACAGGTAACACAATATTTTATAACACAATACTTTAGTATCTTTTAGTCAGTGTTAGATTGCAAGTGAATTCTTAGTTTATAAAGTATCACAAAATAAACTTTGTAGTAGGAAGAACTTACCATTTTGTCCTATACCAATCAAAAAAAGTTTTCCATAAGCTCTGGATCCCTACAAGTTATGCTTCCAGTAACTCATAACTAGTGACAAGTTTGGAAGTACACAATAAAGTTTTTTCTTTTTTTTTTGCCAGTCCTGGACTTGAGCTCAGGGCCTGAGCACTGTCCTTGGACTTTCTCAAGGTTAGAGCTCTACCACTTGAGCCTCAGCACCACTTCTGGCTTTTTTCTATGTATGTGGTACCGAGGAATTGAACCCGGGTCTTCGTGCATGCTAGGCAAGCACTTTAACCACTAGGCCAAACTTCCGGCCCAGTTTTTTCTTTTTTTATGGTTCATGGGGCTTGAACTTGGCCTTGGCGCTGTCCCTGAGCTCTTCAGCTCAAGGCTACTGCCCTACCCTAGAGCCAAGCCCCATTTCCCATTTTCTATAGGTTCATTGGAGAAAAGCGTCTCAGGTCCTTTTGTGCCCAGGCTGGCTTTGAACCTTGATCCTCAGACCTCAGCCTCTTGAGTAGCTAGGATTACATGCGTGAGTCACTGCGCCAGCCCAGCTAAAGTTTAAAAAAATTTTTTTTATATTGGTTTCTTCTCATTAACATTAATGCAATATGTTTTTTTTTTTCTTTTTCTTTTCCTTTTTTTTTTTTGTCAGTTGTGAGACTTGAACTCTGGGCCTAGGCTTTGTCTCTGAACTCTTCAGCTCAAGGCTACTGCCTTAACCCCTGAGCCACAGTGCCACTTCTGGTTTTCTAGTGATTAATTGGAGATAAGCATCTCACAGCCTTTTTAGTGCCTGGGCTGCTTTGAGTCTCGATCCTCAGATCTCAGACTTATAGAGGAAAAGAAAAATTGATTTTTGTCAATAGTGAAATAAGATTTTTTTTTTTGCTGGTCTTGGGTTCTGAACTCAGGAGGGCTTGAGCACTGTCATTGGGGATTCCTCAAGGATAGTGGTTTACCACTTGAGCCACAGCACCACTTCTGGCCTTTTCTGTGTATGTGGTACCAAGGAATCAAACCTGGGTCTTTGTGCATGCTAGGCAAGCATTCTACCCCTATGCCAACCTCCTGGCCCTTCTTTTATTTTATTGCCAGTCCTGGGGACTGAACTCAGGGCCTGAGCACTGTCTTTGGGTTAGAAATCTACCACTTGAGCCACAGCACTACTTCTATGTGTGTGGTTTCAAGGAGTCAAACTCTGGTCTTTGTGCATGCTAGGCAAGCACTCTGCCACTAGGCCAAACTCCTGGCCCCAAAGGCTAAGAATTCTTTATTAAGTCCAATATATAAATATAAATGAACCTTTTCTATAAGTAATTGCTATCAGGTGGATTACAAAAAGTAAAGTGTATATGTGTGTATTTGTAATCTTCCTTTTTTTTTTTTTGCTTTGGTTGGTTATTTATTTATTTTTGCCAGTCCTGGGCTTGGGCTCAGGGCCTGAGCACTGTCCTTGGGTTTTCCCAAGGCTAGAGCTCTTATCACTTGAGCCACAACGCCACTTCTAGCTTTTTTCTATATATGTGGTACCGAGAAATCAAACCCAGGTCTTTGTGCATGCTAGGCCAGCACACTACCACTAAGCCAAACTCCTGGCCCGCCTTGGTTATTTTTGAGGTAGGGTCCAGCTTAATGCCTGGGCCCACTTGGGTTGTAATCCTCTCACCTGTAATAAGAAGGTAATTGGGGTAACATGTGTATGCTACCACATCCAGCCATTGATCTTTTTTTTTAAGCTTCCATGAAGATAAACCTGACTCACGACATAAACACTGTTATTTCTTCATGTGTGCATGCATTGGTGAAAAACTATTTTAAATTATGAAAGGGTCATTATCTTAGGAATTGAGCAAGTGCCACTGGGCACTGGTGATTTAACCTGTAATCTTAGCTACTAAGGATACTGAGATCTAAGGATTGCTCTTCAAAGCTAGCCCAGGAAGGAAAGTCTGTGAGCTTTTATCTCCAATTAGCCATCAGAAAGCCAGAATTGGCTGGGTGCCACGGCTTACACCTGTAAGCCTAGCTATTCAGGAGGCTGGGCTCTGAGAAGATCCCAGTTTGAAGACAGTCGTGGTAGGAAAGTCCATGCAACTATCTTGAATTAAGCACCAAAAAAGTTGAAAGTAGAGCTGCACTCAAGTGGTAGAACACTCACCTTGAGCAAAAAAGCTCAGAAACAGCACTCAGGCTCTGTGTTGAGGACCCAGAACTGACAACAACAACAAAAGCCAGAAGTAGTTAGAGTAGCACCGGCCTTGAGCAGAAAAAGCTCAGGGAGGGGCCGGGAGTTTGGCCTAGTGGTTAAAGTGGTGCTGAGGCTCAAGTGGTAGAGCTCTAGCCTTGAGAAAGTCCAAGACAGTGCTCAGGCCCTGAGCTCAAGCCCAGGACTGGCAAAAAAAAAAAAAAAGAAAAAGCTCAGGGATAGTGCCTAGATCCTTAGTTCAAGGCTCAGTACTGATACACACTCGCACAATGGCACAAGTGTGTACTCATACACACACACATAGGATTCAAAAACCTCATGTTGAGATTTAGTTTTATTATTTATGAACAAGTGATATGAGCATACCTTTCATACCTTTACATCTAACAGCTTCTGTCAGACTTTGAGTCTTAAAGTTCTCCAGGTTAAAATTCTCTCCAGAATTTTATTATGTCACTATAGGTCAAAGTTACGTCCTCATGATTTCCTAAATAATTATTTTTCAAATTATAGGTTATGATCCATTAATACTTGAAGAAATTATCTTGATATGCTGTAGCCATAATCTAAAGCATGTAACATAAGAGAAGAAAGTATCAAAATGGAGCCTGTGTGGTTAGCTTTTAGCACAAGTGTTTTGTAGAACCTTGTTTATTATTGCTACATCTGTGCAGGTGTATCCATCTACATGTATAACACATTTATGTATATGCATGTGCATGTAGTCGTGTATCTGTGTGTCTGTATGTGTGTATGTGATGATTTAAATATATTCCTATGGGTTGTGAAAAAATATTTGAAAACCACTATCAGGGCAACCTTGTTTTTATCATCTTCCCCTAATTCATGGCTTATGTATTATGTATGGAGTGCTGGGAGCCTGAACTATACTAGTGGTATTAGTAATGTAAAGCAAAAAAATGCATTATTCTAAATTTTTAATTTTTGACATTTCACAAGTAATTCTACAAAATACCTGAAATACTTTATACCTGAAATAATATGGTTTTATACAGTGTATGGAGAGGACTTGATCTTCATTTTGGTCTACTTCTTTTCTTTTTTTTGGGTGGGGGGCTGGTCATGGGGCTTGAACTCGGCCTGGTGTGCTGTCCTTGAGCTCTTCAGCTCAAGGCTACCACTCTACCCCTGGGCCTGAGCATTGGCCCTGAGCTCTTCAGCTCAAGGCTACCACCCTACTCTTGAGCCAAGCCCCATTTTCTAGAGGTTAATTGGAGATAAGATTCTCACATTCTTTAGTACCCTTTGATCCTCAGATCTCAGCCTCCTGACTAGCCAGGATTACAGGGATTAGCTTCGTGCCTGGCTTTCTCTTTTCTTTTCCTTTTCTTTCCTTTTCTTTTTTTTCCTTTCCTTTCCTTTCTTTTCCCCTCCCTCCACCCCCCTGTCTTTTTTGCCATTCTTGGGGACTGAGCTCAAGGCCTGAGCACTGTCCTTGGACATTCTCAAGGCTAGAGCTCTACTACTTGAGCCACAGAAACACTTCCAGCTTTTATCTATGTTTGTGGTACCGAGGAATCTAACCCGGGTCTTCATGCATGCTAGACAAGCACTCTACCACTCGGCCCAACTCCCAGGCCCCACCCCTCCTTTTTTGTTAGCTCTGGAGCTTGAACTCAGAACCTGGGCACTGTCCTTGGGCTTTCTCCAGACTAGTACTCTATCTCCTGAGCCATAACACTACTTCTGGTTTTTTCTGTGTATGTGGTACGGAGGAATTGAACCCAGGGCTTCATCCTGGCAAGCACTCTACCACTAGGCCACATTCCTGGCCATCTCTCTTTTTTTTTTGCTACCAAAGAATCCTCTCATATTGATGAGGAGAAAAGTGCAAAACTGTTCATAGTAGTGTGCAGAGATAGGAGACTTGCCCTTCACCCTGTGTAACCCTGTGTCTGTGTCCTTGTATCACTGTTCCAGTGACCAACACCATTGCTTTATTATTTGTTCACAATTACACGTGTGATCCACCACACCCAGCTCTCTGTCTGTCTGTCTCACTATGTATTTATCCATCCATTTTGCAGTGCTGAAGATTGAGCCCAGGGCTTTGTGAGTGCTAGGCAAGGCCTTTCTTGACTTTAAACTTATTTACTCATTGAGTAAATGTAGATGTTAAGTTGTGTGCCATACTTTAAACTTGTTGACAGCTTATTTTCTTTGTGCCGTAGTTCACCTCGTTGATATCTGGAACATGATTGAAGCCTTTCGAGACAATGGCCTTAATACACTGGACCATACCACTGAGATCAGTGTGTCCCGCCTTGAAACTGTCATCTCCTCCATCTACTATCAGTTGAACAAGCGCCTTCCTTCTACTCACCAAATCAGTGTGGAGCAGTCCATCAGCCTCCTTCTCAACTTCATGATTGCTGCGTATGACAGGCCAGTACCACACACGCTCACTTCATGTTCAGAATACCATCTCTTCACCAGTGTCATATGCTCTGCTTATGTGGTCAACCTAGAGCCTGTGCTAAAACAGATTACTCAGTTTGAATCCTTTTCAAAAACTGGTCAGCAGTGACTGTCATGAGTGTGTCATATATTTAAACTGTGAAATTCTGGATAATCATAGAACCTGGGATATAATGCTTGGTTAAGTTATAGGAACTTAATAAAGCTGTTCTCTTCCAGTGGAGTTCATATAAGTTCTGAATGTGATCAGAAGCTTTCTAGATGACTTTAAGGCTAACCTTTTACTATTCTATAGCACTGAAGCATGTAGGCCTTTGGACTACAGCATTTTTTTTTTTTTTTTTAATTTGCTGGTCCTAGGGTTTGAACTAAGGGCCTGAGCACTGTCCTTGGGCTTTCTCATGGCTAGCATTTGTTTTCTCTTTATAAATAATTAGGAATACCTCCTTCATTCATTCATTCATTTATTTTGGTTGTGGGGTTTGAACCGTGGGCCTGGACCCTGTCCTTGGGCTCTTCAGCTTAGGGTTTTCTGGTGATTAATTGGAGTTAAGTAAGAGTCTCACGGATTTTCCTGCCTGGGCTGGCTTTGAACCATGATCCTCAGATCTCAGCCTTCCACACATGTAGCTGGGATTATACGTGTAAGCCACCAGCACCTGGGGAACCTGTCCTTTTAAAAATTATTTTGCAGTTATTATAAAGGTGATGTATAGAGGGGTTACAGTTACATAAGTTAGGTAAAGATTACATTTCTTGAGCTGTAAATGTGGCCTAATGGTGGTGTGCTGGCGTAGCATGTATGAAGCCTGGGATTTGATTCCTCACTGCCACATAAACTGAAAAATCTGGAAGTGGTGCTGTGGCCCAAGTGGTAGAGTGTTAGCTTTGAGGAAAACCTAAGGACAGTGTTCAGGCCCTGAGTTCAAGCCCCAGGAGCGGCAAAAAAATTAAAAAAAAAAAAGAAAGAAAAGAAATGCATAAAAAGACTCCATCTCAGTCAATGGCTGGTCACAAAAGTGTGTGTCTCTCATGCCCAGTAACATGGGGAAGAACAGTAGGATGATTGCAGCCCAGGCATAAAATGAGACCCTTTCTTGAAAATACCCATTGCCAAAAGGGCCTGGAGGTATAATTCAAGTGGCAGTGTGATTTCTTTGAATGCATGAAGTCCTGAGTTCAATCCCTACTGCTTCTAAAAAAGGGGAAAAATAAGCAATTGTTAAAGTCAAATAAAAACAATGTTACTAAAACATGATAAGCAGGAATTAAAGCCTTACATTCAAAAAAAGAAAAAAAATTTCGTTCAGGGTCCTGGAGTGTGGCCTAGTGATAGAGTGCTCGCCTAGCATGCACAAAGCCCTAGGATTGATTCCTTGGTACCACATACATGGGAATAGTCAGAGGTGGTGCTGTGTCTCAAGTGATAGAACAGTAGCCTTGAGAAAGCTCAAGGACAGCGTCCAGGCCTTGAGTTCAAGCCCCAGGACTGGCAAAAAAAATTACATTTCATAGTCATATTAAATAAGGTAATGTAGTGCCTTATGCCTTAGTTCAAACACAAAAGGGCATAAGGTGAATGTGTGTCTGGTCTATTTGCTGTTTGCTCACATGGTGCGAGGGGCAAGGGTCTGAGGCATGTTTTATAAGAGCACTGTTCTTATTCATGATGAGTCCTTATCCCATCACCTTGAGGCTAGGATTTAATTAACATAAATACATTTAGACCAAAGCTCATGCATATAAACTTGGCTACTCTGGAGGCTAAGATCTGAGGTTCGGGTTTCAGGCCAGCTGGTGCAGGAAAGTTTGTGAGACTCTTATCTCTACTCAGAAAAAGCTGGAAGTGGCACTGCGTCTCAAGTAGTAGAGCACTAGGCTTTGAGCAAAAGAAGCTCAAGGACAGCACCTGAGTTCAAGCCCTAGTACCAACCAAAAAAACAAACAATAACAATAACAAAACAAAACCTCCATCTAGTCTATAGCATATGGCTACAGAATGAAGGAGTGAAAAGCTGCAGGAGAGTGAATGGAGAGACCAGATCCAGGAGCAGAAGTTGCACAGATGTCCTGGGGTGTGTGTAGAGAAAACATACAAGAAGAGACAAAGAGAATCAGCTGTGCTATAAGATGAAGGCATATGAGTTGATAAGCACACTAAGAATCAGATGAGCAAAGTGACAGTAAGGAGTATGAGATGTCAGGGTTGAGTTTGGTGATTTTTCAAGTCTGTATCTTTAAAATTTTGATGATACCAGAATATATTGTCCTGTCTTTATTAACCTTGAAATCTGTGTATGATAGGACTTTGGCTAAATTTCTAGAAATTTTAAAATGGACAAAAAAGAAAGGATTTGGTCACCAGAATTTTGTTTTTGAAAATCAGAGAGCATTTTGTTGTTAAATACTTCAAATATTAGTATTAATCTTTTCTTTCATTATTTTGTACTGGGACTTGAACTCAGGACCTGGGTGCTATCTCTGAGCCTTTTTTTTGCTCAGGGCTAGTGCTTTTTGGTAGTTAACTGGAGATAAAAGTCTCATGGACTTTCCTGCCTGAACTAGCTTTGAACGGTAATCTTTAGATCTCAGCCTCTTGAATAGCAAAGATTTAGAGGCTTTGAGCCACTGGAGCCTGGCATAATTTTTGTTGTTATTGTTGTTGAGAAAGGGACAAGAGAGGGGTTGGGAATTTGGCCTAGTGGTAGAATGCTTGCCTAGCATGCACAAAGACCCGGGTTTGATTCCTCGGTATCACATATATAGAAAAAAGCTGGAAGTGGTACTGTGGCTTAAGTGGTAGAGCTCTAGCCTTGAGAAAGTCCAAGGACAATGCTTAGGTCCTGAATTCAAGCCAGAACAGGCCAAAAAAGAAAAGATGTGACAAGAAAAATACTTTTTCTGAGAGTCTGTTACTCTTTTCTTGACTTCTCCCTCCCTGCTGAAACCAGTGAGAGAAGTAGATCAGAATTCTAAGAAACTTCTGTCTAATGCCTCAGTTCTACTTGGTGTAACTTCCTGCTGTAGAAACCTTCAAAGGCTCCCTGTGGTTTGACAATTAAGCTCCTTCTCAGTAGACTTGACTCTTCCAGTCTTTATCTCTGTTTATACTACTAAGTAGGCCCTTCTTGTTTTTCCAGTATGATGTGCCTATTTCTGCCTTGCATTTCCCTTTCCCCAGACCCCAACCCTACCCTACTCTCTGGGGTTACCCAGTATCCTTTTTCTTCCTCTGTTCGAATCTTTTCTCTCTCTTAAAGTTCTCCTTTTCATTTCTATCTGTTGTAGCCAGCCTCCTTGTCAGGATCATTTTCATCCCTTTGATGACCCACTTGTCTGTATTATTTTATGTTTCAGTTATATAATGTCCTAAACTGCTTCAGGAGTCTATAAATAAGACTGAAAGTATATGAGAACAGAGATAGTACTTTATATTTCTTTGAATTCCTTAATGAGTACAGCTGAATTCTTAATGAATGTCTGTAAGGTTGAGAGGGGAAACAGCAGGCATTCTGATTGTAGTAAAACTAAATATTCTGGTCCAGGAGTTTGGCCTAGTGGTAGAGTACTTACTTGCCTAGCATGCATGAAGACCTGGGTTCAATTCCTCGGTACCACATTCATGTACATACATACATACACACACATGTACACACATATATATGTGTACATATATATGTACATGTGTATATATGTACATATATATATGTATGTGATCCAGAAGTGGTGCTGTGGCTCAAGTGGTAGAGTTCTAACCTTGAGAAAACCCAACGACAGTGCTCAGTGCCAAGCAAAAGCACACAAAAAACAAACTAAATCTTCTAAGTTGATTTAACTTGATTAAACTGCTGGAGAGTTTTGCCAAGTAGATCTTTTTTTGCAGTTGATTATTATGAAACCCATTTCCTGTGAAGTTTTGAAAATTAAGATTAATTGGAAGAATCTGTTTTTGAAAACCAGTGAGAAATGCTCTTACTCCTGGTAGCAACGTATGATAATTGGTCTGGTCACAGTGTTTCTAAAGTGGAACTCTGTGTTCATAGAAGTGTTCATTTATGGCTGGCAACATCTACAATGGTTTGCTAATGATGCTGAAACAGCTTAAGTGAAAAATTGTCCCCCATGGTCTTATTTGAATTGTAGACTGTGTGTGTGCATAGCGCACATATGTGTATGTGTGTGTGGGGTGGGGGGCAGGTACTCAGGCTTAGCTTTTTTCAGCTCAAGGCTGGCACTCTAACACTTGAACTATACCTCAGCTTCCAAAATATCAAACATTTATTGGGTCTGGGATAACCAAGAAAAGTTATGTAGATTGGGTTAGTTTGAATAGCAAAAGAGAGGCAGAATGTGAGACTTCTTTCCTCTGAAATGAGAACTTCCCTGTCAGAAGGCTCAGGTACCTACCTGTAAATTAGGGTATCACAGTGTCTGTTGGTGGTGACTCACTGTCTGCTTAGCTTGGCAAGGAGCTAAGAGGGGTATTTTCACAAGGTTGGGTAATGAGGACTGTCTTTAGCAGTCCTGTGTATAGTTTATTGTCTGTCTGTAAAATGATAGGTCTATGGAAAAAAATCATGGGAAGCAGTCTTGTTCCTTGTGGGGAAGTGTGTGCCCTGCAGGGCTTCTAGGGGTGGGGTTCAAATAGCAAGCTTATTTCCTCCATTATTCTCAACAAATATTACCTGGTTCACCCTTTCATTTAGTGTCTTGGATAAGAATTAATAGTCACTGTTCATTGTGTTACTTAAAAAAATTATTGTAAAGGTGATGTACTGAGGGGTTATAGTTACATAAAATAAGGTAATGAGTACATTTTTTTATGGACAGTGTTCCCCCACCTTTGTTTTCTTCTGCTCTCCCTCCCACTGTGGGTGTGTGTGGTGAGTATGTGGTGAGTGTGTGTGCACATGTGCGTGCCGGTCTGGGGGCTTGAACTTGGGCACTGTCCTGAGCTGCTTTGGCTGAAGGGTAGCACTACTTGAGCTACAGCCCCGCTTCTGATTTTTGCTGTTTATGTGGTACTGAGGATTTGAACTCAAGGCATCGTGCATGCTAGCCAAGTAGTCTACTCAGCCACATCCCCAGCCTCTTCTTCTCTTTTTTTTTTTGCCAGTCCTGGGCTTGAGCTCAGGGCCTGAACACTGTCCTTGGACTTTCTCAAGGCTAGAGCTCTACCACTTGAGCCTCAGCACCACTTCTGGCTTTTTTCTATGTATGTGGTACCGAGGAATCGACCCCGGGTCTTCATGCATGCTAGGCAAGCACTTTAACCACTAGGCCAAACTCCCGGCCCCCCAGCCTCTTCTTCTCTAAATCTTGCTTGAAAAAAATCGATTCTAGTAGGAACTTGACTTTGGAAGTGGTAAAACATGCATGTTTGTGACCTGGAACTACCTTGATTAGAGGTAGCTAACCGTTCAGTTTGAAATGTCACTTGACCAACATATATCAGATAATTTCAGATGTCTGATGGGAAGGGTTCAGAATGAATTCAAAAGAAGACAAAAGAATCAAATTGTGGGGTATCAGCTAAGTTTACAGCAATTTTTTATTTGTGTGTCCCTAAGGAAGAATGCTGGAGTTCTAAAGAAATATTAGAAAAGTAAATACACATTTTTTTTCTCATGCTGTGTTTGAGGCCAGTTAACTTACGGCAAACTGCAGTTATGCTTAAAGTAGATGGAGGGGTTTCAAAGCCAAGAAAAGCATCCACAGCAAAGAAATCAGTGCTAAACTTTGGCTTATGGGGCAAATAATGTAGAGGGAGAAGTTAAAAAAAAAATCACATGATCTAAGGAAGTAAGATTTTAGGAATACCCCCTCCTTTACTCATTTTGTTGGTTCTTTTTTTTTTTTTTTTTTTTTTTTTGCCAGTCCTGGGCTTGAGCTCAGGGCCTGAGCACTGTCCTTGGACTTTTCTCAAGGCTAGAGCTTTACCACTTGAGCCTCAGCACCATTTCTGGCTTTTTTCTATGTATATGGTACTGAGGAATCGAACCCGGGTCTTCATGCATGCTAGGCAAGCACTGTACCACTAGGCCAAATTCCCAGCCCTTTGTTGGTTCTTTATGCCAAGTTATATTTAGGTCTTAAAATAAGTACCTCTAATATGCAGCTTTAATTGTCTCTAAAGTGTATTTTTTTACTTTGCATATATTTTCACTTGTGTTCATATTTCCTTTTGAAATATGTGAATAGGCTTTTTGATAGTAGAAACTGTATTCACAGTTGTAGATGATGACATGCAGAGTAAGTGTAGAAAATCGGTTCATAATTAAAGTCTTAAATTTAGATCCCATCCTTGGGATGTACTGTTACATACTTACAGATTCTTAAATCTGAAGATTCAGCATTTCTGGTCTGTAAACTTCTCTCTCTCACATTTATTATGATCTTTTATCTCAAATATTTAATCACTTTTTTTTTTTTTTGGTGGGTTATGGGGCTTGAAAACTCTGGGCCTGGGCACTGTGCCTGAGCTCTTCAGCTCAAGACTTCTACCCAACCTCTGGGCCTGGGTGTTGTTCCTGAGCTCTTCAGCTCAAGGCTACTGCCCTACCTTGTAAGCCACAGCCCCACTTTCGGTTTTCTAGTGATTAATTAGAAATAAGAGTCTCAAGTTCTTTAATACCCTGGCTAGCTTTGAACATTGGGCCTCAGATTTCAGCCTCCTGATTTCGCGCGCACTTCTCGTCCAGCAAGAAAGAAGGCACGACACACAGGTTACAGCTAAAGCAGGATCCTTTATTCTTCTCTCTCTTCTTCTTCTTCTTCTCTCTGAGGCCTCTCCTCCCCGCTCCTTCCTCCTCTCCTGAGGCTATATACAGGCAGTGGGCCCATCAACTCATGCCAGCTCGCTCAGGCCCTCCAATCACGGCTTCACACGCTCCAGTCATGCACCCTTCATGCATCCGGCCACGCAGAGACCAGGCTTCCGCTAACAATGGCAGCACTCCCCAAAATGGATGCCGGCCTTCATCTGGTCATGCGGCGGCTATCCCTGAGTCACGCAGCCACCAGCACCGCAGGCGGCCCCACAGTGAAAGGGAGACTCACACCTCCAGGTCCCGCCACCTCGCGGGAGGGACTGGGCTCCCCACATCCTGAGTAGCCCCCAGGCCCAGCTTTAATCACTTCTTTTACCAGCATTTACAACTCTTTCAACTTTCATGGTATTTTTCCTTCTTGGGTTTCCCATTGCCACTTCAGTTAAGCTTGCGATACTTAAAGCATGCCTGAAACAGCACACTGGCAAGAGAGGAGAGCTTCTAATTTCCTGAATCATAGAATGTCTGGCACAGCTCCTAACTCATAGAGTCATCCTTTGGTCTAGATAGGTGGCCTTCGCTGGGCTTCTGGAGAACTTCAGGATGGGGCCTGGTTGCCAGGGGAATCATCTTGAAGTAGAGAGTTGGAATGTTGAGTCCCAACCCTTGGGGATTTGAGAGGGGCTAAAAGTCATGGCCAGTAATTTGATCAATCATGCTTGCATAATGAAGCTTTCACAAAACCTGAAATGCCTGAGTTTGGAGAGCTCTGGATAGCTGGCACACCGGTGGAAGGCATGGAACCTGCTAGCCCTTTCCCACATACCTCAGCCTGTGCATCTCTTTCATCCAGCTGCTCATCTATGTCCTGAGTGTAAAGTCCTTTATTAATAAACAGAGAGATATAAGTGAGTCTCAGATCTGTGAGCTCCTCTAGCAAATTAATCAGACTCAAGGGAGGGAAGTTATGAAAAGCTCTGATTTAATAGACTAGCCAGAAATGTAAGCCCAACTGGCTTCTAAAGTGGGTAGGGGGAGCCACAGGCTTTCAGACTGAGGGATTTGATGTCATCCATCTTCAGATAGTGTCACAAATGAATCAGGACATCTAGCAAGAGCCTGCTGTGCACCCATGTGGTGTCAGAATGATGTGCTGAGTGAGAGGCAGGGAAACTGTCCCTTGTTCCAGTCCTCTGCTCACCCCATCTCCTATCTGGACTGCATTGAGTCACAACAGGATTCTGATCAGTTTAGAGAGAGTTGATATTTTAATAGTGAACGTAGTCTACCTCTAAATCTTCTTTGATTACTTTGATTACTTTCACTAATATTTTATAGCTTTCAGCATGCAGTTGTTTAACATGTTTTTCTTTCTCTCTTTCCTCCCTCCCTTGCTCGCTTGCTCCATCCTTCTTTCTCTCTCCCTCTTTCCCTCCCCCTCCCTTCCCCCTCTTGTTCTTTATTTTTTGCCTCCTTCTTTAAAAACAAACAAAAAAAGATTTTTATTGGGCTGAGAATGTGGCTTAGTGGTAGAGTGCTCGCCTAGCATGCATGAAGCTCTGGTTTCGATTCCTTAGTACCACATACACAGAAAAAGCTGTAATGTAGTACTATGGTTCAAGTAGTAGTACACCAGCCTTGAGCAAAAGAAAGAAACTCAGGATACATCCAGGCCTTGAGTTCAAGCTCCAGGACTGGCCAAAAAAAAAGACGTTTATCAATGTAAAGGCCATCTTAGTTGAGAATTATATCTGTTCTTTTTTTGAATATTAGACTTGAATTTTATTTTTTTGCATTTTTTTATTGTAATTAGTAAAAGTGTTACGTGATATTTGCCAGATAGAAGGTGCATTAATTCACATACATTGATTCCCTTTCACATGTCTTGGTACCCATTTTCCTCCCCCCCCACACCCCCCTAGATTTGAATTTTATGTATTATATGTAGCAAAGTTGAATTAAAAGAACATTTTTTGGTGCTAATCGAGTTTCTTGAGTTGTGCCTCCTTGCTGTGCTCATTTGTTATGCATTTTTAGTAGATTCTACTGCATTTCCTTTTTTCCTTTTGATAGGTTTTGGGGGTTTTTCTTGATGGTTAATTGGAGATAAGAGTATTGAGGATTTGTCTGTTCAGGGTTGGCTTCAACCCTGAAGATTCTCAGGTGGGTGCTGGATGTGGTGGCTCATGCCTGTAATCCTAGCTACACAAGAGGCTGAGATCTGAGGATATGGGTTCAAAGCCAGCCCAAGCACTAAAAAGTTCATGAGACTCTTATCTCCAATCAGTCACCAGAAAACCATAAGTGGTGCTGTGGCTCCAGGGGTAGGGCAGTAGCCTTGAGCTGAATCTCTCACGGACAGCGCTCAGGCCAACAGTTCAAGTCCCACGACTGGAAAAGGGGAAAAAAAATTCTCAGGTGGTTCCACATAGTAATTACTATAATATCCTGATATAGCCATATATACTATATGCATCTGATATATTCTATATTATATATATATCCTTGAAAAAATATATATAATCTTGTATTTTTTTTTTTTTTTTGGCTGTCCTGGGCTATTGCTCAGGGCCTGAGCACTGTCCTTGGACTTCCAGCTTTTTTCTATGTATGTGGTACTGAGGAATCAAACCCAGGTCTTTGTGCATGCTAGGAAAACACTACCAGTAGGTCAAACTCCCGGCCCCCTCCTTATATCTTTAAGGATATATTCCTGAATTACATTCATATCAGATAACTTTGCCAGGCATGTTTGGGGCATGTTTGGTACAAGCTGGTGGTCCCATCTAGTTGGGAGATGGAGGCAGGAGCTCTGTGAGGTTTGAAACAGCCCAGAATAAATATCCTTGTCTATAAAGCAAATGGGCTGGTATGTAGTTCAATCAAGGTAGGCCAGCGCTCTACTACTTGAAGTGTATTGTTCAGTCTCCACACATAAACAAGAAGAAAACAATCAAATAAACAAAAACCCCACCAAAACACCTCTGTTATGGATTTAATATGTTTAGTTGATAGGAAACTTAACTCAGATGCATTCATTTGGCTTCTGCCTACAAGCCAGTAAAAATGACTTTACTGATGGTTTGTCAAACTCATTTCCAGGTAATCACAGTTAAGCAAACCTAATATCTTTTCCTAGTAAGGATGAATTTTCTAGAGGATAAAACATAAACAAAAAACCCAGGGTATCTAAATGTGGTATTGCTGCAAAATTTAAGAGGAGAAATTGGTTTACTCTAAAAGGCTTGGGTGATATATTTGACTGCTTTGTGGTTTCAGATAGCAATTATTTCTAATATTTATTTTGCAGTGAGGGCCGGGGCAAGTTGACCGTATTTTCAGTTAAAGCTATGTTAGCAACCATGTGTGGTGGAAAAATGCTGGACAAATTAAGATGTAAGTATTTTCATATTATTTGAAAAGAATTTTCAAATTAAGTCTTTCAAACAGTTTTAATTTAATGTTTTTAGAACTTTGGATGATGATATTGAGCTTTTTGGGGGGAGGGGGTCTTTGGCAATGAGTGTATGAGTTATGCCACCTGCTGTTGACTGATTTAATTTAAAGGAGAATACTGAAGAGGTTCAGAATAATGATGTTGACATTTTGAAAATGCTCTAAAAATATTTACACTATTAACATGCTTGAAGATGATTATACTTGGACCATTTAGTTGGAAAATTATTTTAATAGCTTTTTCCAGGTTTGTCAAGGTTAGTCTTTTTCTTAATTAACTCCTTTCATTATCAGGTAATATTTACTATGATTAAACCGTTTCTGTACATAGAGGCAGACTCAGGCATAAAATGATGTCTATTTTGCTGTTTAAATTTTTCGTTTAGTTTTTGTTATTTCTATTTACCACTTTGGCATTTCGCTGTTCACTAGGTACTATGGAGGAGGGTTAGATGAAGTCAGAGAAGGGAAAATTCACAGCCATTTAATTTTGCTGCTTTTGTGGTTTTATTTTATTTTTTATTGTCAGAGAGTAATGTTACAGGGTTACAGTTACCTTCACCAGGTAGTAGGTGCATTACTTCTCACACATTGATACCCCTTCTCATGTTTTTCTATTTCTTTCCCCTCTCTCCCTCCCAATCACCTTATTTTTCTCCCTTCTCTTTTCTATTTCAAATTAATATTTGATTGCTTATTTAATACTGTCTACAAGATATGGTGCTTTACAGAGATTCTTTATTTTGTGTGTGTGTGTGTCATGGGGCTTGAACTCTGAGCCTAGAGCTCTGAACTCTGTCCTTGAGCTCTTCAGCTCAAGGCTACCACCCTACCCTTGACTCAAGCCCCACTGCCCGTTTTCTAGATGTTAATTGGAGATAAGAGTTTCAGGTACTTTAGTGCCAGGGTTGGCTTTGAACTGTGATCCTCAGATCTCAGCCTCGTGAGTAGCTAGGATTACAGGCGTGAGCCACCACACCCAGCTTGAATTTTTTTTTTCCAGTCCTAGGGTTTGAACTCAGGTCCTGACCATTGTCCTTGGGCTTTTCCTCAAGCCTAGCACTTTGCCACTTGAGCGCCAGAGTAACACTTCTGGCTTTTCTATGTATGAGAAATTGAACCCAGGTCTTCGTGTATGCTGGGCAAACACTCTACCACTAGGATTACAGGCATGAGCCACCGTGCCCAGCAATTTTGTCCAATTTTGATGATGCCAGGTTTAACTATATATTATCTTTATAGTCAATAGAGTGGCCAAAAATAGTTTTAATTGCATATTCTACATGACTTAGGAGTCTTAAGTTTCTGCAGTTAAATATGTTAAACATTTACATGGTGTCAGCTCCCCTGGTACACATTAAACACTTAATTTGTAAGTATCAGTTAAATCAATTAAGTATCAATTAAATAACAATGCAAAAAAAGAATTTATTAACATTGATTTTTATATCATATTTCAAATGACAAGTTTAATAACCAAGTGTTCAAAAAGGGAATCTCTTATGTACAATCACTGGGACTTAGTTTTTAGAATTTAATCAAAATTAGGCTAAGGGTTTGTATGTCATAGAAACGTATTAATTTATGAAATAAAACATGTCTATAGAGTCAAAAAATAATGCAAGCTGTAGTTATTAAGTGAAAAGGTGGAAATTCTAATATGCAAGGTATAGAAAAGGGTCCAGGTGATTACAGTTCTTTCTTTTGGGGGGTGACTGGTAGTAGGTATCAAGAATCCTAGGCAAGTACTCTAGCCTCTGATCATAGTCTTTTTGTGTGTGTGAGGGAGGTCATGGGGCTTGAACTCAGGTACCTCTCCCCCTCCCCCCCCCCACTTTTTTAGTAATACTTGGGCCTTGTGGGTTTTTTGGGTTTTTTTTTTTGCCAGTCCTGGGTTGAGCTCAGGGCCTGAGCACTGTCCTTGGACTTTCTCAAGGCTAGAGCTCTACCACTTGAGCCTCAGCACCACTTCTGGCTTTTTTCTATGTATGTGGTACCGAGGAATTGAAACCTGGTCTTTGTGCATGCTAGGCAAGCACTGTACCACTAGGCCAAACTCCCAGCTTGTTTTTTTTTTTGACAGTTCTAGGGCTTGAACTCAGGGCCTGGGCAGTCTTTGGGCCTTCTCAAGGCTAGTACTCTGCCACTTGAGCCATAACACCGCTTACGGCTTTTTCTGTGTATGTGGTACACACATACCCAAGGCTTTTTTTTTTTTTGTGCATATGGCAGGTGCTCAAATCCAAGTCATTCCAATGCAAGGAGATGCAGTTATGGCAGATGGGATTAAGGAAGAAAGGAATTTTAAAAGAATAAGATGATCAAATTCCTAGTTTAGGAAAATCCTGGAAACCCCAAATGAAAGCAAACTGGAGGTCACACTTAGCTTTGAACCAAAGTGATTTAGGTGAGTCAGCATATTTTCTAATGGAACCATCTTGCAGAGTATTGGGCCATGTTTTTTTTGTTGTGTTGCCAGTCCTGGGGCTCCGAATCAGATGCTGGGTACTGTTCTTGGGTTTTCTCATTGCTAGTGCTCCACCACTTGAGCCACAGCACCACTTCTGGCTTTTTCTGTGTATGTGGTACTGTGGAATCGAAGCCAGGGCTTTGTGCCTGCTAGGCAAGAACTCTGCCATTAGGCCACATTCCCGACTCAGCACTGAACTTCTTGAACTGGCACAAAAGGACACATGCACATGCCAAGGCAAATAGGAGCTGTCAGGTGTTTGGGATGCCAGATCACTGCACTTGCACATGGACAAACGAGATGTGACTATCTAAAAATCACTGGTTGCTAGGCACCGAGTGTGTCTTACTCAGATTCATTTTAAACATGGTTTAATCTACTTAAATACATGATTATGAACCAATGTTTCTGTATGTTTATGTATTTGATAGCCAGCTTTTCTGTACTGTGTACCTCCATTAATTGCTAATGATCAAGTAGCAGCAGCAAACATGACTAATAGAGGCTTAAAGAATTTGGGCTTTATTTTCTCATGTAAAAAGTTCAAGTCCAAAGGCTGGTAAGTGGCCAGTTTGTACTGTGACCTCAGGATGTATTCAGAGACTCTAGTTCCTGGCTTGCGGCTATGCTCTTTTTTTCTTCCTTAGGATCATAAGCAGATACTCTTTTTGTCTCAGGGCTTATGCTCTCCTTCCCAGCAGAAAGGACGAAGAGCTGCCTCCATAGGAAAGCAGATGGTTTTCCAGCATTCTACTCAGAGATACAAAATGCAAACGAGGCTGGGAAGTCATTCTTGAAGGGGACCCAGCATCACTCTCCGTAGGGTGATGGGAGCAGAGGTGTGGAGTGGGCGCCTTGAAGTATTTGCCATATCCCATCCTGACCCTTTGTTTTCATTCATTCTTAATGATCATTTTCCTTCATTGCAAGAACAACAACTAGCTATTAAAAAATCCAATCACTTAGGCTCTTCCTGTGCTAGCATCAAGTATTCACATTTGTGGTAACATTTCAGCCCTCCTTGAACCGTAGCCCCAATACTCTGTCTGCAGGATGGTTCCACTTCAAAATGTGCTGACTCACCCAGATCACTTTGGTGCAAAGCTAAGTGTGGTATCTTGACCTCCAGTTTGCTTTCACTTGGGGTTTCCAGGATTTCCCTAAGATAGGAATTTAACAATCCTATTCTTTAAAATTCCTTTCTTCCTAATCTCATTTGCATTGAAATGTCTTGGATTTGACCTCCTGCCATATGCCACTATTGCAGCTAGGACCACCATATTCATGAATCGTTTACAGGGTTTTCTAGATCCATGATTTCTCTTTGAGTCACCATCATTAACAGTCCATTTGGGGGGAGGGCAGTCTTGGGGCTTGAACTCAGGGTCTGAGCTCTGTCATTGGGTTTTCTCCAGGCTAGCACTCTACCACTTAAGCCAGCACCACTTCCAGCCTTTTCTGTGTATGTGGTACCAAGGAATCAAACCCATGTCTTTGTGTATGCTGGACAAGCACTCTACCACTAGGCCAAACTCCTGGCCCTATTTTTTTTTTTTTTTTTTGCCAGTCATGGGCTTGGGCTCAGGGCATGAGCACTGTCCTTGGACTTTCTCAAGGCTAGAGCTCTAACACTTGAGCCTCAGCACCATTTCCGGCTTTTTTCTATATATGTAGTACCGAGGAATCGAACCCGGGTCTTTGTGCATGCTAGGCAAGCACTCTACCACTAGGCCAAACTCCTGGCCCCTATTTTTTTTTTTTTAATCTAGTTTTCTACACATTCTTCCCTAGTTAAAAAGTTTTTTTTTTAAAAGAATTTATTAACATTGATTTTTACATCAGATTTCAAATGACATGTTTAACAAATGAGTATACAAGAAAGGAATCTCTATATACAATCACTGGCACTTAGTTCCTACTTAAAAAGTTTTTAAGCCAAGTCCAAATTGCTGTAGTTTTTTGTCCAGGTCCTTCGTCCCTGGTCCCTGTCTACTAGTAGGGGGGGATGGGGAAAAACACACCCCAACCAGGCCAAGCCACAAGAGGAAGGGGCCCACTGTCCTCCCGCACTCAGCCTTCTTACTCTGGAACACGAACAGAGATGCCACGCAGCTTCATCAAGGCAGGAAGATCTCTCTATTCCCTAAATCCCTCCTCCTTATATTGGGTGAGGGAGCCTATCAGTATACAAGATGGACAGGACAAAGGTCTACGTGTTTTATCCCTGCTACAAGCCTTAGCAGAAAGTTATTAGACATGGCATTACTTGGCCCCCAACTTCTCCCCTGTTTTTATCTTAAAAAAGACAAAACTTAGGGTATGTGGGGCTACCACCATAATAGATCGGCTGTGCCTGCCTTAGGTGTCTCCAAGCTCATTAGTCTTCTTACCGTCATGGGATCAGCAAGTCCTTTTTACTTGGCTCCTGTCAGGTTGATAGGCTAATAGCTGGGACTTTCCCATCTTTAACTACCAGCCGTCTATTTAAGCAAACCAGACTTGAGGAGATGCACCTATTTCCATGGGAGCAAACTCTTGTCGCATTAGCATTCACTTTCTGCGTTGACTTTGTATTATTTTAGCCAAGCAGTATAGACATATTATAATTATAGCACACAAAAACAAATCCAAACTGATCAATCCTGCCTATCTTTGATCAAGTCCCAAAATCTGATTAACAATAATTATTTGTGTGACTTATTCAAAGCATTCTCTGTAGGAACCACAGTGGCAAGGGCAATACTCGTGGCAGTAATGGCAGCTACAGATGTGGCAATGGCTACCACCATGACCAGGAAAATACCAAAGTCTCCTCTACTGATAAGTGGGAAAGCATTCTCCTCTGCCTGTACAGGCACTGGTATGGGCTCTGACTACAACAGCCAGAGAAAACAGGAAAACATTCCAACATTAACTAAGAAAACAACATTATTGAAACCAATAGAAAAAACAAAGTCTATCACACAAGCCATAGGGAATAGCAGGGCAATGAAAGAATTAGAAGAGTCTTCCAATCCTCTTCCCTTTTTGTTTTACTCTGATCCCTTCATTTTAAGGGGGTTATGGGCAAAGATCCATTTTTCTGTAACTTCTTCAAGCTGACTCAGGGGCGTTGTCTCTATATTTTGCCAGGGACCCCAAAAAGCTTTAGCCTGTTTTCAACTATTCTGCACCTGAGCACAGGCTTTCTAAATCACTACCACTTAATTCTTTCTCTTTCTCAAGTACTTTTCCAAGCGTCTCTGCGCTTCTTTTCACCTGTTCTTAAACTGTTTACTCTCGTATAAGTTGCCACATAGTTTAGACTTAGATTTACTCACATAGCATGCTAACAATTTAACCTTGAACATGTTTACTCACACCTATTCACACACACATTCATACTCGCGCAAAATATCGGTCGTTCCAGTCTGAACCCATTCAGTTCTATTCTAAAATTGCCTCGCCCTTATACCGCTCTGGCCAGAGACTCCCGCGAGGTTCCTCCCTGCCATGCCCGAAGTGACCTGCACTTCGAAGGTGATCTGGGAATAAGCTGTTAAAATCTTTTACTATTAAAACACCTAGTTTCTTCTGTTGTGCTTGCCTCTCCGCTTTGACACAGCTGCAGCTTCTTTGGGGTTGTCTTCTTTATGGGTTTTTTTCAGGTTTCTCAGGTTTTTCACTTTTCTTTAGCCTTAGCTTTGGGAGAATTTTTGGTTTTTCTTTTTTAAGCACTCTCATGCCCCTTTGATGCCTCTTTCGTGCCTCTTTCGTGCCCCACGTTGGGCGCCAGTATGTCCGGGTCCTTTGTCCCCAGTCCCTCTCTACTAGTAGGGGGGATGGGGAAAAACACACCCCAACCAGGCCAAGCCACAAGAGGAAGGGGCCGCTATCCTCCTGCACTCAGCCTTCTTACCCCGGAGCACGAACAGAGACATCACGCAGCTTCATCAAGGCAGGAAGATCTCTCTCTCTCTCTCTCTCCCTCCCTCCTCCCCTGTCCTCTCTCCTCTCCCCCCTCCCGACTCTCTCCTCTCCCCTCCCTCCTCCTCCCTCCTCTCTCCTCCCTCCTCTCTCCCCTCCCCTCCCCCCTCTCTCCCCTCCCCTCCCCTCCCTCCTCTCTCCCCTCCCCTCCCCTCCCTCCTCTCTCCCCTCCCCTCCCCTCCCTCCTCTCTCCCCTCCCCTCCCTCTTCTCTCCCCTCCCCTCCCCTCCCTTTCTCTCCTCTCCCCTCCCCCTCTCTCTCCTCTCCCCTCCCCCTCTCTCTCCTCTCCCCTCCCCCTTTCTCCCCTCCCCCCTCTCCCCTCCCCCTCTCTCCCCTCCCCCTCTCTCTCCTCTCCCCTCCCCCTCTCTCCCCTCCCCCTCTCTCTCCTCTCCCCTCCCCCTCTCTCCCCTCCCCCTCCCCCTCTCTCCCCTCCCCCTCTCTCCCCTCCCCTCTCTCTCTCCCCTCCCCTCTCTCTCTCTCTCTCTCTCCCCCTCCCTCCTCCCTCTTCCCTCCCTCTCCCCTCCCCTCCCCTCTCCTCTCCTCTCCTCCCTTCTCCCTTCTCCCTTCTCCTCCCCTCTTCTCTCCTCTCTCCTTTCCTAAATCCCTCCTCCTTATATTGGGAGGGAGCCTATCAGTATACAAGATGGACAGGACAAAGAGGTCCACGTGTTTTATCCCTACTACAAGCCTCAGCAGAAAGTTATTAGACATGGCATTATTCGGCCCCCAACAGCTTTTCAAAATTTTCTTTCCAATTTTTTTCAATTTTTATTCTTAGTGTGAGTGATCTGTTATAGTTACAATATTGATCCTTACAAGGTCTGTTCCCTACTCACTACCTGTAACTGTCCCACCCTACAAATCCCACTCTTTTGCTTGTGATCCTAATATGACCCTAACCTGTTTTCACCTCATCATCCAAATCCTGTTTCAGGACAGCTTTTTAAATTTCTTTTAGAATTTCATTGTCTGATCAATCGTTTATCTGATTGTCAGCATACTTACTTCCTACTTCTCTCTCTCAGTCTCTCTCTGTTTCTCTCTCTCTCTCTTTTTTTTTTTTTGAGGTAGTGGGCCTTAAACTCCGGGCCTGGGTGCTATTCCAGAGCTGCTTAGACTCAAGGCTAGCACTCTATTACTTGAGCCACAGTGCCACTTCTAGTTTTCTGGTGGCTGATTGGAGATAAGAGTCTCTTGGACTGGGCATGGTGGCTCATGCCTGTTACCCTAGCTACTCAGGAGGCTGAGATCTGAGGATCAAGGTTCAAAGCCAGTCTGGGCACAGAAGGACCTGAGACTCTTATCTCTAGTTAACTTCTAGAAAACAGGAAAGCTCAAAGGCAGGGCAGTAGCCATGAACTGAAGAGCTCAGGGACAGTGCCCACGCTGAGTTCTAGCTCCATGACCCACCAAAACAAAATAAAACAACAACCCCCGCCCAAAAAAATGAAAATAAAACAAACAAAAAAGAGTCTCTTGGATTTTCCTGCCCGAGCTAGCTTTGAACCCTGATCCTCAGATCTCAGCCTCCTTAAATAGCTAGGATTACAGTGTGAGCCACCAGTGCCAGGCCTGTCTTCTTTTCTCTTCTTTTGCATTGCTGGGTGAACCCAAGACCTTATGCATACTATACAAGAACTCTTCCATTGAACTACATTCCCAGCTCATATCTTTGTTGGCTCTTCAGTTTCCTCACATGTGACTTGATTTCTTTAAATTTCTCTATTTCCTTTTAGAAGAGTATCAGTCTGTCTTTCAGCTTTTCTGGTCTGTCCACCGAAGACTACATTTTCTATGTTTTTTTTTGTAGCTGTTTGTCATATTGCGTATAATAACTGATTGATTGATTGTGTGTATGTGAGGGGGGTGGGGCTTGAACTCCAGGCCTGAGCATTGACCCTAAACCTCTTCAATGCAAGGCTAATGCTCTTTCCTCTTTTAGCCACAGCACCACATCTGGTTTTCTGTTGGTTAATTAGAGATGAGTCTCATGGTCTTTTGTACCAAGGTTGGCTTTGAACTATGATCTTCAGATCTCAGCTTCCTGAGTAGCTAAGATTACAGGTGTGAGCCATAAGTACCCAGCTCTTTTTCATGATTTATGCTTTTTGTTTCATACCAATAATGACAACATGTTTATTGTGCTTAAAACTTCTTAATCCATTTGATCCTAGTACATGTGTTTCTGAAATTGGTATATCTTGTCCTCTTTGTTGATTTTTTTCAAAGTAGTTACAATACTAAAAGAAGGAAGTATTTGGTAAAGTATATGGTAGCACTTAAGATTAGCATTTGTTGTCTGAAACTAGAAACTCAGATAGTGTCTTTCTCGTACGTAAATTTATTTTTCTCTTCCGTAAAGAAGTCCAGCAGTAGATAGTACTGGGCTGGTTTGGGGGCATCATGTGGGACCCGAGCTTTCTCTGTTATGTTTGTGGGGTCACTTAGCAAGTTTCTCATAGCCCTTCTGCCTACAGTCTTGACTTCCAGTCACTTAGCCACGCTACCACATCCTGCTAAAAGGAACCTGGAAAGATTGATCTGTTTTATTTTGCTGCACAAAGTGAAATTAGGACAAGTATTAAGTGGGCCCCGGGAGACTTACCCATGATGCTGGGCAAGGTGGGATTTCACAAAACATTATTTATATCTTCGTTCTGTTGTACTTAGAATCCGTGGAGCTCTACAGTTCCTCCTATGTTGTATTTCCATCCATATCGAGAGTTTCTTAGGGGAGAAGGACCATGTTGTGCCTCCAAACACTAAACAGCAGGGCACCATCAGCCTACAGGTGTGATATCAGATATACCTCCTTGTTACTTAGGAGGCTGAGATCTGAGGATCACTGTTCAAACGCCTGAACATGCAAGTCTCTGAGGCTCTTTTATTTCCAGTTTAAGCCCCCTATCCCCCGCCCTGCCTCCTGCCAGAAAACTGGAATAGCACTGTGACTCAAGTGGTAGAGCGCTAACCTTGAGCTGAAGAGCTCAGGTACAATGCCCAGGCCCAGACTTCAAGGTCCACAACCGACCAAAAAAATTAAAAATAATAATAAAAAAAAACCACACACATTCAGCATCTGTAATTCTAGCTACTCAGAAGGCTGAGATCTAAAAATCTCAATTCAAAGCCAGCCCAGGCATAGAAATCTCTGAGACTCTTATCTCCTAATGACCAACAAAGAGCCAAAAGTGGAGGTGTGGCTCAAGTTGTAAAATGTCAGTTGTGAACAGAAAAGCCAAGTGAGATTGCAAGGCCCTGAGTCCAGTCCCAGTACTGGCAGAAACAAAATGCAAACAAAAAAAACCCAAGCCAAAATAAAACGAAAATTACCTAACAAAGTGCTTGGCTTAGAACTTGGGATGTTGTATCCAGGAGTTTGGCCTAGTGGTAGAGTGCTCGCCTAGCATGTATGAAGACCCAGGTTCGATTCCTTGGTACCATATACCTAGGAAAAGCCAGAAGTGGTGCTGTGGCTCAATTGGTAGAGCTCTAGCCTTCAGGAAAGCCCAAGGACAGTATTCAGGCCCTGAGTTCAGGCCCTATGGCAAAACAAAACAAAAACTTGGACGTTGAGCTTTTTAAAATTAATTGATTTTATTTTCTATAGGACCATATTGCTTTTAGCCTCTCACTGGATTTCATCTTATATTGGTTTTATTTTTTATTTATTTTTTGCCAGTCTTGAAGCTTGAGCTCAGGGCCTGAGTACTGTACTTGGGCTTTCTCCAAGGCTACAGCTGTGCCTCTTGAGCCACACCACCATTTCCGGCTTTTTTTTCCTATGTATGTGGTACCAAGGAATTGAATCCGAGCCTTCGTGCATGCTAGGCAAGCACTCTACCACTAGGCCAAACTCTCAGCCCCTGGTTTTAATATTGTTACTTGGTTTTCGGTGCCAATCTTGAGGCTTTACTCAGGGCCTTGATGCTGTTACTGAGATTTTTTTGCTTAACACTAATGCTCTACCCCCTGAGCTATAGCTTTACTTTCGTTTTTGTGGTGGTTGATTGGAGATAAGAGTCTCACAGACTTTTCCTGTCCAGGCTGGCTTAGAACCGCAATCCTTAGATCTCAGCAGCCTGAGTAGCTAGGATTTGAGCTACCAGGTCCTTGACAGTATTTTTACTTTTAACTACAAGCTAGAGACAGTGCTGCAGATTTTCATTTCTAGGTTAATTAATTTTTCTTTCTTTCTTTTTTGCTAGTCCTGGGCCTTGAGCTCAGCGCCTGAGCACTGTCTTTGGGCTTTCTATACCAGTTGAGCCACAGCACCACTTCTGGCTTTTTTCTATGTTCATGGTACTGAGGAATGCATGCTAGGCAAGCATTCTACCACTAGGCCAAATTCCCGGCATCTTTTTTTTAATGCCTTAAAAATTACCTATGGATGACAATCTGATTTTATTTTATTTTTACTAACATGTTCTATTTTTTAATACTTCAAATAAACCTCACTAACATGCTCTGTTTTTTCTTAATACTTCAAATAAACCTCAAATTGAACCTAAAGAGTGATGCTTCTATGTGTATTACATATATCTACTCTATAGACATAGATTACTTTTTCTTTTTGGCTGTGGGGCTTGAACTCTTGGCCTGGGTGCTGTCTTTGAGCTCTTCAGCTCAAGGCTACTGCCCTGCCCCTTGAGCCATAGCACCACTTCTGGTTTTCTAGTGGTTAATTGGAGATAAAAGTCTCTGGGACTTTAGTGCCCGGGCTTCCTTTGAACCGAGATCCTCAGATCTGAGCCTCCTGAGTAGCTAGGATTACAGGCATGAGCCACCATGCCTGGAGACATAGATTACTTTTTAAACTATTATTATAAATATACAAAATGTGAATTTTCAGATTGCTATTTAACCCATTTATTTATTTTTTATTAAAGAATTTATTAACATTGATTTTTACATCATATTTCAAATGACATGTTTAACAAACAAGTGTTCAAGAAGGGAATCTCTATGTACAGTCACTGGCACTTAGTTTTTAGAACATAATCAAAATTAGGCTAAGGGTTTGTATATCATAGATACATATTAATTTATGAAATAAAACATTATAACTATAGAGTCATAAGTTTTTATGTCTATGTAGTTATGTTTATATTTCCAATACCCTGTCCATAGCATTGGGTATGCAAATATTGAGTCCTCACTCTTGTACTATTTGGATCTAATAGCCAAATATTAAGGATACCTTGTGCCTTTTGTTCCTTTGGTCTTGACTTGTCTCACTCAACATGATTCGCTCTAGATTCACCCATTAACTCACTTTTTTTTTTCCATATCCTCTTTTTTTTTTTATTGTAATTAGTAAAAGGGTTACATGATATTTGCCAGATAGAAGGTGCATTAATTCACATACATTGATACCCTTTCACATGTCTTGGTAAAACTAACTTTTTTAAAAAATATTTTTTATTGTAATTAATAAAAGGGTTACATGATATTTGCCAGATAGAAGGTGCATTAATTCACATATATTGATACCCTTTCACATGTCTTGGTCCCCATTACCCTCCCCTCCACCCCCCGCCCCGTCTTGGTTTTCCCCCTTCCCTATCCAATTTCAAATAACCAAATACAAATAAACATTAACTCATTTTTTAAAAGAAGCGTAGGAGTTTGAAAAAAAATAGTTCATATTTGTTTCTTAAGTTTTTTTAGCTTTTGGTTATTTTTCTTATTTTCCCCAACTGTGGATGAAAGGAGAAAACTAACTGGGGATGAGATCTACATGAAGATAAATATATAGTAGTATTTGAAACTTCCCTTTATGTTCTTGGCCAGTCTTTATGTAAAAATAGAGTTTTATAATGTCAAAGTATCTTGGAATGGGACAATGTATATGGATTTTTAAAAATTTTATTTGGAACTCATTAAGAGAAAGAGAACTCACAAGAGAAAAAGTATTTCTTGTCATTTCTTTTTCTCTTTTCTTTTCTTTTTTTTTTTTGCCAGTCCTGAGCTCAGGACCTGAGCATTGTCCTTGGACTTTCTCAAGGCTAGAGCACTACCACTCGAGCCTTAGCACCACTTCCAACTTTTTTCTATGTATATGGTAATGAGGAATTGAACCTGGGTCTTTGTGCATGCTAGGCAAGCACCACTAAGAACCACAAAATATTTTAAACACTTTTTTAAATGTTTTCCCTCATGAGTATACAGATATATCATTAGTAAACAAATACACAAATTATGTACAACTATCTTATCACCAAAATGCTAATATATCTATATATACTCAAACATGAACTATGTGTATAAACACAGATTCTAGGGAATAAAGACAGGCTGTTATGAATTTTTCTTGGAACAAAGTTTAGCATAAATAAATATATATATATATATTTTGCATACTGACAAAGAGTAGCTGTGTGGACACACTGATATCTTTGGCTTGAATTTTAGGTGTGATATTAACTCATGACTGACATTGGTTTATTTTTGGGTGGAATATTAAGTGATTGGGATTGAGGACACTTGTTAGCAAGATAGCTACATAGCATTAATAAGAATGAGAGTAGTTAAAAACCATGGTAACTTTGGGTACCTTTGCATAATACTGTTTTAGGAGTATGCATGTAGCAGAGCCGTTAGTAAAAAGCTGATATTTTCTTTTAGTTTGACATTATTTGGTTTTGTTCTCTTAGATATTTTCTCCCAGATGTCAGATTCCAATGGCTTAATGATATTTAACAAGTTTGACCAGTTTCTGAAGGAGGTTCTGAAGCTCCCAACCGCTGTCTTTGAAGGGCCATCTTTTGGTTATACAGAGCACTCGGTCCGCACCTGTTTTCCCCAGCAGGTAAGGACAATTTGACAGAATTCAGGACTGGGGGAGCACTCACTCACCTGTCCCTTTACTTTTGAGCAGGTTTGGCAGATGGCTTCTAGGCTAGGCCCTGAATCCTGAGTAGGGGAGGAAAAATAGCTTTGAAGAAAGGGGATAGATGAATAAGAGGGAAACAAAGTACCTGCAAGTTATTTTCTGGGAGAAGTGGGGATTTTTTCTATGGGAAAAAGGTAACATTTGCCATAAAAAGTGTTTACATTATTGCCCCTAGACATATATTACTTTTCCAAATGAGGTCTTTAAACCGTGAAATGCAGGGATGGTGCCATTTTACATTAATCTGAACATTATCATCCCTGAGGTCAGGATGTCTCGCCTTGCCAGGAGCATTGTACAGTTGCACTTGGGCATGCTGTGGTTGTGACAGGCCATCATTTCCTGCACACTGGTGAACTTGATCGCAGCTATTATTGCCACTTCACTTGAGGTAGATCCACTTTTGGTACCACATGTGCTTTCTTTCAAATGTTCAGAGAGCACTGTGATCTGGCATTTTAAAAAAGTTTCTGAACCAGGCCCTGGTGGCTCATGCCTGTAATCTTGGTGGCTCACACCAGTAATCCTAACTACTCAGGAGGCTGAGATCTAAGGATCTTGGTTCAGAGGCAGCTTTGGTAGGAAACTCCATGAGAGTCTTATTTCCCATAAAAACTACTCAAAAAAGTCAGAAGTGGTGCTGTGGCTGAAGTGGCAGAGAGCTTGCCTTGAGTAAAAGAAGCTCAGGGACTGTGTCCAGGCCCAGAGTTCAAGTCATAGGACCAGCAAAAAATGTTTCTGTAAACACAGAGAGATATAAACAGAGCAGAGGAAAAGAAATTTATTAGCCTGTGTTTTCCTGCAAAGTATCAATCAGATATTTACAGCCTTTAAAAAAAAAAAAGAGGATATCTACAAATAAATGAACTATTACTTGTTTTTTCCTTTACTGAGAGATGACCAAAATAATTCCTTGTAACACCAAGCATTTCATCAAGGTAGAAAAGCTACCAATTCCTCTGATTAGATGAAAAAAATTTCAGCTCATCAAGAGGGTGGTATGGTATGATCAGCTGACATGTGATAGTGATACTAAACTCAGCTACTGGATTAGTTTAACTGGCTAAGTATCTTTTTTTTTTTTTTGTCATACTGGGGTTTGAACCCAGGGCCTGGGCACTGTCCTTGAGCTTTCTCAAGGCTGGTACTGTACCACTTGAGCCACAGCACCACTTCTGGCTTTTTCTGTATATGGTACTAAGGAATTGAGCTCAGGGCTTCATGCATGCGAGGTGAGCACTCTACCACTAAGCTATACTCCTTGCCCTGGCTAAGTGTTTTTCTTCATAGAAAAAAAAATGGTGTACCTTACAAAGTTGATCTTACAGGTGGACCTCATTGCATGATATATACCATGTATCGAGTAGGGATTTTTGTGACCAGTCTATAGTAATGAGACCTGTCTCACTAGCATCAACTTAGATTGAGCAAAATTACAGAGGTCTACAAATGTGGCCAAAAAGTCCACAAGAAGTTTGATGCTTGCTTGGGCTTCTGATCTCAGCAAAGACGTACCCAAAAGTAAGCAGACGGTCACTTAGGTACATGCCTTAGCAAGAAGTAAGATCATATCCTGAAAATGACCGGTCAAAACCATAGGGCTGGAGACGTGGCTTAGTGTTGCCTAGCTAGCCTAGTAAATATGTTGGTCCTGAGTTCAAACTCTAGTACAGCCAATAAATAAAGGTCATCTGTCCTCCCATTTGAAAAAGCAGAAACGTAGATAAAGAGGTGAGAATGATAGAATAGTGTGGAATCGTAGTATAGTAACAACAGGGGACAAATAATTGTTTCTGAGGAAAAAATATGTGGTCAAGGGCTGAGAGCATGGCCTAGTGGTAGAGTGCTTGCCTTGCATGCACGAAGACCTGGGTTTGATTCCTCAGTACCACATACACAGAAAAAGCCAGAAGTGGTACTGTGGTTCAAATGGTAGAGTGCTAGCCTTGAGGGATATCCAAGGCCAGTGTTTAGGCCCTGAGTCCAAGCCCCGAGACTGGCAAAAAGAAAAAGAAAAAAAAAAGAGAGACCATATTCGGTGATAGGATACCTGATTGCCCTACTAGAGGAGAATGTATATAAACCACAGTGGTGTCACTTGATGGATCAGGACTTGTTGAAATGATTACAAATGACGAGTGTGTACAAAGTGAAAAGTTTCAACAAAATTTTGAATGGGAAAACATATGAACATATGTTTATGTTTGCCTTCATTCTCTTCTCCCCCCTCCCCCACCCTAGATCCTGGGGCTTGAACTCTGAGCCTGGGTACTATCCATGAGATTTTGTGCTCACCTTAGTGTCTCCCACTTGAGCCGCAGCTCCAGTTTTGGTTCTTTTTGTAATTTTTTTGCTTTTGTTTTTCTTGGTCCTGGGGCTTGAATGCAGGGTCTGGGCGTTATCCTAGAGCTCTTTTGCTCAAAGTTAGGACTGTACCATGTTGAGCCACAGGGCCACTTCCAGTTTTCTGATGGTTAATTGGAGATTCAAGTCTCTCCAGCTTTTCGGCCTGGACTGGCTTTGAACCAAGATCCTTAGATTTCAGCCTCCTTAGTGGCTGCATGAGCCACCAGTGCCTGGCTAGGGTACCCTCTATTCTTAATTATATAGAAATATATCTAGAGAGAAATAGGAAAAAAAAAAGGAAAGAGCAAGTCAGCCTACTTTTCACATTTTTTTTTAACAGAGTCATAGAATTTCATTGCTGGAAATTGTCTTCCAACAGTCCTTAACATTTTTCATCTTAGAACCTTTGTACTAGAAACAATTTGAAAACCCCAAAGTACTTTTGTTTATGGGCATTATATCTGATAATATTTTCATATTACAAGCAACTATTTTTTTCTTTTTTGCCAGTCCTGGGGCTTGAACTTAGGGTCTGAGCACACTGTCCTTGGGCTTTCTCAAGACTAGAGCACTACTGTTTGAGCCTCAGTACCACTTCTGGCTTTTTCTATATATGTGATACTGAGGAATTGATCCTGGGTCTTCATGCAGTCTAGGCAAGCACTTACCACTAGGCCAAATTCCCAGCTTATATTTTCATATTAGAAGTTAAAATTGAGAAATTAAAAATCTTGCTGGGCGAGGTGGTTCACGCCTATACTCAGGAAGCTGAGATTTGAGGATCGCAGTTCAAGGCCAGCCCAGGCACTAAAGTCTGTGAGACTCTTACCTCCAGTTAACTACCATAACCATCAGAAAAGCAGAAGTGGCTGGCTCCGTGGCTCATGGGGTAGGGCAGAAGCCTTGAGATGAAGAGCTCAGGGACAGCACCCAGGCCTAGTGTTCAAGTTGCACAACTGACCAAAAAAAAAAAAAAAATCTTATTACATGTTCACATAAATAGCATTTTTGTGAAAACAGATTTAATGAGAAATGTACTGACGCTATATGTTTTTGCAGATCTCTACTTTTAATTTTGGCTCACTAGAACACAGATGGATTCTCCCATCTGCTTATCCATTTAGTGAGTCCTGATGTGTTGTTTTGGTTAAAGTGTGGCCTCACACAGCTACATAACTGGAAAAAGGATTCTTTTAATCACGTTTTCAGATCATTGTGGCTTGTTATGTGGCCTCTGGAAAGTCCCACTGTACGCACAAGATAACAAGATGGAAAGGTAAACAATGTCTTAGCATTATCCAAACAGTTTGGCCTCATGGACTCCCTGAAAATGTTTAAGGACCTCCCAGAAGTCCTAGACCACATTTCGCAAATTGTGTTTCTAGCCCTTGATAGCAGAGAAAAACATACTGACAATGTTAGGTATTTTCACCACACGACAGGGTAGAGGGAGGGCAGAGCCCCCTTTCCCCTTCCATTCCTCATGCTTCTGGGGAATTCCTGGATCTACAGTATTATTGGAAATGGATAATCTTCATAGATATCAAAATAAGATGTTCGTTTGTATTTGCTCTGAGACAGGAACTTAAATTTGGTACCTGATGCTTTCACTCCTTGGCTAGCACACTACCAATTGAGCTGTATCTTCAACTGAAGATTTTTTTTTTTCCATCTTGAAGTTTTTGCCCTATAGTTGGTGAACTATACAGAAAGTGGTATTGAGATTGTAAGTGGAGCTAGGCGCTGAGTAACCCTAGCTACTCAGGTGGCTGGGTTTTGAGGAGCATGGTTTGGAATTAGCTCTGGTAGGAAAATCCATGAGGCTTTTACTACCAGTTAACCACCAAAAGGTCAGAAGTGGAGCTGTGGCTCAAATGGTAGAGTGCTACCCTTGAGCAAGAAACCTCAAGGACAGTGCCCATGCCCTGAGATCAAGTCCCAGTACTGACACACTTGCCTATGCATGTACGCACTTGTGTGCATGCATGTGTGCACACACACACACATGTACACACACGTACACACACACAAAGTTTGTAAATGGGTTTTGAAAATGTAATCTTTAACAAATACATAAAGATCTAGAAACAATACATTTATGGTGCATTTTAACAAAAAACTTGGTAACATCTTTTCTCGTTTGGATTTCTTTTGGCTTAGTGTCATTTCATGCTCATAGTAGGAAGTGCTTTCCTTGTCTGATCTGTTCAAATGCTAGGTGGCCTTCTGGATTTAGTGATGCTGGTTCATTTTGAGACCCCATCGGGGTCTCAGACCACAGAAATGTGGACGCCTGAGATGGACAACACTGAGATACCCTTTCTGAGGCTGACGAGCCTGGCTGTCTGTCAGCCCACAGCTGTGTGGAGAGGATTTGGCAGTGATGACTCCTCAGCCCCTTCCCTTCTCAGTGTTGGCCCTGGATCTGACTTCCTGTCAGCTTGCTGCATGTTTTCCAAGTTCTTCCTTAGGCTCTGCCTCATTTTTCCCGTTCTGTTCTACTATCTATCAGTTCCTTCAGAGATTACCTCTAGTCAGAGTGGCTTCCAGCCACTGGAGTAGATTCTCACAGTGATCAGAAGACACAGGGGAGTGGAGTGAGTGAGTGTGGCCTCTTGGCATGCGGGGAACCGTGCTGTGGTGGAGCAGTGACAACCCTGTCCTGACTAAGCCCAATAGTGCCCGCCCTTTTCACCATCTGTTAGTATTCACTGCATGAATGACAAAAATCTAAGTTAGTTTAAAAGTAGCTGGCTAGGGGGCCGGGAGTTTAGCCTAGTGGTAGAGTGCTTGCCTAGCATGCACGAGGACCTGGGTTCGATTCCTTGTCCTTGGTACCACATACATAGAAAAAAGCCAGGAGTGGTGCTGTGGCTCAAGTGGTAGAATGATAGCCTTGAGGAAAAAGCCGAAGGACAGTGCTCAGGACCTGAGTTCAAGGCCCAGGAGTGGCAAAAAAAAAAAGTAGCTGGCTTTACTACTCAATATTACCTTTTCTATCATTCTTTTCCTCTGGGGGAAAAATAGTTTTGGTGGTTGTTTTGTTTTGCCCATCCTTCCATTTTCTCTCCTACAGATGAGGGAGCTGTTAAATGAGATCTAAGAATGTTTGCTTTTTGCTGCATTACTGTTTTTCCAAGTACTGTTGGTACTACTGGAAAAATGGAGGGTGATGAGCAGAGACTCATAGATGGCAGCTTATTATCAGGTGTGGAGTAACTGGCCCCCCTCTAAATGGCAGAAATGGTGACTGGATGAACATAATGAGTTCTGGTCCTGGCTCTGTGCCTGATTTGAGGAGGAGTGTCACCAGTCACTTAAGTGCTTTCCTCTTTTTTTTTCTCTCCTTATCTGTCAAATGAAGATAGTTAAGACTTAACCTGTTTACTTTATACAGTTGTCGTGGAACTAAAGTGAAATAATATGTGCGGAAACATTTTCATACAGTAATTGTGTGTCATAGTGACTGTAATAATGAAAGATATTGCTTCAGTATTTCACATGCTTCATTGACAGAACATGAAATTATAGGAGTTTAGAGAGACTTGCAAGATACAAAGTGTCTTTGTTTTCCTTCTCTTTACAGAGGAAGATAATGTTGAACATGTTCTTAGATACGATGATGGCCGATCCTCCCCCCCAGTGCCTTGTCTGGCTACCTCTTGTGCACAGGCTTGCCCATGTGGAGAATGGTGAGCGGAACCTTTCATTCCATTCTGGTACAAGAACTGAGTATTGGCAGTGTCCTTCCTTTGCCTTTATAAAGTGCTGAGACTTTATCACTTCAAGTTGTGGTTTTAAAAATTTCATCAGAGGATTTTTTTTTTTAATTTTTCTGAAAGGGTGGAGGCTTATTAGTTAGGATTCTGTGATTAAGACAAAGCTATGAAATCTCAGGGCTTTTTGTTTTACTTTTTTTTTTTTGTCGTGGGATTTAAACTCTGGGCCTGGGTATTGTCTCTGAGTTCTTCATCTCAAGGCTACCACCCTACCCCTTGAGCTACAGCGCCACTTCTGGTTTTCTGGTGGTTAATTGGAGATAAGATTCTCACAGGCTTTAGTGCTCCGGCTGGCTTTGAACCTCGATCCTCAGATCTCAGCCTCCCGAGTAGCTAAGATTACAGGTGTGAGCCATCAGGCCTGGCTCATTTTTTTTTTTTTTTTTTTTTTGCCAGTCCTGGGCTTGAGCTCAGGGCCTGAGCACTGTCCTTGGACTTTCTCAAGGCTAGAGCTCTACCACTTGAGCCTCAGCACTATTTCTGGCTTTTTTCTATGTATCTGGTATCAAGGAATTGAACCCA
The DNA here is from genome assembly GCF_031878675.1 of Megascapheus bottae. Taxonomy (NCBI): domain Eukaryota; kingdom Metazoa; phylum Chordata; class Mammalia; order Rodentia; family Geomyidae; genus Megascapheus; species Megascapheus bottae. The sequence goes on from NC_143515.1 coordinate 67,487,915, forward strand.
GGTCTTCATGCATGCTAGGTAAGCACTCTACAACTAGGCCAAAACTCCTGGCCCTCATTTTTTTTTTTTAATGAACATCAATTAGTTGTATAAAGAGATTTATTTGTTGGACAGAGGGAAAGAACTGGATTTTGAACTCAGGGCCTTGTACTCATTCAGTTTGCTTGCTCAGCTGGTACTCTGCCATTTACAACATTCTTCCAGTGCTGTTTTTTGCTGATGAGTTTGGATATGAAGACTTAGACTTTTCTGACTGGCCATGACCTGTGATCTTCTAGATCTCAGCTTCCTGAGTATCTAGGATTATAGGCATGCACCTGTTTTTCAGGCATGGATTTCATTTTGGTGTGTGTGTGTGTGTGTGTGTGTTATAGTGTCTCTGATCAGATTCACACATTCTTTCACTCTCCTTCATCCATCCTCTTCCGAAACTACACTCAGCATGCTTCATTATTACATTTCACATGCACACATAAATTATTGAGACCATATTCATTCTTCTTCAACCTCTCCATTTTCCCTCTCCCCTCCACTAATATCCACACCCCAGACAAGTCTAAAGCAGCTATTTTTTTTCTTTTTGCCAGCCCTGGGGCTTGAACTCAGAGCCTGAGAGCTGTCCTTGGGCTTCTCAAGGCTAGAGCTCTACCATTTGAGCAACGGCACCACTTCCAGCTTTTTTCTATGTATGTGGTACCGAGAAATTGAACCCAGATCTTCATGCATGCTAGGCAAGCATTCATACCACTGGGCCAAACTCCCCGCTCAGGGCAATGTGTTTATAGCCATAAGTGTTTTAGTAGTTTCACATGTAATTAAGGATCACAAAATCATTTTGTATGTGTTATGAGAAACTCATTTGGCAAAATGCATTGTTATCCAGATGGCTATTTTACTATGTGTATAGTGTTTCATTTATTGATCCAAGTCTAATGGCGTTGTTGCTGTTATTTATCCTTAGAGATGTTATAAAATGCCTAGCTATTTCAGATCAACATTTATGTATATATTATTTTATTATGGTGGGAAACAAATTCTAAAAGTATGTGGTTTTTTTGTTTGTTTAGGCCCTTCATATGTATTGAAATAATTATTCAAAAGAACATATATTTGCAAAAGTGAAAATGGCATGTTTTGTATTGGATTTTGGATCTAAGTGTAGAGAGGATAAGAAGGTAACTTATTTGACATACTTTATGAAAATAATACTTTTACCAGGACCTGATCAGTCTTTATCTTATAAGTAAGTGACTTGTTCCCACACTGACCTTCATCCTGCCAGTCCTTTGCCTCCCACCTCCCTCCCCCTCTCCCCCAGTATGCACTGGCTCCTAACTGGCTTGGAGGAGAATAGAAGAATGGCACAGAGCCATATTTGTTCCACCAAATATATCAGAGTACATTTGATTTCTTAATGTTAATATGCTTATATAATTTAATAGGAAGCTAAGCTATCACTTGGAATTCTAAACATATTTCATATTATTCCAGAATAAATATTTAGAATTACAAACACCAGCTGTGCTGATGTTGACCGGGGGAATTCTGAGCACACACCTCTTTGCACTTGGGTCATTCCTTGGAAATACCTTTGTGGCAAGAAGCAGGCACTGCTCCATCTCCAGTGTGGCTCCACCTCAGTGTTTAGATTAGATTTGGCTCCTCTGTCTTGATCATTCACCCACTTCTCTCCCTCCCCTGCCAGTCTTCCATCCTGTGGAGTGCTCCTATTGTCGCTCGGAGAGCATGATGGGCTTCCGGTACCGATGCCAGCAGTGCCACAACTACCAGCTCTGCCAGAACTGCTTCTGGCGTGGCCATGCCAGTGGCCCACACAGCAACCAGCACCAGATGAAGGAGCATTCCTCTTGGGTAACTGCTTTGTCTTTCAGTTTATGTCCCCATTCCCATCTTGTGCCGCAGACCTGTCCTGACCCTCTTGAGCTTGCTGTCAGGAACTCTGAGTGCCAGCATTGACACTGGGCTCTACCCTGGGGATTTTCAGTATTACCTTTGTTGAAAGGTCCCTTTTATTCAATAGAGTGGAAGATTACAGCGCTTCCTTTCAAACAACATGAAAAATAGTCTTCTGATTTAAAACTTGGGCAAGGGATGTCTTTTTTTCTGTCTATGGCCACTTGAATATTTTGTGACAGCAGGTCAGGCCGTACAAAAGTATTATACAAACAGGTGGCCATGGGCGGCGAGGAGAACAGTTACGTGGATCAGATGACTTCTTAAGGCTTGTATGGCTCACAGGCCAAATGTTCGCCACCTTGTAAGTAATGCTTCTTTTTTTTTTTTTTTTTTTTGGTCAGTCCTACGCTTGAGCCCAGGACCTGAGCAGTGTCCTTGCTTTCTTTTCTCAAGGCTAGTACCCTTCCACTTGAACCACACCACCACTTTTTCTATATATGTGGTAACTGAGGAATCAAACCTGGGTTTTCATGCATGCTAGGCAAACACTCTACCAATAATAGGTCAAACTCCCAGCCCTAAACAGGAGAGAGAGAGAGAGAGAGAGAGAGAGAGAGAGAGAGAGAGAGAGAGAGAGAGAGAGAGAGAGAGAATGTGTGTGTGTGTGTGTGTGTGTGTGTGTGTGTGATGAGCTTGGAGCTTGAACTCGGCCTGGGCGCTGTCAGCTTCAGCTGAAGGCTACCACCCTTCCCTTGAGCCAAGCCCCACTTCCCATTTTCTAGAGGTTAATTGGAGATAAGAGTCTCAGGTCCTTTGGTGCTCTGGCTGGCTTTGAACCTGATCCTCAGATCTCAGCCTCCTGAGTAGCTGGAATTACAGGAGTGAGCCACTGTGCCCAGCTCACAGAAGTACTTTTTTTAAAAAACAGTATTTAGGTGGAGTTATCTTTTTTTCCTCTAGTGGTTGTAAATCATGTACTGCGTTTATTATTAGTTATTTTTCTTTTGTGGAGAAATGGCATGTTTTTGTTTCTCGAAAGTTACTCTGACCTTTGTTTTAAAACCTTGCTTTTGTTTTGGTTGATTGATAGTTGGTTGATGTGCTAAATAATAGAAGGATATGTAGGCCAGAATATAAGAATTCAGATTCTTTTTTTTTTTTTTGTGGGTCATGGGGCTGAGCTTGGCCTGGGCACTGTCCCTAAGGCTACCACCCTACCCCTGGGCCTGGCATTGTCCCTGAGCTCTTCAGCTCAAGGCTACCGCCCTACCCTTGAGCTAAGCCCTACTTCCCATTTTCTGGAGATTTGACGGAGATAAGAATCTCAGGTCCTTTTGTGCCTGGGCTGGCTTTAAACCTTGATCCTCAGATCTCAGCCTCCTGAATAGCTAGGATTATAGGCATGAGCTACCAATCGGCTAGAATTCAGATTCTTATGCTTGAGATCAAGTATTAAAAAACATAATAATTAAAGGGCTTCCCCCTCCACTTAAAATTTAAAAAAAAAACAAAACAAAAAACTAGTAAGCTCATTTCAGGGATTAAAGAAAATAAATGGTTTTGTTTTGTTTTTTTTGCCAGTCCGGTGGCTTGAACTCAAGGCCTGAGCACTGTCCTTGGGCTTTCTCAAGGCTAGTGCTCTACCACTTGAGCTGCAGCACCACTTCAGCCTTTTCTGTGTATGTGGTACTGAGGAATCAAACCCAGGGTTTCATGCATGCTAGGCAAGCACTCTACCACTAGACCATGCTCCCGACCAAGAAAATAAATGTGCTTTTTTGTTTTTGCTTTTGAGCCATAGCACCACTTTAGGTACTCATGAAATTGGGATCTAAGAATCGGAATTTGAAGCTTGCCTAGGTAGGAAATCATGAGACTCTTACCTCCAATTAATCTACAAAGAGCCAGAAGGTGTCTCAAGTGGTAGAGAACCAGCCTTAAGTGAAAAAGCTCAAGGACAGCATCCAGCTTCAGAAATGGCATGATCACATGTAAACATGTGTGCTCACATAAGTAATAACACACACGCGTGCACATGCACACGCACACACACATGCATACAATTAAAAAGGACAAAGGATATAGCTCAGGTAGAATGCTTGTCTGGCATGCATTAGGTTCTGGGTTCAGTCCTCAGAATCATAAAAACCCAATCAAAACACTTTGTGAAGTTTTAGTTTTGGTTATAGCAGTTAGTACCGAAGTACAGTTCATGGAAGCACTAAAATGAATGGCATTGGGCTGGGAGCATTGCCTAGTGGTACAGGGCTTGCTTAGCATATATGAAGCCCTTGGTACCACATACCTGGGAAAAGCTGGCTCAAGTGGCAGATTGCTAGCCTTGAGCAAAAAGTGTCCAAGGACAATGCCCGGGCCCTGAGTTCAAGCCCCAGAATGGTAAAAAAAAAAAAAAAAAAATTGTGTGGCATGGGCTTCACAGTCAGGTAGCATACTGATGACCTGAAACAAATCAGAAAGCCAGAAACACATTATACAGTGGTGACCAATGTGACAAATTTATCATCTGTGATTACTTGGAAGGCAGCCTCCCCCTAATGGAGTCACATGCTAGAAAGGATCAGAGATTGATTCTGTGAACAAGAAAGAAGGTAGGGTTTTTTTTTGTTTGTTTGTTTGTTTTTAATAAGAAAGAGATGAGCTTAGAAAAGAATTAGCTACTTTGTAAGCAAAAAGGGAATAGAGGAACTTTCTGACAGTGAAAAGAGAAACAGACTGCTTCTGGACCAGCCTCTTTTAGAGTAAGAGCTGAGAGCTGAGAATACCTTTAAGCAATGATAAAAGCAAAGTGACTAGTCCTGAAGTGAGGATCAGACCTAGTGCATGGGTTTTTGTTTGTGACTGCCTATTAGAACCACCGTGAACTCACCTGCAAAGCTTCTGATTTATTATTTAGAGGTCCGAGAACCCTAGCATAAACTTTTATTTTTCTTTCTTTTTGGGCAGTCCTGGGGTTTGAACTCAGAGCCTGGGCGCTGTCCCTGAGCTTCTTTTACTCAGGCCTAGCACTCTAACACTGGAGTCACAACACCACTTCCAGCCTTTTCTGTTTATATGGTACTGTGGAATCAAAACCAGAGCTTCAAGCATGTTAGCAAGCACTCTCCCACTAGGCCACTTTCCTAGCCCTGACATAGATGTTTTTAAAGTTGTCAAGTGACTCTGTTGTACACCCAAAGTTGGGGCTTTGTTTCATGTGGCCTCCAGGTGGCTTCTGTTAGTTAAAAGCCAGAGGCATGAAGGAAAAAATGAAAGCAAGGCTTGAGAGCTATGTCCAGGAAAGAACTGTGTAGTTATTGGCACATAGATCTGATGGGAAAGGAACAGATCAAAGGCCTACCAAGTGTCTGATACTGGCAAAGAATCCATGAGCCTAGACAGATAAAACTTTTGACTATTGGGCCTGGGAGTTTGGCCTAGTGGTTAAAGTGCTTGCCTAGCATGCATGAAGACCCGGGTTCGATTCCTCGACACCACATACATAGAAAAAAGCCGGAAGTGGTGCTGAGGCTCAAGTGGTAGAGCTCTAGCCTTGAGAAAGTCCAAGGACAGTGCTCAAGCCTAGGACTGGTTAAAACACTTTTGACTATTTGAGCTGTATACCACTTGGAAAAACTGAGCAATTGAGGTTGAGAGTTTGTATAGAGTGCTTGCCTAGCATGCATGAGGACTAGGTTGAATTCCTCAATACCACATATATAGAAAAATCTGGAAATGGTACTGTGATTGAAGTGGTAGAGCTCTAGCCTTGAGAAAGCCCAAGGACAGTGCTCAGGCCCTGAGTTCAAGCCCCAGGACTGGCAAAACAAAAACAAACAAACAAACAAACAAAAACTGAGCACTTGCCCTGGCTGGGCTGGTGAGTGTGTTGTGAAGACTGAAGAGCTCAGCAGGAGTCCATGCTAGAGCCTACTCAGCCAGGCTGATATAGGGAAGATCCTCTGGACTCTGCCTTCCATCTGATATTGAGACTGGGAAAGGAAGGCCATTTTAGTTCATAAACTTGTCTTATTATTCTGAGGAAGACTGTGCCATGTCCAGAGATCCTGGATATTTAGCTTGGTGGATAGCAGCATTTCTTTTTGGTGGGAGGAGCTGACTGTACTCTATGTATAGAAAAAGGGAGCAGAATGATTCTTGATGGTGAAAGTGCTTACTAAATCGGTATTTAACTTTTCTTCCTGGATAGAGTCACATATGACCTTGGTGTAAGGTTTGCTGAAAGGAAACTCCATGCAGTTTAAGAGGTGAAGGTTTATTGAGAGTGGGAGAGAGAGACAGAGAGAAAACAGACCTATAGCTGCACAAGATGGAGTCAGGCAGAAGAAGAAGGCCTTATGGCCAGAAGTGAGAAATTATATAGGAGGAGGAGTATGGCCACAGCGGAAGTGGATGTGACCTCAGAGGATGAAGAAATACTTCAGACTGGGGGACCTCCCACTACTTCCAGACATGCCAGTTGCCGAGGTTACAGTCTGGGTGGGGATTTCCAACGTGCACAGGAGAACGCCAGGGGAAGGAATCATTTCTCCCAGGCAGACCTAACACTTGGCATCTCACGAGTTCTCAGTCTAGAGAGTTTAAATTTGGTGTGCTTTCTCTATCTTCTCTGCCTCTCTCCTTCCCCTGCTGATATCATTGGTCCATTGGAAATGTCTCCAAAGGAACTAGTGGATACAGGAACCCTTTAATGGAAGGAAACTCCTTCTGAGAGAGTGAAATAGAGCAGAGCCCCTCTGCCAAGTCTGTGACTTAAAAAAAAAAAAATCATATCAAAGTGAAGGATGATTTTTTTTTTAAAGTGAAGGATGATTAATCAGGAATAGAGATGAGACCACTAGAGATTGAGTACAGAAGTCATGTAGGTATTGTTAGAAAAGTGAGACTTGGAAAAAGACTTAGATGGCTGCCAGCAGACATCTGGAAAACAGCTTGAGTATTCAGTGTTAAGGCCCTTGGGCAGGAGTGTGCGTGTGAACACAGAGAACATTGAGGAAGCCAATGCAGCCATGGTAGAATGAGCCACGGAGCCTCTCAGGAGAGAGAGGAGGTCAAAGCACCTACTAGTCCCTTGTCAAGTGTTGTAAGGACTTCTACTTGGAGTGAAATCAGGAGTCGCTCAAACAGCCAGGCAAGGAGCGGAGAGCATCATGTTGCTGGAGCCCAAGGGATGGGAGGCTGTACTGTGGTCAATTCTTGCCACAATATCAGTTTGAAATACATATATACAGTATTCACAGAGAAGCAGGACTTCCTGTAAGAGGTTAATTTGGTCACAGAAGTATCTTGTGTTTTTCTGCTAAACTGTACTTAGGAAAAGAGCCTTTATTAAAACAACAAGCATATGATTTATATTGCCATCCTTAAATGATTCAGATTTGAAGGATTTTTTTTCATTATTTTAGTTGTATTTTTAAATTTTTCATTAGCCACTTCAGTCTTAAACCCTTACCTTCATTTTTATTGATCTGGATATACTTGCTTCTCTAATTTTCTCAGTCAGCCTTCTTCTCTCTCTTCTCCCCTCCTTTTTTCTTCTTTGTCTCTCCCATTGTGGTAAAGTATGATATCAGATTCACAGTTCTTTCTTTTTCTTTATTTTTTTTCCTTTTGCCAGTCCTGGGGCTTGAACTTGGCCTGGGCACTGTTCTTGGACACTTTTGCTCTGCCATTTGAGCCACAGCACCACTTCTGGCTTTTTCTGTATATGTGGTACCAAGGAATTGAACTGCCTTTGTGCATGCTAGGTGAGCATTCTACCAATAGGCCCCCAGAGTCACCTTTTTAACCTTTTCTGGGTGTGCAGTTTACCAGCATTGATCACATTCCCACTAGTGTACAATCATCACTTCTGTCCATCTCTAGAACTTTACATCTTCCCAAATGGAACCTCTTAAGCTTTTCTTAATGTGCCAGGAAGGGTTTCAAGCCCACTCCTTCCTTCACTCCCTGCCTCTCTTCTTCCATTCAGACTTCTGCCTATCCTAGCTTACTCTTTACAAAGGTAAATCTGTCCAATGCTTACATGGTTACTCTATGCAGAAGGGTAAGGAGACCTGAAAAACCAGGAGTGGCATTATCCCAACACACTACCATAGAGACAGTAGAGCTACTTGCTTAATAAGTTGGTGATAAGAAAATTTCACCCTTCTTCCAGCAGATGGCAGACTCCACTTCTGAAGGTGTTACCCTTCAAAATCTACTAAAATGAGGAGTATGGATTTAACAGACCCTTTTTAGTAAATGTTAGTTAAATATTAATTGAGAAGCTTATATATGTAGAGTCTAGGGATATTAGTAGTGGTAGCAACATTAACTGTTTGTTGGAATGAGTTAGCACAACATGTTGCTATAAACCAAGAATGGTTAAGATTATGGTTTTATACTTATCAGAAGAAGTACTTAATTTGTGACTAGCTTCTGTCTCCTTGCATCACTGGAAGTCTTAAAAGATAATTTCACATGTGTTCAATGAGGAAAGGTATGCTTCCTGTCCACCCTTCTGTCCAGGTTTTTAAAATTTCTGTCCAGTTTTTTAAATGTCTGTGCTATAATTAAATAACTGCTTTGAACTTAGTATGGAGCGAGGCAGGAGGGTTACATTTTTTTTTTAAGTGCAAGGCAATATTCTCACTTGTAGCAAGCAGGAGATGAGACATGCATATGAAGAAATTAAAGACAAAATCTATGAAACCTGGGCCTGTGGCCCAGTGCCTGGTACCTTTTAGGAAAAGCTGCTGAGGCTATGTCCACCTTTGGCTGCTGCCTCTGAGTCTGTGGTAGAGTCACTTGGGAGAAGCTATCTCACTGTTTTCCACAGCCCCTGCACCCACATCTCAGCAGTATCCTCTCTGTTGGCAAGCTTCCTCACTTTCTACTCCTTCTCCAGGATTTCTTTCTCCATGTCTGCACTGAGATCTGGCTCCTCTCTGACACTTCTGCCCAGCAGACACCGCTGTTTAAGGGTCCCTTCTGTGTACATTTAAGGGTCAGAGGTGAACTCATTGGTGAGGTGACCATGTGACTGATCATCTAAATGAGCTGGAGGAGGATGAAAGGAGTGCAGAGACCACATGCATCAACCAGATTAGCCTCTTGCCCTGGTGTTCTGTGGACTTGGTGGCTTTGAACACTAGAAATAGATGGTCTTGATTCAGTGAGTCAGAAGTCCAGACAAGGATGATGTGGCTGGATTTTCTGCTCCACACCTCACTGAGTTGAAATCAAGGAGTCAGCTGAGGCTATAATGTCATTATTTCTGAGATTTGGGAATTTTTCGAATTCATTCATTGTAAGCAGAGTCCATTTCATTGCAGTTGTGAAACTGAAGTCTCCATTTTCCGTCTAGCGGCTAGTGAAAGGTGACTTTCAGCTCCCAGAGGTTGCTTACAGTCCTTTCTATATGGCTTACTTAGAAGATTTGCAGTGTGGGCATTTACTTTCTTCCAGACAAGCTGGAGTGCATTGCTCTAATTTACTCTTCTGCAACCTGCCAGAGAAACATTGCTTTTAAAGGATACACTGGCTTAGACCAAGCCCACCAAGGGCAGTCTCCCCTTTGCCGTATAACATAACATAATTGAAAGGAGGAATGGCTTCTCACGTTCTTAAGTTCTACTCACATCTCAGATAGGAGCATTTTTACAAGGAGAAGCCTGTTCTATGTTTTGGTTTTTTACCATGTTTGTGTGTGCATATGTGCACAGGTCCTAGGCTTAATCTCAGGGTGTGGGTGCTGTCCCTGAGTTTCAAGGCTAGCACTCTTGGCCCACAATTTCACTTCTGGCTTCTGGTGGTTAATTAGAAATAAGAGTCTCATGGACTTTGCTGATTCTTCAAACCATGGTCCTCAGATCTTAGCTTTCTGAGTATTACAGGTATGAGCCACCAACTCCTGGTATTAATCATGACTTTTCCCCCTTTTGTCATGGGGCTTGAATTCAGCACCATTGTAGGCTGTCGCTGAGCTCTTTTGCTCAAGTCTAGCACTTTACCGTAGGCTGTCGCTGAGCTCTTTTGCTCAAGTCTAGCACTTTATCACTCTGAGCCACAGTGCTAATTCTGGTTTTCTGGTGGTTCCTGGGAGATAAAAGTCTCATGGATTTCCCTGCCCAGGCCAGCCTTGAACCGGGATCCTCAGATCTCAGACTCCTGAATAGCTATGATTATAGGCATGAGCCACCAGCACCTGGATAACCATGACTTTTAAAAAGAATGAGGGGCTGAGAGTTTGGCCTAGTGGTAGAGTGCTTGCCTAGCATGCACGAAGATCCGGGTTCAATTCCTCGGTACCACATATATAGAAAAAGCCAGAAGTGGTGCTGTGGCTCAAGTGGTAGAGCTCTCACCTTAAGAAAGCCTAAGGACAGTGCTCAAGCCCTGAGTTCAAGCCCTAGGACTGGTGCCAAAAAATAAAAAAGAATAAATGAGAGAAATGGATTTGAACCCACATTTCTTCAGAGAAGGTAAGCAAATAGCCAGTAAGCCCAAGAAGAGATGTTCATCAATATTAGGAGAATGAAAATCAAAAACACATGAGATATTGAGCTTGGTGACTCAGACCTGTAATCTCGGCACTCAGTAGTCTAAATCAGAAAGATCCTGGGTTCAAGGCTAGCCTGCGTTACGTAGTAAGAATGTCACAAGTAAACATGATATGCTACTTCACATTCACAAGGTGGTTTAAGTAAAAAAGACAGTAACAAGTGTTGACAAAGATGTAGAGGAATTATAATCCCCACCTTCTGGTGGAAACATAATATTGTGTGGTCACTTTGGAAAACATCATGAAACACAGACCAAACAGTTCTAATTCTAAATATATAGAATTGGAACTCTTATGTTCCCACCCCAGTTGGAGGGTTTTGGGATTTGGGGATTAGTAAGGTACATGGTCATGTGAGAGGATGAACAGAATCTGTTCACAGTGAGACTTCTCTATTGACCCAAAGCCTTCCTCTGAAACTGTACTTTCTAGAACTATCTGAGGGAGTAGGGTAGTGGTATTCTGGCACCATGTATCAACATGGGATGTTTAAAATGTTGCTCATCTCAGTCTCTGAGCCTTATCCAGTTTCTGCTGTGGTCTTTGGCTGCACTATTTATCCTTAAACCCATTTATAGCCGTAACAGGGCTGCGTTTGAAAACAGAACATTTGAAATGGATCCAACTGTTTCTAAAGATGGATGCTTATCAAAGAAAGAATTGGGTATGTCGTTCATGAAACAGGCAGGTTTTTTCACTGTAGCCTGAGAATTCTTGGAGCACATCGACAGCAGGAAAGTTTTGCAGGGATGGATGGCCATAATAAAGCAATTCTTCACATGAGCAATTTCCCTTATCTGTCGTCACTCATGCATGCACAGCCCTCTGTTTGGTGTTAGATTTTTGTGGTTCTTCCAGGTGGCCACCAGAACTGAGCTTGGAGAGTAAGTGTCCTCCCTGCTTCCATATGTTTGGGGAGCTCAGGGCCCTGTGTGACCAGGCCGGGTGAATTGCTTTCTCTTGACGTTTTCTCAAGTACATCAGTGGTTATTGCTGCAAGGGTATGGCTTTCTGAGAAACAGATTAGGGAGAATTCGTTTGCTAAATAAATCTAGAAACTGTATATTGTGTATTCATTATATTTCCTCTCCATATAGTGACCACAACATGTCCAATTGTGAAACATTCTTGTGTAACTTACTTATTTGTGATACCTTTGGATCACCTGTGATAAACCTTTTTTTTCCTCCTAAGCTGTTTTAGTACTGTAATAGTTTCTGCCCAGACATCTCCACTGGTTGTAGGTTAAAGATGCCCTGTACCTCATCTCACCCCAGACACAGATAAGTTCCTACAGTTCTCCATTCCAGTACATGCTTCTATCTCCTGTATTAACCCCGTTAGTATTTCCTTCTTGAAGTCTTTCTGCCTCTTTTGTCATGCTAATCTGTTCTAATTCTAATCATTTCTAGTTCCCTCCCTCCCTCCCTCCCTCTCTCTCTCTCTCTCTCTCTCTCTCTCTCTCTCTCTCTCTCTCTGTGTCTCTCTGTCTCTGTCTCTCTTCTGTCTCTCTCTCTCTCTGTGTGTCTCTCTGTCTCTGTCTCTGTCTCTCTTCTGTCTCTCTCTCTCTGTCTCTCTCTCTCTCTGTCTCTCTCTCCTTCCTTCCTTCCTTCCTTCCTTCCTTCCTTCCTTCCTTCCTTCCTTCCTTCCTTCTTTCTTTCTTTCTTTCTTTCTATCCTGGGGCTTGGACTCCACTGTCTTTGGCATTCCTCAAGGCTAGAGCTCTACCACATGGGCCACAGCACCACTTCTGACTTTTTCTTTGTATGTGGTACCGAGGAATCAAACCCTGGTCTTCGTGCATGCTAGGCAAGCACTCTACCACTAGGCCAAACTCCCAGCCCTCTAGTTCATTTTCTTGGATATGTAGGTTGATAATTATATCACCTCTAGAAAACAATAACTTAATTCTAGTAGTTATATCTCTTTCTGTTTACCACTTTGTATTGCCAAGAATTTGTAAAGTGCTGCTGCCCAGAACTGACCAAAAGGAATCATTTGAACTGCTTATTAACTATATAAAATACCTAGGCCCCCAGGCCTGGGAATCTTAGCTGCCCTGGAATTGCTTTTTTTTGTTTTCAAACGAGTACCTAGGAGTGTCTCATATTCAGAATAATACACACACTGCATCAGAGCAGGGCTGAAGAATAATGGGGGAGGGTCTCTGTTGCTGCAGTTTTGTCGGTTGACTGCTGGCTTCATTCTCTCCTGACCTGTGGCAGTGTTTGTGACAGCCCAGGTGCATTCAGACAGGCAGAGAATATTTGCCTGGTGCTTGTTCAGTAGCACTCAGTGCTTGTGAAGGTGTAGAACTGGAGAGAGTGTACCAGACATGGAGGCACTGGGAAGTGTCATCATCGGGGTCCTTCTGGGATGTTTGGGAGAGGGGTGAAGTGGCGACAGAGGGAACACAGACTCCGGAGACCAGACTCAAGGTGCAGATCTAACTTTATTTAAAAATGTGGTCACTTACATACAGCACACCACCCCTGGCAGCACAGCCACCTCAGACCACCATCAGCAAATAGGTAGGGCCTTCCTGTTGCAACCATCAGCCAAAGGTGTCCTGAGACATACACTCTTACCGGGAGTTTCCCAGAGCCCCTGCTTGCAGCGGAAGTGCCCTCAGGTTCCGGACTGCCCATCTCGCTGGGCGTTCCCAGGGGTGAACGTGCCTGAAGGCACAGGGTCACCAGGTGTTCCTAGGGGTGTACGTGCCTGGCCACATAAGGTCACAGAAGCTCAGAGAGCAATCTAGGCTTCTAAGCCACCAGCTAAGAGGCACCACAGGGAAGGGTCTCTGTGTAGCCCAAGCTGGCTCAAACTTGTGATCCTCCTGCTTCTGCCTCCCAGTGCTGGGATTACAGATGTATATCATCACATCTAGTGCTCAGCTTTCCTTTCTTGGGATCCTAGCTGTCAGTGAGTTAGTTCACTTCCCTAAGACTTGAGTACTCTGCTTTTCCCAAGTCTGAATTATTGGTCCCAGATCTATCTTACTCTCTCTCACCATGCAGTCTGTCAGTACATTTAAGCGGCAGATAGCTACGCAATGCAAGAGAGCTAGAAGTAACTTCCAAAACAAAGATGACCTAAAACACACTAAAGTTTTATCTTGCAGAGTAATCTTTTGAAAGCTTTTATAGTTACGTCTTTGATATGGCATTTTTATTTATATCTTGCACTCACAGTTCATACTACAACAGTATGAAACTATTTGTAGTTGCCTGACACACTGTATTTTCTCTTTCATGTTTTTGAATCTGCTGGTCTAGCTGCCTTTATTGCTTCTCCTCCCTGTCCTCCCAGCCTTCCCCTGCTCATTTCTCTGTGTCCTTAGCAATTGCTTCTTTTCTTGATCAGCTAAACTGAAGTTTCTTATTGGTCTGCTATATCATACTGAATACCTCTTTCAAAGCACTTATTAGAATCATGTAAAAATCAGCACTAGATAATCTGTTCATCTCTGTGTATTCCAATAGATTGTTAGTTTACATTATGTCATTATTCTTTATGTGCCATTACCTGGTGCACAGATTCTACCCTTACTGAAGAGCTTAATGAACATTGGCTTTTCTTACTTATTCTGGCCTTAAATTACTTCACTAACATGTTTATTTTATGCCAACCTTACTTGCAAAACATGTAGGAGATTAATAATATTTAATTTTGGTCATGGTGTAGAGAAGGAGATTCTCAAGGATTCTTATTTAGAAATGTGAAGGACAACAATTTGATAGAACAATTCTCCAAATGGGAGTACTCCTGGAAAAACAGGTAGACCATATCTACTAGGATTTCTGTTTTGAGAGTCTCCTACCAGCATCATTTGTGAAAGCTAAATAAAAGGGGAAGAGGAATATCAGCAGTAAACAGTTCAGTGTTTTGTTTTGTTTTGTTTGTTTTTGTTGAGGGGCTTGAACTCTGGGCCTGGTTGCTGTCCTGAGCTCTTCAGCTCAAGGCTAGTACTCTACCAGTTTGAGCCACAGCACTATTTCTGGTTTTCTGGTGGTTAATTGGCGATAAGAGTCTCACGGACTTTCATGCCCCAGTTGGCTTTGAACTGTGATCCTCAGATCTCAGCTTCCTGAGTAGGTAGGATTACAAGCATGAGCCACTGGCCCCTAGCTTGGTTCAATCTACTGTGGTATATACATATTATGGAATGTTGTACATCTATCTGTAACTTATTTAAAAAAAAAACTCAATTAGGTCAAGGCTTGGTCTCAAACTTTATTTTTGCCTGTAGGCATCACAACCTTTTCAGTCTTAAATTCCTGGCATTTAATGTAGGAATTGTCAATACTTTGAGGGGCGGGAGCTCTTATTCTCACACTTGGTATAGATAGAGCCATACATTCTGTATTTGTTGTCTATGGCATACCTAGCAATGCCAGTACATTTGTGTTGAAATTCAACATTTCTTTTTCTGAATGGAAGACTGAAGCTATTTGCTCTTCAATACAAGATATTACTGTTCTGAGTGTTACAGATACCAAGGCTATTGTCGAATCTGTTGGAACAGTAGTTGTTTTTTCTTCAAAGGGCAATAAGTGTTCTAGTTTCTGAAGACAGATGTCTACCAGTTATGTTTGACTCTTCATTAAAAAAAAAAAAGTAATATAGGTCTAACCTAGTGGCAAGTGTTATCTTAGAAAAATTCAAAAGTATCAGAAATTGCAAGAGGGATTTGGATACAGAACAGTTTTGCTCCCCCCCCAACTTTATGCTGAAGATTTGGAAAATCTAAAATGATGCCAAATTTTCTAGGAAAATAAATACTCCCAAGTTTAGTACAAGAAGTAAAAAAAAAATCAATAGGTCATAAATAAGTTAAAAGTCTTGGAATGAGAATTAAGGATGTAGGCTCCCAAAGAAAGCATAAGCCAAGACTGTTTAACAGACAAGTTCTCCTAAACCCCCAAGGAACAGAAAATTTTCATTTTGTACAATCTGTTCCAGAGCGCAGACTGGGAACGTAGCCAACCAATATTACAAAGTGCCAAAGTAGTTGCACCAGAAAAAGAAAACTATAAGCTCTATAAGAATATAGTATAACCCAGGAACCAGTGGCTCATTCCTATAATCCTCGCTAATCAAGGGGCTGAGATCTGTGGATTGTGTTTTGAAGCTAATCTGGGCAGGAAAGGCTGTGAGACTCTTACCTGCAATTAAACACCAGAAAACTAAAAGTGATGCTGTGGTTCAAGGTGGTAGAGTGCTAGCCTTGAAAAGCTCAGAAACAGTGCACAGATCCTAAATTCAAGCCCCAGAACAGCACCCAAAAACTAAAAAATAAAAAAGAAGGGAGGGAAGAAAGGAAGAAAAAGAAAATATAGCCATAAAAACTGGCTCACACCAGTTCAGAGACAGCCTAGACAGACAAGTTTTCCAGATTCTTTAAGTATGGCTCAAATGGTAGAGTGCCAATTGTAAGCATACAAGTGCCAACCAACAGCCCATGGCCCTGATTTCTTGCACCAGTACTAACACACACACACGCACACGCACACGCACACACCCAGCCGGATTTGGTAGTGCCTGCCTATAATCCTGACTATTCAAGAAGTAAAGATCAGGAGAGTCATGATTGAGGCAGCTTTGGCAAAAGTTAGAGTCTATCACAACAAACAAGACTGGCTTATATATACAATGTCATCCCAGTTAAATAGAAGAGTTGTTGTAGCCCAGGCTATCCCCAGGCAACAAAATTAAAACAAAAAACTCATGAGATCCTATCTGAAAAATAACTTTAAACAGGATTAGAAGTGTTGAGCCTGGCGTATGGCCTAGTGGTAGAGTGTTTGCCTGGCATGCACAAAGCCCTGGTTTTGATTCCTTGGTACCACATACATAGAAAAAGCCAGAAGGTATGCTGTGGTTCAGGGTAGCAAGGCGGGATACCTGATTAGGGGGTGAGGATGAGAAAAGAAAAAGACAAGACAGGTAATAGATGGGGTTGGGAGGGCTACAGCCCAAGACTATAACCTAAGGCTGTAAGCTTAAGACAGTGTTCAGGCCCTAAGTTTAGTCCCCAGGACTGGCACAAAAAAAAAATCAGGAATATTGTATGTAAAAACCTTTCATAATTTTCTCCTAAAGCAGGAACTAGCAAAACCTCAGAAAATATTTGGTGATGGAGCCGAGAGCATAGTCTGGTGTAAAGTGGGGTTTTTTTTGTTTTTTTTTTTTTTTTCCGTTCTGGTCTTACATAGTCTCTAGAAAACAAGAACCTGTCAGGTGTTACATTGATAATCAAGTCTTAGCAGGGAGTGATTCATAATATCAACGATATAGCTCAAAGTTAGGCTTGGCATTCATACATGACAGCTCATTTCTTTGTGTGGTTATCTTACTTAGTGATCCAGATTCATGGGTCAGCCTGATCCTACATTCAGCTGTCCTTGAGAAAACTCAAGGACAGAGCCCAGGCCCTGAGTTCAAGCTCCAGGACTGGCAAAAAAAAAAAAAAGTGGGGGAGAGGATTAGAAGTGTCCCAGAAGAGGTAGATACAGCAAAGACCAGAATTCAAGGCTTGATATCAACAACACCCCTTAAAAAAGAAAAGGAAACAATTAAGTTAACTTTAGCATAATCAATTGATATTTATCCTGGTTGTACATTTGCATTTAAGACAATTGTAGGTTTATTTGTTGTGCCAACATAACTGCTAACTCTAGCAACTTGATAGATTGGCATAATTAATTATAGCCTCTTTTCCCCAATAGCAATGATATGTATACCAGATTAAACCAGACTTCATTGTAGAGATAAACTTGATTAAAACTTAGAAAAAAGTCCTATCAGATTTAAATGAAACCTGAGATGTCCAGGACTTAGTCAGACTGGGAACTAGATTTATGCCACAGAGACTAGATTTAGAGCCTCATGATACAGAAAATCTGTTATAAGTTCATTAATGTGAGTATAACTTTTTTTTGAAAACTAATATATTTTTTCATATACTTTTTATTGTAATTAATACAAGGGTTACATTATATTCACCAGATAGAAGGTACATTACTTCACAAACATTGATACCCTTTCTCATGTCTTGGTCTTCATTTCCCTCCCCCCACCCCCGATCCTCATCTTGTTTTCTCTCCTTCCCTATCCTATTTCAAATAACCAAATACACATATATACAATATATCAAATAACAAGGTGAAATACTGTAACAATATAACCAAGGAACAGCAAAAGAGGTGAGAGATCACATAGTACATTAAGGACAACAATCATTCACTATATGGCTTTTGTTTCTATATCATGGAGGTCCTTTCGTTTAGTGTCATCCTATATGGTCTTATGTATCTAGGTTTTGTTCTACTGTAAATCTCTGCTAGGAGAGCCCAAAGTTTCTACTGATTATGACAAATGAGGGAAACCATTGAGCCTATGTTCCTTTGAGTCTGGCTTACTTCACTTAATATGATTTTTTCTAAGTCTTTCCATTTCCTTACAAATGGGGCGATGTCATTCTTTCTGACAGCTTCATAGAATTCCATTGTGTATAAGTACCACATCTTGTTGATCCACTCATCAACTGAAGGGCATCTGGGTTGGTTCCATATCTTTGCTATGGTAAACAGTGCTGCAATGAACATCGTTGTGCTAGTGGATTTAGTATGTCCTTGTTTCTGGACGATTGGATAAATGCCAAGTAGTGGAATTGCTGGGTCATAGTTTAGTCTTTTGAGGAACTGCCATTCTGCTTTCCATAGTGGTTGAACGAGTTTGCACTCCCACCAACAGTGTAGTAGTGATCCCTCCTGGCCACATTCCCTCCAGCATCTATTGTTATTAGTTTTCTTGATCATGGCCATTCTATTCTAACTGGACTGAGGTGGAATCTTAGAGTTGTTTTGATTTGCATTTCTTTTATGGCCAGAGATGTTCTTCATGTGTCTATAGGCCAGTCTCATTTCTTCTTCAGAGAAGACTCTCTTTAAGTCTGTGGCCCATCTTTTAATAGGATGGTTGTTTCTTTGGAGATTAGTTTTGGAGTGATTCAATTTTTTGAGCTGTTGATATGTTTTAGATATGAGGTCTTTGTCAGTTGTATGGTTAGTGAAGATCTTCTCCCACTCTGTAGGCTTTCTAGTTAGTTTGCTAGCTATGTCTTTTGCCATATACAAGCTCTGCAGCCTAATGCAGTGGCACTTATCCAGACTTTTTCTGATTTGTTGTGTTTCTGGGTCCTCATTAAGAAAGTTTCGACCTGTGTCAAGGAGACCTAGTGTATCTCCTATTCCTTCTTGTCAAGTTTTCAGTGTATCTGCTTTTACTTCGAGGTCTTTGATCCATTTGGAGTTAATCCTGGTGCAGGGTGACAAAGAAGGATCCAAACTTTAGTTGTCTGCAGGTGCTTAACAAGTTCTGCCAGCACCACTTGTTGAAGAGGCTGTCTTTCTTCCATTCTATTTTTTTGGCTCCCTTGTCAAAGATTAGGTGGCCATAGGTCTGTGGGTTAATATCTGGGTCCTCAGTTCTATTCCATTGGTCTTCGGCCTGTTCTTGTGCCATATCAAGCTGTGAAACCTAATTTTTTATTTTTATTTATTTATTTATTTATTTATTTATTTATTTATTTATTTATTTATTTATTTATGCATGCCAGTCCTGGGCTTGAACTCAGGGCCTGAGCACTGTCCTTGGACTTTCTCAAGACTAGAGCTCTACCACTTGAGCCTCAGCACCACTTCCGGCTTTTTTTCTATATGTGGTACCGAGGAATTGAACCCGGGTCTTCGTGCATGCTAGGCAAGCACTTTAACCACTAAGCCAAACTCCCGGCCCTTTATTTTTATTTATTTATTTATTTTTGCCAGTCCTGGGCTTGAGCTCAGGGCCTGGCATTGTCCTTGGACTTTCTCAAGGTTAGAGCTCTACCACTTGAGCCTCAGCACCACTTCTGGCTTATTTTCTATGTATGTGGTACCAAGGAATCGAACCCGGGCCTTCGTGCATGCTAGGCAAGCACTTTAACCACTAGGCCAAACTCCCAGCCCCGAAACCTAATATTTTAAAAGCTACAACTTCAGAAGAACTACTCCTTAAGATGAGGGGCTAGAAAAAAAAAATCTACAAATTCAGTCGGACACAGTACAAAAGAATATATGTAACTTAGGCTCTGTCAAGAGGAAAAAAGTTAACCTTGAACAACAGCCTAGGTAGAAATACCAGTCCAACTTTCTACTTCCAAATTGCATTGGAAATTCCCAAACCAAAAACATAACGTATAAGCATTTAACCAGAAAAATGAAATCTCACTTTCACTGTCCAAAATGGTAGCCATTAGCCATATGTGCCTATTTAATTTAAGTTAAAATGAAAGAAAATATCAGAGTCCTAGTGGCTCACACCTGTGCAATCCTAGCTGCTCAGGTTGAAACTGGAGGATTGTGGTTCTAAGTCTGGACAGAAGAGTTTACAAGGCAGCATCTGGGCTGGAGGCATGGCCTAAATGATCACATGCCAGCTATGAGCAAGAAGGGTGAGCGATGAGACCCAGAATTCAAGCTCAGCACCAAATGTAAGTTCTTCAGTTACAGTAACAAGGTTGTCAGTGTTCAGTAACCATGTATGGCTGCTGATACTGTATTGGGCAGTGCAGAAAGTGCACCTTTCCATGACCTCCTACAGCTGTGTTGTAGACAGTCCTTCTGTAGTTCAGGTTGTAAACAGTCCCTGTTAAAGGTAAACTTTCAAAAATAAAGTCGATGACAAATCAATCTCTGAAGGTAAATCGGCGAACATGCAATAGAATAAAAATAGGCTTAATATTCCAAGAACATTAGAGGCTAGTATGGTTAAAACATTTAAAGAAATAAGCTTAAGCTGGGTGCAGTGGCTCAGGAGGCTGAGATCTGAGGATCGAAGTTCTAAGCCAGTCCAGGCCCCAAAGTCCTTGAGACTCTCATCTCCAATTAACAACTAGAAAACCAGTAGGGTGGTACCCTAGAGCTGAATAGCTCAGGGACAACACCCAGGCCCAGAGTTCAAGCCCCACGATGGATTAAAAAAATTACTGAACAAAGACCCAAGGAGCTAAGAAAATGTGAAAGGCAGTTGAAGGATAGAGTGGAAAAACCAACCAAGAATTCTGTGCCTATTTAAACTATTCAGAGCAAAAATGAACAAAAAGGTACTTCAGAGAGAGAAAGTCTCAACTAGTTTGTCACCAGTAAAACCACTACAGGAAGAATAAAGGACATTCTTTGAGGAAAATTAAATTGAAAGAAGGAAGAATTGCAAGAAATGATGCGTATTGTGGAACTGATGAATGTGAACAAATTTAAGCCACAAGTGTAGTAATCATCATCATCATCATCATCATTTTGGTGGGCTTTGAACAAGATATGCAGTCTACTAATGCTTTGAAACCAGTTGAGGCATGATTAGATTTTTAGTTGCTAAATGAGGCTAGAGATGCTAGTTCAGATGTAGTTAAGTGTTTGTATTAAAATAGACAAGATTCCTGACTTACCTGGAGATTTAAGGATCCTCTACTGTGGGATATTTTTCTGCTTGAAATCCCTTCAGATGACATGGCCTGGGGCTCAGCATGAGGTGGGGCAGGGAGAGAGTGGTGGTGATCAGGGGTGAAAAAGACAGGAATGGCCTCAAAGGCACCAATCCTGAGCTTCTTCCAGTAGGCACATGTGCTCCCAGATGTCAGGACCTGTCAGTGTGTATTCTGGCAGAAGTGTGCTCTGTAAAGAATTACCTTGAGGCAAATTGAAAGTGCAGAGATCTGACTTCAAGAATTTTTGTTGTTGTTGTTCAGAGTATCGTAATACCTGGTAATAGTTATGTGCAATAAGTCCTGGGCCTGGCTCAGGAACACCTGGGGTGACAGTTGCAGCACAGGTTACCTCCCTCCACGCACACTGGTGTTCTTATTTGGAAGGACTGTTTCACCAGTCTCACTCACTTCCATGTGTCCCCGGTGTGGGACTTGGTGCCCTCACCCTGCACCATCAGTGTCTGGTTCTCACCAGCACCTGCTGAGAGTGCCTTACTGTTCTGAGGTGTCTTTCGTAGTGTTCTTTCTGTAGGTAATGTTACCTGATGAAGGAAACAAAAGATGCCCCATTGTGAACTTTACCAGATGCATTGAGCGTGTTTTGTTAAACCTCCTAATTCCCAATTCATAAGAGTTGTTGAATGATCTTAGATATGTGCAAAAGGCATCCAGCAAGTCCCTTGACACTAGTGTTTTTTTTTTTAATTTGCTTTCTGATGACTTCCTTTTTTCAACTTAGCATATATTAGTTGTACATGGATGGGGGTTCAATGTGACATTTAAACAAATGCACACAATGATCCCTATCAAGCTTACCTGCCCAGTCACTTCCTTACCCCAGCGGTTCCATTGTTGCATTTTTACACTTGCAGATAAACTACTTCAACATATTCTCCTTTTTGGTTACCCCTCCAGCCCTTTGCTGCTACCCACACCCTCAACAGAGCCTGTTTTACTTTCATGACATGAATTTTTGTTTTGGTATATATTAACAGAACCAAGGGTTTTGTTTTCTCTATGGCATTTCAGAAGTGCCTGTATTTTGATCAGAGTAACTCCCAACCTGCATTTGATCTACAGCTTTCATTGAGCCACTACCACCCAGCTGTACAGAAACTTAATTTTACAAAATCCCATCTGTTCCTGTTTTTATTTTCTGAGCAGTGCTTTTCTTTGATAAATTTATAGTTACAGGTCATTCTTTAATACTTTTGGAGTTGATGGTTGTACAAAGGAAAAGGTCAGTCTCCTATATTATCAACTATCACCTCATATTCGTTATAATGGCTACCTTTTTTTTTCTTTTGCCTGTCCTAGGGATTGAATTCAGGGACTGGGCACTGTCCCTGAGCTGCTTTGTGCCCAAGGCTAGAGCACTACAACTTGAACCACAGTGCCGTGTCTGGCTTTTTTGAGTAGTTTACTGGAGGCAAAACTCTCATAGGGACTTTTCTGCTTGGGCTGACATCAAACTACCCTATTCAGATCTCAGCCTCTGAATAGCTAGGATTATAGGCATGAGCCACTGGCACTTGGCTAAAATGGTTACTTAAAAAAACGGCAAAAAAGAGTTGGTGAAGATGTTAGGAAATTGGAATCTTTGTCAACTGTTGGAGGAGTACAATATGATGTATAGAATGGTTCCTGAAATTTTTCTTTAAAAATCTTAAGATTTTTGAGCCCAAGCCCAGGACTGGCAAAAAAAAAAAAAAAGAATTTCTCAGGTTTATCTGTGTAGGCTGTGTCTCAGATCTTGGCCTCTATAGCTAGGATTTAGGCCTAAGCTGTTGGCACTTGGGTTCTAACAACATTACACAGTGTAGTATAGAAGCAGATACCACCCAGTGTCCATCTTTGGCTCCCAAGCTGGATGGAGGGAGCAATAGGCAGTTATTTAATTGGTTTATAGTTTCAGTTCTGTGGGATGGAAACATTCTAGAGATTTTTTTCACACAATGGTTTGAACTTGCCTAACACTCTAACATTACATTTAAAAATGATTGAGAAATCAAATTTTGTAATGTATACCTCTACAATTTAAAAAACAACTAAGATCAGTTGCTAGGTATAAAACTATATAATAAGTAGAAGTAACTAACAGAGATGCATAGAACAATTATGGAGATGAACCTAAAATTGGCAAAAGATGTAAAAGAAAGATTAAATACCAGGCTGGGAGTTTGGCCTAGTGGTAGAGTGCTTGCCTAGCATGCTCGAAGACCCAGGTTCGACTCCTCAGTACCACATACATTAAAAAAAAAAAAAAAAAAGGTGGAAGTGGTGCTGAGGCTCAGGTGGTAGAGCTCTAGCCTTGAGAAAGTCCAAGTGCTCAGACCCTGAGCTCAAGCCCAAGACTGGTACCAAAAAAACAAAAAAGAAAAAAAAAGGTCAAATACCTGGAGAGATGAACATATTTGTGTTCAGTGAGTAAAGATGTCAGTTTTCTGCCAGATTACTTACAGACTTGATCAGCTTTCATCGGAATCCCCATGGTGTGTGTAATGACAAATTTATTCTAAATTTTTAAGTGAAATGGGTCAAGAATAATTAAGGGGCTCAGAGACTGGTGGCTCCTGCCTGTAATCCTGGCTACTCAGGAGGCTGAGATCTGAGGCTCATGATTTGAAGCCAACCCAGACAGGAAAGTCTCGGAAGCTTTTATTTCCAGTTAGCTACCAAAAAAAAACCCAAACCAAAACAAAAAGCCAGAAATGGAGCTATGGCTCAACTTTGGGCAAAGAGGCTCAAGGACAACAGCCAAGCCCTTAGTCTAAGCCCAGGGATCAGCACCTCCCCCCCCCCAAAAAAAAAGAGTAATGAAGGGGAATTGTCAGAGAAAGATGCCTGTACAACTAACCTGCATGGCTTAGAAGTTGTAGCATCTAAATCACCATGTTCTTTACAGGACAGAAACAGAATTTGCCTACTAGTATTGGCTAAATGATCTTGAGACAGTTGACTAACCATATGGGATAAAACTGAAGTCATTCCTCATATTTATTCAGAAAATTAGTGGTAAACAGATTCCCACTTAAATTTGAAAGGTCAAAACTACAACATTCAATGTGGGAGAGTATCTTTATTTTTTATTTTTATTATTATTATTTTTATTGCCAGTCCTGGGCTTGAGCTTAGGGCCTGAGCACTGTTCTTGGACTTTCTACGTATGTAGTACTGAGGAATTGAACTTGGATCTTCATGCATGCTAGGCAAGCACTCTACCACTAGGCCAAATTCTTGGCCTGAGAATATCCTTGTAACTGTAGTGGAAATTCTTTTTTAAGATTAAAAAGGGCACAAGATATGAAAGGAAAAGCTACTAATTGGGAACGTTCAATACTTAATGACTGTTTATCAAAAACATAGTGCAGAAGCAAACCTCAAAAAGGAATTGTTGCTACGATATAACTTACTTACCTTCTTACCTTCCTTCCTTCCTTCCTTCCTTCCTTCCTTCCTTCCTTCCTTCCTTCCTTCCTTCCTTCCTTCCTTCCTTTCCTTCCTTCCTTCCTTCCTTCCCTTCCTTCCCTCCCTCCCTCCCTCCCTCCCTCCCTCCCTCCCTCCCTCCCTCCCTCCCTCTCTCTCTCTCTCTCTCTCTCTCTCTCTCTCTCTCTCTCTCTCTCTCTCTCTCTCTTTCGCCAGTCCAGGGCTTGACCTCAGGGCCTGAGCACTGTCCTTGTGTTTTCTCAAGGCTAGAGCTCTACCACTTGAACCACAGCACAACTTCTGGCTTTTTCTATGTATGTAGTACCTAGGAATCAAACCCTGGTCTTTGTGCATGCTAAGCAAGCACTCTACCACTAGGCCAAACTCTGATCATGTAGGAGCCTCCAGGGACCAAAGGAAGCAGCATCTGGGGAAAGGATGGGGACAAGGAGGGGAGCCTAAATCAGGAAAGATGTGAATGAAACTTTGTTGGTGCTTTTTTTGTTTTTTTGTTTTTGCCAGTCCTGGGCTTGAGCTCAGGGCCTGAGCACTGTCCTTGGACTTTCTCAAGGCTAGAGCTCTACCACTTGAGCCTCAGCACCACTTCCGGCTTTTTCTATATATGTGGTACCAAGGAATCGAACCCGGGTCTTCATGCATGCTAGGCAAGCACTTTAACCACTAGGCCAAACTCCCAGCCTTTGTTGGTGCTTTTAAATCTTTTTTTTTTTTTTTTTTTTTTTTTTTGCCAGTCCTGGCAAAAACCTCAGGGTCTGAGTACTGACCTTGGGCTTTCTCAAGGCTAGAACTCTACTACTTGAGCCACAGCACCACTTCTGGCTTTTTCATATATGTGTAGTACTGAGGAATTGAACCCTAGTCTTGGTACATGCTAGGCAAGCACTCTACCACTAGGCCAAACTGCCAGCCTCTCACGGGCTTTTGTGCCCAGGGTGGCTTTGAACCATGGTCCTTAGATCTCAGCCTCTTGAATAGCTAGGATTACAGGCTTGAGCCACTGACACCCAGCTAGAAATGTTTTGAGTTAGGCAAATTATGTTAGAGCATTGAAAATGCTGAAAGAAGGTGGGTGCTGGTGGCTCACCTAAGCCTTCTAAACTATATCAAAGTTCATTCCATATCAGAACCAATCCTTGAGATTTTCACAGAAATCACCTATTTATATGTCTAGCCAACTTAATTGAATGTATAACTTTAAAAAATTCAGGTGCTGTCTTTTTTTGTTCTAGTCCTACATTTAGTTAATAATATAGTTCTTAATTTATTATGTATTCCTGTTGTTTTTTATTCCCTCCTCACATGTCAGCTTCTGCTTAATATACTGTAATTACTTGAAATTGACCTTAATGTGTTGATTTTACTTTTATAACCTTAACTTTTTGAGAATTGAAATTGAATTCAATCTTAGATCTTGACTTAAGAAGTGTTTTCAAGAGCATCACATCATGCTGCTAAGAATATTAAGGGATACAAAAGCAATTACTTCAATAGGTATGTGGCTATTTTAGTGCCTCTTATAAAATGTACATTTGAAACTTGTGATTTTTGTGGCTGTTATTTGTTAGGATAGAGCTAAAGTAGTTTTTTTTTGTTTTGTTTTGTTTGTTTTTTTGCCAGTCCTGGGGCTTGAACTTAGGGCCTAAGCACTGTCCTTGGGCTTCCTCAAGGTTCTCTCAAAGCTAGCACTGTACCACTTGAGCCACAGCTCCACTTCTGGCTTTTTCTGTGTATGTGCTACTGAGGAATCAAACCCGGGGTTTTATGCATGGTAGGCAAGCACTCTACCACTAGGCCATGTTCCTAGCGGGCTATCTCATATAGATTGCCTATGTCAGTGACTAGGGAATCGTAGGAATAGCAATAAATTGGGACATTACAGAGATCATAGTTGTACTCTTTAATTATAAAGATAAATTAAGATATTGTTTTCCCCCTACTCCTGGTACTTGAACCTGGGACCTGAGCACTATCCCTGAACTTTTTTTGCTCAATGCTAACACTTTACCACTTGATCCACAGCCCTGCTTCTGGATATTTTGGCTGGGGGAGTAGGGGGTGCAGGGTTAACTGAAGATAAGAATCTTAACAAACTTTTCTGCCCAGGCTGGCTTTGAAGCTTCATCCTCAGATCATAGCCTCCTGAGTAGCTAGGATTACAGGCATGAGGCACCAGTGCCCAGCAGGATGTTCTTTTTAATTTCCTTTGGTTTTCTCCTACTTGAAATAAAAAAAAAAAACATTGATGTGATATTGTTAGGCAAATGCAATTTTGAAAATTCTGTTCAGACAACAATTTTGTTATAAGAACTGCTTCTGGAATGGCAAAGATGAATACAACATGGCTTTTCCTGTCAGGAGTCCTAATCTAACAGAGATAGGAAAATAGGCAATAGTGTAATATGGCAAGTGCAACAAGCAGTGAGAGCCTGGGAAGACATCTCTGCTCTGTTGAGCAGAGAGTATTCATAGAGGAAGGTGACACTTGCAAGCTGGTTTGAGGTGGGAAGAGAACATTTACAGTAAGACAGATTAGAACAGGCATGTAGCAAGCTTCAGAGTGCTAAAGTGGTGTTGTGTATGGGGCAACTGAGTAGCTTATCCTTTGCATTTGTGAGAGGTGAGGGAGAAGAGCCTGATAGGCGTGTGCTCATATGGGATGTGATGGTGCCTCTTTCGAGCTTATTCTCTCAGCCTGAGAAAGATCGAAAGTGGAAGAGATACTGGGCGGCCAGAGGGGAAAAATTCATGACACGCCATAACTTCTTGTTGAGTAGAAGTAGACAGCAATTAGGGGAGAAGTTTAGGACTTCTTGGTTCAGTTTTGTGTGATTGGCAGGAAACTGTGTCATAGCTAGACTTTTCCAGAATCTCATGGTGACTGAGGGCACTATGGAACCAAAATAAGTTTCTGAAGCTAGTGATATTATCCAGTCATTATTACAAACAAATATCAATTAACTTTATCTATTTGGTCTTCCAGGCAAACAGATTTTTGTTTATTTTGTGTAAAATTACTCCAGCAAACAGCATAAAAGCACTAAGTAGTGGCACATACCTGAAATCCCATCACCTGGAAGGTTGAGGCAGAAGGATCCTGCATTGAAGGCCAGTCAAGACTACAAAGAAAGACCGTGTTTCAAAACAAAAACAAAAGTAAATCAAATAGAGATGTGGTATTGATTATGTGGTATTGATGAGGCCTATGGAGGCCAACAGGCTACACTTAACAGGTACACTGGCATGTGTGTATTAGAGATACATTAAAATGAACTAGTTAAACTTTTTTGCAGTAAATATTCTACCAAAATATCAGACAGCATTGTTACTGAAAGAAATTTGGGGACAACATAATCTAGATATAAAGAGCAGCCTTTGAATTGGATCTTTTTTTTGGGGGGGTGGCAATCATAGGGGCTTGAACTCTCTGGCCTAGGCACTGTCCTACGGCTACTGCCCTTCCCCTGGGCCTGGGTGCTGTCCCTCAGCTCTTCAGCTCAAGGCTACTGCCCTACTCCTGAACCACAGTCCCACTTCCTGTCTTCTAGTGATTAATTGGAGATAAGAATCTCTTGGCTTTGTATTACCGGCTGGCTTTGAACCTTGATCCTCAGATTTCAGCCTCCAGAGTAGCTAGGATTACAGGCGTTAGCCACTGCCCGCCTAGCTTTGAATTGGATCTTTAAGGGAGTTGGGGGACATAGTTCAGTGGACAGAATGCTCTAAGTTTGCTCTTGAACATCCTCTTCCCTCCCCCGGCCCCCAAATATGGATAGGGGCTTTAGAAGTAAATGTTCTATGTAACTTATTTATTTTTGTGCATATTTACCATTCAGTCTTTTTTTTTTCCCAGTCCTGGGGCTTGAACTCAGGGCCTGAGCATTGTCCTTGGACTTATTTCTCAAGGCTAGGCTCTACCACTTGAGCCACAGTACCACTCTGGCTTCTCTGTGTATGTGGTACTGAGGAATCGAACCCTGGTCTTCATACATGCTAGGCAAGCACTCTGCCACTAGGCCTAACCCCCGGCCCCTACTATTCAATCCTGCATTGAATAATTTTAGGATTTGGTGCTTCTACCTTCCACACCAGTGTGCTGGTGCACCAACTTTACTTTTGTACCTTTGTACTTTATCATTGAGAATCATAAGTCTGATGCTGACTGCTTTTGTATATGTGTGTATATCTATGTTGTATATCTGCCAATGTAGCCCAGACCCTTAATATAAGTGTTCTGTTGTCTATTTATTTGGGAATAGTGTGACATTTAAGAATGTGACTTAGGGGCCGGGAGTTTGGCCTAGTGGTTAAAGTGCTTGCCTAGCATGCATGAAGACCCAGGTTTGATTCCTCGGTACCACATATAGAAAAAAGCCGGAAATGGTGCTGAGGCTCAAGTGGTAGAGCTCTAGCCTTGAGAAAGTCCACGGACAGTGCTCAGGCCCTGAGCTCAAGCCCAGGACTGGCAAAAAAAAAAAAAAAAAAAAAAAAAAAAAGAATGTGACTTAGGGGGCCGGGAGTTTGGCCTAGTGGTAGAGTGCTTGCCTAGCATGCACGAATACCCAGGTTCAATTCCTCGGTACCACATACATAGCAAAAAGCCAGAAGTGGTGCTGTGGCTCAAGTGGTAGAGGTCTAGCCTTGAGAAAGTCCAAGGATAGTGCTCAGGCCCTTAGCCCAAGCCCAAGACTGGCAAAAAAAAAAAAAAAAGAATGTGACTTAGTTGAGTTGCTGGTATCTTAGTCTTTTAGTATTTTACCAGTCATACTTTAACATCTTGCTAGGAAATGATCTGGAAGTATCAGAAGAAAGAGTTCATGCAAAAGGTAGAGAGAGATATCCAGAAGGGAAGTTAGCATTAATTTGATAATTGGATATCATAATAAAAGCAAGGGAGAAACCACAGAAATGAAGGAGCTATCAGTGTCACTGGGACTGCTGCAGGCTTCTTTCTACAAGACTCAGTTATGTTGATTAGAATGAGATCTGACTTGTGTATGATCTTGACATCAAATTATTTTGTAGGTCTTTATCTTTGTAAGAGTTAATTCTTTATTTCCTTATTTTCTGTTTTGACACAGAAATCCCCTGCAAAGAAGCTGAGCCATGCAATTAGTAAATCTTTGGGGTGTGTACCCTCCAGAGAACCCCCACATCCTGTTTTTCCTGAGCAACCAGAGAAACCACTTGATCTTGCACATATAGTGTAAGTATATGCCTGGATGTGGACGAGACTGGGAATGGGGATCTTGCAAAATTCCTTTGGATCAAAACTTAGTATCATCTAACATGAATGAACTTTCTGGATGTTGTTTTTCTACTGGGGAACCCAGACTTTATAAATATCTACACAGAAAACTAGCTCCTACTTTCTGAAGCCTAACTAGTATAACCGTCTTCAGTAGCATAAATGTACTGAAGACTAATTTTTTAGCTGTTTTGGGGTTGGCTGGGTTGCCTTTTGTGGTTTATGCTTCCTACAAATAAAACTAGTAATTTTTGTGTCTCTCTGTTTCTGTCTCTTTCTCTGTCTCACTCTCATTCTAAATAAAGCAAAACTAGAGGGAACAAAAACAAAAAACAGACACATACCAAAAGGTAAGGAGGAAGAGAAGCAGTCAATAAATGAAAGATAGGCTTTAGTCTCTAACTGTTTCTTCACTGTGAATTAAGTGATGATAATAAGCTTATTCTTCTAGATAAATGTTGGGAGCCAGAGTGGAATCAAACTGTACCTTGGTTTGCATCAGACAATGGCTTTATTGTCTTATTGTTTTCTGGCCTTATTCTGTTTAAATGACCTGAGATTTACCATATGAATGTAACACCTGGAAGTTTCTGGGGTCTCAAGGAGGGAAGAGGCTGGAGTGGAAAATAAACGCGGCAGTCTCGGCAGTCTTTTCCTGGACTGCAGACATCCCGGACCCGGTGTGTCTGTCTCTCTTCTATTTCTTCCTAGTCCTTGCCCCCTATTTCAGGAACCCCAATCTGCGAACCCTGGTTTGCTGCTGGCTGGCCCCGGCAGATAAAGCTGGCAAATTTGGGATTATTAGTCTTTAACAGGTGTGTGGAAGCTTTTTATTTAGTTCACTTTCTTTTCCCTGCCTAATGCAACATAGTTTGATGACATGAGGTATTTTAATATTTTCTTTCTTTTCTTTCTAATTCAAAAACACTTCTCCCCCTTGGTCTGAGACTAAGTCTCAGACCTTTTTGCTCTACCAAGTAAGCCATCCCTTCAACCCTTCAAAAGCACTTTTATCTTTATTAAAAATCATATATGCATGGTAACTACATATTCTGTAATTCAGAAAAACTTATAATAAATGCAGCACATATTGCTATACTTATATTTGTGTCTGGGTTTTAGATCCAATCATTGCCTCCATAATGCTAAGTTATTATGAGATTAATGTTATTTCTTATCAGTTTTAGACATTGAATGTACTAGACCAAATTCTTTTTTTTTCATCTTTTCCTCTTCATTTCTTTTTTTTCTTCATATATTTTTTATTGTAATTAATAGAAGGGTTACATGATATTTGCCAGATAGATGGTGCATTAATTCCCATACATTGATATCCTTTCACATTAGACCAAATTCATTTTTAACTCATATGTATCAACCCATTCCAAGTTTTTTTGTTTTATTTTGTTTTGTTTGCCAATCCTGGGGCTCGAACTCAGGGCCTGGGCACTGTCCTTGGGCTTTTTCAAAGTTAGTTCTTTACCATTTGAGCCTTAGCACAACATCCAGCCTTTTCTGTGTATAGTACCTAGGAATTGAACCCAGAGCTTCATGTGTGCTAGGTGAACACTCTACCACTAGGCCACACTCCTGGCTTCTATTCCAGGTTTTTTTGTTTTGTGGGTCATGGGGCTTGAACTCTTGGCCTGGGTACCGTCTATGAGCTCTTCAGCTCAAGTCTATTGCCCTGCCCCTGGGCTTGGACATTTTTCCCTGAGCTCTTCAGCTCAAGGCTACCACCCTACACCTAGAGTCACAGCCCCATTTCCTATTTTCTAGTGATTAATTGGAGATAAGAGTCTTACATTCTTTAGTATCCTGGCTAGCTTTGAACTGCTTCCTGAGTAGCTAGGATTACAGGCATGAGCCACTGCATAGGCTAAAAAAGAGACTTTTTATGTTGGAGATTCATTTATTTATTTATGAAATTTAAAGATCAAATCATAGAGAATTGACAGCTTTATAATATTAAATTTTCCATTCCACAAATATGTCATATCTTTCCATTTACCTAACTAACCTTTTATGCCTTTGAGTAAAATTTTTGTTTTTGTTTTTTGCCAGTCCTGGGGACTGAATTCAGGGCCTGAGCACTGTCCTTGGGCTTTGTCAAGTCTAGAGCTCTACCACTTGAGCCATAGCACCGCTTCCAACTTTTCTATGTATGTAGTACCAAGGAATTGAACCTGGGTCTTCATGCATGCTAGGCAAGCATTCTTATCACTAGGCTAAACTCCCAGCCCCTTGAGTAAAGTTTTATTGTTTGACTTAGAAAGTTTTTGTTGTTGTTGTTGTTGGATCAATTCTTTTGTGTTTGGAACAGTTTCTCACTATGAAGTCAAAGCTTGCCTCAAACTTGAGGTTAAGTTAATATTTATTTGAATAGCTGATTGGTTGAATCACAGAAGATAATAAGGTAGAAAATTAAATTAAAAAAAAAAACATCAAGTTGGCATGGTGGCTCATGCCTGTAATCCTAGCTACTCGGGAGGCTGAGATCTGAGGATTGATGTTCAAAGCCAGCCCAGGCACAAAGAACCCAAGACTCCTATCTCCAATAATCACTAGAAAAGGGGAAAAGGGGCTGTGGCTCAAGGTAGGGCCTGTAGCCTTGAGCAAAGAGCTCAGGGACAATGCCCAGGCCCAGGGATAGGGTGGTAGCCTTGAGCTGAAGAGCTCAGGTACAGCACCCAGGCCCAGAGTTCAAGCCCCATGTACCCCACACACAAAAAAATTACCAGACTTCAGTTTACCTTTCTTAGAAATGGTGTTAATAAAGTGTGGACTGCCTCAAGATGCTGTTTAAAGGTAATATACATAAAAATGTTTCTAAGAAACTCACATGTCATATCATACATAACTTCTAAAAGTTTTAAGGTCTTTTCCTCAAAATAAGATAATTCACATCATGAAAATGTAAGTTCTACAAAGGCTGGAACTTTGGCTGCTCATCCATAGAATTTCAAGTACTGCGCCTAGCTCCTAGAGCATGATAGGCACTTAAAATATGTTGAATGGACGAATGAATGATACTTTAGATAATAACTTCTACACTTATTTTTATGTGTGTTTTCCTCTCCTTTTATGTAATTTTTGTCTCTGTACTTCCCTAAAGCCTCCACTAGATGTCAGGCATAATTCCTTAGGTTCTTTCTGCTGGAGTTGACACTATTGTACAAACACAATCTCAAACCTTGTGTTCAGAATAAAACCAATTCACGTTTTAGCACTTTAGCAAGCTTTCTTCTAAGTTTCTGAGAGAAAGTAGTTGCTTCTTTTGTTCAAAACATTTTTATACATCTTTTAGCTCTTAATGTCTCTGTTAGACTTTTTTTGCTCTTATAATTTAAACTGTTCATTATTTCTTGGGGTTTAATTCTCCAATCACATAGTCCATAAGCCTGATTTCTTTGATTTGCTTTATATTTGTTTGTGGTTATTTGTGAGAGAAAACAGAACTTGCTGGTGTTAGCTCCGTTGTCTGTATTCTTAAGTTCTAGCAAGAAAACACAGGACCTGGCCCTCAAGGCATCCTTGAGATTTATCTAGTCTCTTTACAGGATTTGACTGTTTGAGTGTCAGTTTATCATGTGTTCTTTTTTTTCCCCTCCCCAAATACTTTTTGTTTGTTAGTTGGTTGGTTGGTCTTGGGGCATAAACTCTTGGAGGAGCTCTTCAGCTCAAGGCTACCACCCTACTCCCTTGAGCCACAGCCCCACTTCCAGTTTTCTAGTGGTTAATTGCAGATAAGAATCTCAGGACTTTAGTGCCCTGGCTGGTTTTGAATGGTGATCTTCAGATCTCAGCTTCCGGATTAGGAAGGATTACAAGTGTGAGCTGCCGTGCCATGCCAGGCCTGACTTCCCAAAAACACTTCTGTATATTTATTTTAAAGTGTATATTTAGGGAAATGGCTGAGAAAATCTATAAAAATATTTATATGGCTCCTTTAAAGATCTCACTTTACCATAAAAAATATACTCCAAAGAACTGAAGAGCTCATTGCCCAGAGTTCAAGACCCACAATCAGAAAAAAATGCAAATTCTTGCATTCCTTTTTCTGAATGCTCATCGTCTTTGATGTCCTAGTCCACCCAAGGGGAAAAGGTTCCTTGGTATCTTCTGCTGGATATCTCCGGCTTGTTTGTTGCCTAGAACTGATCTTCCTCTTTGTGAAATAACTTTGTTGTTTGTTTTGTGCTTTTATGTGCATATAAATACATGATTCAAACAGCTATGCCAGTGTTCTCCATACTCTGCAGCAAAACAGACTTAACCAAGACAATTGAAAAATGCTATTGTTTAAATTCTAAAAATATAGTTAAAGCATTTCTTTAGTGTTGTTCTTAGTCCCTCTTAACTGCTCTACTTAATACTTAGGGTCTGTATACATTACTTTAATCTGAAGAATATGTTGTCTCTCCCCCTCCCCCCTGTACTAATGTAAAAAAAATATTTTAGAATTTTAAAAATAGGCTTTAAACACTAGAGCTTTTGGTGCTTGGGAACTCATGTAATAAAATAAATCTGCCTATCTTGGTCTTATTTGCCATGACTTAAAGTGGATCAGGAGACATCTTCAGAGTGGGAATCATGTAAGACCATTTGTAATACAGGTCTGACTTTTTTTGCATGTAGCTTAGTTATTGAAGCTTTTTCTTTATGTGTGACTCTTTTTTGTTGTTGTTGTTGTTGGTTGTGGGGCTTGAACTCTGGGCCTGGATGCTCTTTAGCTCAAGGTCTACTGCCCTACCCCTTGAGCCACAGCGCCACTTCTGGTTTTCTGGTGGTTAATTGGAGATAAGAGTCTCACAGACTTTAGTTTCTGGACTGGCTTTGAATCTTGATCTTCAGATCTCAGCCTCCTGAATAGCTAGTAGCCAGCATTACAGGTGTGTGTGACATTTGCTTTGAAATACCGGAAGAGTTTGAAGTTAGAAATGGCGTTTGTGGCTGTCTGTGCATTGTTCTGAACCAGAACATTTACCTGATGTTTGCAACTTTGTTTTAAAGCCATGTTTGTTCATTTCAAAGAGTTATTGGATTTATTGTATTCCCAAACAAATCGTCAGATTCAGCAAAATTTACAATGCCGCCAGGCTTCTGTATTTGTGTGTTACACCAGGGCTTTTGGCTGGTGTAGGTGGAGTCTCTGCTGAGGACACACTGGTCTTTTCTTAGTGTGCTAGGTGGATCTGATGTACTGATCACTTCAGAGAGGAGCTGAGTCTTGAGTCTGAACCTATTAGGAAGGTTATAATTTTAGCTGTTTCTGATGGATAATACTGTATTTTTATTCTTAGTGTTTTTTCATAATTCTCTGCTGTTAACTCTGTGTCATATTTTCTTGTAGCAATTTTGCAGATGATATCCTGGGTGACATAATCTGCTCACCAATGATCAACCCATCAGACACCTGAAATCCCAAGCCGGTATCATTTGCCTTCTGGGGAAAGAACAGATAATTTTTTAATTGTTCTGCTCATACAGCAGATAGTGTGATACTTAGGTTACTACTTCTGCCTTCACTTTGCTAGGACAATGTGGGAGATAGATCATCCGAGGAATATGGTATCCCTTAATGCCATCAGATACAGTAGGTCTGCACTGGGTGTTGACCATTTCAGGATGGAGGACCCTAAATTATTCATTTCTAAGCTTGGCAGTACTACTACTAGCATTGGAAGTGTCCCTGTCCAGAAGTGAAAGAGCACAGAGAGGATCATACTTCATCTACAATAATCTGAGAAATAGGATAGGATTTTGCCCAATTATATGTATATGTTGATGTGGGAGAAACACGCATGTACCTGAAAATAGATATGTAATATGTATGTAGGGGGTGTATGTGTGTGAGCATGTGTGCAGCAGAGAGGAATGGTTATGTGAGCAGCAGTTACAGTGATTGACTTGTGTGCAGTAAGGAGATCCTGCATTATTTAATACAACAACACTTGGCTTAATCCTAGGAGGGTAATTGTTTACAAGTTGCTGTAACTCTGCTCTTCTGAGTTCTACCCTGCCCTTGGAATCTTCTCATCCTGTCTGCCACTGCACTACCACAGAGCACTTTGCTTTTAAATTCTAAATCTCATGTGGCCCTAAATCCTCATCCCTTTGTTGTTTTTATTTTTATTGTATAAAAAACATATACCAGAGGGCCGGGAGTTTGGCCTAGTGGTAGAGTGCTTGCCTAGCATGCACGAAGACCTGGGTTCAATTCCTTGGTACCACATACTTAAAAAAAGCCAGAAGTGGTGCTGAGGCTCAAGTGGTAGAGCTCTAGCCTTGAGAAAAATCCAAGGACAGTTCTCAGGCCCTCACCTAAGCCCAAGACTGGCAAAAAAAAAAAACCCAAAACATATACCAGGTTAGACATTGGTGGCTTATGTCTATAATCCTGGCTACTCAG
The DNA here is from genome assembly GCF_031878675.1 of Megascapheus bottae. NCBI lineage: Eukaryota > Metazoa > Chordata > Mammalia > Rodentia > Geomyidae > Megascapheus > Megascapheus bottae. The sequence goes on from NC_143515.1 coordinate 67,524,030, forward strand.
GAGACTGAGATTTGAGAATCACAACTCAGTTGGCAAAGTCTGTGAAAATCTTTCTCCAAGAAACTAACCCCCCCCCAAAAAAAAAAAAAGAAAAGAAAAAAAGCCACAAGTGGAGATGTGGCTCAAATGGTCGAGAGCCACCTTGAGAACCACCTTGAGCAAAAGAAGCTCAGAGACAGAACCTAGGCATACACACACACACACACACACACACACACACACACACACACTCTCACACACCAGATGCAGTGGCTCATGCCAGTAATCTTAGCTATTTAAGAGGCTGAGGTCTGAGGATTGCAGCTCAAAGCCAGCCTGGGCAGGAAAGTCTGTAAGGTTCTATCTCTACTTAATCACCAGAAATTAGAAGTGAAGATGTGGCTCAAGTAGGAATTGTTTGTGTATGTGTATGTGTGTAATATAATTTAATAATATAATTATATATAATATATAAATATCAAAAATTATATTAATTGTCTTAGTGCATTAATATAATTACAATATAATTGTATGAATAATTGTACAATTACATATAAATAAATACGACATTTAGCCACATTTTAGCATGTCGTTCAAAAATGTTAGGTGTAATCACATTGTTGTGAAACAGATTTCCAGAATTTATTTCACAAATATAAAACTATTCTCATTTTAAAATATGCCCTTTCCTTACTTTCCATAACTACCATTCTTTCTATGAAGTTGCCTACTTTAGATAGCTCACAGAAATGGAACCATGTGCATTTGTTGTCTGTGTCTTGCCTGAGTCTAGTGTACAATGTTCTCCTCAACGTTTATCTATGTTACAGCACATAACAGGATTTGCTTTCTTTTTTTTCTTTTTTCTTCCAGTGTGGGGCTTGAAGGCAGCGCCTGGGCACTATCTCTTGGCTGCTTTTGCTCAAGGCTAGCACTCTACCACTTGAGCCACACACCACTTCTGGCTTTCTCTGTTTATGTGGTACTAAGGAATCAAACCAAGGACTTCGTGCCTATTAGGCAATCACTCTACCACTAAGCCACATTCCCAGTCTTCTTTCCTTCTTAAGATAGAATAATATATTCCATTGTATATATTCATTTTGGTTTTCCTTCTGTTAGTGAGCACTTGAGTTGTGTTGCTTCTCTCTTGACTGTTTGGAATAGTGTGCTATAAGAATGGGTGTGCAGATAATCTCTTTAAGACTCTGCTTGTAGTGGTTCATACCTATAATCCTAGCCCAGGATTGTAAAGGAAGGTGTTGAGTCAAGATCCCAGGTTCTGGGGGCCAGGAGATTGGCCGAGTATTACAGTGCTTGCCTAGCATGCACAAAGACCCAGGTTTCAGTCCTTGGTATCACATACATAGAGAAGGCAGAAGTGGTGCTGTGGCTCATGTGGTAGAGTACTAACTTTGAGGAACACCCAAGAGGTCCTGAGTTCAGTCCTCGGGACTGGCAAAAAAAAAAAAAACAACAAAAAACCTCAGGTTCTGGTCTAGCCTGGGCTACATAAACAAAATGTCTCAAAAATAAAACATCTTTTTCAATATGTAGTAGGTTTTTTTTTTTTTTTTTTTGGCCAGTCCTGGGCTTGAGCTCAGGGCCTGAGCACCACTTCCGGCTTTTTTCTTCTATGTATGTGGTACCAAGGAATCGAACCCGGGTCTTTATGCACGCTAAGCAAGCACTTTAACCACTAGGCCAAACTCCCGGCCCCAATATGTAGTAGTTTTTTAAAAATTGTTTTTGGTGATACAGAGATTTGAACATGGCCTTGTGCTCGGTAAGCAGGCCTCTACCACTTGAACCATGGCCTCAGTCTATTTCTATTTTCTGAGGAGTCTCCATACTGCTTTTTTCATAGAGGTTGTACCATTTTATCATCCTGTCAACAGCACACAAATGTTCCATTTACTCCACATCCTCCCCAGTACTTCCTTTATGTAGTCATGTCTTATTTTCATAGTAGCCATTAACATGGATGTGAAATCATATCTCATTATGACTTTGATTTGTCTTGACTTTTTTGTGATCGCTTTTATTGAAGTCTAATTTATGTACCATAAAATTTTCTCACTGTGACATCTAAAATACTTTTGCTAAATTTATACAATTTTGTAACCAGAGCTTCTGTCTAGTTTTAGAAAAATCCATCCTTTTATATCCCTTTGTAGTAAATCTCAGCTCCTACCTCCAGTCCCAGACAATCACCAAACTACAATAGTTACCCCTTGTCCACAGAGGGTGTGGTAAGAGACTATGTGGGTGCCTGGGACTGTATATTATGCCAAACCTTGTATACACATTCATTTCTGACAGTTGTTTTGTTTTGTTTTTGTGGGTCATGGGCTTAAATTTGGCCTGGGCACATTTGGTTTCCTCCCTACCCCTGGGCCTGGGCATTGTCCCTGAGCTCGTCAGCTCTAGGCTGCCACCCTACCCTTGAGCCAAGCCCCACTTCCTATTTTCTAGAGGTTAATTAGACATAAGAGTCTCAGGTCTTTTGTGCCTGGATTGGCTTTGAACCTTGATCCTCAGATCTCATTCTCCTGAGTAGCTGGGATTGCCAAAATGAGCCACCACACCTGACTGATAATTTCATTTATAACTAGGAGATCAACAGAAACTAACAGTAAAATCGATCAATTAGAACAAAATAGTGTAACAAAAGTGAATTATTAAATTATGAGTCATTTATTTCTATTTATTTTCATCTAATGTTTTCTAATCTTGTGTAACTAAAATAAAGCATAAAGGGAGGAATGGGTTGTTTCTATGCTTTAGGTTTTTCTTGATGATTTTGAGAGAATCATACAGTGTGTTTCTAGTTTCTAGTTGTTTTTTTGTTTTGTTTTGTTTTTTTTTTTTTAGTTTGGACTGTTGAGGTTTATCCATGCTCTTTTAAGTAAAATAGTTTGTTTTTTTGCTGGTCCTAAAGCTTGAACTCAGGGCCTGTATACTGTCTCTGACCTTTTTTGTTCAAGGTTAACTCTACCACTTGATACACAGCTCCACTTTGGCTTTTATAAGATTAACAGGAGATAAGAACCTCACAGCCTGCTGCCCACGTGGTTTTCAAGCTAACAGCTGAAATCACTGGCATGAGCCACTGGCGTCCAACTCCAGATAGGTTTTTAAAAATCAGACAGGTTGATGGCTCACACCTGTATGCCCAGCTACTCAGGAGGCAGAGATCCGAGGATTGTGGTTTGAAACTAGTCTGTTCAGGAAAGTCCTTGAGACTCTTAACTCCAATTAACTATTAAAAGGCCAAAGCAGAGGTGTGGTTCAAGTGGAAGAGCATCTGTGTAGCATGCATGAGGCTCCCTATCATCAAAAAATAAAAAATAAAAGGAAAAACCAAGTGAGAACAAGAGGCCTGAGTTCAAATCCCAGTACCATCACACATAAAAAAATCTTTTTATGCCACCCAGAATGGCCTTGAACTCATTATCTTCCTTTCTAATCCTCCTGAGTGCTAGGATTATGTGTGTACCACCCACTGAGGTTTGAATATGAATTCTTGGTCAGTTATATTTGTCTTTATGCCTTTTCATTTTTAATGATCTTTGAAAAATAAGTTGTGAATTATGAGGAAGCCTAATTTCTGATTTTTTGTTTTTGAGTGTTAAGAAATCTTTATCTAAGGCAAAAACAAAGTTCAACAAAATGAACACCAGGGAGCCGGTACTTGAAAGAGGCGGCATGGGGTGAGGAAGAAAGGGGTAGATGAATGAAGAGGAAAAGAGGAGGAGAATGCAGCCAAGAATTCAATGTAGCAGGGCAGTGGTGGTTTACACTTGTAATCTTAGCTACTCAGGAGGCTGAGATTTGAGGATTGAGGTTAAAAGCAACCCAGGCAGGAAAGGTTTTGAGACTTGTCTAACTATTCATCAGAAAACTGGAAGTGGTGTTGTAGCTCAAAGTGGTAGAATGCTAGCCTTGAGGGAAAAGCTTCTGGTATAGCACCCAGGCCTTGAGTTCAAGCCCCATGACTGACACCCGCCCCCCCTAAAAATTTAATATATACTACCTACAAAATTAAAACAAGTGAGGGAAGATAGGACTCCCAGTAGAGTACTGCTTCCTCCTTGATGGTTGTACTGAGTGTAGTGTAGACTTCTGTTTCTAGAAGACTCTAAGCCTCTGCTTTGTTGTTTCAGGGGCTAGGAGTGTATGTACATCCTTAGTTCCTGCAAAACCCTAGGTATTGGTAGGACTAAACTTTACGGATTTCTGCTTCTGCAATGTGAAGCACAGTTGTAAATTCAAGTTGAACTGTATGAAAGGAAGCAGCTTTTCCTGAAGTTCTTCTCTTCAGGGCTACATTATAGCACCCTTGATTGTTTCTACCACATGAGTTTGCTCCTCTTACTAAAGCTTTGGAAGACAACTGAAGAGAGGTGGCTCAGGTTGTTAGTCTGTATTCTTTATGAGCTTCTGTCGTGAAGCCGTCTTTTACTACTTGAAAAGATCAGTAAGGTCATAATAAGGATCTCCTGTGATACAAAGCAGCCCTTTTCTTTTTCTGGTCTTTTTGGGGGGAGGGGGTGTGAGGGGGTGGGGCTCCAGTCTCAGGGCTTGAACTCAGGGCCTGGGCACTGTCCCTGAGCCAGAGTTCAAGTCCCACGACCAACAAAACAAAAAAAAAATAATTTTTTTTCTAGGGCTTGAACTGAAGGCCTGGGTGCTGTCCTTGAGCTTTTGTGCAAACACAACCTTTCTGGATACTAAAAAATCTAAATCTGTTAGGCACTAGTGGCTCACACTGGTTAGTAATCATAACTACTTAGGAGGCTGAGATCTGAGAACTGGGGTTCAAAGCTAGCACAGGAAGAAAAGTGCATGAGACTCTTTATCTTCAATAAATTACCATAAAGCTGGAAGCAGAGCTGTGGCTCAAATAATAGAGCACTAGCCTTGAGCAAAAGAAGCTTTCAGAAATAAAACCAGCATGAATTGAAAGCATAAAAGCACTTACTAATATTATAATACATTCATTTTGAACATAAATTAAGTAAGTATAAATGAATGGTATGATGCTACACAAAATACATACATTGAGCATCTTTCATGCTTCCACATAGATTTATGATATTAATATTACGCTTATCTGATTGCGAGGGCATTCTGAATTATAATCTCTTTATTTCAGAATCCTGCTCATATTCACCAAATTGTCAGGTAGGAAGCATAAACATCTGACTCTGAGAAAGTTGGCATTTAAGTGTATACCACAATTAATTATAAATAACCAAGGCCCAAATGAGAACTTCCTCACCACAAACTTATCATCGCCATGGGTTTGAAACCACTATTTATAGCATAGTTTCAGCCTGAAAATTGAAACTCAAAAATAGGATTTATTGATGGGTCCCAGAAACAATTCAGAACCAAACCTATATTGTCTGTGGAGGTAAACCGCTAAAAACCTAAGTCAGATAATTCCCACAGATAAAGTCGAGGCAACAGATAACCGTGAATGGCCTCAGGCAGATAGCAGTAGAGGTAATGAGAAATGACTGATGCATAATCCTTGGATACATCTGGGCTGATATGTTTGCAAACAGATTGGACTTGGGCTTAGCAAAAGAAGTCACTTAGGGGGGCCAGGAGTTTGGCCTAGTGGTTAAAGTACTTGCCTAGCATGCATGAAGACCCGGGTTTGATTCCTCGGTACCACATACATAGAAAAAAGCCGGAAGTGGTGCTCAGGCTCAAGTGGTAGAGCTCTAGCCTTGAGAAAGTCCAAGGACAGTGCTCAAGCCCTGAGCTCAAGCCCAGGACTGGCAAAAAAAAAAAAAAAGGTCACTTAGTTTGAAAAACTAAAAGGATGGAGATGCTGATTACTGTAGGTAGCATAACTCTATTGATGGAGATCTCTATCTAAATGAAGATATCAGGCATTTCTGTAAGCCTGAGGATGATCATGGAGTACATATGCTTTGGAAATAGAAATTTGGGAATAGGCATTTTGATAGGGAAAAAAACGCACAGTTACTAGTATCTTATTTTTCTAGATGAAATTTTAGCAATTATTTTCTAAAGTATACTGTTAAGGCACTGAAAAAAAAAAGAAAATATCTGAGACTTTGTTCTTTGGTGCTCTCTGAACATGTAAATTTTGGTCAGAGGTGGGGTATTTTTTTGCCAGTCCTGGGCTTGGGCTCAGGACCTGAGCTTTGTCTTTGAGTTTTCTCAAGGCTAGAGCTCTAACACTTGAGCCACAAACACCACTTCTGGCATTTTTTCTTTGTATGTGGTACCGAGGAATCAAACCCGGGTCTTCGTGGATGCTAGGCAAGCACTCTACCACTAGGCCAAAGTCCTAGCCCCAGAGGTGGTATTCTTTATGATAGTGATTTTGGTTTTTTTGGTAGAGATTTTCGTTATTTTATTGTCTGGGTAATGTATAGAGGAGATACAATTACAGTCATCAGGTAGTAGGTGCATTACTTTTCACACATTGATACCCCTTCTCATGTTTTTGTCCCTATTTCCCTCTCCCACCCAAGAAATTTCTTTGATGGCTTAGTATTTGAAAAGGTTTTTCAAAATGTTCTCTGTGTGCTGAAAAATATATTAAGTTCAGGTTCCCATTACATCAGGCTTATCTGTGATGTATGCAGAAAAGATTCAATTCAATTTTAAATTAAAAATGCAGGGCCAGGAGTGTGGCCTAGTGGTAGAGTGCTTGCCTAGCATGCTTGAAGCCCTGGATTCAGTTCCTTGGTACCACATACATAGAAAAAAATGGAAGTGGTGCTATGGCTTCAACGGTATAGCACTAGTCTTGAAAACACCCAAGGACAGTGCTCAGGCCCAGAGTTCTAGCCTCTGAACTGGCAAAAATAAATAAATAAATAAATTTAAAAAATAAGAATGTATAGCTGGATGCCGGTGCCTTGTGCTTGTAATACTAGATACTTAGAAGGCTGAGATCTGAGAATCATGGTTCAAAGCCAGCCTGGGCAGGAAAGTCTGTGAGACTCTTATCTCCAATTAACTACCGGTAAACCAGAAGTAGCTCTTCAGGGACAGCACCTAGGTTCACAGTTTAAGCCTCATGTCTGACAAAAAAAAATTGAAAAATTTTAAAATGCATGTAATAGTTATATGGTAATGTGGCAGCTGGCATAATATAATAGAAGACTTGTAAATTTTTTATTAAAGGCATTAGACACAAAGAGCAGCTTTCATGTATTTCATACAGAAATGAAGATGACATCCTCTGGGTATTTGCATGCTGACCCAGAGAACTTTTGGTGACAGTGGAGACACTGATGTCACAGACATAAAGATTTTGGAGGACACTAAATTGTGAAACTGAAAAGGCTGAATCTAACAATTTTATGGCTTTAAAGAGCATTAGTTGCAATAGAAGGAGAGAAATGGGATATGATAGATGTGTAAGTGGTGACAAGTTTTTCCTGGGCTTGAGCTCAGGGCCTGAGCACTGCCCTTGGACTTTCTCAAGGCTAGAGCTCTACCACTTGAGCCTCAGCACCACTTCTGGCTTTTTTCTATGTATGTGGTATGGAGGAATTGAACCTAGGCCTTCTTGCATGCTAAGCAAGCATTCTACCACTAGGCCAAACTCCTGGCCAAGTTTTCGGGTATTTTTTTTTCTTCCTAAAACTATAGGAAGCCAGATATGGTGGCTCACGCCTGTAATCCTAGCTACTCAGAAGGCTGAGATCTGAGGATCAAGGTTCAAAGCCAGTCAGGCACAAAAGGACCTGAGATTCTTACCTCCAGTTAACCTCTAAAAAAACGGGAAGTGGAGCTTGGCTCAAGAGTAAGGTGATTGCCTTGAGCTGAAGAGCTCAGGGACAGTGTCCAGGCTGAGTTCTAGCAAAAAATAAATAATAATAAAAATAAAAAAAATTGCTGGTCATTCCACAAGTTCACCACCATCAATAGCAATGACACCTTAGTGTCCCTTGTAACATGTCATGAAAGTACTATCAGCCCTCTGTGTACAACAGGGTTCTTTACCTGGCTGCCAATGTGTCTGTGTATTGGTTCTTCACTAGGGATGGGAGAAATAGGGTTGAGAGGCTAGTCAGGCCACAGTGACAGCTGTGTGTGTGTGTGTGTGTGTGTGTGTGTGTGTGTGTGTGTGTGTGTGTGAGAGAGAGAGAGAGAGAGAGAGAGAGAGAGAGAGAGAGAGAGATGAAATGAGCTCATAGTATTGGTAGATACCAAAGTAGACCGTGGCCTAGGAAGGCCTCATTATCTATTGGTCAGTCTTTCCATAGTATTTATCCTTAACTAGCTTTTTATTTTTTCAGAGCTAATAATTTCAGATATTAATTAGATATTTCTGCATCACTTGAGACACTAATGGATAATTCAGTGTGCCTGTTTGATAGTCGTGTTGTTTTGTTGGCAGTGGTAGATATTGAATGGGCATATATTTGAACAAAATGCAAACTAACCTATCTTGAAATAAGTTTGTAGTGTTTGGAATTAGAAATTTTGTATCCTCCAACTTTCTCTTCTAGAAGTTGGTTTGGGTGTTCTTTGTTCCTTGCTTTTCCATATGAATTTAGAATTAGCTCATCTATTTCTGTCATTTTCATAGGGATGCATTGAATCCATGTCATTAGAGGGGAGTTTTACTATCTTAATGACTGTAGGTCTTCTGATCCATGATTATGATGAGTCTTTTTCTTTTAGTTAGCTTGTCTTTAGTTTCTTTCAATGATGTTTTATGGTTATCAGTATACATGTCTTTCATTTGGCTAGGTTCTGGGCATTTTATTCTTTTTGCTCTTCTTGTAAATGAAGTTGTTTTTTGTTTTTTTTGTTTGTTTGTTTTTTTTGCCAGTCCTGGGCTTGAGCTCAGGGCCTGAGCACTGTCCTTGGACTTTCTCAAGGCTAGAGCTCTACCACTTGAGCCTGAACACCACTTCCGGCTTTTTTCTATGTATGTGGTACCGAGGAATCGAACCTGGGTCTTCATGCATGCTAGGCAAGCACTTTAACCACTAGGCCAAACTCCCGGCCCGAAGTTTTTTTTTTTAAAGAATTTATTAACGTTGATTTTTACATCGTATTTTAAATGACAAGTTTAACATAGAAGTGTTCAAGGAGGGAATCTCTATTTACAATCACTGGGACTTAGTATTTAGAACCTAATCACAATTAGGCTACGAGTTTGTATATCATAGAAACATATTAATTTATGAAATAAAACATTATGTCTATAGAGTCATAGGTTTTTAAGTCTATATAGTTATGTTTATATTTCCAGTACCATTTCCATAGCATTGGGTATGCAGTTATTGAGTCCTCGCTCTTGTACTCTTTGGATTTAATAGCCACATATTAAGGAGACCGTGCGCCTTTTGTTCCTTTGGTCTTGACTTGTCTCACTCAACATGATTTGCTCTAGATTCATCCACTTCCCTGCGAATGTCATTATTTCATCTTGTCTGTTGGCTATGTAGAATTCCATTGTGTATATATACCACGTTTTCTGTATCCATTCATCTACGAAGTTGTTTTTTTATTTTCCAAGTGTTTCACTGCTAATTCGTAGAAATACAGCTGACTTTGTATGTGTGATCTTGTGTCCTGAAACAGTGTTGAAGGTTAGCTGTAATGGTCCTTTTGTGTGCCTCTGTGTGTGTTGTTGTTGTTTTGTTTGGGCTAGTCCTGGAGCTTGAACTCAGGGTCTGGACACTGTCCTTGGTCACTTTTTGCTCAAGGCTAGTGGTCTGCCACTTGAACCACAGCACCACTTCCGGCTTTTTCTGTGTATGTGATACTGAGGAATTTAACCCAGGGCTTCGTGCAAGCTAGGTGAGCATTCTACCACTAGGCCACACTCCCAGCCTGTGTGGATTTTTTTTTTTTTGGCCAGTCCTCTGCTTAAGCTCAGGGCCTGAGCAATGTCCTTGGACAATGTCCTCTACCACTTGAGCCTCAGCACCACTTCTGGCTTTTTTTTTTTTCTATGTGCATGGTACCAAGGAATTGAACCGGGGTCTTTGTACATGCTAGGCAAGCACTCTTACCATTAGGCCAAAATCCCTGCCCCTGTGTGGATTTTTTAACCAAGATTTTTATATGGATGAGAGCATGTTCTCTGTAAACAGATAGTTTTAACTCTTTCTGTACAGCTGGATATATTATTTTTATTATGATTGTTGTGGTGCAGCCTCTTTTATTTTTTTCCCCTTGAGCCTGAATCTTATCTTTTGGCCCCGTTGCCTTAAATTTGTGATCCTTCTGCTTCTACTTCACAAGTCCTGAGTATTGCAGGCTTGTGCTACCATATCTGGCCCTAAGATGGATTTAATAGGCCTACTTGGACCTGATGTGTTCAGTACATGTGAGCAGGGCTTCTGTTTCCAGATTTGCTGGTATTTGCTCCTATTTAGTCATTATGCCTTCTCTTACTCAAAGGTTTCTCACCATCACAAGTGACCTGTCTGCTATCCTCCTTTGAATTCCCTGTCTAGACATTTGTCCCATTTAAAATTCAGTTCAAGCAAGCCCTTGACCAATGGGCACTTTTGGATTTCATCCAGGATGTTTTTTGAAGTAGATGAGAGTAGTAAGTAGAATCATAAACTTTCAGAAATGAGTGGGGCTTAATTGTTATTGAACAAGTCGTGCTGTTTCCTCACCCTGTTCTCGTCATGGTTTGGATGTGCACCATGACTACAGTGGACTACTGAGATTGTCTGCTCTTGAATAAGACCAGTCAACCAATAAGCTCTAGTTACATACAGTGGCAAAATGTGCTAAGTGCTGTGAAAGAAAACCATAGGATATCCTGAGCGAAGGTAGCAGGAGCTTCCCATTTCAATTGGGCAGTTAGGAAAGGGTTGTCAAATGTGTGTGTGTGTGTGTGTTATGCGCACGTGTGCATGTGTATTCGCGCCAACCAGTACGGGGGCTTGAACTTAAGACTTGGGCTCTGTTCCTGACCTTTTCCACTCAGCAGCACTTTAGCACTTAAGCCACAGCTCCACTTGTGATTTTTTGTGCAGTATTGGAAGATAAAAAATTTTAAGGACTTTCCTGCCCAAGTTTTGCTTTGCCTCAACTTTTTAGATCTCAGCTTCCTGAGTTGCTAGGATTAAAAGCATGAGCTATCAGCAACCGGTAGAGTTGTCAAACTTTTTTTTTTTTTAAGTAGTGGAATATTTTATTCATCTAAACTTTTCCATGGAGTAGAGGTAGAGCTCTGATGAAGAGCATGCCCTGGTCTGTTCTCTACCCTGGTAACTGACAGCATCTTGTGGCATAGTCAGTTGGTGGATTTCACTATGCTGTTATGAGATTTATTGTCCTTCAATCCTCTTTACCCTTCAGTATCCTTCCTTTCTCCCTCTTCTCTCCGGCTGGCCTCTTCCTGCTCATTCCTTACCCTTGATTCCCCTCTCCCCTTTGTCCATTTACCCACTGTTTTTTACATTGTTCTTTGTACCACATTCTTCTTGTTTATCCTTAGAAAGCTCTAAGCTTTGAAAAATATTATTCACTGTTGTTTTTATCTCTGATGTAAGTCAACTCTTTCATTCTAACAAGTGCATCTATTTTCTTCTTTGGTCTTTTACTCTTTGTATTAAAGCATTTATATTAAAATTAGTGTTAGCTGTCTGATCTGTTGGTCTGGGTTCTCTCATCTGTTTATCTAAGTAAATAATAGAAATCTTTTTTAGGCACTTAGGTTGTTAGTATGGGACTCAGTTTTTACTTCTTGTTTTTACTATTTTATTATTTTGTTTTCTTTTTGCTTTACCGTGCTGCAAAAGATCAGAGCCTGTGTTTGAGTGCGGTAGCCTGCAAAGTGGTGAACATGAAGCTGGGTGGGAGCTGTGCTATCTGAGCAGTGACTGTACAGAGGAAGGTTTTTGTCCTAATTTGGGAGGCTAGTAGTGAATTGATGATTTAGGGCAAATGATGACATTATGATTGCTAAGAACAGTATAATTTTAACCATGAGAAATTAGACAAATGTTAATAGCAATAGAATGGGTCTCTGGACACCAGTAACCCATTTGAAAACCATTACACTACTTAAGGAATATTAACAAATGAAGGCTGGGATATGATAGGGATGAAAACCAAGAGCTGTTTACTAGGTGAGCTAAGCAAGAGCCATAGCATGCCTGAGTGGCAGGGACATTCTTAACACCTGACTGTTCTGTCAGACATGTCTCTGGCCGTCTGTCAGGAGCTTATACTGTCTGGCTTTTTAGTTTCAGCTGTTCTCTGATGAGCTGCCTTGATGCATCCAGAGCATAGTGGGTCCTGTTATCCTGAGTTTTTGCTCTCCTTGCATTTACTGTGCTTTGGCCAAAAAAACAGACCCGCCTGCCTGACTGGCTGGGCAGACAGTACCATAAGCTACTGTTAGCTGTTACAAGAGGTCTGTGGGGAGGAGTGTGCTTCTTAAAATCCATACCTGGACAGATTCGCTGACTGGATAAATTGGGTTACTGATGTGTAGCAAGACTTGGATTCTGTTGAAGGTGAGTGTGTTTGATTTTTGAACTTCCAGAGTGTTACCTAATGTGCTGTACCTGACTTAGCTGTGTTTGCTTCAGGGACTTGCTGGAAGCATGTAGCTCTGAGTTCTATACCTGCTCTTTCCCAAAATGCTCTATGGGACAAGCTTCCTTATAAAGAGAAGAACCTTGGTCATGTGATGATTGTAATTCCTTAGAGATAGCAGTATAGTAGCAGATCATCTGAAAATGTGAGGTGTTTGGTTTGTTTTATTTTGGTTTTGCCCGTCCTGGAGCTTAAACTCAGGGCCAGAGCACTGTCCTTGAGTTTTCTCAAGGCTACAGCTCTACCACTTGAGCCACATCACCATTTCTGGCCTTTTCTATGATGTGGTACCGAGAAATCAAACCCAGGTCTTCCTGCATGCTAGGCAGGCACTCTACCATTAGGCTAAACTCCCAGCCCTGAAAATGTGTTTTTTGTTTTTTTTAATTTTTTGGTAGAGTTGGAGATTGAACCTGGAGCCTTATATAAGTACTCAAAGCATGCACTATACCACTGAGCTCCTCCAGTGCTGAGAAAAGTCTATGAGACTCATATTCAATTAAGTAATTTCCCCCACCCCCAAAAAAAAGCCTGAGGTGGGGTTGGGAGTTTGGCCTAGTGGTAGAGTGCTTGCCTAGCATGCACGAAGATCCAGGTTCGATTCCTTGGTACCACCTACATAGAAAAAAGCCAGAAGTGGTGCTGAGGCTCAAGTGGTAGAGCTCTATCTAGCTTTGAGAAAGTCCAAGGACAGTGCTCAAGCCCTGAGCTCAAGCTCAGGACTGGCAAAAAAAAAAAAAAAAAAAAGCCTGGGGTGGAGCTGTGGGTCAAGTAGTAGAGTGTTAGCCTTGAACAGTGAAGCTGAGGGGCAGTCCTAAGTTCTGAGTTCAACCTCTAGGACTGGAAACCTCCTCCAAAAAAAAAAAATGGATAAGAAACATAGTTCCTAGTTGCTTACTTATGAAAGGTAGGATTATCTTTTTGTCATTGACCTAATTATATAGATATGGAGAAAGATATGCAAATAAATAACCACATTGACAGTAAGTGTACAAAACAAGCATAGACATTTCTGAAGCCTACAAGAGGAGCTGTCCCTTAGCCCCTTATCCTTAGCCCCTTGGATAGAACCTCTTCTGCAGAAAGTCTTTTGGATTCAAAGTCTCACAGACAGGTACAAACAGCAAATCCTCTTTTGTAACCCAGAACTCATTGCTGAATATGAGATTTTGGTACAATAAGAAGAACATGATTCCTGAAAAAGAAAAGAAAGAAAAAAAGAAAAGTCTTTTTGATTGCCAAGATGCTTACTCCTGCCCTATGATTTCCTTTTTTCTTTTTCCTTTTTTTTTTTTTTTTGTTGGTTCTGGAAGGTGAACTCAGGGCCTGAGCTAGCTTTGAACCACAATCCTCAGATCTCAGTTTCCTGAACAGCCAGAATTACAGGCATGAACCACTAGCATTTGGTTCTGCCTTATGATTTAAAAATTGTGCATAAGCTTGCTAGTTGTAAAAGTTAAGGTCATAGTTCTGCAACTCTTTCACCTGGACAGCTGACTTCCAGACACACATTTAGGAATCATAGATTCTTTTGGTCTATTTATCAATTTAGTATAAAAGGAATATTTTATTATACTCCAGTGCTTGTCTTTATATGATTATTTGTCTTGAACTCCTAACAATAATGCTTTATGTAAGGAATAACCATGTAGCTAATACATTTAATCCTTCGTTGTTGTTGCTTCTGGGGCTTGAACTCAAGGCCTTGGTGCTGTCCCTGAGCTTTTCTGCTCAAATAGTGCTCTACTACTTTGAGCCACAACAACACTACTGGTTTTCAAGTGGTTAACTGGAGATAAGAGTCTTGTGGATTTTTCTGCCTGGGCTGGTTTTAAACTATGATCCTCAGATCCCAGCCTCCTGAAAAGCTAAGATTATAGACATGAACCACTAATAGCCAGTCTATTTTTACTTCAGTCCTACATGCTTGTGCCCCTTCTGAAATTCTCAACTCACCTGGATCATACTTTTAGATCATATGTGGGATCATTATTGTCTGGCTTTGAATATTAGAAAATACTTCTTTAAATGTGTGCCGGAGATAATAGTTGGACATGATATATGCCAAGATGCATAAAGACTTTCGTAGTATTAGACCAAACAAGATGCTACAAATCATGAAATTTTATCACATGCATCCAGGTTCAAGGAATTACATTTTTCTTCTATTGTTATTTTTTCTGTAAGAACAGTCAGAAAGGAAATTGAATGCTGTAGTATTTTACAAACAAGCAGAGTAACTGTACTAGTTCTGAGAAGAACATGAAAATGCCCTTATCTTATTTGGGAAATGGATTACTAATAACAATACACTTGAGAAGCAAATTCCATTGTGTACCCAAGACCAGTGGTTTCTGGTACAGATAAGTGTGAACAGCTCTTCAGCTGACATGGTTCCAACATAGGAATTGTCATGCTTCAGCTGAGCAATTCATTTAAAAAAAAAAACCTAGAGGCAAAATATGAGTTTAGGACTAAGAGTAAGTTAATCTTTCTGTTCTCTTCCATCATTAATCATCATAAAATAATTGGTTGCCTGAATTCCATTAAACTGGCATTAATAGGTGTGAACGTTAACTTACTTGCCTGGGGAAACAGGTAGATGAGTGAGTAACTTGGAATTGAATAGCCTGGGAAGGCTTATTTCTGTTCTGAATCTCTTAGTTAGCACTTGTCACCTAAGGGAAGGGATATAGAACAATAAACACTGCTATGGCTTAAAAATCAAGAGTTCTAAGCCATGTGACCATGAGCCAGTGACTCATGGCTATAACCTTAGCTACTCAAGAGGCTGAGATCTGAGCATCTCAGTTCAAAGCCAGCTTTGGCAGGAAAACCCACAAGATTCTTTATTTCCACCGTAACAAAGCCAGAGATGGAGCTCTGGGTCAAGTGGTAGAGTGCTGCCCTTGAGCCAAAAAGCTCAGGGACAAATCCCATGCCCTAAGTTCAAACCTCAGGACTATCACACACACAAAAATAAACTCAGGTTGGCATACCCGAATTCAAACCCCAGGACAGGCACACACAAGAAAAATTAAAAATCAAGAGTCCTAAATCTATTCCTTGCAAATTACTTTCTGTTTGGGATCTCTTCATTTAAATAATAAATCTCTTTTTTTTAAGTTCCTTAACCAGAAATGAAATTGCTATTAAAAATGGGGAGGGAGATTTACTAAATGATGGAAAGACAAACATCCTTCTTTTACCCTCTAGGTTCTCTGTTTCTCTTAAGACTTTATTTGAATGTAGTATGAAATAATAGAGGAGACAGTTTCTTAACATTCACCAGCATTGGTAAATGTGACCTCTACACAAACATCTTATGTAATTAACTGTCCTCTCAAAGGCAAGGGAAAATTGGCAGCTAGACAAGAGAGGACTTTCTGGCTTTACTTTCCTGCTTCTGATGAACCAGTCTCTCTGAGAGGCAGTTCTTACAGTGTAGGAGAGGAAGTGAGAGATTTCCCAGGAGAATATTTAGCAATAATCATGTGGCTCCAGATGCAAGAAGGAAACCTTTTGTGGCTGACCCTGGAGGGAGTAAGAGGAGTTGGAAAATGGCTGAAGCAAAATAATAAGACTCCTTTTGATGAGTTTGGATTTATTTGTCCAGGACTCTCATAAGATGGAGAAACTGGTTTGTTATTCCCCAAACCAGAAGCTGAGAAGACAAGTTACCAAAAAAGTTCACCTTCAAATTTAAATTTGGATTAGGCTCCACCTTTTTTGTTGTTGTTTTTGTTTTTTTGTTTTGTCCATCATGGGACTTGAACTGTGGAGCTAGGCGCTATCCCTGAGCACTCAGCTCAAGGCTCACGCTCTACCACTTTAGCCACAGTGACACTTTCTGTTTTGTCGGGGTTAATTGGAGATAGAGGCTCACAATCTTCAGTGCCCAGGCTGGCTTTGAACTGCTATCCTCAGATCTCAGCCCCTGAGTAGCTAGGATTACAGGCGTGAGCCATCAGCACCCAGCTAAAGCCAACATTCTAATTATGGTGTAGGTATAAAATTTGAGTTCGCTGCCAAGATTCTAGAAAGGAGTAATTAAAGTTTTCTTCAAAGTCTTATTTATGAAGTTAGTATTTAACATTTAAATGTTTTGGTTAAAGAAATTGCAAACAAAATGAGACAACAATGAGCTGTAACTGCCAAGAATACACTTCAGTGTTGTGATTTTTTTTTTTTTTTTTTTTTGGCCAGTCCTTGGAATCAAACTCAGGGCCTGAGCACTGTCCTTGAGCTTTTCAAGGCTAGTGCTCTACCACTTGAGCCACAGCACCACTTCCAGCTTTTCTTTTTTCTTTCTTTTTTTTTTTTTTTTTGGCTAGTCCTGGGGCTTGAACTCAGGGCTTGCGCACTGTCCTTGGGTTTTCTCAAGGCTAAAGCTCTACCACTTAAATCACAGCACCACTTCCAGCTTATTCTATGTATGTGGTACTAAGGAATTAAACCCAGGTCTTCATGCATGCTAGGCATGCACTCTACCACTAGGCCAAACTCCTGGCCCCCATTTCCAGCTTTTCTGTTTGTGGTACTGATGAATCAAACCTGGGTTTAGTGCATTCTAGGCAAACATTCTACTGCTAGGCCAAGCTCCTGGCCCCAGTGTTGTGATCTTTGAGAGGTGCAAACACCTAATAATTCAGAGGAGAAATTAGCTGAATTAAAATTAAGTTTGGTAGCTGGGTGCAGTGGCTCATGCCTGTAATCCTAGCTACTCAGGAGGCTGAGATCTGAAGATCGAAGTTCAAAGCCAGCCTGGGCACAAAAGAACCTAAGACTCTTATTTCCAATTAAGCCCTAGAAGGAAGTGAGGCTTGGCTCAAGGGTAGAGAATCTTGAGCTGAAAAACTCAGGGACAACACCCAGGCCCAGGGGTTGGGTGGTAGCCTTGAGCTGAAGAGTTCAGGGACAGTGCCCAGGCCGAGTTCAAGCCCCATGACCGACTAAAAAAAGAAAAAATTAAGTTTGGTACAACCTCCCCATCTGTCCCAGTGTGGGGATTGGTACTGGGGTTCGGGGCCATTGCCCCTCTGCCCATCCCATCCAGTCTGTGGTGCAGACCCCACACCTAGCCTTTCCACTCAAGCCCACCTTGGGATAGCTGGCAATGGCATCAGGAGACACGGTTGGGGGGGGGTAGGAGGAGGCCTACCTTCACCTACACCCTGCCCTTTGACCCAGGTGCCTGACACAAAGGAATGATTGATTCTCCCTGGCAACATCCCCAGGGACCCTGAATCAGCTGGGGCCCCTGTGCTCTGAAGACCTGGAGTCGCAGCCTTGCTGCTGCCAAATGACCATGTCCCACCTCTTTCCCCCAGGCTGGCATGAGTATATATGCATTGTCCTAGGCTTCTGTTTCATATTGTAATTTTAAGACAGAGGGAGATGAAGTTCAGTGCTAGCCTATGCTAGATAGCCAAACGCTGTCTCAAACAAACAGAACAGGTGGTTCACACCTGTTATTCCAGTCACTTGGAAGGCAGAGATTGGGAGGATTGTGGTCCATTGCCAATCCTGGCAAAAAGTTACTGAGACCTCATCTTAACTAACATACTGGAAAAGGTGATATATGTGTACCTGTTTTCCAGCTCTGGAGACTGTAAGTAGTGGGATCATAGTCTAAGGCTACCCCGAGGCAAAAATTGAGACCCTACCTGAGAAAAACAAACAAACAAAAAAATTAAAGCAAATAAGTACAAAAAGCTGGGGGGTAGGGGCTGAGAATGTGGTTCAAGTGGTAGAGTTTGCTTAGCTAACTGAAGGCTCTGAGTTCAAACTAGCATCAAGAATATTAAATGGCAGAATTCATATCCTTGTACATGAAAAGCTATAAAACAGAAATAATTTATATTCCAACCTGAAGTAGTGTCTATGTCATTTGTTGCAACCCCGGCACAGGCTCTGTGGTCCTGTGGCTTTGTGTGAGAGAGTGAACTTGTTCAAGTCACTCGGGCTTGAAGTCCGGATTCCTGTGCCTGGTCCCTCTGAGTCTCACCGTGCTTGTCAGGAAGGATGCTTGGTTCCTTTGCCCTTGCCATTCTTTCACTAGTGCTGGGAATGATTCAAGCAATGTAATGTCTTCTCTTTCAGCCCCCCTCGCCCTCTGAGTAATATGAATGACACCATGGTTAGCCACGTGTCCTCCGGAGTGCCCACTCCCACCAAGAGGTAAGTATGTTTAGTGCCTCAGAGTTGAGGTCAGGTCCCTGCCACTGATTGGCCATGTCTGACTTTCTTCAGAAGCAAAGCCTAAGAAGCAGTACATCCCAAGGGGAGGAAAAGATGCTGCCCTTCTCCAGGCCCCGTAAATATCTTCTAGCCCTCCTTCTTGCATTCATCCTCCTCTTTCCCTTACACAGAGCCTCAGGTGGAAACTCATTATGATGAGCAGTGAACAGTACCAGCAGATTACACACATTTGAGCTCTTTATTGACATTAAAAATATTTTAGCAGTCATAAGGTTCACAAGTTTGCATCTGATTTGAATGTCAGAGACCGCTTCTGCTTCCCTGTAGACTATGTAAATTAATTCGTCTCATATAAAATATTCCCCAAGTCATTCTATATGTGATGTATTACCATTTCAGTCAAAAGGCTGAAAAACTAACTCTCAGTTATACAAAAGGTTTGCTTTTGGGTCCCTTACAGGACAAAAATTCTGAACTCCTTTCTCCTCTTCATTTAATTTTCTCTCCTCCAAGATTCTTAGGCAGGGCTTGAAAGAACTATATTAAATGGCATACTTTCTTTTTGATTTAAGCTGTCCTATGACCAGAGCACTGCAGAAACTCCCTCACGGGCAGAACCATTAAGGAATTTCTTTCAACAGTCATCACTCATAGAGGAATAACCACAAAAAGACCTCCCACCTCAGCCAACACATCCTTACTGGAAAACAATCACTTGGTGTGCTGAGCTGTTCAGATTAACTCAGCTATAGAAATGTCATCTCCTTAATAATCATTTGACTCAGTACTTGCTACTTAAGACTGACAATGTTTGTTCCTACTGGCTAAAACTCCTAGAGCAACATTTGTCAAACCTGCCTGATGAAAAGAATCTCCTGGGGGGCATGTTAAAAGTACACATTTCTGAGACCATGTCAGACCCAGTGAATTAGTTCCTCCAAGGATAGGATGTGCGAGGCCCTATTTTTAACAAGCATTCAAGGTGGTTCTTATCCTCAGACATGCTTGGGGAATAACCTTAGCAGGAAGCAAAATAGCCAGCACAGGGCTGCCCTGGAACAGAGTTCCTGGTGACTGAATAAAACAGTGACTTAGTAGTACAGCTTTATCCACTTGGGGAGACTTCGGACCCTGAACAGGTAAGAGAACCTACTTATGGCCTTTCCTTCTGGTAGGGAAATAGCCAGGCTGTCCCCTTCAGGCAGAGCCAGGTGGTGCAGTTATGCTGGAGCTATTGAGCCAGAATGCCTGAGTTTGGATCCTGGCTCTTGCCTGACCTCAAACATACTTATATTTTTATTATAAAATGAAGATAATGTGGTGTTTATGTGAGTGTTTAATATACTGTTTGTGTGGATGTTTAGTATACAGCCTTTATTATTTTGGCAGTAGGTGAAATAGGAGTCTAGCGGGGAAGAGACAATCACTAGCTGGGAATGTTGTCCCCTTAAGGAGGACACAAAGCAGTAGCTCTCCTATTGTCTGGATGTGACAGCCATCCCTGCCACCCTCAATCTTTTTTTGGGGGGGGGTATCAGTCATGGGGCTTGAACTCTAGGCCTAGGCGCCATTCCTGAGCTCTTCAGCTCAAGGCTAGCCCTCTACCACTTGAGCCACAGTGCCATTTCCAGTTTTCTGGTGGATAATTGGAGATAAGAGTCTCATGGACTTTTGTACCCAGACTGACTTTGAACTTCAGTCCTCAGATCTCAGCCTCCTGAGTAGCTAGGGTTACAGGCATGAGCCACTGGTGCCCGGCTCACTCTCAATCTTAAGATTATTGTGTTAAGTATTTATAGCACTCATACACTGCCAATCAAGAAGTTTCCATTTCAAACCCCAGAAGATAGATGGTTGGAAGAATTCATTTATGTTAATTTTAGGAGCACCATCTATTAAGTAAGAATTTATGTCATGTAAGTTCTTTTTCATTTACTAGGTTTGTCCCTCTGAGTCATCTGACTACATGAGGTACATGAAGGTTGGGAGTGTCTCAGGTGCCATGTATAAGATTTGAGTCATTCCATGACCTTGGCTGAGTGTAGCTGCTAGCATCAAGGGGTGGGAGTGCATCTTTCTGTCAGGGGTTTCATTGCTTGGGCAGACCAGTAGAAGCTCAGGAGCTATAATATCACAATTAACCCCATAACCTTAGATTTGCTATATTCCACCCCAGGCTTCCCTGTGATTGTTATTCCAAAATGATACTTGTCATTTTTCAGGCTGCTTCAGATGATATCGAAAGTCTTGGATTAAGACTTTATTTTAAAGTTAGCATTTCAGCTAGCCTCTCATTCTAGGTAGAAGTCGTTCTAGAGCTGATGTCACAGTCTCTCTAGAGTCCATCAGCAGACTGAAGATAGCCAAAGCATAGACCACAAAGGAATGCTGAGCTCGGCCTGCAACTTACTAAGAAGAGAAGTAGGTACCAATAAAATTTTGAAGACAAATAGATGAGTGGTAGTGATTTAACAGACTAGACAAAACAAAATTTAGGCTGGAGTCATAACAGTGGTAGAACACTTGCTTAGCAGGTACACTATAGGTTCAATCCCCAAAGAAAGAGGAGAGGATGAAAATTTAGGCTGACAGAGAAGGTGTGGGATACAGAGTGGTTTGCTGTTAGTCCCTGGACAAGTTAGAGGTGCTGAGGAGACATAGCCATAGGTTTCTACTCTTGAGTGATCCCTAAAAAAAAACTCAGTGTCAGTTTATTTCCGGAGACCTATTTTCCTCCTGCCAGGTCAGGTTTGGTTCTCTTAGGAGTGGAATGTGCTTCCTAGTTCCGTGTATGGAGATGTATTGTATTGGGGAAGGCACCATTTTAGGTGGGGAGCAAGTAACTTGATAGGCACTAATTGCTAAGAATCATAAGTAAGGACAAGATGTTGACATTTAGAACATTTTACCTCAACATATTCTTCACAAGAAGGAGAAATAGTTTTTAAAAAGAGAATGCCACCATGTAAATATTATGTCTGAACTGTGGAACAGGACCACCTTATCTTGAGTTGCATTACAGTTGTGTTAAAATGGCCTCTGACTGAGAGCCATGGTCAAGAGTTTAGCAAGTTATCTGCAGGATAGAATAACAACAGAATGAAAACCACAATCCTCTGGCTTTTTAGATTGAAAATTACAGAGGTGTTGGGGAAACTGAAAAAGGAGACAAAATGAAAGCCAGAAAGTTTCCATCCCATCCTGTCTGTTCAGCCTACTGACTCCCTTCCTACCTAGGGTTGTAAGGAAGTATAGTTTGATTGAAAGGCAAGAATTGTTGAGGGCTTCAGCTGGTTTAAATTCTTCATGACACTGTCTCTAGGTCGGCACAGAATTTTTTTTTTCTCCAGAATGTTTTTTGAAAGACAGAAACAGAGTAACTGAAAATTAACACATGATTGGATAAAGCTGCAGGGTCCTTGGTGTTGGCCGATTCCCAGCGTTTCTGTAGGCCTGGGCAAGTGTCCAGATTTCAGCCACTTCTGGGTTGGGATTTGATTCCAGTTCCTTTTCCACTCCAGCATCTAAGATATACTGTTCAGTTCTGACTGACTAAAGTTAGTACCAGCAGAATGCTTTTTAAGTCCATGTGTTGAAACCTAGCTTTAAAAAAGTGAATCTCGCAGGATAACAGATAGCTCATAGGGTAACAGGCAGCTGCCTCCTCCCCATGGATGTCATTCCAGGCTGCATCTGGGTAGACCAGTGGCAGGGCAGACAGGGTGGAGATAGTGGGTGTGAGTAGAAGACCATTCAGCACCGTCAGATTCACACTGAGAAGCTAGGATAAGAACAGGCTCTAGGACTTGGATGTGAGGAACTGAGGAAGATGATGCGTAAAATAATACTCTGGCCCCTTGAACAAAGCAAGAATTTCACTCTGCCTCACATGTAGAATCAGGATGTTGAAAGATGACTCACAGAGGGAACCCATGGCTCACTTGTAAATCCTAGCTACTCAGGAGGATGAGATCTGAGGATTAAGGTTTGGGAAGAAAAATCCATGAGACTCTTATCTCCAGTTGTCCACCAAAAAGCCAGAAGTGAATCTGTGGCTCCAGTGATAAGAGTGTCAGCCTTGAGCAAAGATGGGAAGGAAGAACTCTTCGGCCTTGAGTTCAAGTCCCCATACTAGCATTCTTTAAAAAGTTAACATATAGATCTAAAGATAAACTGTTGTCTTATTAGATTTGAGAAATTCAACGCCAAGAAAATTATATTTGGGAAACCTATCTTTTATGACTTCTAAACGACTCAAGAGTAGATTATGACATCCGAAAGGCTTAGGTCTTTCTGCCTACTTTATTAGCAGTGTCTCCTAATCACTGCTGTAGCAAAAATCAAAAGGAACAAAGTTTGATCCCAGTGGAGCTTAGACTATCTCATATGCCACTGAGTCTTATTCCCCCCTTCATATGCCCCCCCCCAATATTTCCTCACTTCCATATTCGTGGACTTTGTGATGGGGACAATGAGCAGGCTGAGTGCCTGGGAAACTGAGAAGCCTTACGGGGACTCTACTTCAGAGAACATTTGGTAATTAGAACTAAGGAGAAGGACTACATTCACCAAGGAAAATCATATTGGTGAATAGTTGAGCTGCTCTCCAGCACACTAGAGGCCATTTTCATGCTTTTAGCAAATGTCTTTCAAAGTCAGTCTTCTACTACTGAAGACTTTGAAACTATGATCGCTAGAAGTACTCTTACTGTTTGAATAGAAATGAAAGCATTGGGAAACATAATTGTCTTAAATTCTGTTAAAAATCACTTTGTAATGATATCCACATTCTGAATTTCAGTCATCCTGCAGATGTGAAACTTGATTGAAGTACCATGAGAAAACTGCCACTCATTGTGGCCTATTAGTAGAATCTGAATCACACAGAATGTTACTCAAAGGTAGATTGTGCTATGGGCCCCAGAACAGAATAAGTGGAACTTCAGTGCCTACTACGGTGGTCCAGTCAGTGACTTCTTGTGTGAGTGGCTCAGGTTCAAGAGCTCTGCCAGCCTCTACCACTGTTGTGTAGTTGTTGTTTTGTTGTGTTTTGTTTTTCTTCTACTGTTGTCAGGTATGTGCCCTCAGCCATGAGAAGAAACTTGGTGGAGCACCAAGAGTGTGAGTTCTAAGGCGGATAGGCCTGGGTCAGGGTCCACTTTTTAGATGTAATTAACTCTTTCAAATTAATTTATTAGTTCACAATTATTCACTAAGCACCTCATCTGTGCCAGGCACCATATTGTGGGTTTTTCTGTATTTAATAAGTCCCTGCTTTCATAAACTTCCACTCAAGTGCAGAAGGCAGACCTAACAATTTCATAACAAAATTTCATAACAAACGTGGTGGTAAATGCCATGAGGATAAACAGTATAAATTCAGTGGAGGGTTAGATTTTACAATGGGAGGTCAGGAAAGGACTCTGAAAAGGTAACAGTTCATGGGGAAAATTCATCTTGTAAGGAATAATGTTCCTGGCAGAGGGGATAGAAGGAGGAAAGACTTCAGAAAGTAAATGGACCTGGTGTTTCCTACAATAGCTGAAAATTAGTGTGGTGACCATGTACTCCTCTCTCTGTTTCCTCTAATAATAACATCTTACATTGACTTGGTACAAGTCACAACTAAACAAACCAATATTGAAATCAGGCACTAGTGCCTCACGTCTGTAATCCAAGCTACTCACGAAGTTGAGATCTGAGAATCAAGGTTTGAAGCCAACCCAGGCAACAAATTTGATACTTTATCTCAAACCAGCAGAAAGATCCAGCAGTGTGGATCAAGTGGTAAAGTGCCAGGTGGAGATATGGAGGTGTGGATCAAGTGGTAAAGTACCTGCCTTAAGTGAGAAAAGTAATCAAGAGTGTGAGGCCCTGAGTTCATGCCTCAATACCAGCATAAAGAAGGAAGGGAGGCCAGGAGCATAGCCTAGTGGTAGCATGCTCGCTTAGCATGCACGAAGCCCTGGGTTCAATTCCCCAGAACTATATACAGAAAAATCTGGAAGTAGCGCTGTGGCTCCAGTGGCAGAGTGCTAGCCTTGAGCAAAACCCCCCAAAAACCAAAAAAAAAAAAAAAAACAAGAGAACTGAGAAATTGTCATGAAACCAAAGAAATACAATGAGCTAAATGGGACCTGGTATCCTGGGACAGAAAAAAGACGTTAGTGGATAAATCTGTGAAGACTAGGGGGCCAGGCGTTTGGCCTAGTGGTTAAAGTGCTTGCCTAGCATGCATGAAGACCCGGGTTCGATTCCTTGGTACCACATACATAGAAAAAAGCCAGAAGTGGTGCTGAGGCTCAAGTGGTAGAGCTCTAGCCTTGAGAAAGTCCAAGGACAGTGCTCAGGCCCTGAGCTCAAGCCCAGGACTGGCAAAAAAAAAAAAAAAAAAAAAAAAAAAAAAAAATCTGTGAAGACATAAACCTGGAATTTAATTAGTACCTCCCTCCCTTCCCTTTTTTTTTTTTTTTTTGCCAGTCCTGGGGCTTGAACTCAAGGGCCTGGGCACTGTCCTTGGACATTTTTGCTCAAGCCTAGCTAGCTCTCTGCCACTTGAACCATAGCACCACTTCTGGCCTTTTCTATGTCTGTAGTACCAAGGAATTGAACCCACGGCTTTGTGTATGCTAGGCAAGAACTCTACCACTAGACGATGCTCCAGGCTGTAACCTTAATAGTTTTGAGATCATAAAAACATGGCCAGGGTGCTGGGCATGGTGGCTCACGCCTATAATCCTAGTTACTCAAAAAGTTGAGATCTCAGGATCGAGGTTCAAAACCAGCCCAAGCACTAAAGAATGTGAGACTCTTATCTCCAATTAATCACTAGAAAGCAGGAAGTAGGACTGTGGTTCCAGGGGAAGGGTGGTAGCCTTCAGCTGAAGAACTCTGGGACAACACCCAAGCCCAGAATTCAAGCCCCATGACTGACTGACCCCCCCCCCCAAAAAAAAATTCATTGGCTACCCTTCACGACTTTCTCATGGTTAGACTAGGGTTTTGGCTTTGGGGGAATTGTAATGTGACAGTGAGGTGGCTTTTCATGTGCTAGGAGCACATGCTGTCAACATGACTGGCCGTTGGTGGTGGTAGCTTTGCTTACCTGTGCAGTATAATATCTACCAGATTTATTTCTTCTTTCCCTATGCTGTTCCTTGGAAATGAGTCAGTAAATACAGTTACCATTCAAAGCAATGTAGAGGAGGTTATACTCTACTCCTTAGAGAGGGAAGTACTGTATCTCCCATTCCTTTATTTTTAGTCATGTACATATATCAATTAAGACTCACAGACATTTATTTTCTACTCTGGACCATCATGTAATTCCATATTGTTCATTTGTTGCTCAGTTTTTTGTTTGCTTGTTTGTTTTGGGTTTTTTGTTGTTGTTGTTTTTTGCCATTCCTGGGGCTTGAACTCAGGGCCTAGGCACTGTCCTTGGACCCTTTATGGTCAAGCCTAGCACTCTACCACTTGAGCCATAACACCACTTCTGGCTTTTTCTGTGTATGTGGTTCTGGGGAATCAAACCCAGGGCTTCGTGCATGCTAGGGGAGTATTCTACCATGATGCCACACTCTGGACTCCCTATTTGTTGCTCAAATTGTTTCAGTGTTGGCCATCTCTCAGGTTGGATCCTGAAGCCTTTTGATGAGGCTTTTTTTCTGTTTTTAGAACTTTTTTACTTTCTGTCAATCAGCATGCTTTGGCCTCTTGTATTTTCCTTGTCCAGGCCAAGAATGAGACCTTTCTCTAAGCAGCCCTGATTTCTTTTATTGACTAATGGTATTAGAGATCATTATCTATGCATGTTCATACACATATCCAACAGCATGTGTCCATCTGTATCTGCATCAAGCTTTACATGCATTAAGGGAAATGTCTGGCTCTGGTCCAATAGTAGTTGTTCCCTTTGGCTATTGTCCCTTGTGTCACTTCCCTCTTCAATGGCGAAGACCTAACTTCTGTCATATTACCTATTTGTTCAGTACTACTAGTATGTGTAACAGTCTCAGAATTACTTCTCAAGATCTTCGACTTACTTCCTAAACAGAAATGTTAAGGGGTAATTTATATAGCCATTCAGAGTGTACGCTTCAGTGATTTTAGTATATTCAATTGCACAACCATGACCACCATCAATGAATACTCTCATCACCTCAATGTTGATTCATTACCAAAAGATCACTCAGTGTAGTGAGGAGAGTAAGCTGGATGACAGAGTAGGAAAAGATCGTCTAGTCAAGAGACTGTTGGTGCGGCATGAGACATGGTAAGAAACTACTGTAAGTTATGGCAGTAGAGGAGGTGGAAGAAATAGAGCCAGTGGACTTACTAACAGTTTGAGTATGGATGTAGGGGAAAGAGACTGCTAAAGAGTGTCCATTTTGGACCTGATGGCTGGAAAACATTGCTCATATTTATATTTCATAGACAAAAGCTTTAGAAGGTATAACATGAAGGGTCACTTAAGATATGAAATAGATTGGTATAACCGAACAAAGTTTCCTCTTAAGCAGGTTCCAGACCCCACAGGACTATGAAATATGGTTGCTTGGTTTTCTTCCAGTGGATCTGGGCCTAGACAGAACTGGTGAGCAGGGTTCTTCTTCCTCAAGGACTGCTGGCCCAAAGCGACACACCTAAAAGACTGCTTGAAGTCCTTTTCAAAGGATTTGTGAGCTTGGCACTAGTAGCTCATGCCTGTAATTCTACCTGCTCTGGAGGCTGAGATCTAAGCACCACAGTTCAAAGCCAGCCCGGACAGGAAAGTCTGTATGAGAATCTTTTTTTTTTTTTTTTTCCAATCGTGGGGCTTGAACTCAGGGCCTGAGCACTGTCCTTGTACTTTTCTCAAGGCTAGAGCTCTACCACTTGAGCCAAGGAATTGAACCCAGGCCTTCGTGCATGCTAGATAAACATTCTTACCACTAGACCAAACTCCTGGCCCCTGCATAAGAATTTTATCTCCAGTTAACTAGCAAAAAAAAAGTCAGAAGTGGAAGTGTGACTTAAGTGGTAGCACCTGCCTTGAGCAAAAAAAAAAAAAAAAAACAAAAAACCCTTAAGAACAGCGCTCTGGCTTTGAGTTCAAATACTGAGCACACACGTACACACAAGACAAGCACAAGATTTGTGGACTGGATTACCAGTGGACTAACACCATATTCCATTACGCACTGTGGCTTTAAAAAAAAAAAAAAAGGTTTCCTTATGATTTATTTTCTCTTTATTTTTGAGTTTGCTCATTTTAATCCATGTTCATTTCTCCCTCTGTCTGTGTTTGTGTCATGCTTCCATCATTCCCAGGTTACAGTTTAGCCAGGACACGCCCAGTCCCCTGGCCGATGAGCATGCGCTGATAGCCTCCTATGTGGCCCGCCTGCAGCACTGCACACGGTTGGTGGTAGAGCAGCAGCATCAGATGGGTGGATAGAGGGTGGGGGAGGGAGCTAGAGCTCTGTTACATGGGGTTACCATGGGAGAAACTCTGTATATGGGGTGTTCCTGAGCAGCTGCCAGCTGTGATTGGCAGAGTTAAAATAACTACTAACGCATTGGCTTCCACAAGAGAATGAGTCTTGCCAGCCTGATACTCACCTAAATATAGAGTAAGGAAGTCACCTCTGAAGCAGGCCCCACAGGTCACACTGGAAGTGTGTGTTCACCTCTCACCTGAAAGACAGTTCCAGAACTAGATTGTTCTGGTGTGTTTCATGTACCTTCTTCCTGTCCATTTATACCTAAATAATGAAATCTTTCTGTTGACATTAAAAGTTGAGGGCTAATCAACACTGTCCCAAAGTGAGATTCTCACTGTCTCTAATACCATCATCCTCTTCAGCCTTTTACATCTTAATTGTGCCCTGTCTTGTCACCAGAAATCTATCATTGTTGATTACTTAAACCAGTGATTTCAACAATGTTTGTGAGATCCTTGCCATCTGAGGGGCTTCTTACAAACTGCCTCTACTTCCTCATGTATTAATAATAAGATATATCCCAGTAACCCCACATACCTAACCCCAGAAGCTACTATGGTAGTACCTCACTGTTTCTATATGACTGTGACTGATCGCATCAGCAGACTGAGAAATAAGTGTTATAGTCAGGTAGATCCAAAGGCTGTCCCCACTTCCCAAACCCATGCCTACCCCAACAACTCTTTTCTGCAAGCAGAATAACACCAAATACCAGTCATCTGAAGCCATCCCTCCCCTCTACACAGTGCCCAAGAGGAGCCAAGTGCCGACATGTAAATCCCTACTTTGAGATTCTTCTTCTCAGAAAAGAAAACCAGAATTTTTAAATTCTTTAAGCCAGAGGCTAGAATTTTTAAGTTTTCATTTTAGTTTTGACCATCTCTGGCCCTGGCTCCTTGGAAAGGTCATTTGAGACCTATTCCTAGTCCCTGTGAGAAAGCTGACTATGAAAAGGGATGCTTTAATATTGTGGCTCATCCTATTCCCTGTTCCCAGCATGACTAAGGAGCGGCATTCCTTGGAACTCCTACAGTGTTGAAGGACCTGGGAGGACCCTGGAGGGTGAGAGGGAGGAAAGGCCTGATCCTGCACATGGTATCACCTAGAGTAGTTTCTTGTCCACCAGATGATTTTTGTGCATTTGTCCCAGCTTCCTTCTTTCTTTTTTTTGGTCAGTCCTGGGACTTGAACTTGGGGGCCTAGGCTTTCTCAAGGCTAGTGCTCTACCACTTGAGCCATGGCACCACTTCTAGCTTCTGCTTTGTAGGTGGTACCAAGGAATCAAACCCAGGGCTTCGTGCATGCTAGGCGAGCACTCTACCACTAGGCCACACTCTGGCCTTGTCCCAGCTTCTTGGTCTCTCAGAACAAAATTGTTTTACCCTAAGGAGGATAAATGACTTTCTGGCAGAAAGGACAGTTGTCCAGGGTGATTGAAAGCTCCCATGGTAAAATAGCAAAATGTTGAAAGAGATTATGACCCAATTATTTCAGTCTACACAGATTTATAGTATATTTAGCTGAGTTCCTCAAGTCACATGGTTTAGGCCCTAGGCTCACTGAGCAAGAATCAGTGGCATTGGGACAGCAAGATGAGTGGGTCTGTCAGTATGGCATCTCTTGAACCTCCCACTTCTTGATGAAATGCAAAATTTCCTGATTCTGAAAATAATGTCAACTCAAGCAGAGGAATGAGGAACTTTTGTAATTGTCCTCAAATAGTTTTCATTGGTCTTGAGCAGTGTTGTCTACACTTACTTATAAATGACAAAGAAGGCTAGGGATGCAGAGTGACAGAGGCCTATTGTGTCCCTGTTAACTACTGTAAGTCTCACTCTTAGGTTGCCAGTCCCTCTATGGTATATTATCTGCTTGTTTTGTTAATCATTCATTTTCTTTTTTTTTTTTTTTCATTTACAAGATAAAGACATTGTCTTGTTCCAGACACCTTTCAGGTACAAAATAATCTCTGACTTGGGACCTTGACACTTTAGTATTAGAACCAACTGGTCATAGCATGCTCTTAGTACAAGATCTTCTTTGGGAGAAACCATGCTGAGACTATAATTATACTCCTAAAATTATAAAATATTGACAGATGCCATGCTGAAAGGTTTAAAACCCACTTTAAAAAAAACCCTAGAGGACAAAATAAAGTAAGCTTATTGAATTAGCCACATACATAGTGAGTTTCAGGCCAGCCTAAACTTAAAAATAGGGGGGCGGGGCTCAGCGATAGAAACATAGAAAGGTTTTTTTTTTTGTTTGTTTTTGTTTTGTTTTTGCCAGTCATGGGGCTTGAACTCAAGGCCTGAGCACTGTCTTTGGACTTTTCTCAAGGCTAGAGCTCTACCACTTGAGCTGCAGCACCATTTCCAGCTTTTTTCTATGTATGTGGTACCAAGGAATCAAACCTGGATCTTCGTGCAAGCACTCTACCACTAGGTCAAACTCCTAGGAAAAAATGTCAAGAAGACTTTTATTGATTTAACTTTAACCTTCCCATATTTCCTCTCATTTTAATAAGATTTGTTGATTATTAAACTCATATCTTTAAATTCTCAATTTGTTTGTTATGTTACCAAATTTTGATTGTTATTTTTTGAAACTTGGTGACCTTTGGGCCAAGATACAACCAAGACCTAGCAAGCCCTTCTGGTCCCTGCTCCTGTTCTAAAGCTTCTGACACACTCAAAGAGAAGCTATGGGGCCATAGGCCCTGTTAATCTAGGCTTGCCCTCATGTTGGTGGCATAGCGGATGGCACAGGGTACTAAATTAAAGAAGACAGTTATATACATAGAGCTAGCCAACTATTCTAGAACCTTATTTCACCCTAGTACCATTACAGTGGATTGTTGCATTGGTATGTGGCTGGTCCTCCTATTAAAGAATAATGGACCAAATAAGGTGTGGGTATGGTTGCTCATACCTATAATCCCAGACAGGAGGACTGAGAGTTTGCATGCAAACTGGACACAGCAAGACCACACCTCAAAAGGGGCTAATTCCAGTACATTTGGCCAGCCCTTGGTATAGCTTCCCCATTGGATCGCACAACCCTCAGTCGACTCTTCCTCAGCCTTTGTTTTTAATGAGGCTGTGGTCTTCTTATGGCCTTTTGGGTTCAAAATCTAGACCTAAAAAGATAAACGAGGGTTTTTAAAAAATTATTTCATATTTTTCATTTGTTTTTTAGTTGGGGATACTCTGCCTCAGCGTGGTGGGTGCTCTGTCTTTCTCAGCACGTGCCTCTTCTGAGGGTATGGGTGCTCTAGGAATGTGCTTCCTGGGGCCACACACGTGGCAGCATCACTTCTCCAAGTCCTCTTTTTCTCAGAGAAATGTATCCTTGACTAGGCCTCCATTTCTTGATTCCTGTTCTTATTTACCAGCTTTCCTCTTGTATGTTCTTTCTGATGCAGTAAGAATTAGAGCTGTTTAATAGACACCTGATGGATTATTGTCTCCTTGGCAGTGTTCTGGACAGTCCTAGCCGACTGGACGAGGAACACCGGCTCATCGCTCGCTATGCTGCCCGACTGGCTGCAGAAGCAGGAAACATGGTGAGTGAACAGAAGAGCCCAGTAAATAGCAGAAATTTCCATTGTCTAATGTACAAATGATATGGAAAATGAAGCAGAAAAAAAGTACTTAAAAGTATAATAAATTAGTCAAGTATAGGAGGTTCATGCCTGTAATCCTGGCTGCTTAGGAGACGAAGTTTAAAGCCAGGCCAGACTGGGAGTTTGGCCTAGTGGTAGAGTGCTTGCTTAGCATGCACGAAGACCCAAGTTCTATTCCTTGGTAGCACATACACAGAAAAAAGCTGGAAGTGGTGCTGTGGCTCAAGTGATAGAGTGCTAGTCTTGAGGAAAGCCCAAGAAAAGTACTCAGGCCCTGAGTTTAAGCACCAAAACTGGCAAAAAATAAAATAAATAATAAATAAAGCCAAGCCAGATCGGAATGTCCATGAGAGTCTTATCTCCAGTTTACTACCAAAAAGTTGAATGTAGTGCTGTGGCTCAAGTGGTAGAGTACTAGCCTTGAGCACAAATGTTCAAAGATGTGCCCAGGCCTTGAGTTAAAGCCTTTGAATTGGGGGGGGTGGGCGGGGAGGAAAAATATAATAAAATTACCAGACACTGGTGGATCACCATTGTAATTCTAGCTACTCAAGATTCAGAGATCTGAATGGCTCAGAGCCAACCTGGACAGCACAATTTGTGCAAAGACCTAGAAATATAACCACACAGCAAGCAGGAAACTGGTGGCTCACGCCTGTAATCCTACTTACTGAGGAGGCTGAGATCTGAGGAGTATGGTTCAAAGCCAGCCCAGCAGGAAAGTCTATGAGAGTCTTATCTCCAGTTAACTACCAGTGACACTGTGGCTAAAAGTGGTAGAACACGAACATTGAGCAAAAAAAGAGATCAGGGACAGCACCCAGATCCCAAGTTCAAGCCCCACAGCAGACAAAAAAAACAAAACAAAAACAAAGCTCACACAGCTAGAGCTGGAATACATAGTTATCCACATGCAGAAGACAGAAAGTAGATGGCTGTCTCTTGTGCTGTACAAAAGTCAACTCCAGGGCCGGGAGTTTGGGAGTAGAGTGCTTGCCTACCATGTACAAATACTCGGGTTCGATTCCTCGGTACCACATACATAGAAAAAAGCTGGGAGTGGTGCTGAGGCTCAAGTGGTAGAGCTCTAGCCTTGAGAAAGTCCAAGGACAGTGCTCAGGCCCTGAGCCCAAGCCCAAGACTGGCAAAAAATAAAATAAAATAAAGTCAACTCCAAATGGACCAAAGATCTTAATGTAAAACTTAAAATCACTGTGGGAAAACATAGGGGAAATAACTGAAAGATATAGACATAGGTAATTATTTCCTGTATAAGACTTCAGTTACTCAGCAAATTAGAGCGAGAGTTGATCACACTAAATTAAAACATTTGTGCACATCAAAAGAAACAATTACCAGCGTGGGAAGACCATCTACAGAGTGAAGAAAATCTTTGCCAGCTACTCAGTGGACAGAACAAACAATCTAATTAATAAATGGGCAAACAAACAGTTCTCAGAAGTAACACAATGGCTAATAAACACATGAAGAAATGATCATCATACTGGGTGTGGTGGCTCACACCTATCATTCTAGCTACTCAGGAGGCTGAGATCTGAGGATCAAGGTTCAAAGCCAGTCTGGACACAAAAGGACCTGAGACTCTTATCTCCAATTAACCTCTAGAAGAGCTCAGGGACAGTACCCAGGCAGAGTGTAAGCCCAGTGACCCACAAAAAAAGAAAAGAACAGAAAAGAAACAAGAAAAGAAAACATCATCATCCTTAGCCATTAAGGAGATGGCAGTTTTTTTTAAAGGGGTGAGATTTATCCTGTGACCTTACAGTTCTGCTCCTGGATTTTTATCCAGAAGTGAAAACATCTGTTGTCAGAGGCTTTGGACAAGAATCTTCATAGCAGTTCTTTTCTTTTTGGGGGGTGGAGGGAGGTCAGTGGTGGGACTTGAACTCTGGGCCTGGGTGCTCTCCCTGAGCTCTTCAGCTTAAAGCTACCCCCCCCATCCTCTTGAGCCACAGTGCCACTTCTGGTTTTCCAGTGATTAATTGGAGATGAGAGACTCATGGACTTTGAAGTGCCCAGGCTGGCTTTGAACCCTGATCCTCAGATCTCAGCCTTCTGAGTAGCTAGGATTATAGGAGTGAGCCACTGCACCCAGCTTCATAGCAGTTCTAATCATATTAGTTGGGAAGCCCAGATACATTTATCAATACATGAATAAACAAACAGAAAATGGTATATCCATACCATGAAATATTACTTAACAACAACAACAAAACAGAGCGAACACACTAAATCCTATAACAGCATGGGTGAATATCAGAAACATTATGATGTGTGAAAGAAACGAAGCACAAAAAGCACATTGTATTTTATTTCACTTAAATGAATAGGAAAACTAACTTGCAGTGATGGAAATCAGATCAGAGTTGTTTGTAGAAATGGAAATATTGAAGGAGGTGGAGTGTGAAGGAATTTTCTAGGTTGATGGAAATGCTCCACATTTTAATAGAGCTGTGGTTGCATGCATACATACTTTGGCCAAAACTGATTGAATGGGACACCTAAAATCCAAACTTTGTATCTCAATTAAAAGAAAAAAAGGCAAAGAATGGTGCATATGTAGGTCTGATAGAAATGAGAGGTGGTTACAAATGAGTGGTTTACAATTTATTTCTTACAGCTTTTAAATATTCATATCAAAATATTTGTCCTTTTCTCTCTCCCTTGTCAATCCTTACTTTTCTTCTTTCATTTTTTTCTTTTTGGCCAGTCCTGGGGCTTGAAGTTAGGGCCTGAGCACTGTCCTTGGACTTTCCTCAAGGCTAGAGCTTTACCACTTGAGCCACAGCACCACTTCTAGCTTTTTCTATGTATGTGGTATTGAGGAATTGAACCTGGGTCTTTGTGCATGCTAGGCAAGCACTCTACCACTAGGCCAAACTCCCAGCCCCTACTTTCCTTATACATGTTAAGAAGCTATTCTTTCTCATAGCCTTCACATTAAATTTATTTAGAAAGTTTGCTTCTGCTGCTGTGCTGTGCCAGATGGGTTACTATGGAAGAGAAATGATTCCTGCCCTTCAGGAACTAACATTCTAGTGGCAAACAATAAACACATTATTGTGCTATAAGTATAACTGCAAATTATTACACACAGTGGAGGGAAGGGAAGTACAGGGAGCTATGAGGCTGGACCTGTCGAGTGGCTGAGGACGGGGTCACTCACCCCAGTGCCAGTGTTACTTGAGTTGGGATTTGAAAGTAAGTTAGAAGAGAGTTCAGTTTCCTCAGTTTTATTCCTCAGTACCATATACACAGAAAAAGTGGAAGTGGTGCTGTGGCCCAAGTAGTAGAATACTAGCCTTTTGAAAGCTCAAGAATAGTGCCCAGGGCTTATGCCTGTAATCCTAGTAGATACTCAGGAGGCTAACCTCTGAGGATCTGGATTCAAAGCCAGCCCGGGCACTGATGATGGAGAGACTCCAATTAACCACTCCAATTAATCTCCAATTAACCACTAGAAAACCGGAAGTGGTGCTGTGGCTTCAGGGGTAGTCCAAACCCCACAATGGACACAAAACAAAACAACAAAACAAAAGAATAAAGAATAGCGCCCAGGCCCTGAGTTCAAGCCCCAGGAATGGTAAAACAACAACAACAATAATATTTACGTAATACATCTGATTACATCTAGTACTGCTGACATTTTATTATAAAACTTTATATTTTTTCTTTGTGGGGAAAAAAGAGATCATTAAATATCTTTAATGTACCAAAAGCAATGAGCTAAAATGTCAAAAGGAAAAATAAAAAGACTTGACAAGTACTGAGAAAAGTCACAACAAGATTCATGTGAAAAGAACAATAGCTAGAATTTATTGAATATTTACTTTGTGGCTATAATTTTTCTAAATGTTTTGAATATCTTAGCTGATTATTTGAAGCAATCTTGTGAGAAAACTAAGACTAAGCCCAAGAGAAACTATCTAGAGCTGGGTTTGTGGTAAAAGCCTATAATTCGGGTTGAGAGCTTGGCCTAATGGTAGAGTGCTTGCCTAGCATTTATGAAGACCCAGGTTCAATTCCTCAGTACCACATACATAGAAAAAAGCAAGAAGTGGTACTGTGGCTCAAGTGGTAGAGCTCTAGCCTTGAGAAAAAAACCCAAGGACAGTGCTCATGCCTTGAGCCCAAGCCCAGAACTAGCAAAAAAAAAAAAAAAAAAGCCTATTATTCTAGCACTTGGGAGGTCGGGAGTAGGACAGGAAGTTTGATACCAGCCTGTGCTATATAATGAAACCTTGTCTAAGAAGAAGGAGGAGGAGGAGGAAGAGAAGGAGGAAAAAAATGAAGATACTTTTTTGTTACTGCTCCCCCCCTCAAAGTAATTTTTCCCTTTGGGTTTATTTAGATTTCAAAATTCTTTTTTGAGAATATAATGTCAAGTCACATTATCTTATTCTGACATTGCACTGTAAAAGTCAGTGAAATGGAATAGAATAGAGAAATATGAGGGAGGAGAAAAGGATTACAGAATTAGTGAATCCTAATGTGTGCTCTTAGCCACAGCCATCCAGGTTATTTTGGAAATTAAAACTTGTACTTAAATGTGTTGAGATTTGCTGCACAGAGGTTGAATTTTAATAAGTATACCTAATGCCATAAGATAGCCTTGGTGACCATACATCTTGCTTTCAGAATGCTTGAAATAAAAGCAAAGCCTTTTTAACCTGAGATCCTCATCTCTAGCTGTGGGCCAAGATAAGGATGTTTACACCGATGGTTTCTGATGGTTCTCTAATTCTCCTGAAAACCCTCATTGTTAAGATAGTCTGGGAGCAGTGCTGATAGGGTTCCTTTCATCTTCCATTTATTTTGCCAAGTGTGGTTATCTTATAAAATATTGGGCCTTTCAGGAAGAATTCTTCTTGACTAGATTTCTGTTAAACACAAGGCTCCTGATCCTCTAATCTCACACTGATACAAGTGCTTTGCATAAAGTGGGTGTAGTGCTCCACAAAGAATTTATTTATAGCCTGCCAGATAGGCTTTGTATTGATTTTTCTTCACAGACTTCCCTTCTACAGAGACCTTTAAATCATTGGAGCCTTCCAGGGCACACCCAAGCCTGAGCCTCGTCCTGCAGGTCCATGAATGACTGTCCAATGTAGCTGAACAACCTTTGCTGATATTCCTTACGTGAGCCAGGGGACCAGATTCATTCTTCCCATGTCCCTAAGTTTTTTCCTTTTTTTTTTTTGCCAGTCCCAGGGCTTGAACTCAGGGCCTGAGGGCTGTCCTTGGACTTTCTCAAGACTAGAGCTCTACCACTTGAGCCATAGTACCATTTCCAGCTTTTTCTATGTATATAGTTCCCAGAAATCAAACCCAGGTCTTCATGCATGCTAGGCAAGCACTCTACCACTTGGCCAAACTCCCAGCTCTTTGGCCAGTCCTGGTCTGGTCTTGGTCTCAGGGCCTGAGCGCTGTCCTTGGGTTTTCTCAAGGCTAGAGCCCTACCACTTGAGCCACAGCACCACTGCTGGCATTCTTCCATGTATGTGGTACCGAAGAATCAAACCTGGGTCTTTGTGCCTGCTAGGCAAGCACTCTACCACTAGGCCAAACTCCCGGCCCCAAAACAAGAATTGTTAACAGACATAGTTGTAACAGCAGATTCTTAGTTTCATCTAAAGCATCACCAGCATTGGTTGTAATCAGATGATCTTGTTTATCTTTAAGTGTTTTCTCTTTTTTTTTTCTATTGAAAACTTTAAAACCCACTATGGAAAACTCTGGAAGAAAGGTAGAAGGATGGAAAACAAACTGCCTCCCCATTAAACATCTGAGAGGCTTTTTTCTAGTCCTTGCAGCCCATTCTCCTTTACCCCTCATCTCAGCTTCTCCCATACTTCTGGCTTCTTAGACTTAAAGAGACCTGCTGTTTCTATGTGGTGTTTTATACTCATTAACTGATTCACTGTGAAACCTGGCCACATACTATCACATGAGAAGCATTTTAAAAATACATAGAACATATAGATTCTCAGCTTTGCCACGGACCTGCTAAGAAAGAACCTCTGGGCTTAGGGCCTATTGATCTTTACTGTGGGAAGACAACAGGACAAGGAAAAGATTCCTAGCCTTCTAATTTACAGCTGGCTTGGGAACCACTGCCTTAAACAGTATTATTGGATTTTTGAGAGGGGTTCATAATCCACAGCTCTCCATTTAGCCTCCAGGAGGCTGGATAGTGGGCAGACTGCCATGGGTACGTCTTCCCAGTGAAACCAAAGGGATCTTGTTTCTTACTTACCTTGCATTCTCAGATGTGTCTCCATCTCCTTGAAGGTTGTAGAGTTCTGTGAAACTACCTAAACCAGTATGTCAGAATTGAGAGACACCTCATCCTTCTAGAATTAACTGGGCACCCCATCAGTGTGTGCCCTGCTTTGGAATCTTCATTCTCAAATATGAAAGCTTTCACTCTTCCAGGATCCTCTGGTCCTTAAGATTTTTCACCTTTCGTTGCTCTGGACTAGATCTTAGTCATTGTTAGGTACTTGATTATTACTTAACTTTCAAGTGGTCTTTGACTTCTTGTCCTCTAAACCTGTCTTTCTTATACTGTTAAGACATTTGGAAAGTAATTTTTCTCCTGTTTTGACCTAATAATAGAAATAGTAGGTACCATTTTGAGAGCCTTCTATGTCTAGGACCCGGGCCTAGTGTTTCAGAAAGATGATGTCTATTCTTCAAAGCAACTCTGAGAGACAGGTATGGTTCCTAACATGGTTTTATAGATATGAAAATGGAGTCATAGAAAGGCAGTCCCCCAACTAGAATTGAAATTTAAATACATTGGTTATATGGTTTCATGTAAGAATATGGTCTCCCTTAAACACACTTGAGATCACTTTCCATAGATGTTATATACAACCAGTCAGGTTTTGTTGGTTGTGTTTTTATGTGTGTGTGTGTGTGTGTGTGTGTGTGGTTTTTATTTTTTCTTTTTTGTACTTATCCTGGGCCTTGAACTCAGGGCTTGGGCACTGCCCTTGAGCTTTTTTGCTCAAGGCTGACTGACACTCTACCATGGAAGCCATGTCTCCACTTCTGGCTTTTTATTGGTTAATTGGAAAATAATACTGTTGTAGATTTTCCTTCCCAGGCTGACTTTGAACTGCAATCCTTAGATCTAAGCCTTCTGAGTAGGTAGGACTATAGGTGTGAGCCACCAGTGCCCAGCTTTATATTTATTTATTTTTCAAGCATTTATTCATGTTTTTGGCAGTTCCTGGATTTTAAGACAGAGTCACGCACTATGCAAGGCATATAGGCATATGCTCTGTTGCTTGAGCCACTCCATCAGCTCTGTTTTGTGTTTACTGGCTACTGTATTCTTAAAAGATAACAAGGGTCAGAATATAACAAGCTCAGAAGTGGTGAGGTGATTTTACCCACAGGATTTTTCCAAAGATACACAAATAGCCAGTAAGCCTGTGAAGGTATGCTCAACATAGTAGTTACTAAGGAACTCCAAAATGCATCCACGATGAGCTGTCACTTCATACCCCTAGTAAGACTGATCAGGAAGATGGACAAAGGTTGATAGAACATAGAAAGTCCATTCCTAGATACATACTTAAGAAAAATAAGAACCTTTCTCTCTACAAATGTTATTCAGAGTAGCTAAAAGTGGAAACAGTCCAAATGTCCATCAACTATTAGACAAAATATTCATGTCCATATTTTGGAATATTATTCATCTGTAGAAAGGACTAAAGTACTAAGACTCACTGATTTGTACACATAAAATGAGTGGATTCATGGTATGTCAATGAAAAGTCTGTTTTGTTTTGTTTGGCCAGTAATGGGGCTTAAACTCAGGGCCTGAGCACTGTCCTTGAACTTTTCTCAAGGCTAGAGCTCTACCACTTGAGCCACAGCACCACTTCCAGCTTTTCTCTATGTAATGTGATTCTGAGGAATCTAACCCAGGTCTTTGTGCATGCTAGGCAAGCACTCTACCACTAGGCCAAACTCCCGGCCGAAAAGTCTGTTTTTGAAGAAAGTCAGTCTCAGACTTTGAGGTTTGATTTAGGAAAAACCAACTGTCTACTCACTACAGACTCGCCCTCCCACTGATATGAGCTTTAACTTCGATGCCAACAAGCAACAGAGACAGCTTATTGCAGAACTGGAAAACAAAAACAGGTAAGAGCGTAGAGGTCCAGCCCACTTCTCAAGGCGGCAAGTATCTCATGTGAGTGTCTGGTTCTCAGTTCTGGCAGACTTTGACCATGTAGGAAGATCCCAGCTGAATGAATAGAGTGGCCCAGGTTCAGGAAATGTCCAGGATTCTGGTGCATATCTACATTATTGATTCTGATTTTCCAAAGCCTCAGCCCTCCTCCCTTCTGTAGATTCTTTGTTCCAGGGCCCCTCCTTGCTGCCAGCATGCTCCTTCTCCCCCGCCCCTCCACACACATACAATTCATTTCTCCAGTCTATGTCCCAGCAGTATTTCAGTCTGTCTAGTCATCCTGTTCTGGCCCATTACTCTACTTGTGCTTGACTGGTCTCAAAGGGGAAAAAAAAGAAAAAGATCATTTAAAACGCCTTGTAAAAGCATTGCAACTAGACAACACACCACTGTGCGCTCAAAGATTGAAACCAGGATAAGGAGAATGGACCTAGTGTAGCCTACATGAGAGAGGAAATTGACGTGTGATCAGGGGATACAAGGAAACTCAGGGAGAGGTGGGGAGGGAGGCTTGGGCAGGTCTACCTAAGACCTGCCCTCAGAGGCTGCCAGGGTTCTCTTTCTCTCCCAAGAAAGGGGCAGGGGTATGAGTTTGCAAGTTACCTTTCTGCTTTAAGAGGAAGGTTTTATGACTTTTTGTCCATTTCACACTTTGGTCATTTGGAAACCATCCAGATAAAGATTTGTAGAGAAGGTCTAGGGAGGGGCTTAACCTGGAACAGGAGTGAGGCCTGCGAAGTGCTGGGCAGACATGTTTCGTTCATCATTTTCTCTAGAGAGATCCTGCAGGAGATCCAGCGTCTGCGTCTAGAGCATGAGCAGGCATCCCAGCCCACCCCGGAGAAGGCCCAGCAGAACCCCACGCTGCTGGCAGAGCTGCGGCTGCTCAGGTAGGTGGGAGTGCTGCACGTCTGTCCCCACACTGTCCTCACACTGTCATCCTCGCGGGAATTTCTGTTTCTGGACACCAACTAGTAGATGAATGTAGCCAGTCTAGTTGGACTGCTTTTAAGAGCCCCACCCCCAATCCCACGGAGAACTTGGGCCAGCAGGACAAGCATTTGAAGGAGGCTGTTGTGCTGCAGTTTCTCTGCTTCTTGCTAAGTGTTCTGACTTGAGAGACCTGACAGGAATAGTGCTTGGCCTTTCCTGGGACTTAGTTCTCTTGGTGTTTCATGGTACACACAGAACTCCACTGGGAAAGGGTGCTTCCTTTCCCACCCCTTTAGAGCTTGAAACCAAGACAGCGGTAGTTTTCCACCTCTTCCTAAGTGTAAGTGACTTGAGGCTCAGGAAACTAAGGAGGCAGAGCAAGGTCAGCTCCAGTGTGAAGCCCTTGGGATGGAGCTAGGGTTGCTGGAGAAGCTGATCTGCTCTTGGGCCTTCCTTCCTGTCTACACACACACACACACACACACACACACACACCTACCTACCTGTGTACTCTTCCTTCCTGTCTATACACACACACACACACACACACACACACTCACTCACTCACTCATGTACTCTTGGTAAGTAAAGGTACCGTGGAAGCCATGCTTGGTGGCTTGATTCTCACCAGAGCTTTCAATCCTCACAGAGCACTTGATGTAGTTGCAGTTGATTTTAGTACACTGACATCTGAGCTTCAGCATTGCTTTTCCTTTCTTTTTTTTCCTGCTTTCGTCGTTCAAGTTATGTAACCTCAGCCATGATCTCTTTTCCTACAGTCTAGAGATTACTGTCTTTTCATAAGTAACCTACTGTTTCACTTTGCATCACAAATAAGAATTTAAGCTCATGAAAATCATAGAGGTATAGAGATTCTCCCAAACACTCATTCCAGATTCTCCATTTAGTCATTCCACAGTTCACTGTCGCACATTTGGGACACTGGAGTGGTTGGTTAAGAAGGACAAGAAAATATACTGAGGTGAACAGTGGACTGACAGGCAGCATAAGATGCATTTCCTTCCTTTCTCCACTGAGTGCAGACAGAAGTGACTTTCTATATCTAGGAAAGCAGAAACTGTCAACCTGGAGTCTAACTGTTGCTAACTAAAGTTGCAGAAAGTGCTCACATCATCTAGAAGGATCAGAAAAGTGTCATAGATTTAGTTGACACAGGCAGAGTCCAAGGGGGATGGGATACTTGAGAAAGCAGAAAGCAGTCATTTTCAGAAGCTCCGCATTCTGAGGAAAGCAGGCTGGTATTTCCTACACATGCTAAGCAGGCTTTGCATCCTGGC
This sequence comes from Megascapheus bottae, assembly GCF_031878675.1. Classification (NCBI taxonomy): domain Eukaryota; kingdom Metazoa; phylum Chordata; class Mammalia; order Rodentia; family Geomyidae; genus Megascapheus; species Megascapheus bottae. Next base: position 67,566,357 of record NC_143515.1, read on the forward strand.
ATTCCCCTTCCCTGGGTTAAACAACACTTTAAAACTTTCCAGAAGAAAACATAGAAGTTCTTTAGGATTTTAGAAAAATAGTTTCTTAAATTACTAACCCTGCCTACATTAATATTAAGAACTTTTGTTTATCAAATAGCACATACAATATGCATTTGTAGATATTTTACCCCATCTGGTTTTGACCTGTGTATAGGAGTTCAGTAACTGCCAACTTCCAGCCGGTACAACACAATGAAGCTTTGTTTCTGACGGGCTTCTCTCTTGGACAGGCAGAGGAAAGATGAGCTGGAGCAGCGGATGTCGGCGCTGCAGGAGAGCAGGCGGGAACTGATGGTCCAACTGGAGGGCCTGATGAAGCTGCTCAAGGTAAGAGTAGAGTGATCACGGGTGTTCTCCCTTCACGCACCTCTGCTTCCTCTCCATCACAGCCTCAGCACCTGCCTCCTGTAGAGAAGACTGAACAGTATGGGGACAAAGTCTTGACTGTAGGGCTGGAACCAGTCTCAATAAATACAGATAGCCTCAGTAGGTATAACAGTCATTGAAGATGGCGTAAAGGTGGTAATAATAAATGTGTAATGAACATAGAATGGTGCTCTTGAGGAATTGCTTTTATAAATAATTAAGAATGAGGGGCCGGGAGTTTGGCCTAGTGGTAAGAGTGCTTGCCTAGCATGCACAAAGACCCAGGTTCAATTCCTTGGTACCACATATATTTAAAAAAAAAAAAAAAAAAGCTGGAAATGGTGCTGTGGCTCCAGTGCTCAGGCCCTGAGTTCAAGGTCCAGGACTAGCAAAAAAGAAAAAAGAAAAAACATAAAGAATGCTTATTTGGGGGCTGGAAGCATACCTAGTGGTAGAATGCTTGCCTACCATGCACAAAGTCCTGGGTTCGATTCCTCAGTACTCCATTCACAGAAGAAGCCAGAAATGGTGTTGTGGCTCAAGCGGCAGAGCACTAGCCTTGAGCAAAATGTGTCCAAGGACATTGCTCAGGCCCTGAGTTCAAGCCCTGGGACTGGCCAAAAAGAATGCTTATTTTTGCAAAATGTATAAATGAACATTATTTCTCAACTATTTAGGTTCTTTTTAGATATTCTACCTAAAATTTAACAAACATGAAGTGTCCTAATTTAATAAGCACAACAGAGATAAAGTTGGGGTATTCTCAGAAAAACATAGAAGATACCTAGAGTTATATTAAAAGACCTGTTATGGTAATTATGGAGGCAGAGAAGTCCTGGAATGTGCTAGCTAGAGACCCAGGGGAACTCACTGTGTGACACCCCCACTTCACAGAGTGGGTTAGGGGGACGGATGTTCCGCTGGTAACACAAGCTGGAGTCCAAAAGCCAGGACAGTTCCTCTGTCCAAGTGCAAGAGGAGATAAATGTTCCCTCACCAGAAGAGAGCACATTTTCCTTTCTGATCTATCCAGTTCCTTGGTGGACTGGATGCCCACTTCAGTGAAAACAGAGCTTCCTTAGTCTACTGATTCCAATGCTGATCTCTTCTAGAAACACTCTCAAGACTCACCTGGAAATAAAGTGTAACTAGTTTTGTAGACATCCCTTAACTCAGTCGTGCTGACACATAAAAGTAATCATCATACACACACATACACCCCAATCTAATCAAAGCAATTCTGAGTAATAACTTTACTGGGAATAAAATCGTGTATTAGCTTTAGGTTTAGTATAATGGTGACCTAAATAAATTCAGAATAATTCAAATATGTCTATATTTTTTTAGAAGGATAAGGCAGGGAAAAGGTGTGGTTGGTATTTCAGTGCCCTCAGTATTGATACTGAGCAGAAATCCTTCCCTAGTTGCACAGCAGTGATACCATGACATGTGTTCTTGCTCTTGATGTCTCACATCCTTTCTGTAAGCTTCGGGGACCCGCTGCATCTTGTAGTGTGACACAATGATCAATGAGGGGGTCCCAGGGGAGTAAACTTAATACTGTGATTTACTGAAGGTATTTTAAAAACAAGTTTAAGGGCTGGGAATGTGGCTTAGTGGTAGAATGCTTGTCTAGCACACATGAAGCCCTGGGTTCGATTTCTTAGTACCACATACACAGAAGAAGCAAGAAGTGGTATTGTGATTCAAGTGGCAGAGTGCTAGCCTTGAGCCAAAAGAAGCTCAGAGACAGTGCCCAGGCCCTGAATTCATCAAGTCCCAGGACTGGCAAAACATACACAAGTTTAAGACAGAGGATACAGGTTAAGAGGAGACTTGTGTAGCTAACTAGGCAAGAGGTGATAATAGCAACCCGGAAACTTCTCAGCTTCTATATGAGCAGCCTCTTCATAATAAAGCTCGTAGATACTGGCAACCTGCTCACATGTCACCTTTGTGTCTTAAATTAACTTTTGACTTGCTAAAATAATTGATTTTCTTTTTTTTTTTAATAATCTTGAGCTGAGATTGTTTTATTCACTTGGTCCTGGTGTTTGGGTTGTTTTGTTTTGCATGTTTTCCTATGGTAACCCTGTTAGCAGGATTTACCTTCAGAAATATTTCATGGGATGATAAGAAGGTACTCAGCTATGATTTATATAAAAGGTTTGGCTAAGCTGAAAGGAAGTCAGACTATCTCCTCTAAACATCCATCTCCCCTTCAATTGGCGTGTCCGGCCTCGCTCACGTGTGGCTCATGTGTAACCTTGGGCACCACTGTTGCTTGTATTCAAGGTCTAGGCAGAATGCATCAGTCCCTGGAGTGCTAAGACAAACTCAAGCTTCTTTAAGTTCTAGCTATCACTTTATAATTTCAATAAAATAAACAAGACCCTGGCACCTTATTTTGTAGGATCTCCTGCCAAGTTTTTTGTTTCCTTTTTTCTCTATTTGCTTTCTATTTCTTTCCAGCTATACTGGGGTTTAAACTCAGGGCCTCATGCTTGCTTGGCTGGCACTCTCTCCTTTGAGCCAAGCCACTGGCTTGGCTTTTTGCTGTTTAATTAGAAATGGAGTTTTGAGGCGTATTCTGCCCGAGCTGGCTTCCAACCATGATCCTTTGGGTCACCTAACTAGAATTATAGGCATGAGCCATTGGCATGGGATTCCTGCGAAGTTCTTGAATGCCTTGTCATTTGTTTACCTGAAAGACTATAGCCATTCAGAATGGGAAGAATTTGCAAACACAAACCTTGAAAAGTTCTTTCTATCCACTGAGTTGAATTCATAGCAGAAAATCTAATGTCTGTTTTCCTAAAAATAAAATTACACCACAAGATTAGTATGTTATATTCAATCTTAAATGGTCATTCATAGCAATCAGTGACTTCCATATCAGTTCAAAGTTGTTTTCCTATATTAAAAAGTACATTTAAGCCAGGCACCAGTGGCTCACACCTGTAAACGTAGCTACTCAGAAGGCTGAGATCTGAGGATTGTAGTTCAGAGCCAGCCTGGGCACTAAAGCCCATGAGACTCTTATCTCCAGTTAACCACCAGAAAACCAGAAGTGGCTTTGTGGCTCAAGTGGTAGAGCACTAGCCTTAAGCTGATGAGTTTAGGGACAGTGCCCAGGCCCAGAATTCAAGTCCCACGACCAACCATCTGAAAAAAAGAAAAAGTACATTTAGCCAATTACTAATTGCTTACACTTGTACTCCTTGCTACTCAGAAGGCAGAGATCTGGAGGCTTATAGTTCAAAGCCAAGCCAAGCAGAAAAGTCTTTGCGACTCCATCTCCAAAGTAACAAAAGGGCCAGGCTGTGGGTGTGACTCAAATGGTAGAGTATGAACCAAACAAGCTAAGCTGAGCTAGTGTAAGTTACTGAGTTCAAACCCCACTACCACCAAAAGTAAAAAGTACATTCTCTGCCAAGTGTCATGGCACACATCTATAATCCTAGGTATTTTGGAGGTTGAGGCTGGATGATCCTCAGTTTGAAGCCAGTCCTTGAATTAGGGAAATGAGACCTTGTCTTAAATTAAAATGAAGGGGCTTAGTGTTAGCGTGTTTGCCTTGCATGCATGAAGCCCTGGGTTTGATTCCTGGGTATCACATAAACAAAAAAACGTAATTGGAGCTGTGGCTCAATGCTAACTTTGAACAAAAGAAGCTCAGGGACAGTGCCCTGAGTTCAGGCCCCAAGACAGCAGCAGCAGTAGAGGAGGAGGAGGAAGAGGAGGAGGAGGAGGAGGAGGTAGCAATAGTAGTAGTGGAGGAGGAGGAAGAAGAGAGGGAAGGGAGGGAGGCGGGCGGGCACTAGTGGCTCATACTGTAATCCTAGCTACTAAGGAGGCTGAGATCTGAGGATGACAATGGAAAGCCGGCCTGGACAGGACAGTTGGTTGAGACTAATCTCTAATTAGCCACTTACTAGTCAGAAGTAGAGCTGTAACTCAAGTGGTAGAGCACCAGCCTTGAGTACGAAAGCTAAGAAACAGCTTTCAATCCCTAATACAAGCACAATAAATAAAATAGAAACAAAATAAAAGCAAAAGAGCTGAAGGCTTAGCACAAGTGGCCTAATACCACAAAAAAAGAAAAGAAAGAATACACTTGCCATAATAAAAGTACTCTTTACAGTTCTAATTTTAATTTCAAAGGACTGTCTTTCTTTCATTGATGTGTTCAGTCTTGCTAGCATTTAATTCTCTCATAAAACAGCTGTAAGCAGTTAGTCAAATGGACAATCAGGCCACGTGGTCTGGCTCATAAATTAAAACCCATCACACAGCCAGTTTCCATTTCACCGGGAGGTAATTCAGTCCACCTCCACTGCTTCTGTAAAATATTAAATGCTTTATCTTTTTAGCTGAAAAAACTCATTTAAATAAGTATACTTGGGAAGTGGACCCATTGTTTAGTAATTTATTCAGCGAGTCTCTTTAAACAAGGCAATATTTTTTTAAATCGTGTTTATTTCACAAATGTATAATATATTCCTAGTGGATTTTTTTCAGTGTTTGAATAGTGGTGATGAGACTCCATCCCTGTCACCAAGGAAGCTTCTTGTTTTTCTTTTAATAATGTAATATCAAGTATCCATGTTTTGATGCACTGTTTTCCTCATGTTTTGTCTTCTGATTAGTAAGTATAAGGATAACTTCTACCTCAAATACCTTATTTAATCTAGAAATCATATGTGTTGGTGTTTCCATTTCTAACTCCTGCTTGCAGCCTTTTCCACTTTATTTTTGTACTATCTCATCCATTTTCAGGTTCCTGAGCCCCCCTAGCAATAGCGTCACCAGCACTCAGTGAACAGAGCTAGGGAGTCAGTTTAATAGCAACGGCTCCTATCTACCTTCACGCTGGTAAGAGAACAGCGTGACCTTCCATGGGGCTGAGCTTTTAAAGGAGAGCACCACACAAGTGGTCCTGTTCGCCAGGAAAACACCACACACAGGTGGTCAAGCAGTTCAAGCGTTTAAAAAACAAAACAAAACAAAAATAAAATTAGATAGCTAATCCCATCTGGGTTACTACAATTATTTCTGTTTTTCTGATAATGCTTTTGGGTTAATTGGCTTAATTTTTTTTGTTGCTGAAATTTTTTGGTTTGGAGTGGTTTTTGTTTTGTTTCTTTTTGGAACAGGGTCTATATAGTCAGGCTCTCCTGGAATTCATAGCCTTTTGCCTCAGCCTCTTGAGGACTGAATTACAGGTATATACCATCATGCCCAGCCTGATAGTGCTTTTGAAATACAGTTCTGAATTTCAGCCATATTTGCAAATGTTCACCTAGAATAATAATGTAAATTTTTGTATAGATGACATCTGGTGCTACTTTGGCCACTTGGCCAGACTTCCTGCATGTGGAAGAGATTCACATGTTTTTAGGTAACCTTCATACTTCTAGGTTTGCACTTTATAATTAAGCTATTATGACCCCCTTTAAATCAAGCTGGCTCTTTTATCATCAATCAATGTTTGCTGGCCCCGGCTGAGTAAGTGATAACAAAGAGTTCTAAAACTTTGTATCTGACCTCTTTACTATGTTGACAAAGCCTTAAAGGCTTTATCTGAGTAACTTTTGTACATTTAAGTTACAAAACACCATCCTAGGTAACACTTCACCGAAGTCTACCATTCCCCAACCCCAGGGCACTGACAAGACCTTGTAAGCCCATCTTGACCTGACCTCTGTGTCCCCTCACATCATACATCACACCTTGGTACCAAGTTCCATGCTAACATGTGAAGCATGAAACAGATTTTTTAAATTTCCCTAGCCTATTAAAGCAAAGCAGTGTTATCTCCAATACTAAGACTATGGTTGAAACCATGAGCCTGGGGAGATGCCTTAGAAATAGTCCTAAGCCATTGCTGATCTGCTGTCCTCAGATAAGAGTTCAGCCTGTCCTATCCCAGTGAAGTAAGGAGACTAAAGTTTATGCTTCCCCTAGATTATTGGCCCTTGACTTCCCCTGATTGTTTCCCTAGAAAGTTTGTTTTTCTATTTGGTTTACGTGTCCTCATCTCGTTTGCTTTGCTTATATATAACACTTTGGTTAGGTTTAACTCCACACACCTTATTTGGTTTGGGTCTGTATAAGCTTGTGCTAGCTGCATTCGGGGCTGCTGGTCTTTGAGACTCAAGTCTACCAGCAGTCCTCCGGCTCTCCAATACTCATAATTTGGTCAGGCGTGGCGGCTCACTCCTATAATCAGGAGGCTGAGATTTAAGGATCAGGATTCAAAGCCAGCACTAGCACTGAATTCTGTAAGACTCTGACCTTCAAGTTAACCATTAGAAAACCAGAAATGGGCTATGGCTCAAGGGGTAGGGTGATAGCCGTGAGCTGAAGAGCTCAGGGACAACACCCAGGCCCAGAGTTCAAGTCCCATGAACGACTTTAAAAAAAAAAAAACAACTCATAATTTAGCCTGTTAAGTGGTTGGTGGCTTCTCTGTTTCTTGAGACTGAGTTTCCTTACAACACCATCTCAATTTCCATTCCAGCACAGGACCAGTATTGAAAACACATTTTGTTTTTTTCTGTGCCCCTCTCTCCTCCCCCCACCCCTCTCCGTCTCTCTCGCTCTCTCTCCGTGGTGTGGTGGTGGTGGTGGTGGTGAAATTAGAATTTGAATTCAAGCCTTCATGTCCAATTACCTCCATACCTTCTTTTCTACTAACAGCACTAACTTTTTGCACAGGTTACCCTTAAACTGTGATTCTCTAGCCTTCTTCCTCTTGCATGGCTGAGATTATAGGCATTAACCATCATACTCAGCAAAAACATTTGTAAAGCATTTCTAGTTTTCCTATGACTGTTTCTTTGCCTTAGGAGTATTAGGAGTATCTGGCCTCAGAGTGAAGTCTGCTCGGGAATGAAGATGTCTTCTAACTACAACAGTAATGCCTCCTTGCACAGGGCCATGCTGCCAAAGTCGAAAGGCAAAAGCTGCTGACTTCTTCAGCCAACTTGAATGGGTGCTGGAGCCTATGCCTGACTCCTTCCTAGAGGTCAGGTTGCTTCAGTCACTGGCAGCTGGCTTTCATAATGAAGAACATGTTTCTGAGTTGACAGTCTCAAGGGATCTCTTGGTGCTCATTTAATTTCTAGCCCATGTCTCTCCAGTTGCAGGACTGAAAGTTACTCTCTCAGCCCTCTCCATTCTGCAGTTCCTTTGCTGTTCCCCAGTCAGTGTCCTTGTATTCAGAGCTGCACATCCTATGAGAGAGAGAAGGACCCATATCCAGCCTCAGTTCTCAGACCTGTGCTCCGTGGGGACCAGCTGCATGCATGGATCTAATTTTGCAGCTAGGTTTTCGTTTACATACTGGGACAAAGCAGAGGCTTCCTGACCACAGACACCCACAGGGCAGCACAAAAAGGGGAAGTGAAGAGACCCATTAAAGAATGAAATGGGCGTGGCACATAGTGCCTATAATCCTGGCTACTTGGGGGAGGAGGAAGTAGGATTAAGATCCCAAGCCACCAAGTTCAGAAGCAAGAGACCTATCTGAAAATACTAAAAAGCAATAGGATCAACTGGGCACAGTGACTCATACCTGTAATTCAGTTACTCAGGAGGCTGAGATCTGAGAATTTTAGTTCAAAGCCAGCCTGGGCACCAAAGTCCGAGAGACTTATTTTCAATTAACCACTAGAAAACCGGAAGTGGTGCTGTGGCTCCAGGGATAGGGTGGTAGCCCTGAGCTAAAGAGCTCAGGGACAACACCCAGGCCGAGTTCACACCCTATGACTGACAAAAAAAAAAAAAAGCATGGGCCAGGAGTTTGGCCTCCTGGTAGAGTGCTTGCCTAGCATGCACGAAGACCCGGGTTCAATTCCTCAGTACCACATACATAGAAAAAAGCCGGAAATGGTGCTGAGGCTCAAGTGGTAGAACTCTAGCCTCGAGAAAGCCCAAGGACAGTGCTCAGTCCCTGAGCTTAAGCCCAGGACTGGCAAAAAAAAAAAAAAAAGGCAGTAGGATCAAGTGGAAATACCAATACTGACAGTGACCAGGAAGCCAAGATACAAGAATGAGAAACTTGAGTGCTTATGTTCTCCTCTGGGTTTTTTTGTTTTTTTCTGCCATATCTGATACTGTGTTCATCTGCTCAGTCATCTGTACAGAGTAAAGATCCGCTCTGCCTACACTCGTTGAAAGGTTCTAGAAAGACAGAAACCTCATCTTTGTTTCTAGTAGTTGTATACAAGAATTAGTGTGTTGCATTAATGAAGTTTGGGAATTTTTTTTTTCAGTGGTGGGGCTTGAACTCAGAGCCCGGGCACTCTCCCTGCAACTCTTCATTCTCTCAAAGCTAGTGCTTCACCCCTTGAGCCACAGTAGTTAACTGGTGATCAGAGACTCATAGGGACTTTTCTGCCTGGGCCAGCTTCGAATCTCAGTCCTCAGTTCTCAGTCTCCTGAGAAGCTAGGATTACTGGCGTGGAATTACCTTATCGATTTGGTTTAATTTGATTTGGCTTGGAGGTTTCTATTTGAGGCAGGGTCTTACTGTACCCTAGGTTGGCCTGGCACCACAGGTTTATCCCACCTCAGGCTTCCCAGTGCTTATTTGTCCACTACACCCAGCTAGAAAATGCTTTTTTGTAAGGACTTCCAGGCCAGAGTGTGGTCTAGTGGTGTAGAGTACTTGGCTAGCATGCATGAAGCTCTGGGTTCGATTCCTTGGTACCACATATACAGAAAAGGCCAGAAGTAGTGCTATGGCTCAAATGGTAGAACTCTAGCCTTGAGCAAAACTTAATGCCCTGGCCCTGAGTTCAAGCCCCAGCACTGACACAAAAAAAAAGAAAGAAGAAAAGAAAAGAAAGGACTTCCATAGTCCTGAAACATCTTCACTTTATTGAGAGAATTGGGCATACCTGTGCATCCTTGAAAAAAAAACAACAAAGCAGCCAAGTAGTTGGAAGAAGAGACTTCGAGATCCCCTGAGCAGATTAGAACAAGTTCTCAAAGAAGGGCTGGAAGTTCTTGGCACACCTGGAGAGCCACCTTCCTAGAGCTTTCATTCAGTGGTCCAAGGTGAAGCTTCTCTGACAAGTTCTCTGATACTGATACGGCTGGTCTGTGCTCTCCTCTTTGAGAACAGATGACTGAAATAATGAACCTAAATATAGTGAATCTTCTAAATAATAATTAGGAATTTTAATCATGCCTCAACTTCCTCTTTCGGTTTATCTACGTATTTGTGATCATAGGCAAGCCAGGCTCTCTAGGCCTCTTTTTTCTGCAAAAGAGAAGTCAGACTAGATGGTTTTTAAGGTTCTTTCCTTTGGCCTCTGATTAACATTGGCTGGACAGAGGCCTGCTGGTTGCTGTGTCCCTAGTGCTCTCCCAGCCTGGTTTCTTCCCAATATGTATGGTGATGGACATTAATTTCTCTCCTCTCTTCCTCTGCCTTTTTTTTCATCTTCAACACCTCTAGGAGGAAGAGCAAAAGCAGGCAGTAAGTGAATTTCAAGTCTTCCCCCTCTCTTGCTCCTTTGGCATGTTCTTGGGTTCCTCATATAAATGTCCCTGCCTTCCCCTTCTCCTTGTCCCACATTTTCCCCTCAGCAGGTCCCTCCATGGTGTAAAATGGCCTAAAAATCTGGGTCATACTTACCTAATGGAGCATGTTTACTTGAAAGCAGAACTTGAATTTTTTTCAAGTGTACATTTGCTGTGCTTTTAAAAACATGCATGATTGTCAGGCTATCCATGCCTTTTCCTGCTCTTGCATTTTCTACTGTTTTTGTGTCTGGAACAACCTTAATTGCTTAAAACAACAATTGGGGTGGTGGGGGTTAGCTCAGATCTAAATGTGATGCAATGAATGGATTGTGCATGAAAGCAAGTAGCTCTCTCAAACTGCTGAGGACAGCTTAGAGACCCACCAAAAATGCTCAGAACCCGATCTAGGGAGAGCTTGGGGTGCCCTGAGCTGCATGGCTATTTATTGCATGTTGTGTAAAGTTTGTATTTCTTTTCCTAATAGCCTCTAGTCCACACAAGAAAATTAAATAAGATTACTATCCATATATTATAACCTTTTTTATTTTTATGTTTATGGGACTAGAACTCAGGGCCTGGGCACTGTCCCTGGGTTCTTTAGCTCAGTGCCACAGTACCACTTCTAGTTTTCCAGTGGTTAATTGGAGACAATCTCGGGGACTTTCCTGCCAAGGCTAGCTTCAAACTGCAATCCTCAGATCTCAGCCTCCTGAGTAACAAGGATTACAGACATGAGCCACCAGCTCCTGGCTTTGTAACCCCATTTTTAATGTTCTTTAATAAAGTTTGTAAAGCATACAACTTCATGCAAGCTAAAGCAAAATATGAAAAGCTGATTCAAAAGATAACTTTTTTTTACAAAAAAAATTATCTTTTTTTTAAATTAAGACTAGGCCTATAAGCCTGGCACTGGTGGCTCACACATGTAACCTGAGGATTGTGGTTTGAAGCTCACCTAGACTCACTTTTTTTGGTAGCTTATTTTCAGTAATAAACTACCAAAAAATCCAAAAGTAGAGGTGTGGCTGAAATGATAGAATAGTATCCTTGAGCAAAAGAAGCCCAGGCCCTGAATTCAAGCCCTAGGTCTGACCAAAAAAAAAAAAAAAAAAAAGGAATATAAAAGACTGTCCTTAAGCTAGGTGCTGATGACTTGTGCCAGTGATCCTGCCTACTGCAGCTTGAGGTCTGAGTGAGGGTCATACTGCAAAGTCAGCCTTGGCAGGAGAGTCTGTGCGATTCTTCTCTCCTTAACTACTAGAAAACCAGAAGTGGGGCTGTGGTTCAAAGTTGGTGGAGTGCTAGTTTTGAGCAAAAGAGCTCAGGGACAGTGCCCAGGCCTTGGGTTCCAAGCCCCATGTCTGACAAAAACAATACAACAACACTGTACTTAATAATGGCAAGTGTAATGGAATCATATAGTACAGGGAGAAGAATGGAAAGGAAGAAACAAGCAAGTAGTGAGGGGAAGAGATAAAACAGCCACAGAGAAATGGAATGATTATTAGGATCTGCTTACTGCCCAGAAATCTCATTTAATATACAGCTGTTGGTTTTGTTTGGTTGTTTCTCTGGTTCATACAGTTCCTTTCTGTCTCTTCAATCTACTGCCCTTATGCTTCAACATTGTAGAAGACAAAGCCCAGCCTTTAAATTCTCCCACCAGGAAGTGATGTAGATCACTTCTAATCCATTTCATTGGCCAAAGCAAATCACAAGACCACACATAACTCTGAGGAGCGTGGGAACCATAATTTTCCAGTAGGCTTAGAAGTAGCAGAGAAGCAGATATTGGTAATGTCTCCCACAAGTAGAGTGAGTACATTGAAAGGAAAGAGAAAAGACTACCCATCTTTCCTCCTCCCTTCTTCCAACCACTTTCCTGACCATCCCCTTTGTCCTGATCCTCACCACTTGAAGTCAGCTGTCTGTGTTCCCCTCCTTTCTTCATCTCTATACCCCAGCGATGGACTTGACAGGTGAAACTACTTGCTGGGAATTTCAGCAGTCTCCCAGACTACATCTCTTGATCTCTCTGAATATACAACTCAATTTTTGTTCATCCACACAAATTGGAAATGTCTTCCATTCTACCTGAATGAAACTTACCTTTTAGTAGAGAGCCAATGTATTCCATATTTGATAGTAGTAAATTACAGATGTTTTTATTTTTTGTTGGTGGTAGGGCTTGAACTCTGGGCCTGGGCCCTGTCCCTGAGCTCTTCAGCTCAAGGCTACCACTCTACCACTTGAGTCACAGCACTACTTCCGGTTTTCTGGTGGTTAATTGGAGATAAGAGTCTCACAGACTTTAGTGCCTGGGCTGGCTTTGAACCATGATCCTCGGATCTCAGGTGTGAGCCACCAGTGCCCAGCTTCTTACAGAGTTTTTAAAAATTTTTTGTAGAATAATGTTATCCAAGAAATAAGAAATAATACTGTGACATTATTTCTCAGGCCAGTTAAAAACTAGCCTTGAACAAACACCATGTTTGATCAAATGGTCTTTCATTCTTTGTGGGTTCATCATCCTCTTAAAGCTGGCAAAATGAGAAGCTAGACTGCTGCTGACATCTCCCCCTTGTGCTCTCGTAGAGATTCCCAGTGGCCAAGGTCCTAAGCGCATGTCCTCACAATCTTCTGGGACTACCCATAGCAAGAATGGGCACAGAGCACTTTGTCCTCAGCTTTCCCTATCATGGCGTAACAGAAGAGATGTTGTTCCACTGATCTAGGTAGAAACAGCTCTGTCACCCTCATAGACTTACATTGGATGCATCTGAAACCCAGCTCTGTGGCTCCACTTCAGGCTGAATGACTATGTAACTCAGTGCCATTTTTCACTAGTTCAGCTGAAAAGATTATAAATCTCTAGAGCTAAAGCTGCTTTAATCCCTGTCATTGCTGAACAAGAAAGGGAAAAAAGAATACTTAATAGAGTTAATTTGTGAGTATAACTTTAATTTCTTTCCTCTCAAAATCTATTACCTTCAGTGGACTATCAAGCAATTAATTACAAAAGACTTTTTAAGTGAAGATTGTGCTAGATGTGCTTCCCCAAACAGGCTTCATAAACACATTTAGAGAACTTTTCACAAAGTTTACTTCTTGCTTCTTTTCAGGGCTTTACTAGTGTTTACCAGAATTCCACCCACAAAACACTCCTGACACCAGGCAGTGGGGTTCTCACACAAAACTATACTCCAGTTCACTGCACATATCAATTGGAAATCCTGCAATTTCATTCATTCTGACACTGTGTAGGCATAATCCACATTCACGATAAGGATGCATCTCATAAAATATGCACACTCTAGATGCCTGTTAAAAATAGCAAGTCCTAGCTGGGGTGCTCACTCCTGTAATCCTAGCTACTCAGGAGGCTGAGATCTGAGAATCAAAGTTCAAAGCCAGCCCTGGCACAAAAGGCCAAGACTCTTATCTCCAATTAGCCTCTAGAAAACAGGAAATGGGGCTTGACTCAAGGGTAGGGTGGTCACCTTGAGCTGAAGAGCTCAAGGATAATGCCCTGGCCCTAGGGTAGGGCACTAGCCTTGGGCTGAAGAGCTCAGGGACAGCGCCCAGGCTGAGTTTAAGCCCCATCTCTCTCTCTCTCTCTCTCTCTCTCTCTCTCTCTCTCTCTCTCTCTCTCTCTCTCTCTCTCTCTCTCTCTCTCTCTCTTTCTCTCTCTCTCTCTCTCACACACACACACACAAAATAGCAAGTCCTGGGGCCAGTAGTTTGGCCTAGTTAGTGGTAAAGTGTTTGCCTAGCATGCATGAAGACCCGGATTAGATTCCTCAGTACTACATACATGGCGGGGGGGGGGGGGGGGGGGAGTGGTTTTGTGGCTTAAGTGGTAGAGCTCTATCCTTGAGAAAGCCCAAGGACAGTGCTCAGGCCATAAGTTCAAGCCCCAGGACTGGCAAAAAACAAAAACAAAATAGCAAGTCCTGCTAGCATGCATGAGCCCTGGGTTTCTCAGTACTGCATATATTAAAAAGGCTGGAAGTGGTGCTGAGACTCAAATGGTAGAGCACTATCCTTAAGAAAGCTCAAGGACAATGCTCAGGTCCTGAGTTCAAGCCCCAGGACTTGGGAAAACAAAATATAGTCCCTAGGTTAGCTACATTTCTGTCTGATTTGGCTTGAAATCATGACCCTTCCCCAAGTTCAATAAATTTCCCTTTATTTGGCTATTGGTGTTTTACTACAACAGATACAGATGAACAGCCAGATGAAGAAATGCACAGGGCAAGGCCCAGATGAGTTCTAGGTTCTTTCCCTGTGGCATTGGAGGATACCACCTCCTAGCGTGTGCATGTGTTCATAGCCCAAATGTCCCTTTGTTCTAGGTTTTCATAGAGGTTCTGTTACATATTCATTATTGATTAAATATAAGTTACAGCTCTCTAATTATACCTACAGCTTTCTGGAAAAGCTTCCATCCTGAAACTATGGAAGAGCCTCCAGCCATGAATGATATGGTCAGCATATAAAAGATGACTATATCACACTGGTTTTGAAACTCTTGTGTCAGTCACCTAGGATAGAAAACCAAATGCAGGCTTATTTTCCCACAGTATCACCTGATTATTTTGGCTTTGTAGAAACTTGAGAGTAATGGATGATAATTATGGCTTTCTAAGCTTTGATACTAGAGGAGGGGAGGACTTGTTATAGGACCATCCTTAACAAGAATAAGACCCTGGTTCAAGTCTCAACACCAGATAAAAAAGTTTTGATGCTGGAGTTCTGCCTTCAGCTTCAGCCATGTTCCCAGTACTTTTGAGTAGCATTAGTACTTTACCTGATCATTCTTACCTTTCTCCTCCCTCCTACTGTACTCAGATCTAAAACTCTGCTCCTAATTAGAGGAGAATTGTCTCATTATTTTGATAAGGCCGTTCAGCCTATGGTTTGCCTAGTAGTTTAAGAGGCTCTGGCCAGGCGCTGGTGGCTCATACTCAGGAAGCTGAGATCTGGAGATTCAAGATTCAAAGCCAGCCTTGGCACGAAAGTTCGTGAGACTCTTCAGAAAACCAGAAATAGCACAGTGGCTCTAGTGGTAGAGCAGTATCCTTGAGCTGGGCCCTCAATGACAGGGCCCAGGCCCAGAGTTCAAGCCCCACAACCCACCAAAGAAAAAAAAATAGTAACGCCATACATATACATACATATATATGGTATTATTTTATCTATAGAACAGATAGTGATTATATAGCATTGAACACTTTTCACACCAATAACCTATAAACTGCAGAATATATGTAGTTATTTGTAGGATTTGAAAAATACTTTAGTCATTTCTCAGTAAAACCCAATGTCTGTAATCGGAAAGATGCTCGTGAGATTCATCAGCATCTTATGAGGACACATAGGGTAACCACATTCTGATGAGGACCCTACTGGCATAGGCTATATAGCATACTAGACTCCATGTTCTGCAGGGTAGATCAAACAAAATACTAGTCATAATATGGAAAGACTTTACTGTTTATTTCAGAAGTATCTCAGGGCTGGCCACTAGTGGCTCACACCAGTAATCTGCTTAGGAGGCTGATATTCATGATTCAAAACCAGTCTGAGCCAATATATCCATGATATTTTTTTTTTTCCAATCCTGGGGTTTGAACTCAGGGCTTGGACACGGTCTTTAAGCTTCTTTTGCTCAAAGTTAGCACTCTACATTTGAGCCACAATGCTACTTCTGACTTTTTCTGTTTACGTGGTACTAAGAAATCAAATCTAGGGTTTCATGCATCTTAGACAACTACTCTACCAGTAATTTACATTCCCTACCCTCCATGAGATTCTTATTTCCAATTAATCACCAAAAATCCAGAAGTGGAGATGTGGCTAAGGACAGCATTCAGGTCCTGAGTTCAAGTCCCACTAGTAGCACAAAATAAATAAACAAACAAAACATCTCAGGACTCCATTTTCCCCTGTGACTCAGTTTACTGTAGTTCACTTCTAGGTCTCTAATACCAAATGAGATTAGATATCTAAGGCAAGAAGTTCAGCTTGTTCATAAAGGATGTATTTCCTTGAACATTTATGTGATCCCGTCTATTAGAACATAATATGCGGTATATAGAGAGGAACATTGGGCTTACAAACTATAAGTTGGGGGGCCAGGCGTTTGGTCTATTGGTAGAGGGCTTGCCTAGCATGCACGAAGACCTGGGTTCGATTCCTCGGTACCACATACATAGAAAAAAGCCAGAAGTGGTGCTGAGGCTCAAGTGGTAGAGCTCTGGCCTTGAGAAAGTCCAAGGACAGTGCTCAGGCCCTGAGCCCAAGCCCAGGACTGGCAAAAAAAACCCAAAAAACTAAGTTGGGGGCCAGGAGTTTTGCCTAGTGGTAGAGTGCTTGCCTAGCCTGCATGAAGACCTAGGTTCAATTCTTTGGTACCACATACATAGAAAAAAGCTAGAAGTGGTGCTGAGGCTCAAATGGTAGAGCTCTGGCCTTGAGAAAGTCCAAAGACAGTGCTCAGGCACTGAGCTCAAGCCCAGGACTGGCAAAAACAAAACAAAAAAACTGTAAGTTGGGACATAAAAAGTTACCAGCAGACAGGAAGCTCCCACACGGTGGCCATGACTTACATTCTTGTAGGATGGCAGTGCAATGGCAATGTAATATAATTAAAGGAGTCATCCTATTGGGATATCTGTAGAGACCACTGCTATACCTAGGACTTCTTTTTACATAAGCCAGTTAATGTATCAAGTGGGCTCTTGCCTTCTCTTATTTCCTTGCCTTTCTGATTTCCAAGACCCATACAGCCTGTTACAACTATGACAAAAAAAAGCCTGATCTGAACTGGTTTTTATATGCCCCAATTTCTGTTGTGACCCGGGGGTGGTGGCAAGGCCTCCTGTAGATTCTTCTGTCTTCTATGCTCTCTTTTCAGATCAACCAGATCTTGAATTTGGGCTCTCTTACTGAAAGCTTGGATAGGTTGACCAGTTGCCTTTCCTGAGACAGCAAGGTGTATACTCCTACGAGGATTCCTCTGAAATTTATGAATGACAACCTTGTACATTTCAGAGAGAAAAAACATGGATCTAGAAGTATGGTTCAAGTAGTAGAGCATAAGTCATAAAAGCCAAGCAAAAATGCAAAGTCAAACCCCAGTACTCATGTGCCCACATGTACAACAAGTACATGCATACACGCAGATTACACAGCAATAAATAGAAAAAAAATTGTTGGTAAACCCTTGATACTGGCATGCCTCATGGTCATTTCCCTTCTTGATTCCCTTAACCTTTGGATGCAATTTCAGTTGGGAACTTAAGTTAAAACTCTCCCCTACCACACACTTTGACCCAGAAGCGTGGTGCTACCTTTTTCTGAAAGTCACAGGGTTGTCATCTAGTCATTTATTCACCAGTGATTTACTACATGTATTCAAAATGATGAGCTTGGCTTTTCAAAAGCCACGCTTGTAAACAACTACCAGACATGTTCATTCATCAGCCTCGGCACCTGTGCTTACTATAGAGTCCTAGCAGTTCCTTACATTGTTTTACTGTTTTGCACAGGGATTGCTATTTCCGTATTTAAGATAGTTTTATTTCATTCCCCCAGAATTCTTTGAACACCTGCAAGGAGTTTATAGTCTGAGGGTATGAGAGGAAAAAATAGCATCTGAGTCTGGGCAGCATCCCCAATGCTTTCTATCATCTAAGATAAGCTAGTAGATTTCCTTGCCTATATTATTTTCCTCTTCTAGTACATATCTGTCTTTTCCTCTCCTGACCATAAGGCATATAGCATATGAAAACTGCACAGGAAACTGCATACTAAACTGAAATAATTTCCTCCACTGTCAAGAATATTGAGTTCCTAGACCACACTATCTCCCCCAGAACATCAGCAAAGCATCAACAGAAAAGATGAGTGAAAGAGGACTTCTAGGTTTGAAATCTAAGAACTTGGGAAACTGAGGAGCATCACCTCAACTAGTGAAAAGGGGAGCTGATCTGGGTTAAGGGGACCTGGACCGGCATTGCAGTCTTTGAGTTATATGGACTTGCCAGGCAGTCAAGTCTAAAGGTCTAGTAGGTGCCAGGAGGTGAAGCTAAAATTTCAGTGGGAGAAGATACCAATTTGAAAGTCTACTAACATGGTATCAAGGTTAAACATGAACATGATGGGGCCAGTAGTGTGGTCTAAGATAGAGTGCTTCCCGAGCATGCACGAAGCCCTAGATTTGATTCCTCAGTACCACGTATCCACAAAAAGCCAGAAGTGGTTATGTGGCTCACATGATACAGTGCTAGCCTAGCAAAAGAAAGCTTAGGGACAATTCCCAGGCCCTGAGTTCAAACCCCAGGACTGGCAAAAATAAAAATAAAAGATAGGAACATTAGCCTTAAGAAAAATCCAGTATAGAGGAGGGAAGAAGTCGGAAAAGGATTATGGATTCTCTTGTAAGTTTCAGAAAAGGGAGAAAGTAAATAAAACCAGCAAATCTTCAGATTTAGCAAGAAGGAAATTATCAGCAGCTTCAGAAAGAAAACTTTCTATAAAATGTTAGTATTCAGATACTGAAGCTGACCACTGGTGGCTCACATCTGTAATCCTAGCTACTCAGGAGGCTGAGATCTGAGGATCATTGTTCAAAGCTAGCCTAGACACTAAAGTACGTGAGACTTATCTCCAATTAACCACCAGAAAACTGGCAGTGGCACTATGGCTCAAGTGGTAGTGTTAGCCTTGAGCTGAAGAGCTCAAGGACAGGGCCTAGGCCCAGAGTTCAAACCCCATGACCGAGTTTTTAAAATAATTAATTAATTTAGAAATTTAAAAAATAAAGGAATTTAGATACTGAGAAACCTGCCTACCCCATTACTGACTCTGTGAAGGAAGCTGAAATCTGTCTTAGTGAATCATGTGAATGGTTCGTACTAATGGAAACTAGTTAGGCCAAATCTTTTTTTTTTTTTTTGCCAGTCCTGGGCTTGAGCTCAGGGCCTGAGCACTGTCCTTGGACTTTCTCAAGACTAGAGCTCTACCACTTGAGCCTCAGCACCACTTCCGGCTTTTTTCTATGTATGTGGTACCGAGGAATGGAACCCGGGTCTTCATGCATGCTAGGCAAGCACTTTAACCACTAGGCCAAACTCCTAACCCCAGGCCAAATTTTTTTTTTCTTTCAAATATCTGAACAAGTACACTGTCTTTACAAACCTCACTTTTCTCAACTGTAAATATCTAACTCTATAATTCTCTTTTTCTCTTTGATGCCAGTGAGTGGAGAAAGGCTTTAAGCCCAGAAAGATCTATAGGAATCTAGTGAATCCTTTCACCAGTTTCTCCTTTGTGACTCTGGACCTTAGTTCATTGTCTAGGCTTTGTGTCTATAAACAGCTTTCCCCTGTGGTTTATTCATACCATTGTCCTACTTATACTTTTTTTTTTTTCCAGAAAAAGCCTCCTGAGAAAACCTTGGCTACTTTCTGGTAGCCTTCGTTGACTTGTCCCTGTCCCTCTGGCCTTGTGTCCCACAAGAGGACAGAACTCCCCAACACTCTGTTTCTTTCTCTGTGAGACCTCACTTGGCATGGGCTTACCTCTGCAAGTCTTCACTGTGGGAGCATCTGTAGGCATTTTCTCAGATCCTGAAGCTCTGCCAGTCCCTGAGGTCACAAGGTTTGTAGCTGAACTTCAGGCTGTTAAATGTGGAGCCCCCTAGCTTAAAGTCCATCTGTAAGTGAACATCTGCTCAGCTCCCAGGGAGAAAACATAGCATAAAAAGTACTATTGATGTTTTCTGCTCTTCTCCACTTACTGCGAATCATCATTTGGCAAGTAGAGTCACTGTCATTTGGGACTACCATATGAATACCCTAATATTTAAGGTAAGAAAAGGGTATTTTATAAATCCAGGGGGTATACAAAGAGACATTAATATGGTGCCAGTGATAGTAGCCCTGGCAGATGTGGTAGAACGTGCAGATAATCTCAGCCCTTAGAAGGGTCAAGAGTTCAAGGTTAGCCTGAATTACACAGTTCTGTCTCAAAAAAAAAAAATCATGAAAACTCACTGCAGTTGTCCACAGATGGCTGAGTGCTCTGGTTACTACACAGTATCATTAACTTAGATGCATAGAAAATTTGCAATTTATTTCCCATTTTAAATTTTGGCTTTTATGTCTTAAGCAGCTCAGATCTCAGGAAACCAAGAGAGAATCTAAGAGACTCTCAGGCCTATGGCTGTCCTGGGGGCATCTCCCAAATGGACAGGAGCTGGGATAGCTTGCTACTGGCTCTTGAAGGTTCTAACTGAACCTGAGGCTACTGGAAGTCCTAGACAGGGCTGGAGGTAGAGCTCAGTGCTTTGCCGCCAAGCTCCTATAAAAATTGTCTAGTTAAGGAACTAAACCCAAAGAATTTCTGTGATACCTAACACCTACTTGTGGCTCTGAGGCATTTCAGTCCCCCATTGTAGAGTCCGGACTTGGCATAGGTGGGAAAAGATTTCCAGTCTCCTCCCCCTCAGAGCACTCTTCAGATCCTTGCTCTGTGGCTGTCATTATCAACAACTGGTTGACAGAACAAGGAGTTCTGACAGCTTCTGCTCCAGCCTTCTGCACTTCCCTCTCAGTCACCAAAGGCTAGTTAGTTCCTTCTCTCTTCTTGGGGGTCCAAACTGGGCACTGGTGGGTTTACACCTATAATCCTAGCTACTAACAAGGCTGAGAGTTGAGGATTATGATTCAAAGCTGTTCTGTCCAGGCGAGAAAGACTTTTATCTCCAATTATGCACCCAAAAAGCTGGTTCAAGCCAAAAAAAAAAAAAAAAGTAATCATTTGAAAATGTAAAAAACCATTCCTAGCTCTGGATTGCAAAATGACACAATAATAGGTGGCAAGCTCAATTCACCATGGGCTGTAGTTTGCCCATTCGTGGCCTATGAAACAAACTTGCTATTTCTGTAAGCCTCTGGATGATTGCTGCCTACACTTCCCACCAACCTTTAAAACTCCAAGTATGGTGCCCCTCTACACACTCATTCCTCAGGCTTCATTCAGGCCCTCTCCTCACCTGGTCCCCTTCCTGTGCCCTCTGTCTGTTATAATTAGACCCTCGAGATGGTTGAGTAAGTTGCTCACTGGGCTGCTGTTTGCGGCTGTAATGCCTCTTGTATCCTTTCACACACTAGCCACAGAGGTAGCCACACAGGCACCTGACATCCCTAGACTCTGTAGCCTGCAGGGAAAGGAGGTATTTCCTCATCTGCATCACCCCCTCCCAGCGCCTTTGAAACAAGAGTAACTGAGCCAGGGGTGTAAAACAATTCATGATCTTCTCACCAGCCTGTGAAATGGACAGCATTATCTCCATTTTGTAGAAGCAGCTAGGATACAGAGAGGTTAGAGGCATGTAAACAGGAAATGGCAAAGTTAGAATCCAGACTAAGTCCATGTACCAGGGAAGCCTGGCCTTTGACCGTCACATTCCCTACAATAGAGTCAAGTGCGCGTACTGCTAGATGCAACTGCTGTTCTCCACCACAGGGGTTTTGCTCGCTGGTGTCCTTAAATCTGAATTTATTTTACCAGTGCTGGGCTTGAACTCAGGGTCTGGGTACTCTCCCTGGGTTTCTTTTTGTTCAAGGTTCTGCAACTTGTGCCACAGCACTGCTTCCAGTTTTTTCTTGGGAGATAAGTCTCTCACAGGGGCCTGTGATGCCCAGGCTGGCTTCAACCCACAGTCCTCATGGTTTTTTTTTTTTGCTAGTCTGAGGGTTTGAACTCAGGGGGCTGGGCATTGTCCTTGAGCTTTTCTCAAGGCTAGTACTCCACCACTAGAGCTACAGCACCACTTCCAGCTTTTTTCTATGTTTGTGGTACCAAGGAATTGAATCCAGGGCTTCAGGCACGATAGACAAGCACTCTACCACTAGGCCCCACTCCTGGCTCTGTGAGCCTGAATTTTGAAAGTATCATAGGTTCTGGTAGCTTGGCTAATCATTGAGTTAGCTGTCTGTTAAGAATAACACCTTCGGGGGGGAGGGAAATGGGTACCAAGACATGTGAAAGGGTATCAATGTATGTGAATTAATGCACCTTCTATCTGGCAAATATCATGTAACCCTTTTACTAATTACAATAAAAAAATTAAAAAATAAATAAAATTATATGTGTTCTGCACGAAAGATGAAAAAAAAAAAGAATAACACCTTCTCGGACCCCATTTGGGTTTGGATTCTGAGTCCAATCTGGGCATTTGGTTTTTATCCTGTGGGTTTTTCTCTTACTAAGGCCCCTGGCTGTTTCTGCTGAGAAGTGGTGTTGAAATTCTGCAGTGAGGACCTGACAGGGAGACCATCTTCAGGTAGAGCTAGGCAAACGAGCAGAAACAAACAGAGTAATTTGAGTCTTAGAATTTATGAGTTTTCAGAGCAAAAGGTTTAAATTTCAACTTCTTTTACTCTTTGGATTTATGGTGAGTTTTAGTAGATTGTTCTTTATCTCAGAAATTTGACACACCTTTCTCCTTCTACTAAGAAAGGTAACTAAATGCCTTACTTCCCACCTTTGAAGTCTTAGAGTAGACTTGTCTTTTGTATAATTGAGTGTAACTTGGGTAGAGACAGAGTTATGAAGATTGAGATCCATATAACCTTCTACCTGTTGCCAGCACTTGTTGTTCTGAGGATCTCAAAACATCAGTAGTCCTAGGAGCCACCACAGTGAGAGAAAGGCCATATTAGTGCCCTATGTTTCCTGTGGTAGTGTGGGAACAAATAAGTGCCAGTCTCTGTGGAGGGACCTCATACAGATTTACCAGTGGCCTCACCCTTCCAACAGACACATGGTGCTGATGCAAGAGCCGAGAAACCTTTTTTAGCCCCTCTGTCAGGTGTTTAGAAGCCAGGTTTGTCTTTCAAAGGCAGCACAGGTATAGACTTGCAGGTAGACAGGAAGCTTTTGGACCCATCCTCCCCTGCTTCTAGCTCAGCCTCAAGGAAACAGAGTCTCATTCCTTGCCCTCTGTCACTTGCTCTTGTCTCCTCTGCCCTGTTTTTCTCTGTGGCTCCTATCCACAGTCCTAACTCCCATTTGTCTAAGGTGGTTATTTTCTCATCCTGAAACAGGACAGACTGCTCATCCCTTTCCTAAAGTTGGTGGGGTGACATCTTCCAAGCACAGCCACCACTAGCACCAGATCAAAATAGTACACAGGCTTTTACTTCTTAAAGAAATCTAAGTCTGTTCTTCATCCATCCTGATCTCCATACACTCACAGTTAACTTGCCTGTGTTTCACACTTGCAGCTACTTTCTCCAAATGTTAGGTTTTTTGTTTTTGTTCTTATTGTTATTTTTCTGAGGAACTTTCTCAAAATCAACCGCAAAGAGGCCAGTCTGTTTAATTTAAATATACTGCGGCAGATGAAGGTAATTGTCCACACAATCCATCTGCTACCTGGCAGGTGTCCATGAGTGAGGGAGAGAGATGGAGACTGAAGTATCCTCCATTCTGTTGCCATGAAAACAGCCTGGCTTTTGTTGTTGTTGTTGTTGGTAGAGGTGAGGGCTGTTGTGATGCCCCACAGAGGACATTTGCTTGTATCATCTGGCTTTTTGCTGCAGCCATCTCTGGGCTAGGCTAGTAACCTATAGTGTATTCCAGGGAACTAAGAAAATCCCTATCTCGAAGTAGTGCTGTGGCTCAAGCAGCAGCGTGACAGCCTTGAGCTGAAGAGCTCAGGGACAGTGCCAGGCCCAGAGTTCAAACCCCATGTCCACTACCAACAACAACAAAAAAAGAGGGCCCAGGAGTTTGGCCTAGTGATAGAGCTGCCTGCCTAGCATACACAAAGACTGGGGTTCAAGTTCTTGGTACCACATATACAGAAAAGGCCAGAAGTGGTGCTGAGGCTCAAGTGGTAGAGCTCTAGCCTTGAGAAAGTCTAAGGGCAGTGCTCAGACCCTGAGCTCAAGCCCAGGACTGGTTAAAAAAAAAAAAAAATTAAGAAAAAGAAAAAAGAAAGACCAAGAACGTACTCAGACCCTGAGTTCAGTTCCCACAACCTGGCAAAAAGAAAAAAAAAAAGAAGAAAGAAAGCCCAAGGACAGTGCTCAGGCTCTGAGTTCAAGCGCCAGTACTGAAAAAAAAAATAGCCAGGTACCTCACACCTGTAATTCTAGCTAATCAGGAGGCTGAGATCTGAGGATCATGGTTCAAAACCAGCCTGGGTAGGAAAGTCCATGAGACTCTTTTATCTCCAATTAATCACCAGAAAGCCAGAAATGGATCTGTAGCTCAAGTGGTAGAATGCTAACCCTGAGCAAAAAAGCTCAGCCATAGTGCCCAGGCCCTGAGTTCAAGCTCCATAACCGACCAAAAAAAAAAAAAGAAAAAGGAGGGCCGGGAGTTTGGCCTAGTGGTAGAGTGCTTGCCTAGCAGGCACAAAGACCCGGGTTCAATTCCTCAGTACCACATACATAGAAAAAAGCCAGAAGTGGTGCTGAGGCTCAAGTGGTAGAGCTCTAGCCTTGAGAAAGTCCAAGGGCAGTGCGCAGGCCCTGAACTCAAGCCCAGGACTGGCCAAAAAAAAAGAAAGAAAAAGGAGAAGGGGAGGAGGAATAATAATAATAATAATAATAATAATAATCCTGGTTAGCTTCAAGAGTGAAAACTCCCTATTGATTTATGTCCCTCCCAATCTAAATGCTGTGTTCCATTGTACTCAGGTTTCTTCTAGCAGACTGAGGCCATCAGAAGACACAGGTGCCCTCTTAGCTTTCCTCCTTATTTGTTTGTGACCACAATCTCTCTGGGTCTCAGCCCCCTCAAATATAAAATAGCCCTAAAATAGGCTATTTTCTGGGGGCCTAAGCCCTCTAAAACGCATTTGTAATTCCCACGCACTTTTCATAGAGCTTGCTGCATAGCTTTCTCAGGTTCTCAGTCTGCTGATTTGAGAGGTAAAGAACCAGCAGCCTAGATTGCTGCTCAGACTAGAATGTGACTCTAGCTCTACATTTACAGAAGAATTGTTTTCAACCACAAGGGACCTCTGTATTCCGAGAACCTGTGTTAATAGGGCGTTCATTGTGTTTAGTTACTGGTTTGACACATAACTGGCCTACGCTGTGTTCAGTCCTGAGTTATAGGTTACATTAAAAGATTCCACTGTTCTCATGTCAGGAAACCTGACGGTAAAGGTTCCTGTCCTTCCTCAGTCTGATCACACCCATCCTAGCAGCTGGAACCCAAGGTCTCACAGAGGTTTGGGCCTACCACCAGACAGCTTGTCCCATCGCTTGCACCCGGCTGACCAGCTCCTCTACCTTTATAGATATCTATGTGGCTTGGGTTTCCATAATTTCAAGCTGCTGTGTGGGTGTGCTTCTAGCCTGGTACCATGCAGCCTATTCTGGGTAGATTTGTGCTGAGTGGCATGCCTGACAGTCTCCCTGGGGAAGGCCTGTGTGGTGAACTAAGGCCCAGTTGTGTTGGAGAGACAAGGGCAGTGTCTGTCTGTCCATTGCTGTTAAGTAGCCACTTACTATTTCTGAGCCCCAGAAATAGTAAGATGCATGATGCACAGTGATAAGAAAGAAGGTTCCCAGCCTATAGTGCAGGCCCCATCAGTGACCGCTCTGCATCTCTAGACATCCACCCCAGTGTTGGAGGGAAAGCACTGGATTGCATCTCAGAGTTCCCTCCTTCCTCAGGGAACAGAGCAATACTATGTCCTGATAGTCACTGTCATGGTAAAGAAACTGAGACTTCCAGTGGTAGGACAGGGGAATGGTCTCAGAACCATGACACTCCCTCAGGTTATCTATCCCTAGGTCTCAGTTGCCTCAAATATAAGATGGAAGTTGCTCCAAAATAGGCCTGGGGACCTGAGCCCTCCTAAAATTCATTCTTAATTTCCACACACTCTTCTGGTAAATGAGCCTTTTTTCGTGAGGTTGTTGGCTATCAGAGATAGTCCTAATCCAAAAATCACCCTTTTCCCCTCCCCACCTCAACTGTGTGTGTGTGTGTGTGTGTATGTATGTGTGCGTGTGCGTGCATGCACATGCACCAATACTAAACTTGAATTTAGGACTTGTCATTTTTGCTTGACGTTTTCACTAAGACTGGCTGTCTACCACTTACGCCATGGTTCCACTGCCAGCTTTTTTGCTAGTTAATTAGAAATAGAAATCTCTCAAATTCGGTTGTCCAGCTTCCTTTGAACCTCCATCTTAGATCTCAGCCTCCTAAGTAGCTAAGATTATAGGCCTGAGCCTATTTTAAAGTAAATAAACCTGGTGTATGAGGTACCTATTGCATTGCAGCAACTCATTGTAAAACCTGTAGTTTAGAAGAACAAGATGACCTTACAGCTCCTGGGGCCTGGCCCTTCAGCCCCATCTCACAAGGCTACAAGGCTATATAGTCACCTTAAGGCTCATCTAGTCCTAGACAGGTTCTGTTCTTCATGGCTTGCTGGAATGAAGGTCTCCATGCCGTGCTGCTGATGGCTAGAGCTTGTCTTGATCCCTCTCCTCAGCAAGCAGAGAGAGAGCAGGCAAAGCAGTGAGTCTTTTGTAACCTTACTCGGAGTAGCACCCATCCCATATGTCTGATTCTCTAGAAGCAGGTCACTGACTATGCCAGCCCCGCATTCCAGGGCTGGTGATTATAGCAGGATATGAATAGAGAGGTCATTCGGGGCCACCTCAGTCAGGCTGCCACATTAGAGTATTCCACCCAAAGGTTTTTCCCGTGATAGATGGATTGATTGCTCTCTAGAAATTCTTGCCTTCTCTGGCTTCCTTCCTACTTTTCAGAAGAAACATGATGCTTCTCATTGTCCCTTCACAAGTTCTTAGTCAGCACTTACTTCCCTGTGCTGAGCACAAAGATGTACAGGGTGGAATTTAAGAAGCAAGATGATCCTGGGATAGGAAGGGCCCTCTGTGGAACACTTGAGGAAGAGGCAGTCCCACGCTGGGGTGGAGGCAGTGGAGCTGGCCGCAGCCAGAGCAGGTGGGACAGCAGGGAGGAGACTGGTGTGCCTGGAGGAGAAAACACGGAAGCCTTTCCCAGATGCAAAGCCCTGCTGCCAGTCCCCGTGCAGTGGAGTGAGTTGATACCACTTCACTGCCGTGTTCCTCACCAGAGACCCCAAGCACCCAATACTGGTGAGCTGTGCTCAGTGTCCTTGCCTTGGCCAGGATGCCAAACTGGTAACAGGTCAGTGCCAGCTTCATTGTAGCCTGGTTTTAATTTAGGAAGATCATAATCAAAGGCTCAGATGTGAAGCCTGTCCGGGAGACAAAACCCTTGCTTTCCCATTGGCCTTTGTTTTGTTTTTTAGGCAGCTGAGAACAAAGATGATTTCAAGACTCTAGTTTGTCTCTTCCTCAGGAGACATGTTTGGGGCAGTGACTGGTAGGGTGGATGCTCAATGAAGGTGGCACTGAGGTTTTACTTTCCCATCCTAGAGTTTTTATGTTGGTGGGTTTTTATTTTGTTTTTTTGGAGTTGTTTTGTGTGTGTGTGCGTGCGTGCACCAATGTGTATGTGCCAGTCCTTGAACTTGAACTCAAGACCTGGGCTCTGTCCCTCAACACTTTTTTTTTTTTTTTTTTGTCTGTCATGGGGCTTGAACTCTGGGCCTGGGAGCTGTCCCCAAGCTCTTCAGCTCAAGGCTACCATGCTCCCTCTGAGCCCCAGTGCCACTTCGTTTTCTTAACTGGAGATAAGAATCTCATGGTCTTTTGTGCTCAAGTCCGGGCTGGCTTTGAACCATGATCCTCAGATCTCTGCCTCCTAGTAGCTAGGATTACATGCGTGAGCCACCACTGCAAGCTTTTTTTTCAAGTAGTTTATTGGCAATAAGAGTCTCACCAACTTGGGGCCAGGAGTTTGGCCTAGTGGTTAAAGTGCTTGCCTAGCATGCACGAAGACCCGGGTTCAATTCCTCGGTACTCCACATACATAGCAAAAAGCTGGAAGTGGTGCTGAGGCTCAAGAGGTAGAGCTCTAGCCTTGAGAAAAGTCCAAGGACAGTGCTTAAGCCCTGAGCCCAAGCCCAGGACTGGCAAAAAAAAAAAAAAAAAAGTCTCACCAACTTTCCTGCCCATTCTGACATGGAACTGCGATTCTCAGATCTCAACTTCCTCAGTAACCAAAATTATAGGCATAAGCCACTGGTACCTGGCCCATCCATTTTAGCCCTGTGTGGCTGGCCATTTCTTGTCTCATAGTCACTTTCTATGTTCTTGCAAATCTGACCCTGTCCTCAGGTACCAGTGCCTGCCCAGAGGATACTGGAGACATTTACAAGGACTCCTTGTGTTTAATGCTCAGAATTTCACGGGTCATTTTTTTTTTTTTTTTGGTCAGTGGGGCTTAGACTCTGGGCCTGGGCACTGTCCTTAAGCTCTTCAGCTCAAGGCCTCTGCCCTACCCCTGGGCCTGAGCGTTGTCCCTTAGCTCTTCAGCTCAAGGCTACCTCACATACCCTTTGAGCCTCATTGAGTCTCAGCACCACTTTGGGTTTCCCAGGGGTTATTTGGAAATAAAAGTCTCAAGATCTTTAGTGTCTGGGCTGGCTTTGAACCCCAATCCTCAGATCTCAACCTCCTTAAGTAACTAGGATTACAGATATAAGCCATCTGGCTGTTTTTTTGTTTTCTTTAACTGAATTTAACTCTTATCCTGAATTCTTACTCTGTGCTTCTTGCTTAATCCTGACATTTCCTGGCTAAATCTAGAACTAGTCCCTCAGATCCTGCCCACTTTCATATCCTGCGCGTGAAATTATGCCATGTGTCAGGGCAGTAATCTCAGTGAACAAAGGTCTGCATCTCCACCTTTTTGAGTGCTGGGTCTTGGGTCCGTATTGTCCCATCGGGTCCTTGGTTGGGCAGGCTTGATTCATAGTAGCTGTATCCCCAGCTCCATGGTGGGGCACTGGAATCCACACATGACTCCATCGAGGCTCTGATTCCTATGAGATGAGAAGCAGCTGGACTCACAAGCTCTCAGTCACCACTAAGCCCCTGTTGGCAGTTAGCTATGGAAAAACCATTGGCCGCTGGGGAGCAGGGTGTTCTTTCTACCTTTATTCCCTTCCCTGAGCCCTGGGCTCTGCCAGTATCCACCACTTTTGTGATCTCCTCTATCCCAGGTTCTCAGATTGTGAGGCTTTCCAACATCAAACTCTGGGCTTCTCTGCACATTACCTCCATTCTCTCCCCAGCTTCCTGACCTAGAAGCTCATGTGCTGAAGGCATCACTTTTTTTTTTTTTTTTTTTTTAAATCTTGGGGCTTGAACTCGGGGCCTGGGCACTGTTCCTGAACTCTTCAGCTCAAGGCTTGAGCCACAGTGCTGCTTCTGACTTTTTGGTGGTTAATTGGGGATAAGCGTCTGGCCTTGAACCATGATCCTCATATCTCAGCCTCCTGAGTAGCTAGGATTACAGGCAGAAGCCACCAGCTTCCAGTAAAAGTACCACTTTTAAACTTTAAAGCACATGAAATCTAGCCTTTATTGTCCCCTTTCCTGTTAAAATGACTCCAAAGCAGAGACTGATAGTGACAATGTGGAGGGAACCCCCAGAATACAGTGATTAATTTGCAATCATATTAACTAGCCAAAGCAGGACTCGGGATTCATGTATAAATTAAGAAAAAAGTGAGTAATGATCAAATGTAACTACTAATAAAATCAGAAGACAATATTTCGCAATACAGCATTTATTCTCACTGATGGAAAATTATGAGTTAAACAATAAGAAAATACTTTCCATACCAAGGAAAGAGTCCACTCTGTGTGTGTGTATGTGTGTTTGTGCGCGTATGCATGTGTGTGTGCATGCATGCGTAATATTAATCCAAAGTAGCTTTGGAATTTTTCCCCATTTAGCTATTAAACAGTGGCCAGTGTGCATTATGTATGTTTTGAATGAACATAGTTTTCATTTACCTTGGGGAAATATGAGTGAAATTTGCTGGGATATATGGTTGTTGAAGTCCAACATTTTAAGAAACTGCTGAAATATTTTCTGAAATGGTTTTACCTTCACAGTATTGACAACATATAGGAGTCTGGGTTTCCCTGCTTCCTGTCACACTTTTCAATTCTGACTATTTTAGTGGGTGATAGTGGTACTATCGTCTATGTCATTCCCATTATTATATGCAGAGGCTGTAGTTCTTTAGGTAAATGTCTTCCATAGCTTTGCCCATTTTGTCATTGGGTTGTTTTTCTTAGTATTGACATGGGTTCTTTAGGTGTTCTGAACATAGATTCTCTACCAAATCTAATTTGCAAATATTTTCCTTCTCTGTGGCTTGTATTTTTAATTTTCCTCACAGTGTCTTTTTTTACATTAGTTTTATTAAAGTATAATCTGTACACCATATTGTTTGCCATTTTGAAGTATAAAATTTAGTAGTTTTCAATATAGTCAACAGGTTATACAACCATCACTACCACTGGTTTTAGTAAAAGGCAAAAGATTTATATGCTCTGAAGAGAAACCAGAGTATACCACTGGTTTTAGAAACACTTCGTCCGTTTCAAAAAGAAACCTCATACCCATGTGTCAGTCATTTCTCATCCTTTTGAATCTTCCACTCCAGCCCAGAAATCTGCTAAGCTACTTTTTGTCTCTGGAATTTGCATATATATGGTCTTTCTGGTTACTTTCTCTTAGCAAAATGTTTTCAAGGTTCACCCATGCTGTAGCGTACATTAGTAACTCAGTCCTCCTTATTGCCAAATAACATTGCATCGAATGAATCTAGCACACCTTTTTTTTTTCCCTTTTCCTGTGCTGGTACCGGGGCTTGAACTCAGAGCTTGGGTGCTATCTCTTATCTTCTTCATTCAAGATTGACACTCTGCCATTTGAGCTACAGCACTGCTTATGTCTTTTAGGAGGTTAATTGGAAGTAAGAACAGATTTTTCTCCCTGGGCTGGCTCTGAACTGTGAACCTCAGCTCTCAGCCTCCTAGGAATATAGATGAGCCACTAGCTCACAGCACACTTCATTGGGTTTTTTGTTTTTGTTTTGCCAGACCTGGGGACTGAACTCAGGGCCTGTCCTTGGGCTTTCCTCAAGGCTAGCATTCTACCACTTGAGCCACAGCACCACTTCCGGCTTTTCTATGTATGGCTCTGAGGCCTTGAACCTGGGTCTTTGTGCATACCAGGCAAGCACTGTACTACTAGGCGAAACTCCCAGCCCCTGGTGTAGCACACTTGAATCATCTATCCACTGGTGGGCACTTGAGTTGCTTCTAACATTTAGCTAAGTTGAATGATGCTTCAGTGAACTTTTGGATGCAGATTTTCATGTGAGCATATGTGTCATTTCTCATGAGGATAGATTCACATAGGAATGGATTGTTGGGCCAGGTATTAGGGCTCAACTCAGGGCCTGTGCACTGCCCCTAAGCATTTTTGCTCAAGGCTAGCACTTTTACCATATAAGCCACAGCTCCACTTCTGGCTTTTAGGGGATTAATTGTAGAGATGAGAGTCTCCTAGACATTTCTATCCTGGCTGCCTTGGAACCAGACTCTCAGATCTCAGCCTCCTAAATAACTAGGCCTGAGCCACTGGTACTCAAAAGTCACTGTAGTTTAAATTTGCATTTCTTTGATGTCTAATAATGTTGAACATGTTTTTATATGCCTATTAGACATTCATGTATCTAATTTGAAGAAATATCTATTCAACTCCTATGCCGTCTTAAAGTAAGGTTATTCATCTTTTTATTACTGAGTTAAAAGTTCTTTCTATGTCCTAGAGGCAAGTCCCTTATTAGATACATAATTTAAAATTCTTCCTTTGTGTAAGTCATCTTTTATTCAACTCAGTCCTCTTTCTATTTCCCTTACTGGGGATTAAATAACTGGTCTTCGTGCATGTTAGCAAACACAAGGCTCTACCAATTGAGCCACACCCCTAACTCTTTTGCTTTTAGTAGTTTGTTGCTTTTGGCTTGGGAGTTTGGTCTTTTGGGGGGTCTAGTTCAAGCCCCAGGACTTGAACTCAGGGCCTGGACACTGTCTCTGAGCTTTTTTTGCTCAAGAATAGTGCTCTACCACTTGAGCCACAGTACTACTTTTGGCTTTTTCTGTGTATATAGTATTGAAGAATCGAACCCAGAGCTTCATGCATGTTAGGCAAGCACTCTACCACTGGGCTACACTCCCAGCCCCCAAATATTGCATAAAAATTAATTTGTCACTGGGTGTGGTGGCTCACACCTGTAGCTACTCAGGAGGCTGAGATCTGAGGATCAAGGTTCAAAGCCAGCCCAGGCACAAAAGGACCTGAGATTCTTATCTCCAATTAACCTCTAGAAAAAGGGAAGTGGGACTTAGCTCAGAGACAGTATCCAGGCCAGGTTCAAGCCCCATGACCCCCCCCCCACATACACACACAAAATTAACTTGTCAACTTTTTTAGATGTCTGGTTTTGGTTTCATATTTAAGAAAATTTTTCCCAAATCAAGGAAACCAAGTTTTTCTTACATTTTATGAAATTTTGCTGACAGTTATACACTCCATTTTGATGTTTTTGTATTGTTTGTGTATGGTATGAGGTAAAGATCTGAGTTCATAAGGCTGGACAAGGTGGATCACGCATGTAATCCTAGCTACTCTGGAGTCTGAAAGCTAAGAATCACTGTTTAGAGCCAGCCCAGGCACTGAAGTCTTTGAGACTCTTGTATCCAATTAACCACTGGAAAATGGGAAATGGTGCTGTGGCTCCAGAGTTAGGGTGATAGCCTTGAGCTGAAGAGCTCAGGGACAGCGCCAAGGCACAGAGTTCAAGCCCCATGACCAACAACAACAACAACAAAAAAATCTGAGTTCATTTTTATCACAGATCATTTCTTGCCGGCAGCCTCTTTTCACCATTCTTTGACTTCCTATGATGCCTTTCATCCTTCTTTCTTTCCTGCCTCTCCCCAGTCCTGGGGGACCTGGTTCTCCCTTTTCAAACACAGTCCTACACCACAGCTCAGAACCCCTCCTTCAAAGAGGCTGAGACCTGAGATGATATGATTTCTCTCCCTTCTCCCAGGCCCAGGCTTCAGGGTCCCCACACACATCGCCCACACATGGAGGCAGCCGTGCCCTGCCCATGCCCATCCGCTCCACGTCCGCCGGCTCCACCCCCACGCACTGCCCACAGGACTCTCTGAGCGGAGTTGGGGGAGACGTGCAAGAGGCCTTTGCGCAAGGTAAGTTGTGTGTGTGTGTGTGTGTGTGTGTGTGTGTGTGTGTGTGTGTTCTGCACTTTACACAGTTTAGATGGTGAGTTCATCTGGGCCTTAGGTACCAGCTTTAGGTGATTGGTAGCTTGTATGTGGCCCCTTATCAGGAGATGTGCTCATCTTCAGTGGGAGGCCTTCAAGTTTCCTATCCATGTGTGCAGAAGATAGCGCTCCTGGGCTCTGTGCTCTGGGTCCTGGGATGAGGGAATGGCATTGCACTTTGGGTTTTGCTTCTAGGAAGAACTGGATGGAATAAAGGCATGCGCTTGGCTTGGACAGGGAAAGTGATAGTGAGTGTGCATAGCACAGCTGCAGGTCAATAACTTGCAGTTGCCATGGCCGTCTAAGGAGCGAGGGACCTTGCCCACCTCATAAATGTGGAGTTGGGGCTTGGGGAGCCCCTCCTCGGCTGAGAAGCACCGTGGAGTGAGGCGTGCTCTGCATCCCCACAAAATAGCATGCATGGCTGTGAAGCATGGACGTGACAGAATCTGCTTTCCAGAGAATGTAGACGGCATCAGGCTCCTGCAAGCGAGAAGCAGGTGGACTTGCGGTGGCTTCATCTCCCCTTAGCTGTTCTGTACCTGGGTCCCAAGGCATCTTCCCATCTCCTGTTGTGCCCACCCACCCTCCCTGCCATCTTCTCTGACTCCACAGGAACCAGGAGAAACCTCCGCAATGACCTGCTGGTGGCTGCTGACTCCATCACCAACACCATGTCGTCTCTAGTGAAGGAACTCCATTCAGGTGAAACCCAGAGCGCCTGCTGGCCTCCCCTCACCCCCTCCATGCCCTCCCTGGCAGAATGGCACCACTGGACACACACACCTCTTCTCACCCTCACCAAGCAGCTTTCCTTCCAGGAATACATGAGCTCTTCACCCAGCGCACCTCCTGTGACCCATGACCACAGAGTGACAGTCACGCAGTTCATATGTCTAGAGGACCAAACCCAATTCTTACATAGGAAATTCATCTCTGAACTGCAGCCAGGCCCCTTCCTCACTCACTCATTTCTGCCTGCTTTGTCCACAGCGACTCTCCCTAGACTGAACACCGGCTCATTCTGAAGCCGTCCTGGACGCCCAGCGAGTCACGTTGCCCTCTAGGCTCGACCTGCTGCCCTCTGCTCTCTCCTGTTTCATTCACTTTTGAAACCTGTCCTCTCCTTTTGTTCTCCACCAGGCTATGATTTCACCTGAAGTTCCTGACCTGCTGCTTCCTGCTCTTCCTGCTCAGTCTTATCTGACTTCTTTCTCCATGGCTTCCTCACTGGGGCAGTACTGCAGTGACTTCTCAGAGACCTCTGCCTTGAGGCCTTTTCCCCTCCCATAAAACCCAGGAGAGAGAAAAAACCAAAGGCCTTTCACAAGCCATCTACCTACCGCCTTGTATCCCCACACCAGTGATGTAGTCACTGACACTTAGGAATTGTTACTAAGCATGTGGGCTCCCCTCCTCACACCAGAGACCCAGCTCTGTCCCTTGTCACCTAACACCAGTGCTTGCTCGTAAGTAGCTTAGCAGGGTAGTTAAAGTACAAAGCAGTTTTGCAGGACTTTTCAGACATCTTACTTTAGGCAAGCCTGGGTGGGTATCTGGGGAAAGCATCTAAACTTTAGGGTAGTCCTGGGATCAGACCAAGGTCAGGCCCACCTCTGCTCTTGAAACTGCATGTTTTCCTCCAGAAGAGAATACAAAAGTGAGGCCTGGTTGGTTTTCCCAACTCAGGAACTCTATGGCATCATCTGGCTTCCCCATCTGGCTTCCATAAAAACCTAGGCCCTCTTCACACACAGACATGGAGGTGATGGCCTTTGGGGGCAACTTCACAGCTGCTTGGAGGGTCTGCTCTCTACTGTCCTCTCTGACAGGCTCCCCCCTCTCCCCACCCCCCCACCCCCTACATCCCGGCCTGGGGATTTTAGGCCATGGAGGTAAAGTACACCTATGCTGATGGTCACGTTTGAAGGTTTATGCTGTGCGCTCAGCACACTGGCATGAGCATTTGATGCCATTGGAAGTAATTGGACCTCAGTAAACAAGAAAACACCTACATCTTCCAGCAGATTCTCAAGCGTTAGGTGTTGATAGGGACACGTCAGTAATGCAGAATAGAAAAGATGGCTATTACAAAACTGTGTAATGCTATTACCAGGTGCTTTAAAGATCGCGTTGTCCCTTGTCTTTGGAAGTGTAGTGAACAGTTATCAGAAAAAATGATTTGTTTGAAGTCACACAGCCAGAAATAACAAACTCAGAACAGGTAGGCCGTGCTCCTACCCATCCCAAGGTAGATGTCACCCCAGGGGTCAGGGAGGGCCCCATCCTCTGCCCTGTCACCAAGCCCTGAAGTCCATGGGTTGACATGGATTAAATTAAATCCGTATATTGTATAACATCCCTGAAAAATTCAGAAACACGCGTATTGTTAGAAAGGGCCTGGGGTGTTTTTTTCTTTTTTCTTTTTTTCTTTTTTTGCCAGTCGTGGAGCTTGAATTCTGGGCCAGGGCGTTGTCCCTGAGTTCTTCAGCTCAAGGTTACTGCCCTACCTTTTGAGCCATAGCACTACTTCTGGTTTTCTAGTGGTTAATTGGAGATCAGACTTTCACCATCTTTAGTGCCCTGGCTGACTTTGAACCAATTTCCTCAGATCTCAGCTTCCTGAGTAGCTAGGATTATAAGCGTGAGCCACCGTGCCCAGCTGTTTTGTTCTATTTTTAACACAGTCTCACTGTATAGCCCAAGTTGGTCACAGACTGGCAATCTTTCTACCTCCGCCTAAGTACTAGAATTACAAACATATACTGCTGGCATGAAAGATCAATTTCTCTGTGA
Source organism: Megascapheus bottae (assembly GCF_031878675.1). Classification (NCBI taxonomy): domain Eukaryota; kingdom Metazoa; phylum Chordata; class Mammalia; order Rodentia; family Geomyidae; genus Megascapheus; species Megascapheus bottae. The sequence goes on from NC_143515.1 coordinate 67,602,416, forward strand.
ACGGAAAAGTTTTGCCCATACCAATACCAGTTTAAAGTTCACTTAATCATAACTTCTCAAGGTTTTCTTAGATTATTTTCCGATACTTTATTCATATCTATAGCTTTCCCCCTCATCTTTTCAAAGGTATTTTATATTATGGAATTCTAGAATTCAATAGGGTCTTAAAAGTCATTTAATCTAATGTGGTGCCCTATGTAAAAGCCCCCTTAAGTATTTCCAACCAACCCATTTATGACCAGCTAGAATCAATAGAAAGTGCCTTATTGGGAAGCAAGATCAGCATTTTGTTTTGTTTTGTTTTTTGCCCTGGGCTTGAGCTCATGGCCTTGAGGACTTTGTCAAAGCTTAAGCTCTACCACTTGAGCCTTAGCACCACTTTCAACTTTTTTTCTATGTATGTGGTACCAAGGAACCAAACCCAGGTCTTCCTGCATGCTAGGCAAGCACTCTACCACTAGGCCAAACTGCCCGCCCAAGATCAGCATTTTTGTAGCTGATGTATCCTTGCCCCACCCCCCAAAGCTGTCCTGAGTCAGTCAACCTCTCTTTTCAAGTATTTGATGCAACTGGCAAGGTTCTCCTCGTGTGTTTTTTTCCTGATCCATCCTGAATGTGACATGACTTTTACTGCTGTCCTGCTCAGCTATACCATGATATGTTCTAATCACATGGGCTTTTCCCTACAGAACAAAGATGTGGATTGCCTTTTGGTGGGTCCTGGGTAAGCACCTCTAGATGGCATAAGCGCTGTGCTACGTGGGAAACTATGCTGTGCGGGCATTTTAAGTTTGCTCTCAGCTAAAATGTCTAGTTGAGTGTCTTTTTTATTTTTTTTTTAATTTATTTACTCTTTTTTTTTTTCCCCTGTCCTGGGACTTGAACTCCAGGCCTGGGCACTGTCCCTAAGCTTCTTTTGCTGAAGGCTACCACCACACCACTTGAGCTACAATGCCACTTTGCGCTTTTTCTGTTTCTGTGGCACTGACGAATTGAACCCAGGGCTTGATACATGCTAGGCGAGAATGCTATGACTAAGCCTCATTCCTAGCCCAGGTGTCGTTTTACCAGAAGCTAGTGCTAATCTAGGTATTCCTCAACCCTTTATTTTTTTTATAGTTGGTTTCTTGAACCTGAATGCAAGATATTAGGTGTCTCTCTGGCAGGTACCACCTAAATAAATTTATCTATTTATCTATTTATTTATTTATTTATTTTTGCTGGTCCTGGGGCTTGAACTTGGAGCCTGAGCTCTGTCCTTGGGCTTTCTCAAGGCTGGATCTCTACCATTTGAGCCATAGCACCATTTCCAGCTTTTTTCTAAGTATGTGGTACTGAGGAATCAAACCTAGGTCTTTGTGCATGCTAGACAAGCACTCTACCACTGGGCCAGACTCCCAGCCCCCCACCAAAATTTAACAAAAAAAGTCACCCAACCCCTCTCTGATCATTCGAGAAGTCAGCAAGATGGGTGACAGGCTGCTCTGCTTCTTATGGGATCAGTGCTCCTGGACTTCCATCAAATAATGCTGGGGCAAGAACCTTACCAGGCAAAGGCTAGGCAAGTGTACACCTCCTGGAGACCACAGGCCGTGAGCTGTTAGCTCAATCCAGCTACACTGCCTCAGTTACCCTGCTCTACCTTCTTCCGTGCTTGTGCTGAGCAGAAGGCTCACTGGCCTCCTTGGACTTGTTTTTACAGCAGAGGAAGGTACAGAGGAAGAAGAAGAGAAGATGCAGAATGGGAAAGACAGAGGTAAAGGCAGCTCAGCAGGACCCGTAGGTTGAATGGGAGCCCACGCAATTGATTGGATCCTCACCTTTGTTTTTTCCCTCTTACCTGCTGCACTGTCCCAGTGCCTGCAGCCCCAGCACTCCCTCCCCCTGCTTTCCTAGTGGATGCCCCAGGCATCCACTTACACCAACTTCCTGATCTCTTTATACTGATTCCAGAAGTAGCTGGGAGCAGAAAACAAAATAATGCCCTTGGCCTGAATGAGTTAATCATCTAGTTAGGAAATCAAAAGTAAGATATGTAAAACAAGTGGCAGCAGAAAAAGTCGATGATCATAATTTAAATGTTTAGTAATAGGGTTTCCCGAAAGGAAGAGATTATTAAGGATAGAATAACCAAGTGGTTTTGTATCTTCCTGGGAGATAAAGAACTGTGTGCAGGAGATAGACATTTTATTACACACACTTGTGTGGGAAGAAGGCTGTGCTAAATGATTTTCATGTATGATCTCAAGCCTTAACCACACTAGGAGGTATGCATATCATAACACATCTTAGTAATGAAGAGGTCGGTTTTGTGGGACTTCTTGAAGTTCTTGAATGGCAGTGACTGGGCTTGACCTGGGCCTTTTCGATTCTGACTTCATGCCCTTGATCTCCTTCTTGTCCTTGGGTATTGTGCTGAACACATAACAGAATTCTCCTACGATATTTCAGAGTTGTCTGTAAGTTCAGTCATATAGTAACATATCTCATGCTGGATTCCTCCAGTCTGTAATACCCTGAGGCAGAGCTTTGGTCTGTTTGTGGGTGTTGTCTTCCCAGTGCCTGTCACCTAGTACCATGTCAACCAGTGAACCTGTCTAAGGACATGAACAGCGTGATAAGAAATGGAGCAGCCTCAGGAGGGAGAGAGACCAACGGGCCCTGAAACTTGGCCTTCTCCTCTGGCTTCCCTGCCCCAGCAGGAGGGAAATGTAGACAGAACTCACAAGTGTGGATAACTGGACGGGTATTAAGTGGCAGAACCTGGAACTGCCCCAGGAATGTCCAACTCCAAGCCCATGCTTCAGTCTGAGCAGAATGAGCGTATGTATCTGAAGTAGATACCTACGTGAAGTGTACATATCTGGAGTAGAAAGCAGTGGAGGAGAAGGAAGCCAAGCCCAATGGGATGGTGGCACTGAAGCCCTCTTTGCCCATGGAGGCTGATGTGGATAAGAAGTCTTGGGGTCTCGGGGAAGGAATCTGTCAGTGAGGAGAGGACAAATCCCTGAAGATGGCCGAAGCCATCTAGTGAGCCAGGGCGAAGCCACGAGAGATGGCACACCAGCTCCCACAGCAGACACCAGAAGTAGAAAAAGTGGTCCAGTAGGAAGGCTACGGGGCAAATAGGAGACACACATAGATGTTCACTTCCATAAATACATGCCCCAAGCACACACCCAAGTGCACACACACTGACCAAACCCCAGCATTCCTGTGGAATGTTCTTGGCTGAGGACATAACAGCTGCTGGGCTGGCCTCCCTCCCACGTGCCCTTCCTGGCCCAGTGGCTGCTCTCCTGCCTCTCCTCAGCTTCTAGCCACCCAGGCCTTGCACTGGCCATGAACCATGCATGGCTGTCAGAGCCAGTTCAAGTCTGGAGGTGAGCCACATCTCCTGAGGAATTGGGATGGGTTCCTCTGGCCACATGGATCTCCAGCCTAGAGATTTTCTGTGCACCTGACTTTCCCTGTCCGCATCTTTCCTGCCTTGCTGCTTGCCATTGTCTCTGTTCACACTGCCTAGTGCACACACCAGAGCTTCTGTGTGTCTCTGTGAAGCCTTTGAGGGACTCCCTACACTTCTGTTTCTAATGCTTAGGGTTGTCATTCTTAAAGGCAAGAGTGTTAGTATGAGCTAGCTGGGGTGAGAAATGTGTAATTAAAAGAAAAAAAAGCTCTGGTTCTCAATATAACCTGGTCCTGTAAGTACAGTATAGCTCTTAATATGAATGTCCTTATGGAACCAGGTGTTTATGTGGCGGCCTTCTGGCCCTCTGCCATGATCTAGGAAAGAGGGCACTACAGACAGACCTGGCACTAACTACAGTCACTGGGCATGCATTCGAGATCAGAAACTGCCAACCCTTCACTGGGGTTGGAATCATTCTTTCATAAAACAATGTTGTCAGCTCTTGTCCCATGTATGTGGTCTGCTCAACACAAAAGCTGGGAGCCAAATGGTCACTGACCAAACTAGAACTCCCATCTGTTTCCCCCAAGTTCACTCTCCCTGTGCTACCCTGACTCTAGCTAGCTAATCCCAGAGCCTCCAGCTGTATTGGGGTACCCTTCTTAATGTGCATCTGCCACCTCTCCCCCAGGGATAACCGAGACCACACAGATAAGATATACAATCCCTTCCCCCACACCCCCCATTCTGACTAAGCACCTGCATACATCTCAGCCGCTCCAGAATCTCATTACATGCTCCTGTGTCCTTCAGAATCTCTACCAGAACGGACTTCACAGCTTGGGCTATAGTGTAGTTTGCAACTGAAGGAACTCCGGTGCATGGCTGAATAGCCGTGGCCCTTGAGCTCGGGCACACCCAACTTCCGAGGGTCCCGTGTAAGCAGAAGCAGGCCTGGGCATGCCAGAACAGAAATGTCTGTAGGAAGGAAAGTCTGTCCAGTCAAGTACTTCTTTCCACTCTGTTCACTTCCAGAACCAAGAAGCGCCTTCCCACATAAGCGCTCCTTCATCTACCTGTTTGCCTTCTTCTTTGGAGCATCTGTCCCCATGCTGATTTGTCTGCTGAGTTACAGGCTATAGATGGCAAGACTCTTACTTGTTATCACACCTGGTCAGGAAAAAAAGTTGACAGAGGGAAAGCAAATCCAGAAATCTCCAGGCTGGGTGGGTCAGGAAGGCCTCTGGAGAAAGTCCCGGGGTTGAGAAGAGCCTGGGTGTGACTTTACTGTTGTTTCTGCCCATGCTGCCACAGGTTAGCAGAGGAGCGAGATCCAGACAGCTCAGGTGAGTACCACACGGCCTCCACCTCGCACATCCATCTTCCTTCTGAAGCACCTCCATTTCCCCTTCCCTTTGTTCAGTCACAGCTCTGGAGCCACAGCTGTCCTAAGACACTACCTTAAACTTAAGATGCTTGAAAGAGCCTGACTGCCCCAGCCCTCTCACCAAGGCAGCTTTGCTTGCCCTGGCTTACACTGTGGGTCTGTGGGCTGGCCCCCAGGCATGGCCTGGCAACGCCTACACTGCCAGCTGAGCATGTGGCAGAGGGCGGCCATGTCCTTTGCACTGCCTGTGCTGCAGCTGCTCCCATCCCCCATAGCCAGTGACCATCCCATAGCAGGATCCTGGGCCCTGTACCCTGCTGCAATCCCATAGACGCCTTGGGGCTGTACAGGATCTGACTGACTTGAAAGCAGACCAACAGTCTGACTGAGCGCTCCTCTTCCCCAAAGAATGGAGAAAGAAAAGCACGGCCATCCTCAGTAGCTGAGGTCCCATTTTTCCTTCTCAAGACATCTACTCTTGGATCCAGCTCCAAGACATTACAATCTCTTGATTCCCTTCTCTGAATGGAGTGACACAGGCCAGCCAGCGCTTACTTCAGGGGAAGCACCCCTTTGAGAGGAGCAACCATGGGAGATCTTCCTTCTTAGGTTCTTCCTGCCCTGACATCCTGATCTCTTACTTTGAGAAACTAGCCATCATCTTCAGGGTCAGGTTTCCAGTGCAGAAAAGCCAGGGCTGCAGACCCACAAGCCAGAAAAGGAACTTCCTCAAACCCTGCCATCCAGGAACTGCCTCGAGGCATTCTGACTTCTGTCTGTACAGCCCTCTGGGACCCTCCTGACTCCCTGCCCTCCCCCACAGCCTCAGCCTGCATGCTGGTGGGCAGACAGACATGCTTTGGAAGAGCAGCCCTCGCTGGCAGACTAGGAAATGGGGCTTCTCCTTCCGCTTCTGTGCACATGCAAACCAGGCCCTTCCTGCATGCAGCAAAGCCTGGCTGCCCCACCAGCTGGAAAAGTCAGGAGCTGACTTGCCTTCCTGCAGCGTCTGCCTGATTTCTCTGTCCCCAGGGCAGAGAGACTGGGTGGAAAGGAGGTGTGTGAGCACCATCTGGCCTCTCTGTGCACATTAGGAAACCAAGGCCCACACCCAGGAGTTGCTCAGTGCCAGAGCTGGAATCAGAGCTGGGCCGTCTGCCTCCAACTCCTGCCCTCTTTGACCCACATCAGGAGTTATGAGAAATCAACAGGCGAGGGAGAGGAGATGCAACCATCTGAAAGCCACAGCTCCTTGCAGTCTGCAGGCCTCCTGTGCGATGGGGGCTCTAGCTAGGGCTTCCGTCCTGCCCTCTCCACATACCCTTCTCCACAGTTGTTCCCAAGAAACCACCACATTCCAACCGGACACTGAGAAGCCAGTTCTTTCATTTTCTGACTCTGTGACATCTCCCATCAGGGTAGAGAAAGTCCTTCACCCCAACTTAGAAAGACAGCCCCTCCCTGCAGATCCTGCTGGCTCAAAGCTAGTCCCATGACTAACCATGAGTCTGTCCTGCGCAGGCACAGAAGACAGGAGCGAGCTGGCACAACAAGACGAAGGGAAGGTCTTCCCCCAGAGGCACATTCCTATCCATCTATCCACTGCACACCTGCACTGGGCTTGCAGACTGCCAGACGTCACTCTACCACCAGAGAGAGGGGAGCCAGGCTGGTGGGAAGTGGGGAGGGACGGCCCAAAACTAGTGGGCCTTCCCCTGCAGAGCCCTGCATGTACTAGCTGCTTCATTCCTCCCCTCAGGGCATGGTTCATCTCTACATCAGGAATTTACCAGAAGATTGGAAAAAAGAAAAGTAAAAGCACTAAAGCTCTGTTTGTGACCTGATGAATCTCTTGGCACCTAGCTGGCACCTGGTGAGCTCCCCTTAGGGTAGGGGACACAAATTTCCTCCTTACCTCTGACCTTTAAAAGCCAACAGGTCTTCTTCCGTCTATGCAAAGAAAGCTGCAGGACCTGCGCAGTTCTGTAGACATTCACACCCCGGCCACAGTGCTAAAAATAGCCGCCTTCCTTTCTCACACTGCTGAGGCTTCCGCCAGCCAGGCAGCCCGGTGCAGTGCCGGCTGCTGCTCAGTGTGCAGCCGGCGGGGTGGAGAACCCAGCTGCATGCTGGCCGCAGAGCCTGGCACAGCCACCAGGGGGCGCAGTCCAGGTGATGCCGCACAGGCCTGCCCCGGGGTCTTGTGTGGCCCAGGCACATGTGATCATCAAGTCCAATTCACCATGATTTTCATTTATTTTCTTCTGCTCCCTGGGCTCCAGGATGTTATTTTTAGTGGAAGAGCTGCTATAAATATTTATAAAGGGCAGTGGCTGGGATGAAGTGAGAGGCCCCTACAGCTGCCTCTGCAGCATCTCTCCCTGCTTCTGGTCCCCCTGCAGACCTCGGCCCCCCAGCTTTGAGGTACCATGGGCTCCACACGTGGGTAGAGGCCTTTGCAAGCCTGCAGAAGGAGCAGTTGACAAAGAACAGAATGGATACCAGTTCCTTCCCTCCACTGTCTCATCTTTATTCCTACCTTGTACGGAGGTCAAGACACCCCTCCCCCCAATTCCTCATCCTAGGTTCGAAGGGCAGATACACAGTGGGTGCTGCAACCCTGGGGACAAGGAGAATGGGAGATGTTGACAAGGACATTTACCCTCAGAAGAAAACGTGTGATAGGAAGGAGCTAGAGGCCGGGGGAGTCAGCAGAGAGTTGGGTTGAGGGAAAAAAAACAAAACAAAGCAATAGAGAGGAAAAAATGAGCAAAGGGCCCTGGCTCACCTGGAAGGAGCAAGGACGAGCACCACAGGGGAGCTGTGAGACAGTGGTGGGCGAGTTTGAGGTCTGGCCCTGTTGTGCAGCTGGGTCCCCGTGGTCCTGACCTCTCTCACTTGTACCCTCCCTGAGGTGAGGGCAGAAGCCACCCAGATTGCTCCTGTGGATTGCTGGCTTCTTCCTGAGCAACATGGGCAGAGGAGCAGTTGAGACGGCAGGCCTGCAAATGTGCTTGCTCTCCACTCCCTCTCGGAGGAGTAGCTCGGCCCTCCTGCCCAGTCACTGCCGACCAGCACCAGGGTGGAGGTGAGAGCCACAGAGGTGGGACATGATGCGAGCCTGTGCTTTGTGATTGTTGACAGTGGTTTTCCTGAAGAGCTAGACTGTCCATTACTATCTAAGATCCCTGAGGGTGTTTTCTGATGTGTTGGCCTCTGCCATCAAAACCAAAATTCACATCAGAAACCTGAGGCTGGTCCCTTCCTTCTACCCTGACCTGAAGCATAGCGGGTCATTGTATGGTGCACACTTCCTTCCTGTTTGCTCTGTGGACATTTAGAGCCTACTTGGAGCAAATGACCTTTTGGGGGACACATTGACAACCTTCTGTGGGCCCCGGGGACCTCCAGCTATCCTACAGCACCCTGCCCTGCTTGCTGCTGTGTTGGCTGTGAAGACCTCTGGAAAGGAGCCGGATGCACCCTGAGTATGGAGGAAGAAAGCTCCCCCAGGCTTCTGGTTTTTAAGTCTCAGCCATCCCGAGCTTTGATTAATTCTCGCAGCCCCCTGCTCCCACCCCCCCCCATCTGCTGGCTTTGTGTTATCCCTTGGCAGGCTCCTCTCCTGCTCCATTTGCTCCTTGCTCCCAGGTTGGCCAGCTCAGAAAGGTGCAGTTGCCATGGCAATGCCCAGAGCCATCAGAATTCCTGCTGCACCTCCTGCAAGTGAAGGCTCTTGAAGAGCCCCTCTGTGGGTTCCAAGCCCAGCCTGTGTTCACACTCTAGGGGTGTAGGTGCTTTTTAGGGGTTGGAGTGTGGGAAGTGAGTTGGTCTGCTTTCTTGGGAAGGGATCTATAGCTGCAAACTACAAGCACATAGTTCTCGAGGCCCTGGCCAGCTTCTCTGTGTAGACCAGAAACTAAATGAGCTCCCGACCTGGGGCTCTTCAATAATACACTGTCAGTGGCTCTCAGATGAGCATGTGTCGCAGTCCCGTGGAGGGGTCAGGTCAGACCTCTGGAGGTTCTGATTCAGTGCACTTGGGCTGCAGCCAGGGAAATGGCAGCCCTAGCCAGCACCCAGGGACTGGATGCAGAGCACACCGGAGAATCCTGCACTGTGTTTTTATGTGGGGGAAATCACATCTGTGCAGGACGCCATGGCCAGGCAGGCAGGAAAAGGCTGGAGTCCCGTCTCAATGTGGGGGAGGAACATGAAGGGAGAGATGAAGCCTTGGATGCCATTTGTGACTGGGGTCCCTTAGATTGAGTTTCTTTGAGGTTTCCAACAATCAATAACCAAAGACCTCAAACATGGCATGCATAGGTGGGGCATGAAGACAAGGCCATTGTGTTACAGGGACCAAGCTGTGAGCAGGGTCATTCATGCGTCTCCATTATCAGCAGTGGGAGTGCTAATGGCCTGCCTGGCTTCTGGAGGGCAAAGAGGTGAGGGGGAGTTACAGACACCTAAGCCCCTTCATGGGCTTTTACCCCACACACAAATGCCATCTTCCACACTTAACCTTCAGACTCCACCTTCTATGGGCACCATTCCTCTGAGAGAATGAGTACCTGAGTAGCTCAGTACAGGCTACTTGCTTAAGAATGGCAGGTCCAGGAACCCAACAGCCCATCTATGGAAGCCATTCTCTGTGGGCAGTGCTCTTGGATTCTCCTCTGCACCAGCATGTCCCTCCCCTCTGCCTCCAACAAGGGACATCTGGGATGGGAGCAGGCTGGAAAAGAAATGGGCACCAAGTTTGTGGACCAGTTCTAGAAGGCAGTAGTCATTTTCAGTTCTGCAAAGGTTGGGGTGGGTGACTAGTGCCTTCATTTTTAAATTTGCAGTCCATGAGAAAAAGACTCGCCAGGGACTGGGCAATCTCTGCCCAGTGAACACCAGCCTTTTAGCTCTTTTGAAGTGATGGAGCCTGTCATCCAGGCAAGAAGATACTTAGCAGTATAAACTGGGCCCCAAGCTGGTCCCTGCATCTTCAGAGTCCTCACTGAACCCAAGGCCTGAAGTTAAGATTGAAGTCTAACCTGAGTTGGTGACTGTGAGTGAGGGGTGGACTTGGAGAAGCTGACTGTCCTTCACCCAGACCCAGGGTCAACTGAGGCTACTCAAGGGAAAAGAAAAACATGGTGATCACTATTCAATCTGTTCTAGGCAGTGGGCAGAGGAGGAGCAGAGGGCAGAGGCAGGCACTGAGAGTGTGAGTCACTGGTAACAGACTATCCCCCCACAATTCTGATGTCTCCTAGTTAATAGCTCATTATCATTTCTAATCAACTGTAGACCAGAGCCACTTCAGAGAGTGCTGAACTGGACAACAGACCAGTAGCCCCTGTTGCAGTGTTTGCCTCCAGCCATGGATGTGTTCCTGAAGTTTGTAGACTATGCCTGCAGGAAGATGGCAAGTCAGGTACACCTACTAGTATCGTTGGGGGCACGAGTCCAGGGCACATGCGTGCAGATGTGTACACACCAGAGATGTTTACCCACCAGAGTTCCCTGCCTCAGCGAATTTAAGCCACTGACCCCTCAGTTTTCCATGAGAACAAAGCTTTGTGTTCAGCCCCTGATTTGAGCCTGGGTGTGGCATCCACCCTATCAGGCCTAAAGGTCACTGGGCTCCACGGGCTTCTCGTTCAGATGTCCGCTCCTTAGCCACAACTCCCCCACTGTGGTCTGGTGTGAAGGCCCTCACCAATCTCCTCACTGAAATAGGCAATTGTGTATTAGGCATTGTCCCTAACAATTGGCCTAGGTTTGAAGCCACTGTGTTCCCTCCACTGTTCCCTGGTGGCCAGGTAGGGCCTAGATCCTATCTCCTGTGCCAGGATGTCAACCCTCATGCCCCTCCTAGGGGTGTGGTCTTTTGTAACAAGGAATATGCCTCCTGCTGCTAAGAGGGATGCCTTGTGTTGAGGAGGCTGGGTGTCAGTGGTAGCTCTGGGGCCAGGACAGCCGGGCATGGGCCCAGGCTATGAGGATACCACACCCTCTGTGGCTCTCCTGTGCTTGGCAGCTGGGTGGTTTGTCCTACTTTCCTCATTGCCTAGACAACCATCCTGGGTTCTTCCTTCACCACCAGGCCCAGCCTGGGTCTCAGGGGCTGGGGGGGGGGGGGGAAGGGGACGGCGGGGACACATGGGAGGGGCAGGTGTGAGAGAGCCAGGCCCAGGTCATCCAGGCCCATTCCCCACCGTGCATCTGGGGCTTATGGTAATGGCTTTCTTTGTCCTGGGAGCACCACAAATTGTCAGCTCTGAATGTGAACCTGATTATGATATCCAAGCTTGGCCTTCTTCCAGAGAAGCTCCTCCCCTATCTACCTCAGAGGCCCCTGGCAGCCGCCTCTGCCCAATGGCTCTTACCTGCCCTCTCCACCCCCAGCCCAGCTCATTTGCTCCCTGCACCCTCCAAGGGGCCGATGGGATTTCTTGGGGCTGCAAGAGGTTCAAGGAGGCCGCTTATCTTCCTCCCTTCAGCGCCAGGGCAGAGTCAAAGGAATTAGATTGGGGTCGCTGGGAGGCCTGTGGATGCCAGCTCTGCACAGGGTGGGGTGTGAAGCCAGCAGAGTGGGGAGGGCCTTTGTTTGACATTTCTGTTTGCTGAGGCCCCTGCACCGGCCCACCCACAGCCCCACCTGCCCATTCGCTGGGCTTTCTGCCCCTGCTTTATGACTTAGCTTGGCTCTGGCTTTGCCTGTTGCCTCTAGGAAGGGCCAAGACAAGGTCACACCTGGGCTCTGTTATACACAAGCAACCCCCCGCCCCCCGAAAAGGGCCTTCTCACTTAGCACACCCTTGTACACCCTGCACAGGAACTAACTCACATACCAACCAGTACCAAGTCCTGTGCCTGGAGACCACAGCCCAAGCATCTAGAGAGGTCGAGGGAGCACCGAATTTCCTGAAGGAGCACAGGACAGCTTTAAAGACATCCAGAAGGGAAAGGTTTAGTGTGCATGCCTAACATGCTCCAGACCATGGGTTCGAACCTCAGCACGTCTAAGAGGAAGAAATGGAGGAAACACTAGGACAGGAACAGCAAAAGAATTACATTACAGGGTAGTTCTGAAGTGGTGTCTGACTTCACTGGCCACTTAGACCAAAAGGGACTTGGCTCTGAAAGGGTGCTGGTGAAGTGCCATGTGCCCACATTTGCTATCTTAATGTCACCTGTTTTCAAAGCTGCCATCCAGGCTTATGGAATCCTAGAGCAACAAGCAGGTCAAGTGCTTGCCTGAGATCACAGAAAATCCCAAGCTCCAAGACCTCAGTCAAGCTGCTAAGAAAGTTCAAGACAGTTCTGAGTTAAGGGAATGAAGCGCATTGCGATGTGAGGGAGAGCGGTGTTGGTTCAGGTCACGTCACAGGAGCCCACAGTGGAAACCGGGTGACATGCACACAGTCCCACAACTCAGGACAAAGGTAGGTGGGTCACAAGTTCAAGGCCAGCCTGGGTTACATAGGAAACCTGTTTTAAAAAGAAAAGGAAAGGAAAGACATGCAGGAATAGCCACCAATGATGGTTTGGTTTTGTTTTTATGCAGGGCCTAGGCCTGAGTGCCATCCCTGAGCTTTTCTGCTCCACTCTAGCACTCTTAACTAGTACCTGAACCACAGCTCCACTTCTGGCTTTCTCTCTCTCTCTCTTTTCTTTTCTTTCTTTCTTTCTTTCTTTCTTTCTTTCTTTCTTTCTTTCTTTCTCCTTCTTTCCTTTTTGGTGGTGAATTGGAAATGAGTCTTACGGACTTCCTTGCCTAAGCTAGCTTTGAGTTGGAACTCTTGGATCTCAGCCTCATAAAGTTGGAGCCTTAAGTGCCTAGCTTCCTAATATACTATTTTTTTTTCCTTTGGTTGTTGTGGGGCTTTGAACTCAGAGTGTGGGTACTATCCCTGAGCTTCTTTTGCTCAAAGCTAGCACTATGCCACTTAAGCCAGAGCGCCCCTTCCTACTTTTTCTGTGTATGTGATACTGAGGAATCAAACCTAGGGCTTCATGCATGCTAGGCAAGCACTCTACCACTAAGCCACATTCCCAGCCCATGCTGAAACTTGATTTAAGTCTTAGGACAACCAAGATTTTGTCTCACTGCCTAACACAGCCTCTATTTCTGCCCATTCCCAGGCTGGTACCCCAGCCTGCATCTGCCTCAGTGGTCTATTTCCCATCGCAGGCTCCACCAAAGCCAGCAAGGAGAGGAGTTCGAGACAGTAACCTAGGTGCACGTGTGGCACTCGTGCTGGCCCTGTTCTGGCTTGACTGAGTCCCCACAGCTGGGTGAATGGTCATCCCCTGGGTTGGATGAGGCAACTCAAGCAAGGAAAGTGGCCCAGGACTTGAAGCCAGACAAGCTGTCCCCAGAGGGGTCCCCTCACCACTGGGAGGTGCTGCCTTGTCATCATGGTTACAGAACACAGAGGCAGAGTAGCCTATAAAGGAAAGAAGTTACTCAACACGTGGTTCTGAAGGCCAGAAGTTCAGTCCCAGGCAGCCACAGCTGGCCAGGGTTGGGTGCTGTGCCAACATGGTGAAAAGCAGGGCAAGCAGGCATGCGTAAGAGCCGAGCGAGCAAGCGAGCGAGCGAGCGAGCTGTGCTTTCTAACAACCAGTCTTGCTGTAACTAATCCAGTCCCCAGAGAACTGCATTAATCCCTCTTAGCAATCTAATCACCTCTTAAAGGGCCCGCCACCTACTCACATTGTTGCCCTGGAGACCAAATGGCAAGATGACAAACCATATTCAAACCATAGCATACCTCCGTGATGGTGCTTGGTGGAGCAGGATCTCTGGGCCTGGCCCCGTCCTTTGTTGTTTCCACTATTAAAATATTTTAACCAACTCCTCTACACAGGAAGAGGTGAAGGCTGTCAGCTTCTGGTTAAACTAGGCTAGTGGTTTTGGGTGGTGGTGGTACAGGGATTTGAACTCAGGGCCTTATGCTTGCTACTAGGCAGACACACTACCACTGAGTCACATCTCTAGCTAGGCCCACTGTGCATCAAGAAAGACTCAGACTGGGGGCCAGGAGTGTAGCCAAGTAGTAGAGTGCTCACCTAGCGTGTATGAAGCCCTGGGATCGCCACACCACATACACAGAAAAGGCTGAAAGTGGCGCTGTGGCTCAGGTGGCAGAGCATTGGCTTTGAGCAAAAAGTGTCCAAGGACAGTGCCCAGACCCTGAGTTCAAGCCCTAGGACTGGCCTAAGAAAAGACTTAAACTGATATTCACATCTGGGGTTCTCCACCCTAGCTTTATAAAACAGGACTGAGAGGTCTCCTGGACTTACGTATCTCCACCAACACCCTGGCCCGAGGCTAGTGAAGGGATCAACAGTTGTCATCCTTGGTCCCATTGGGTCTGTGCATTCCCACAACCATGTAGGGTTAGGGAACTAACCTACGTCATAGAACTTGACAGCTCAGGAAAACGGCCAAGGCGGCAGATGGGCCTGGGCCACCAGGGAGGGGCTGGGCAAGCCACCGCAGGGCATGCTGGTCCTGTAGCAGTGTGCATGGGAGTAGCTGATCCTGCTGCTGGGGTTGTACTGACACTGCCTCTGGTGACTGGGCTTTGCCTACCACCTAACAGTGACATGAATGTCATGTATCCCATCTCACCCTGCATGAATGTTCCAGATCAATGCAGCCAGGAATCCCCCTCACCCACACACACCTTTTCCCTCCCTTGTTTTGTTTTGTTTGTGTGTGTGCTGGAGCTGGGCCTTGAACTCAGGCACTTTCGCTGGGCTTTTTGTCTCAAGGATTAAAACACTCTTCCACTCAAACCACAGCTTCACTTCTGGCTTTCTGATGGTTAGTTGGAGATAAGAGTCTCACAGAGTTTCATGCCTGGGCTGGCTCTGAACCACAATCCTCAGATTTCAGGTAGGTAAGATGACAAGTGTCAGCGCTCTCTGCTTTCTGTAGGGTCCCTGTAAAATTAGATAAATAGACTTCCCAGCTGTGGCCACACTCCGAACACCAGGTTCTGCAGAACCAGCGTGTACCCCTGCAAAGAAAAGCCTGCTGATTAGCAAACACCAGCGCCTAGAAGTGCCAAGAGAAGAAAGACCTGGCCTCGATCAAGTGGCTTTCCATGTGTTCTTATGTCACTTGCTGCTGCTGCTGCTGCTCCTTCCTTTTTTATTTTATTTATTTATTTTAATTTTTGCCAGTCCTGGGCTTGGGTTCAGGGCCTGAACCCTGTCCTTGAACTTTCTCAAGGCTAGAGCTCTACCACTTGAGCCTCAGCACCACTTCTGGCTTTTTTCTATGTATGTGGAACTGAGGAATCGAACCCAGGTCTTCGTGCATGCTAGGCAAGTACTCTACCCCAAGGCTAAACTCCTGGCCCCCCTTTCCTTTTGATAGTACTGAGGTTTGAACTCAGGGCCTCAAGCTTGCTCAGTTGGCACTCTACCATTTGAACCATGCCTCCATTGCTTATTATTTTAAAGATGAGTCTAGAGTACTTTTCTGTCCAAGCTGGCTTTGAATGTGATCCAGTAGATCTCTGCTTTCTGAGTAGCTAGGATTGACAGGCATGAGCCACTGGCTGGTGTTAGCTTTGATAAATGATTGAGGTTGGATTGACGTCATCCTCCAGGGCAGTGCCCAGTGGAGCAGCCAGAGACTGCTTCCATCGTCCTGGAACCATGATCACAGCAGTACGTATTTCCATCTTCTAATAGTAAAAAACCTTTGCCATATTTTTAACATATAAAGTATATAGGGGAGAAAGAACCCAACTAGAAGTGAATAAGACAGGAGGAAAATAGGAAACAGCAGTAGCCGTGTTATCATTAGATGAACTCATCCCCTCCCTTGTACATAGTCTGTCCATGGTGGCTAAGAGTTCCAGAGAGTTCTTTCCCTCTTTAGCACTTTTCTCATACAGCCTTAAATATGCTTGTTTGGCACTGCTAGTGTTTTTATTTATTTACTTTGTACACACACACACACACACACACACACACACATCAAAAGGAACTATTTTTGAGCAAACCTCCCTCCTGGGTTCACCCTCACTTCCCCAGCCTCTGAAGCTGTGCGGCCACTCTGGCCCTCGCTGGCTGAGTCCCTTCCAGTCTGGAGACTGAGACGTCATGGGCCTCAGCTGTTCTCAATTAAGCCCCTTGAGCTGAAGCTCCATAAATGACTTTAGCATGTTGATTTTCCAAAGGGTCAATCTTATTTTGAGCCAATGTGTCAAAACAAAATCAACCACAACACATAACAAAGCAGATAAACACAGCTCCTCATAGACTCGCTGTAAAATTATGAGGACAGAGCATGTTGCTGGGCCACTCAGGACCCCAGCCCCCTCTCTCTGGAGGAGAAAGACGGGGTTCTAGTTCCACTTCTGCAATGGAAAAGGTGAAGGACTGGCGGCACCACCACGGGAGTTGGCCTTGGGGCTTGCGCTGGCATTGGGCTGGTGCCTGAGATGCTGCAGCCCAGGCTTGGCGTGGCCCTACACAGAGCCATTGCCATGGCTTCCCCTGCCGCCACCTGCTCCTACCCCAGGCAAACTCAGGGCCTAGGGCTGGCAGGCTGGCTCTCTACACTTGAGCCACAACTCCAGTGCTGTATTTTGCTAATTTTTTTGAAGATGGCAGTCTCAGACTGGCTGACTTTGAACCACAGTCCTCAGTAGCAAGGGATTACTGGCCGCTCTCACCAGGCTACATTTTTCTTTTTTCTTTTTTGCCAGTCCTAGGGCTTGAACTCAGGGCCTGAGCTCTGTCCTCAGGCTTTCTCAAGGCTAGAGCTCTCCCACTTGAGCATCACTTCTGGCTTTTTCTGTGTATGTGCTACGGAGGAATAGAAATCAGGTCTTCATGCTTGCTAGGCAAGCACTCCACCACTAGGCCAAACCCTGGCCTACATTTTTCTTTTTTCTTTCTTTTTTTTTTTTTTTTGCCAGTCCTGGGCTTGAGCACTGTCCTTGAACTTTCTCAAGGCTAGAGCTCTATCACTTGAGCCTCAGCACCACTTCCGGCTTTTTTCTATGTATGTGGTACCTAGGAATCGAACCCAGGTCTTCGTGCATGCTAGGCAAGCACTTTAACCACTAGGCCAAACTCCCGGCCCCACATTTTTCTTTTTATTTGACAGGACTGGATTTGAAATTAGGGCCTTACACTTGTAAGCATTCTACCACTTGAGCCATGCCTCCAGTCCATCTTCACAGTAGGCAGAGTTGGGCAGGATCTAACTTGGGCAGGAGAACCAAGGGTGGGTGAAACATATTTTAATTGGCCTGAGAAGGTTTTAAGAGAAATTTACCAGCTGCAAATATTGAAATAGCAGAAGATTTCATAGAAAAATGCAATTAAAAAAAAAATTTCCCCTGGGAGAAGTTAGACAGACCAGCTGGCTCTGCTGTTCCCACAATCCCCTGTGGCCCCAAGTCTACCTGAGACCTCAGATGCCCGCTTCTCTAGGCAGCAGCATGTCAGGGTAGCTCCTGGTCCCACCAGAGAACGCCATCCTCCTGACCATCCTGGTCCAGCCCGCAGGTGCTTCCTGTGTGGTTGGAGGAGACATGTGAGACAGGGCATGTGAGACAGGCCACCGCAAGTCCCCACCCTTTGCCAGGCTATTGCTGGACCCGGTCACAGAGGGCCTCTCTGCTGAGCTCCAGGTTCCCAGCAGTCACTCCGCCCTCTGCTGCCATCATGCCAGAATGGGAAACCCAGTGGCAGAAAGCTCCACATGACCTATCTACATACAGACTGGGCTGTTCTCAACATAAAATTTGGGTAGGTCCGGGCCGGGAGTTTGGCCTAGTGGTTAAAGTGCTTGCCTAGCATGCACGAAGGCCCGGGTTCGATTCCTTGGTACCACATACATAGAAAAAAGCCGAAAGTGGTGCTGAGGCTCAAGTGGTAGAGCTCTAGCCTTGAGAAAGTCCAAGGACAGTGCTCAGGCCCTGAGCCCAAGCCCAGGACTGGCAAAAAAAAAAAAAAAATTGGATAGCCAGGCACTGGTGGCTCACATCTGTAATCCTAGCTACTCAGAAGGCTGAGATGTGAGGATCACAGTTCAAAGCCAGCCTTGTCAGGAAAGTCCATGAGACTCTTGTCTCCAATAAACTACTCAAAAAACCCCAGAAGTGCCCTGTGGTGTACGTGGTAGAGTGGTAATCTGGAGCACAGAGAGGCTCAGGGATAGCACTCGGGCCCTGAGTTCATATCCCGGGATCAGCAGGGGGAAAAATGCATAGGTCATTGCAGAAGTTTCTGGAAGCTGTGTGTCTGGGCCGGCCTCTCAGTGACAGCTGGCCTGGAATGACTGTCTAGGGTGGCCCTGAGATGGAAGTCAGAAAGGAGAGGTGGTTTTGTAGCAGGATTATGAGGACAGGGGACACTTCAGTGTGGTCCTATAAGTTGGCATACCAACAGGCCACCTTGCCACTGGCTTAAAATCACTTGCTTGAACCTTTATGTGTCAAGCCTGGCTTGCTCACACTCCCTACAGACTCGGAGCCTGGAGCTTCTACCAGCTTTTCCTGTCTTCCCAAACCTGTAAGATTCTTAACAGGGCAGCAGCAACAGCAGCTTCAGATTTCCTTATAACGTGGCCTCCTAAGTTCTCCACAAGATGCGTGCTCAAGGCCCAATATGACACACTAAATACAACTACATGTGCAGGGTGCCAGTGGCTCAGTGGCCTATAACCAAAAGAAAAAACTTGAAGCTTAGGAAAAGACTCCAACATGGGTTTTAAATGCTTCACGCTTCTCTTTGGGGCCCAGTCCCATCAAACATAGTTGACAGCTGGGAAGAGGTAGGGGTGGCATGCTTTTTCCTGTTCCCTACATTAGTGACAGATGCCAGAGGGGCTCTGTAATGTCCCCAATACTCCTAATTTAAAGGAGCATGAATTTCCTTGTATCACTCAGTGGTTGTCAGGAGGGCAGGCCAGTGTCTGCCTGGCCCCTGGTCTCCCCTGCTTCCAGAAGTCCAGGTGCTCAGGGGACAGACTAGGGGAGGGGGACAGGGAGAGAGCTAGGAGAGGAGTTCATAATTTACTGAGTACCTACAACAGTCCACATGGCCTGTGGTTCTGATGGAAGAGCCTCAGGCCCAAGGCGCCTGCTTTTTCTCTTGGAATGTCTTCACATTAGCTTCACACAGGGAGCAGATCCTTTTAGGCCCTATTTTCCAATCACATGGCTCTGCTTCTCTTGTTTATGATAAGGAAGGAAGGGAGGAAGGAAAAAAGGAAGCAAGCAGGCAAGCAAGCAAGCTGGGCACCAGTGGCTCATGCTTTTAATTCTAGCTGAGTCTGAGGATCTGGGTCTGGGTAGGAAAGTCTTGGGACTCTCATCTTCAGTTAAATAGCAACAGTGGCCTGGAGCAGAAAACTAAGAGATAGATCCCAGATCTTGAGTTTAAGCCCCAGTATCAGCACAAGGAAGGAAGGAAGAGAGGGAGGAAAAGAAAATTGGGGAGGAGGGGTGTCAGTTGTATAAGCCAGAAAGGCTGGGCAATGCTATTGAAATCCATGGGAAGGGTGGGTCTGGTGTAGGTAGCCAGGGGCTTAGGAAAGAAACTTCAGCTGGCTTCTAGGGATGGAAGAAACCAGCTCTGGAAACTCCAGGCCATGGGAGGAGTGGGCGGGGTGGCCCACAGCACTGCTCACCCACACTACAGGAAAGGAGGGTCTTATGAGCCACAGAGCAGGAAATAGGGACCCACTTTTGCCAAACCCAACAGAGACAGCCCTGGATCGCAGATAACTTGCCTGTTACACGCCTGCGCTAGCCCTGATAGAGCCTGCAGACACCCCAGAACCCAAGACAGATCCTCTGCCAGTCTCTGGACCTGAGGTCCCAATCCCTGGATCCCTGGGGTGTGTGTCAGGGGACACTGAGGCAGGCACTGAGAACAGCGGTTATCCTTTCCTTGATTATTTGAGGTACCCTCTAGGCTGGCCCCAGTGGCCCAGGTTCCCACTCCCGCTTCTGGGCTTCCTTTCCCCTCTGATCTGCTCCCTGCCCTCCTCCTGGCCCCAGTCTCCCAGGGAAGAGTGCTACTGTCCCCTCACTGTAGAAGGGAGGCTCCAGGTCTAGAGGCAGGCAGGTTCCCCAGCTGCTCCTTGGGCTGCCCCCGAGGGGAGAGGGAGATGAAGCAAGGATAGGCTGGCTCAGAATTGCCCAGGGCCAGAGCTGTGCTCACCAAGTTGCAGAGAAAGCAGGCCCACAGGTGTTCCGGGAGCTGACCCTCCTGACCCTCCTCCGAGGCACAGGACAGCTGTGGGAAATCCCCTGTGGGCAGAGGGCAGGACCATAAGTCTAATTCTGCCACTGACTTGTCCGGAGCTCTCTGGCCTCGGTGATCTCATCTTTAAAATGGACAAAACAAGGGCTGTCTGCCTTCAGAGTTGTGATAAAGGGTCTAGAACTCACTCTGCAAGGAGAATTCCTTCCCACCTCCCTCTCCCTGTGTGCCCAGGGATGGGGGCCAGGGGGGTGGTGAGCTGAGTGTGGAGAGAGCTTGGCTGGCACTGGGTGCCATCACAGGCATCCAGTACTGTGCCACGTCATTCTCCCAGCAACCCTGCCAGCCGGGCACAGCTTCCACTCCAGCAACCGTGCTAGGCTCATGGCAGCTGGGGAGGGTGTGTGCAAAACACAGGCGAAGCCACATCTGTTGAGGGAGAAGCCTCTGCCCTGCCCGGGCACCATCCTCTGATGTGTCTCCCCTGCACAGCCCCTGGGAGGGAGTGCGGGGAGGACATGACCAGGTGGAATTCTGACTGCTCTGCCCCGTTCACTGTGTGACCTTAGGAGACTTGCTTAACTTCTCTGCTTTGTCTTAAAGAGGCTGAGCTGTGGGAGACACTGTGTGTGTGTGTGTGTGTGTGTGTGTGTGTGTGTGTGTGTGTGTGTGTGTGTGTGTGTGTGTGTGTGTGTGTGGAACTGGGTGCTATTCCTTAGCTTTCGCTTTTGTTGTTTGTTTGTTTGTTTGTTATTGTTGTTGTTGTTTGTTAGTCCTGGGGCTTGAATTCAGGGCCTGGGCACTGTCCCTAAGCTCTTTTGCTCCAGGCTAGTGTTCAACCACTTTGAGCTAGAACATTACTTCCAGTCTCAACAGGGTGCCAGTGGCTCATGAGTCCAACCCAGCCTGGGCACAAAAGTCCCTGAGACAAAAGTCCCTGGGACAGTGCTCAGGCCCAGAGTTCAAGTCCCACAACTGACCAAAAATAGTCTTATATACATTCCTGCTCAGGCTGGCTTTGAACCACGGTCCTCAGATCTCAACCTCCCCAGTAGCTAGGATGACAGGTATCAGCCATCAGCATCTGGGGCTTTTCTTTCCCTTCCTTCCTTCCTTCCTTCCTTCCTTCCTTCCTTCCTTCCTTCCTTCCTTCCTTCCTTCCTTCCTTTCTTTTTGTGTGAATCCTTCCTTCCTTCCTTTCTTTCTCCCTCCCTCCCCCCCCTCCTCTCTCATTCTTTCCCTCTTTCTGTGTGAATCCTGGAGCTTGAAGTCAGTGTTTCGGCACTTCCCCTGAGCTGCTTTCACTCATGGCTAACACTCTACCACTTGAGCCACAGCTCCACTGCCAGCTTTTTCTGAGTGGTTTATTGGAGACTGAGCTTCACTTCCTGCCTGGGCTACCGCTACACCATGATCTTCAGATCACAACCTTCTGAGGAGCTAGGATTACAGGTGTGAGTCACTCACTCTTCCCCAGTTCTCTTAGTCAGTTTTTATTACCTCAAGCTTTGTTGAGCTAGCAAAGAAATATAAGTTCAAAAGAGAGTGGGAGCTGGAGTTGGAGGTCTGGGCACTCCAGAGAGCCCTGGGCTCTTCTGTCATTGTTATCTCAGAAGAGAGGCAAAAAAATGGTTACCAAGCTCTTGCCTCAGAAAACTAAGGTCAAAGGAAGAAAAATGACCTTTAAGTTCAAAGAGCAAATTCAAGAGAAAGCCAGAGCTGAGAACCATGACTCATGCCTGTAATCCTAGCTACTCAGGAAGCTGAGATCTGAAGAGCACACAGTTCAAAGCCAGCCTGGGTAGAAAATAGCAAAGTCTGTGGGACTCTTTTTTGCACTTTTT
Organism: Megascapheus bottae; assembly: GCF_031878675.1. NCBI lineage: Eukaryota > Metazoa > Chordata > Mammalia > Rodentia > Geomyidae > Megascapheus > Megascapheus bottae. The sequence continues at coordinate 67,624,305 of NC_143515.1, forward strand.
TTTTTCCAGTCCTGAGCTTGAACTCAGAGCCTGAGCATTGTCCTTGGGCTTTCTCAAGGCTAGAGCTCTACCACTTGAGCCACAGCACCACTTCCAGCTTTTTTCTATGTATGTGGTACTGAGGAATCGAACCCGGGGCTTCGTGCATGCTAGGCAAGCACTCTACCACTAGGCCAAACTCCTGGCCCCAGGACCCTTTTTTGTATTTGTGGTTGATGGTCATGGGGCTTGAATTCAGGGCCTGGTGCTGTCCCTGAGCCCTTTTTGCTCAAGGCTAGCATTCTAGCTCTTGAAGCCACAGCTCCACTTCTGTATCTTTGAGTGGTTAATTGGAGACGCATGGGGACTTCTCTGCCTGGATTGACTTTGAAATGCACCCTTCAAATCTCAGCCTCCTGAGTAGCAGGGTTATAGTGTGGGCTCGTGTGGGACTCTTCCTTCTCTCATGACCTAATATGGGCTCCCGCCATTGAAGCATAGGCATCTTGGGGGACATCCAACAGGCCCCTTGCTCCACAGGGCACTTTGGGTTTCAGTTACCTTTCTCACACCCTCTGCTCTCTCCTGTGAGCTCCCCAGACCCCCAATCTGGTCCAGATTCCCTTGAGGGCCACTTCATTCCTGTTCTCAGTGTCCTCTGCACGTGTTCTCTGGGAGTTGGAAGCAGCTCCACCTTCTCAGCCCCTGCCTGGCTGTCTGGATAGATATTCGTCCCACAACTAGACCCATGGCCTCTGGGCTGGACACAGGACAAGCCTGTCGCTGCTGCCTCCAAAGTGTTTATAGGCCTGTGGGAAGATAGCTCCCAAGCAGTCTTCCCTTCCCAGATGGGTGGGGCTGTTGCGCATGTGTGGTAGGGATTAGCTCCCTTCCTGGGTGCCCTAAAGAGGCTGCTAGGTCTCCACTGGTGACATGCGGATGGCAAGCCTGGCACAGAACTCAGTGTGGCTAGCTGGAAGACTGTTTTGGGCTTGCACTGAGGGCCTTGTACTCTCATTTTTTTTTTTTTTTAATTTCTCACATGACTGTTACTCTATCACTGGAGCCATTTTGGGATTATCACCTCCATTTTCGGATTTTTGCTGGTTAATTGGAGATGAGAATCTTGGATTTGTCTGCCAGGGCTGGCCTCAATCTAAGAGTCTCAGATCTCAGCCTCCTGAGTACCTAGGATCATAGTCATGAGCTCCCAGTACCCTGCCTGGCTGAAGGGCATTTCATGAGTTTTTGTTGCTGCTGTTGTTGTTTTAAATTCTTTGCAGTGCTAGGGGTAGAACTGAGGCCCCCATGTAAGAGAGGCCAGCCTCTACTGCTAGAGTCAAGACTCCAGCCCTCACAGCTAGGTATAATTGCTCCTTATTCCCAGAGCTCCTGGCTGGGGTGGGAGGGGGAGAGAAGCTGGGTAGATGCGGGAGCTGGGCTTCTCCTCAGGGGATCCTGGCTGTGTCTGTGTCCCAGTGAATGTTGGGTAGGCCGAGGAACAAACCCCTTACTCCTCAGCCCCACTCCTAGCAGTGGTGACTCCATTATCTTCCTTGGCTTTGACTCATCCATCTGGTTCGCCCTTGGCGTCCTGTGTCTTTTTTGTCTCCCTTGTCACCATCTTGGCCTTCTCTCAAGCGTCTCTGGGGGCTCCGGTCTCCACCTTCCCCCGCCCAAGAGTGCCATCTACTCATGACTCAGTGATGAGTCCTGCCCGTGGCCATGTTTCTCAAAAAGTTGCTAAGTATGAAAATAGCACCATGAAGGCTGCTGGAATTGTATTAGGAGGTGGGATGGGTAAGGGAAAGTGATAGGCAGAGCCTGATTAGGATACATCACATAAATGGAAATGTCTTAGTGAGATGACTCCATTTTTCATACTCACTGATGTATGTGAATATAAACAATAGAGGTTTCGCTCACTCCGTGGACATCTGCATTCTGCTCCACTTCCTCCCACCCCTCCTGGCTCCCACGTGTGTTCGTCATCTGTAAGTCATGGTAAGAGCCTGAGTCACTGATGATGCCCCCCTTGCCATTTCTGTCCTTCTGTTGTAATAGATGTTCCCTTTGAAAGGAGGCTGACAGCTTCCCAAGCTCCTGGCCGATGTGGACCCCCAGATTTTTTGCCCCCTCCAGGTCCATCACCCTCTTTTCATGACTTTCAACTTACTCCCAAATGACTCTATATTTCTCACAGAACCTTCCTGATCTGTGACCTTGAGCAAAAGAAGCTTAATGACAGAATCCAGGCCCTGAGTTCAAGCCCCAGGACTGGCAAGAAAAAAGGAAAAAAAAAAAAAAGCAGTAGCTTGCTTTTTAATATACCAATAATGAACAAAATCCAGAATATAATTCCATTCCCAATAGCTTCAAAATCAATAGAACACTTAGGTATTAACCAAGTAAATGATTGACCTGTACAAGAAAAATGGCAAGCGCTGAAAAATGAAGTTGAAAAATACCATCCAATGGAAGATGGAAAGGTCTCCCATGCTCATGGATCAGCAAAATCGATATCATGAAAGTGGCCCTGCTGCCAAAAAACAGTGTACAGATTCAGTGCAATGCCCATCAGAGTAGGTATCAATCTTTAAAGAATTAGGGGTGGGGAGCCAAAAATTCCTATGGAGGCATAAGGCAAAGGCAATTCTAAGTAACAAGAGCACTGGTGGAGATAGCACAATACCTGACTTCAAATTATAGTACTGAGCCATAGCAACAAAAACAGCACAAAAATAAACCTGAAGCTGGGCACTGGACGCTCCACCTGCAATCTTAGCCACTCAGGAGGCTGAGATCTGAGGAGGGCAGTTCAAAGCCAGCCTGGGCAGGAAAGTCTGTGCGATTCTTACCTCCAATTAATTATATAAAGCTGGAAGTGGAGTTGTGGCTGAAGTGACTTGAGCACAAAAGATTGGAGACACCACGAGGGCCCTGAGTTCAAGTGTCAGGACTGGCATGCAAAAAAAAGAATATCCGGAACATACGTAGAAGTAAAAACAGTAAACGGAATAATCCAAGTAGTAAATACAATGGCAAACAGACACACAAAGAAATGCTCATCATCTTTAGTCATAAAGGAAATGCAAACCAAAAACTTCAGAAAGCTTCTATCTCACCTCGGTCAGAAGGGCAGCCATTAAGAAAGCCAACAACAAAAATGCTGGTGAGAATGGTGGAAGGGACCCCTCATACACTGTTGGTGGGAATATAAACTAGTGCAACCACTATGGAAAATCAGTATGAGGTTCCTTAAAAAAAATGTAACACAGCCTCAAACTTATGGGAACAAAAAGTTACAAATATCATTCAAAGTCTTACCTGATTCGGAAGCATTTGTGACTAAGTTATCAACATTATAGTTGCCTTCTGTTTCTGACAAACAGGGAATTGGGGGTATTTCTCCCATGTCTGATGATTAGTTGGCTAAGGTAACTGCTTCCTTTAATGTACAGAAGCTTCTTAATGTGATGCAATTCTACTTGTCAATTCTTGCACTTATATCCTGAGCCACTGGAGTCCATTTCAGAAAGTTATTGCCTGTGCTTATGCTTTCCTGTGTCTTCCTCTAAGTTCTCCTGTAGTAGCTTCAAAACGTAAGGTCTTATATTAAGGCCTTTGATCCATTTTGCAATGATTTTTTTACAAGGGAAGAGATAGAGATCTAGCTTCATAATGTGGGTTTTATAAAAAGCAAAAACAAAAAAGGTAAGTCCAAATCTCTCTCTCTCTCCCTCTCTCTCTCTCTCTCTCTCTCTCTCTCTCTCTCTCTCTCTCTCTCTCTCTCTCTCTCTCTCTCTCCCTCCCTCCCTCCCTCCCTCCCTCCCTCTTTCTCCCTCTCTCCCTCCTCCTCCCCTTTCTAGGAATGGAATCCAGGGCCTCAGGCATGTAGGCAAGCATTCTACCACTGAGCTATGCTCCCAGTCACCTCAGTTTTTCTTTGACTTTCATGACCTTGACACTTTTGAAAGGTGTGAGCCAGTTCATCTGTAGACTCTTCCTTACTTGGACTTTGTCAGTTGCCTCCTCAAAATCAGATTCAGAAGCTGAGTGTAGTGGAACATGTACGTAATCTCAACACACAGGAGGCTGAGGCAGGAGGATTTTAAGATTGAGGCTAGTCTGGGTTACAAAATGAGACCTGTCTCAAAAAACAAAAAAAAACCTACCAGAACATTATAGACAAGCTGGGAACTGGTAGCTTATGTGCCTGCAGTCCTACCTCTCAGGAGGCTGAGGTCTCAGGAATGCAATTCAAAGCCTGGGCAGGAGAGTCCATGAGATTCTTACCTCTGATTAACCAGCAAAAGGCTGGAAATGAAAAAAAAATTGAAAGTAAGAGCTGTGGCCTTGAGCACTTCACAGCCAGGAAGTGAGCCAGGTCCTGCCATGGTCCCGCTGCAGGACAGTGTTCACTCTGGGCAACCCACTTCTGTCCTCCAGGGTGGACTTGATGCTAATGTGGCTGTTTAGCATTTAACTACTACGGGTGAGAAGAAGGCACATGGGAACCTCATAGACAGGAATGGCGCCTCTCAGAGCTCCTGATCTTCGAGCTGGCTGGGAGCTGGGTCCATCTAGAGAAAGCAGACCATGGGTGCAGATGTGCTGGGGAGGACATCACAGGATTTTAGCACTATCATTTTTTTTTTTTTTTTGCAGTCATGGAGATTGAACTTGGCCTGGGAGCTGTCCCTGAGCTCTTCAGCTTAAGCCTACCACCCTGCCCTTGAGCCAAGTCCCACGTCCCATTTTCTAGAGGCTAATTGGAGATCAGAGTCTTAGGTCTTTTTGTGCCTGGGCTGGCTTTGAGCCTTGATCCTCAGATCTCAGCCTCCTGAGTAGCTAGGGTTACGGGCGTGAGCCACAGCACCCGGCAGCACTCTCCTTCTTATGGAGATGAAATCCCCAGAACACTGGCTTTTTTCACGGGGACAAGTCAGTCCCCGTGAACACTGTTGTACACTCACGTCAGGTAGGAGGACACTGGAAAGTGCGTGGTGTGAGGGGAGGTGTGTAGGGATGGGTAGGTGGCCATCTGCTGATTGTAACACATCAAGCATTCCTTGCTTTGGGGGGATCCTGCTCCTACCTCAGAAGGTGCTGGCCTGGTCCCCCTTCCCAGTGCCACCACTTTGAGGAATGGCATGTGACCCATGCCACAATCCTGGCTGAGTCTGAGATTTACCCCCCTCCAAAAAAAATGCCAGAGCAACTGAAGTAATCCTTCAGAGTGTTCTGCTAACAGTGGCCTTGACAACGAGAGGGAGTGCTGAAAAAGTCAGGGCACTTGTGGGTCTTAATTAAACCTGGAGGTCCAAGGCTGGGTGGGGATGGGGCCTTTAAGGGACTGGGAGCCTAATGGCTTCACGACTCCCTTCAGAAGTTCCCCAAGTCTCAGGGAAAGGAAGATGGTAATCTCCCACAGGACTCCCAGCTGGGAGGATTTGAACACCCAAAGCCTGCTGGTCATTATCTGTGTGGAGTTTGTTGAAAGGAGGAGGGAAGATGGCAACGGGAGCAGGAAGCAGATGGAGGGCGAGTGAGTCCATCCTCTGGAGCTGGCGCACAAATGCATCCTTAGGTTTGTGTATTCCCCATCCCCAGTCGTGACTTGTCAATTATGTAACCTCTAGAACAACCCCATTTTTGCGTGTCCTCTGGTGTTGTCTGAGATACTGTCATTTGCAGTGGAGAGACTGGGCAAATCGAATCTCACAGCTCTCCCTGCAAGCAAAATGGCCTGGGCACCATTCATTACCCGGGCGACCCTGCTATGACAGTGACCCAAGACATAGCTCTCTTGGTAGGTTTCCAAAGAAAGGACGACAAGATGAAGTGGGCCTCTTCTGGTGGGTTCACGCAGAAGGGACAGTAAGAAGACAGAGGCCGTGAGTCATTCTGGTGGTGACATCACCAAGCAAGGTGGTAGGTGAGCGAGGCCTGTAGGCCAGGGAGGAAGGGGAAGGCAAAGGTAACTGGGCTGGCTTGAGAACACAGGCCCTTCGCCACTGAGCAGTGGACAGGGACTGTGTTCTGCTGGCAGAGGAGGCCAGCGGGACGGGTGGGCAGGGTGGAAGGGCTCTCTGTGCTTTGAGATGCACGGAGAATTTCCTTCCGGGATTCCTGTCGTTGAATGGAGTGGTGTGCCTGGAGCTGGCCACTGACTGGCCGAGGTGACACCCACGGCCAAAGTGACACCCTCTGGCCCTCTTCTTCAGAGGCCAGTTCCCGGGTCAGCCAGGGTTGTTGATTATCTAATGGGCACAGTCCTCCACTGTCACTCCTCTGCAGATCTCTGAGACTCCTGATCTGACAAGGAAAGAAGCAGCATGGGTGGTTGAAATCCATTTAGCATATTTAATGTCCACTTGCACTGTATTGGTTTGCTTTTTTTTTTTTTTTTGCCAGTCCTGGGCTTGAGCTCAGAGCCTGAGCACTGTCCTTGGACTTTCTCAAGGCTAGAGCTCTACCACTTGAGCCTCAGCACCACTTCCGGCTTTTTTCTACGTATGTGGTACCGAGGAATCGAACCGGGTCTTTGTGCATGCTAGGCAAGCACGCTACCACGAGGCCAAACTCCCGGCCTCTGTTTTGCTTTATTGTGGTGAATTATACATACCAAATTTACTATTTTAACCATACAATTTAGTGTCATTAGTGCATTCACATCCATCCACCGTCTCCATCACCTATAAAACTTAAAAAAAATCTTTCCATACTTAAACTCTTAAGCCCAGTGTGTGTTCACTGCCCTGTCCTCCTCCCCCTTCCGTGCCTAAAAAGTTCATTCTATTTTGTCTCTGTGGCAATTAATTATTCTAGGTCAGTCCTCATGTAAGTAAAATCATGAAGTATTTGTCCCTTGTGACTGACTGGCTTATTTCACTTAGCATAATGACTTCAAGATCCATTCATATAGTAGCATGTGTCAAAATTTCCTTCCTTTTCAAGGTTGAGTAGTATTTCATTATAAATACTATATTTTGTTTATCCACCGGTGAACATTCAAGTTGTTTCTACCTTTGGGCTATCGTGGATAGTTCTGCTGTGAACTTTAGTATACAAATATCCACTGGAGTCTGCTTTCAAGCTTTTTGGATGCATTCATACTACGCAGCAAAATTGCTGGTCATGTAATTCTGTTTTAAGTTTTTGTTGCTCTTTTTTTGCCCATGGCAGGGCTTGAACTCAGGGTCTAGGCTCCATCCCTGAGCTTTTCTGCTCAAGGCTAGCATTCTTGCACTTTGAGCCACAGCACCACTTCTGGTTTTTCTGGTAATTAACTGGAGATAAGAGTCTCATGGACTTTCCTGCCCAGGATAGCTTTGAACTGTGATCTTCAGATCTCAGCCTCCTGAGGAGCTTCAGGATTATAGGTGTGAGCTTACAGTGCCTGACCTCTGTTAAGTTTTTGGAGGACCCATTATACAGTTTCCCAAGAAACTTGGTGGCTCTAATTCATTGAGATTTGAGGTTAATACTACAAGATAACCTAATCTATTAAGACTGAAACTGTCCCTCAGCTTAGCTCAGCCAGGAGTCCAGTGAGCCCTATTGGCATACAGCTGAGCCTGAAGGCTAAAAGGATCCCTGTGGGGAAGACTAGCCAGCAAGCACTGGTGCCCTTCCTTCTGAGACCAAAGACAGCAGAGCCTGGATCTGACCTAGTGCTATGCCTATATGATTGCTTCTTCCTGGACATAACTCCTGACACGGGCCTTCTGACCCTGACAACACGGCCCCCACTGATGTCAATCTAATAGAAGCTTACATTTGCCCTTCTCGGCCCTGCTCATTTCATGTTAAGGGCACCTGAAAGTCTAGCATCCTGACTTAAGAGTCAGCTGAACCTGACTTTGAAACCCTGTCTCTGCCACCTCCCACCTGTGTGGTTTAGTTAGTGGGACTTTTGCTTAATTAGTTTATGGTGCCTGGAACTGAACAGAAGGCTTCTCAAATATTAGGTAAGGGCTCTACTATCCCATAAATGCCCAGCCCAGGTCTCAGGTCTCAAAGGAGAACGGCCACATTCCAACCTACCACGTAGGGTGGTGAAGAAGAACAGGATGCTGCTCTCTCTCTGGCAGCTGGCACGTCGTAGAGAGTCAGTGGCTGCTCGTCTTCGAAGACGGTGTCCTACAAGCCACTGACAAAGGCAGAGGTGTCATGTCTAAACCAAGCTGGGAGCACCATTTAGAGGGGTTGTAGACGTCCATTTAGATGAAGACAGCAATGATATGGGAGGCCTGCGGTTCACATGCCATTCTACTAGAGTCCACTGAAGGCCTACGTCCTCCCAGAGACTTCAGTCTCTGGAAGTGGCCAGAAGCTGGCATCGGCAGCCACTTGAATAAGGGTGATAATGAAAGGGTCCTGGACAATTGCACAGGGAGTACCTTGGGGTCAGACGACATAGGAGTGGGATTGTGACAGGCTTCCTGAAGGTAATCGAGTTTTACACAAAAGAGCAGCTCTGCCACGCAGGAATTTGGGGTTCCTGGAACCCTCGAATGGATGAAGATGGTGGGGTGGTATGGGGAAAAGGAACAATTAGGATGAGCTTCAGCTCTGAGGGCTTTGGTGTCCCTCTCCAGGGCCCCCCTCAGGTGGGGTAGTGGGGTGGGGCTCCACTGCTCTGCAACAGCACTGAAGGGCCACCGATGCCGTGGCCTCGGGAAGGAGCCCAGCAAGGAGGCTGAGCGGCCTAGAGGAACAGAGATGGGCAGACGGTGGTCGTGCTGGTGGCATTGGCCAGAGATGCCCCTCGCTGAGAAGCTTGGAGCCCTGAAGGCCGTCTATGGAGGAGGGCAATGAGGCCCCCCGCTGCGAAGGCGTAAGGCTGAGCAGGTACGCCCTGCTGGAAGAGACCCTCAATGTCATTTGCTCAATCTCCTGCCCCGGGAGATCTGGCCGTTGGACCCCCTCCAGGTATGGGGAGCTCAGCCCACACAGGAGCTCGAGCCTCCGGGGCGGCCTAGAGGGCCCTGGCGCTCCGACCTTGGCCCTGTTGCGCGCGGCGACGCCACGGGGCGACGGCACCTGGCTGGGGGCTGCGGCGGGGCTGGCGCTGCTGTCCCCGGCCCCAGTGCTGAGGAGGCAGAGTGCAGTGGGCTCTGGTGGAGGCCGGGAGAACTGCAGGGCGAAGGCCGCCGGGGGCTCCGCGGGCTGCGGGGGGGAGGCACTTGACACCGGCCCGAGGAAAGGAGGGGCCGCTGTCCCTGCGGCCAGTGCTGGATGCGGGGACCCAGCGCAGAAGCAGCGCCAGGTAGCGGGGCGCCCCACGGGGAGGGGTGGGGAGGCTGTAGCGAGGCCCCGGGCTGGGCTTGGAACCCAGGGGCCCCAAGTGGTCGGGGAGTGTGCCCACCGTGGGGTGCCCAAGCCCCGCGGCACGGCCGGGGCGCTGCGGGGTCCGGCCCTCCGTCTGGCAGCCTGCGGGGACCTCCGCAGAGGCCGGGAAGTCGGAGCGAGGGCGCTAGGACCGGCCGCGCGCCCAGGCCGCTCCCGCCGCGTCGCCCCGGGGGCCCCCAGGCCGGAGCTGCCTCCCGGGCCGGCTCCGCAGCGCCGGGGCCCGGGCCAGCGCGGCCGCGGGGGGCGAGCGGCAGGCGGAGGCCTGCGCCCGCGGGCGGCCGGAGGGAGGGAAGGAGGAAGGCGGAGAGAAGGGGTGGGAGGGGGGGGGGACCCGGCGGAGGAGGCGGAGAGAGGGAGCGCGACAGCGAGCGGAGGGAGGGAGCGAGCGAGCGAGCGAGGCAGCAGGCGGGCCGGGAGGGAGGAGGGCGCGCGGGCGGCGGCGGCGGCGGCGGCGAGAGCAGAGGACGAGCCGGGACGCGGCGCCGCGACACCGGGACGCGAAGCCGGGCCGGCCCGACCCGACCGGCCACACGGTAATGAGCGCCAGTGCTGGCGGCCCCGGAGGCCCGGCAGGAGGCCGGCGGGCGGGAAGGAGGGAGGCCGGGCGAGGGGCACCGCGGCGGGCCATGCCCGGCTCGGGGACACGCTCCCGCACCCCTGCAACTCGGCGCCCGGCGCCCTCGGGGGGCCGAGGCTGCGGGCGAGGACGGCGGGTCGGGCTGGCTGGGGCGGCGCGGGGGACTGGAGGGTTTGTTTATGTCCCCGCGGGCTCGGCAGGCGCCCCCTCCCGTCCTGCCCGCTCCGGGCCCGGACCCCTCTCCCCGCCCCCGCCCGTCTCCGGGCTCAAGTTCAAGTCTATACAATGCCACGGGGGGCCCCCCTCCACCGCCGGCCTCCGCCGCGGTGCCCGGCTCGGCGGGGCCGCAGGGGCCCCGGCCCGGCCGCCTCCGCCTTCCGGGCTCTGCCCCCGCCTCGGGGCCCGGTCTAGGGCCTGCAGCCGGGGTGCTGGAGGGCGCGGACCCCGACCCGGAATCATCGGCCCCCGCCGTGGCCCTCGGGGCGCGGGGGAGGGGGCGGGGGCCGGGCCCCGCGCAGGCTCCGCCGCGGCGGCAGAAAATGGCAGCCTGGCACGACCCGGCCCCCCGCCCCTCCCCCGGCTCCTGGCCCTCCTTGGCCCAGTGGGGCGGGGGACCCAGGAGGCCCCCCCAGGGGCGGGCCGAGGGGGCGATCCGGGGGCCAGGCTGGGGAACGCTGCGCCGCGATCCTCCTCTGGCCACCTGTGGCTGGGGGTGCTGGATCCGCCAGCGGATCTGGGAGGGGCGGCCGGGCTGGGGAGGGTGCCCACTCGGGGAGCACCCCTTCCTCCCCGGGCTGGGCGGCGCGGGGGGGGGGGGCGCCGGGGTGGCTCCTCCCTGCCCCCGCTGCGGGCCGTGGGAGCGGGGCGGCGGTGGCGGCGGCGCCGCAGTGTGGGGGCGGGGCGGGGGCGAGCGCGGCTCCCGGGCTCGGGCCGCTGGGGGGCCGGGGAGCGCGGGGGCGGGGAGCCCCGAGACGGGGAGCACGGGGTGGGGACGCGGGGGTCGCCCCCTGCGGCAGCCCCCCCACGCACACTCACGCACGCGGACACACTCACGCACACGCACCCCCGCCGGGCCGGTGCAGACGTGTCCTTGAGAGCTTCGCATCTGCACGGTGAAGGACGAGGCCTCGTCGAAGCTGCGCACCGGGGTCTTGCGCCCCCCGGCCCCGCGCCCCCGGAGGACCCCGAGCTTCACCGCCACCGGCAGCCACGAGCCGCGTCCCGCCCTCGCCCGGACTCCCCTCCCCGTGCCGCCCTGACCTCCCTCCCCATCGGCGCGGCCCAGCCGCCTGGCGCGGGGCCCGGGCCCGCCCCTCGCCTCCCCCAGCCCCTCTTCGCCGGGGCCCGCTGCCAAAGTGCATTTCGCTTTCCTGGAGCCTGCCTTCTTGGGGGCATCCCTCTCCCTTCCTCCCCCGCCGCTGTTTTCTCCTTCCCTCCATCTCCTCAGTTCCTCTTCCCCCCCTCTCTGGTGCCAGACCAGTCAGAGGAGGTGTCCGCACCTAGGGTGGGAGTGGGGTGCCACTGCCTATCTTCCGGGCCTCCCAAGGGGAGCCCCTTGTGGCTGCACCTTGACCCAAGATGGCGTCCTGCACCCAGCTGGGCAGCTCTGGCCTGCATCCACGGGAGCTGTGGCCACAGCTGCCGCCTCTGAACCGCGCAGGGACAGGGGCCTTCTGGAGGAGCTCCCTCTACCCCGTGACCCAGCTTGCCCCTCGTTGCCCTGTCCAGAGCCTGCCATCAGCATCCCCGGGGACAGTTCAGTCTTCATGTTTCACTCTGGGCTGCCAGCAGCGGCAGAAGCTCCTGAGCCAGGGCGCAGGCCCCGCCGTGCGGGGATCCTGGGATCAGGTGCTGCTCGCCTGCGTCTCTTCCCTCCTGGGCAGATGTGACAGCTGCAGCCTGGGGAGTGATTCCCCAGCATGGAAGGGTGTTAGGACTGACCTGTGGGATTTTGGAAGCCCGGCTGGCCGGCCAGCCCTCCTTGGGCTATCCCGTCTACTGGCAGGGGCCATTTCCTGGTAGTTTGCTGAGCTACTTGCCTTTGGAGAGTGGGGTCTTGGGGATTTCTGCAGCAAGATGGCTGGCACCCTCTGTCTCTAGGTTTCATTGAGGCCCTGGTGAAACTGTTGACAGGCAAAGTGTGTGTGTGTGTGTGTGTGTGTGTGTGTGTGTGTGTGTGTGTGTGTTTATATGCTGTGGCCATGCATGGGCTCTAGGCCAACCTGTGTGGGGATTTGGGGACCTGCCGGCCCCCTTCCTGAGGCTTGCTTATCTGGCCTTGATACTCTGTCCATGATGCCATGATCAGAGTTCTGACCCTCTGTCCTAGCTCTTTGGTGATTGCTTGGCTTCAGGGCCTTATGTAATCCACCCATCCAGGCTTTCCTTGTTTCCCGCCCCCGTGCCTAGGGGGAGCCTGCCCTTAGGAAAGGTGAATCCTCTAGACTCAAGGAATAAGCATCCGTGGTTAGAGGGCTGCCCTCCAGCACTGGAGAAGCCAAGGAGACCGCCTGGTGGCCAGTGGCCATCTGTCAGGGTGTCTGCAGACAGGATTCCTCTGTGGGGTGGGGGTTGGACAGAGCTTAGAGGCCTATTCCAACTTTGAAATTCTATGGCTCTGATTCTTGGGATGGAATTTTAGACCCAGAATAAGGGTGAAGGGGTGATGTCCTATTTTTCTTCACTGGTGATGATGGGACAGGCTTGGTAGGAGAGAGGGCTGAGCCTTGGACAGCAGGGGAGCTGTGAGGGAGGGGACAAGTAGAAGAGGGTTGTCATGTCTGACTTTGCAGAGGGTCTCAAAGTACAGCTTCCAGTATTAAGCCTTCCTATGTGTGTCCTGTGAGTTTATGTGGAAATCTGTGTGTGTGTGTGTGTGTGTGTGTGTGTGTGTGTGTGTGTGTAATTTCTGATGTTTCCTTCCTGAATCCAATTTGCTGTAAGCCCCTCGATCCCTGGTGGAGATTATTTCACTATCACATTCACATCCCTGTCTGCCATTGGTCTTCTCTGAGAGCCAGCCAGGAAGGCAGGAGGAGCCCAAGATCCTCATCACCAGGGCCTGAGGGCAGGAGGAAGTGGAGTAGGCCTGCTCTCTATGCTGTTCTGGGCTGCTGCATGGGTCTGCTCCTTATCACTTTGAAAAGCCATCTTGCTTGCCTTGACCACCTCGGAATGCCCTCCCGGGCATTTAGAGGGGACTCCTTGACTATAAACTGGATGGCAGGCAAGCCTGCTTGGTGTCCCTGCTCTCCCATTAGCCCAGGAAGCAGGTTTACGGTCAATCTCCTAATGCCTGCTGCTGCTGTCCTGTATCCAGTGGCCATTGCCCACTTGTAGCCATTCCTTGGCTCACATTTCCCTGAGAGTGCACGTTCTTTCCCAGATCACCTTAAGCCTCCTGTTTGGGGGGGCCCAGGTAGAAAATAGAGTGTCAGCTGCGTGCTGGTAGCTCATGCCTGTCCTCCCAGTACTTGGGATCTGACGATCAGGGTTTGAAGCCACTCCAGGTAGGAAAGTCCATGAGACTCTTACCTCCAGTAAACTACTACAAGAACTGCAAGAGGCGCTGCTGCTGCTCAGGGGTAGAGCACCCAGCCTTGAACAAAAAAAGCTAAGGGACAGTACCCAGGCCCTGAGTCCAATCTTCAAGACACACACACACACACACACACACACACACACACACACACACACACACACACACACACACACACACACATATATATGCACGCAGTCTCAGCTGCCTTGCTGTGAAATGGGTAGTTTCAAAACAGACCATATCTCTATTCTTGGGCCTAAGATACCATCAGACTCCAGGCCTTAGATTTCAGGGTGGAAGAGACCTGTCAGACCTGAGAGCACCCGGTCTGTGTGGGCTCTGTAGGAGAGGCCAGGCCCAGTTTCCCTATGGTGACAGTGCCTCACGGAGACTGAGGCAGAAGGACCACTTGTATGCCATCACATGCTTTTGCCCCACAGCGCTTCCTGCTGCCTCCAGCTTCGCCTCTCTTCCCCCTACCCCACACATACCACTGATAACGAACTGGTCTCTGGCTTCTGGCAGTTGAGGCCAGCGAGGAATCTCTTCCACTTCCAGTTTGGTGTGTAGTACAGTTGGAGGCCTAGACTTAACCTCTTGAGGCTGGGTTTCTGCAGGGACTTTGCTGCCTCTCGATAGGGCTTTAATAATAAACCTGAGGTGCTAGATTCTTTTTCCCTTGAGACAGGATCTTGTTATGTAGCCCAGGCTGGATTTGAACTTGATCCTTCTACTTCAGCCTCACAAATGCTCAAATGACAGGCCTATACCACCATGCCCAGCTTTTATATCAATTTTGAGAGCTTTTTTTCCTGCTGAGGTTTGAACTCGGCTTCCCCTGCCCCCCTCAAGGCTAGCGCTTTACCACTTGAGCAACAGCTTCACTTCTAGTTTTTCTTTTTTGATTTTTTTTTTTTTTAGTTAATTGGACATAATGGTTTCATGGACTTTACTACCTGGGCTGGCTTCAAACAGTAGCCAGGATTAGAGGCATGCGTTATCAGGCCCAACTTTTTGAGAATTTATTATCAGTCATTTGCCTTCTTAATTGTGTGTGTGTGTGTGTGTGCGCACACGCGTGCGTAAGTGAACATATGCATGCACATGTACACATTCACTTTGGAGCTTGAACTCTGTGCCTGAGAGCTGTCCCTGAGCTTTTTTGCTCAAGGCTAGTGCCACAGCTCTACTTCTGGCTCTTTTTTTTTGGTGTTTAATTACAGACGGGAGTCTCATAGACTTTCCTGTCTGGCTGGCTTCAAACTGTGATCCTTAGATCCCAGCCTCCTGATTACAGGCAGCAGTAACTGAGCCTGACAATTTTTTTTTTTTTTAAGACAAGGTTTCACTGTGTAAAATAGTGACCAACCCTGAGGTCAAATCATCCATCTCAGCCTCCCAAATAGCTGGGACTGTGGGCACACACTACTGTACCTCTCTTCATTTCTTCATTTGTCTTTTTTTAACTATTGTGTTCCCCCCCAAATCCCCCACAAACAACAACAACAAAAACATGAGCAAATTTGAAATCCATGAAGTGCCAGCCCAAGAGTTGTGTTTGTGTCTGAGCTGCCTGCACTTGTCTAAATGTGTGGGGCAGGCTGGGTTCCGTGCCCTGTCTATATCTGTGTCTATTCGTATGTGCGTGATGTGTAGCGGAGTGTGAGTGACGGGGCTTGCTTCCATGACAGCGGGTTTCCGGCATCCAAGCTGCTACATTCTGACTGGCCAGCTGCGAGATACAGGCCACCGCTGCAAGCCTGAACCTCCTCTGTAACATGGGGATGAGTGCAGGCTCCCCTGTGTGCTGCGGAGACAGGAGGGTTCTGTGTTAGCACAGGGTCTGCTTCTGGGGGCTCTAGAATGCCTGGAGCCTTCTGCATCCTCTGCGGTGTCCTGTTTCCCAGTCACACACATGCTTGTCAACAGGTTGTGTGTCCACCTTAAATCCTTCACCCTTTGGCTCGCGCTTCCTACTCTGTCATGAGTTTTGTAATGTTTCCCACCACATTTGCCTTTGTTCGTCACAGATTCATTTGTTGAGCATTTTCTGTGAGTAAAGCCCTGTGCCGGCTATGCAGGACACTGAGTTTAGGAGACCCTAGTTCATTAACTACAAAGTAAGGGGCTCACCAGTGGAGAAGTGCTCAGAGAGTGGGATCAGAGCATACTGGGGGGATCCAGGAATGATTCTTGAAAGAGTACCTCAGCTGGGCCTTGGAGCTCAGCAGAGGGCTGAGGGAAGGGTGTCTGGTGTAGGGGAAGCACTCTGGGGCAGGCTAGGGGCCTGGCTGAGGCCCTGTAGCTGTGTGGAGATAGGGTCCCTAAACTTGGAAACTCCTGTGTGGTTCGTGGAAAAGCACTCCAAACAGCCCTGTGTGTGATGGCTGGGGGTGGAGTGGAGGAGGAGAAGAAGGGAAAGTGGATTTACAAAGGCTGGGCAGGGAGGGAGCAGGACAGAAGAAGGGGACAGAAGGGGCCAACTGAGCTCATTTGGTATAGGACCTGAGATCTTTATATTCCATAGACGAATGTTCAAATGGCACAACTCTGGGAGTTGTGGCAAAGAAGGGGTGATGGGGGCTAGGGGCAGGAGCAGAGGAAGTTCTGTTATTTATTCCAATGAGGCCTGTCACAGTGCGGTTGGGGCATATCCTCTGATGCCCACTCTCCAGGCTCACATCCCAGCATCCAGAACATTCCTGCAAGGGGCTAGGAAGGAAAATGGGGTGAAGTCAGGTTTCTGCCTCTACCTCCTGACTCCGCCCTGCCCTCCTTTCCCTTTCCTATACAGAGCTGACCAGCTGCCAACACCCTGTAGAGCTGCTGGCGGTGCCCCAGGTGTGGGCACAGTGCCTGGTGGCCCTCAGCAAGGACAGCTGGGAGAAAGGGCCTGCAAAGTCAAATCTCCCTTACTGGTCACATCACCAGCTACCAGCCTGTCTGGAATTGGGGTGAAATGCAGACGTCTGGGCTTTCCTGGCCTCATCCCAGGATTAGGTGAACTATTGTTTAGCAGCAGCAGAGGCTCTACATAGCCATCCTCTCTTAGGGGTCCTCTCTGATCCTTAAGGGCCTTATTTAGACTTCAACCAGGTTCCTGTTTTCTTGTTTCCATAGTCATCCCTATTGATCCTCCCTCTCTCTTCCTGTTTCAGATATCAAGGTCATTTTAAATTCAGAGCCATTTGTTAGCTTCCCTAATCTGAGTTCACAGGGGACTGACAGAGGACATCTTTCCCAGCCAGTGACTGGGGACCTGGGACTTAGGTCTTGAGACTTAGTCCAGTGTTCTTCTTGGTCTAGATGACAGGAGGTTAGTAGAGATGTTCCAGACCTAATTGATTATCTAGCTGCCAGGGTTCCAGCCACCCTTACCTGAAAATGGTAAAGGATGCTTGGAGTGTGGATATGGACTCGAAGGGTCGGATTAGTAGTGGTCAAGCTGTTGGTTGGATGTGGACTGTGTCATGGAGAATGTGGCCCTGGAGCATGCCTCCTCTCAACTCCCCAGAGGACCCTGGGAACTGCAGACGAGTGTGTCCTGCTCTTGTCAGGCAAGGGATGCCTTCCAGAACCCCAGAAGGCCTGTTGGAGAGGATGCTTGGTACAGGAATGGCCCTATGTGATTAATTTCACATTCCAAAGGGATAAATTAATTTGAATAAAGGGAAAGCTAAATAGATTCCCCAAAGCATTTGAAATGAAGGAATAAGGGGTCCTGTTGTGACTTGTTACGTATCTGTGGGTTGATGCTTGCTTACTCCAGCTAGTGTACATAGTGGAATCTCATTTTTGTAAAAATTCACTTAAAATATATGCAAATATTCATATTCACAGGCTAGTACATACATAGAAAAAATTGTCCTAAAATCATATCACCATCCTGTCAGCAGAGATTTTTTTTCCCTCTCATGTTCTATATTTTTATATTCTTTGAAAAAATGTAAATGAACATATTAGTTTCTTAATGAAAGCAGCAAAAAATAATGCCACAGGTATATATATACATACACACATATATATATACATATACATATATGCTTTTTGTAAAAAGCAGTAAAACCAGATCTTTTTTTTTTTTTCAGTTTTTATTATCAGATGACATAAAACCACCTGGGCACTGGTGGCTCATGCTTGTAATCCTAGCTTCTCAGGAGGCTGAGACCTGAGAATCGCAGTTCAAAGCCAGGTTGGCATGAAAGTCCAAGAAATTCTTATCTCTAACCACCAGAAGACCAGAAGTGGTGCTGGCGGCTCAATGTGGAAGAGCTCAGGGACAGCGCCCAGGCCCAGAGTTCAAGTCCCATAACCGACAAAAACAAAACAAAAACCAGATTTCATTCAGAAACTTTTATGATGAAATCTTCAGTGTAGACCTGAGCCCTGTTCTGAGCAGCCTGAGCCAGTGAGCAGCCTCAGTCTTGGCGCAGCCAGTCAGCAGACAGAAAGAAAGCTGCTAAGAGTACTTGGAGGCCAGTGGCTCACAACACGGATCTCAGCTACTTAGGAGGCTTCCACTGGAAGAACTGAAGTTCCACGGGCCGGCAGTTTGGCCTAGTGGTAGAGTGCTTGCCTCGCATCCACAAAGACCCGGGTTCGATTCCTCAGTATCACATATACATAGAAAAAGCTGGAAGTGCTGGGTGCTGTGGCTCACGCCTGTAATCCTAGCTACTCAGGAGGCTGAGATCTGAGGATCAAGGTTCAAAGCCAGCCCAGGCACAAAAGGACCTGAGAATTATCTCTGATTAACCTCTAGAAAACAGGAAGTGGGGCTTGGCTCAAGGGTTGGGTGGTAGCCTTGAGCTGAAGAGCTCAGGGACAGTGCCCAGGCCCAGGGGTAGGGTGGTGGCCTTGAGCTGAAGAGCTCAGGGACAGCACCCAGGCTGAGTTTGTGACCCACAAAAACAAAAAACAAATAAACAAACAAAAAAAGGCTGGAAGTGGTGCTGTGGCTCAAGTGTTAAGCTCTAGCCTTGAGAAAGCCCGAAGACACTGCTCAGGCCTGAGTACAAGCCCCATGACTGGCAGAAAAAAAGGGGGGTAGGGGGAAGAATTGCAGTTTCAGCCAGCCACCCCCGCAGAAGAGATTCCAAAATAACCAGCAAAAATTAACGCTGGAGGAAACGCACAGGTGGTAGAGCACCAGCCAAGCCAGCAGGTCAAGCAAGAACTTGTAGACCAAAAAAAAGTGAAGAGGAAAGTTCAGGGGCAGGAGCTTTTGGCAAAGTAGACTGATAGGATTTTTGCTGAAGGCAAGCCAGGTGACTAGACAGACACAGAATTCGATGAGCTATTGCTGGGAATCCCATTTCAAGGAAAAACCACATTTTTAGAAAGTTTGTGGATAAGAATGACATCATTCTAGGGCTGGAGGATAGATCACTGTTTTTTGTCAGTGGTCAAGCTTGGACTCAGTGCCTGGGTGCTGTCTCTGAGCTCTTTTTGCTCAAGTTGTGCTTTACCACTTTGAGACACAGCTCTGCTTCTGGTTTTTGAGGGTTTAATTGGAGATAAAAGTCTCACAAGGATTTTCCTGCCTAGGCTGGCTTTGAACTGTGATCCTCATCTCTCAGCCTCTGGCACCCAATTGTCTTTTCCTTCTTTCTTTTTCTTTTTTTTAAATAATAGATAAACAACTGCCTTAGAGACTGAGGACAAGGTTACTGGGGTAATTTTAAACATTTGCAGGGAGGTTCTTTTCTAGAAAGTTCATGGAGCAAAGACCTGGGCTAGCAGGGACTGGCTAAGAGCATGCTTGTTGCTAAGTCCCCTGGGGATGGAAAACTCAGTTCTTACCCAGGATGGGGAAGAGATCTATGAAATACTTCCAGCTGGTAGACTGTTGTGGCCCAGATGGTTCCAGCCCTGGGGTGGAGGGGGGAACCAGCCCAGCTCTACAGCGAGCACTTGCAGAGGCCACACTCAGGACAAAATGAGAATTCAGAAGGTCCACTCCAGGATGGAAGAGGAGTGTCTGGGGAATTGTTTGCTTTATTAGTTCGAGTCATGCCATCTCTGGGCTCCTGAGAAGGGAGCAGCAAATCTGATGACTTCCAGTGGTGAGGGGGAAAATGGGGAGAAATGGATTCCTCTGCAGTGGCAGCCTTGTCCTCCTTCCCAGGACCCCCCCCCCACTGGTTGCTTGGCAACAGCACCCACTTCCACCTTTCTCAATCCCTCCCTTACCTAAGCAAACATCGCCTCTTGGAGCTTGCTTCTCCTCTGAAGCTGCCTCTGTTAATAAACATAGGCCAGAAAGGGTCTTTGCTGCCGACCCCAGAATAAGGCAGGAAGAGAACCAGATAGAGCCCAGCTTGGAGACAAGTACAGAGTTGGTCCCTGGGCAGACCAACCCCTTAGCTCCAGGCTGGTGGGATGCAGGAAAGGGATTTGCCCTTCTGAGACTTAGTTGCTACCAAGCCCTCAATGGCTCTGAGCTGCAGATTTTCATCTGTAAGTCAGGCATGAGAATTGTGTCTTCATCCATGTTCCTGGAAACATCTGTCCTCACCTCAGGTGCCAGGAGGGTGCCTTTAAGTGGGGAGTCATTCCAGGACAGCCTAAGAGAGACCCCTAGGAAGGCCCTGATGTGCTGGAGGACCCTACGAAAAGGAGTTGCCCTTCTTGTTATCTTTAGGGCTAAGGGAGGAGAGAGTCACCTTGAGAATGACCTGTAAGCCCACAGTAGACTCTGAGTGTGTGGAGGGGAGCTGTCTTAGTTCTCTAGCCTTTCCATGTGATTCAGGTCCCTTTCTCTGGTACCAATAGGGAGTTTGGCTTTTCTGGACTAAAAACAAAACAGAAAGGCCATCCCCTCCCCCCCCCCCTTGGCAAAGCCAGGATTTGGCTTCTGTTCACTCAGGGTCCTCCAAGCCCTGCCCCCTCCCCCTCTAGCTGCCTGCTCATCTCCCTGGAGCTAAATATGCAGCAGCTTCTCTTCTGAGTTTTAGGCTTGCTGGCAGGGCCAGCTCTGCCTGCAGCCCAGAGCAAGGGAGGGTCTAGACCACACAGACCTGGCAGCTGGAACTGCAATGATTCCTAATGGTGTTATTATCAGCAACAGTGTGCTGCTTGATGCACATTCTTGTAGACCCTACCCTCACCAGCCGGTGGTGACCTGAGGGCCCTGTCTAGCAGTGACAGCTCAGCCGCAAAAGCCCTAGGCAGTTGCTTAGGTCCCCTGTTAACCCCCTCTTAGCCGCCTGGCATCAAAGATAGCCCCAAGGTTGGGCCTGGCAGTACTCTGGTTTTCTCTCTAGAAGTTGTGGCTCCACACCCAGAAATAATACCCATCCATTCCATAAAGCTCTCTTGGGTACCAGGCACTGGTACACAGATAGGTAGGGCATGTGGCATCTGTGAGGGCTGATCACAGCCAGGGCAGTGCCAAGGAGGATGGCGGCATGCCCAGGCATTATTGGACTCAAAGAAGGAAGCCCAACTTGGAGGAAAAAAAGTCAGAATAACTTTCAGATGGATGTGATGCTTGTCCTGAGTGACAGGGTAGGGGATGTAGGTAAGTCAACGGCACACTCTGGCCAGACGTGCCTGCACTATGGGGATGAGGGCCAGGAAGCTGGAGGCCCAGGCTGGGGAAGGCAGGGATGTCATTCACAGAGGAGAGGCTGAGCCCAGGCCCATACTTGTTTGTGAGAAAGATGATCTGAGACACGAGTGGGGAGACAGCACAGGTGAGGCCAGCAGCAGAGTGTGTAGGTAGAAGGCCAGGCAGCACCTGTCTGGGAACAAGTCTGTACACACACACACACACACACACACACACACACACACACACACGGGCTGTAGACTGATGGAATGAGGGTAATATGTGGCCACCCTCTGGTTTTTGGCTAAGCCAGCTGTCTGGGTAGGGAGAGCAGATTGGAGTTGGGGCTAGAGGAGGAGTAGGACTTCCTCAGGGGAGGTTTCCAAGGAGTCTGAGTCAGAGGCTGAGGGGGTGTCCTGTGGGTTGGATGGGGGGGGCAGCTAATGGTCCAATCGGTGGCTTGAGAGAGGCAGTGACTTGGGCATTGGTGCCATGCGCACTGCGTGTGCTGTTGTGTGGGGACCTGAGCGGGGACTTGACTCCTTCCTTGGGAAGGAGCTGCAAGGCGTAGGCCGTGTTCCTCCACACCCAGGCTGCATGTCTGTGGATCGTGACGTGTCTCCACCACCTTAAGTCAGAGAGGCAAGTTTACCGAGATGAGGTGGCAAGCTGGGGCAGCATTTTGGGTAAACAAACAGAAAAGACATAAACAGCGTTTCTCTCAAATAGAAGAGTTCTGCGTGTGTCTCTGAAGTATAAGATGAAGGCTGTTTCCAAAGAATTTCTAGAAAAATGGCATGAGCCGTGTCAACACGGCTGGACTTGGGCAGGAGTAGTGTGGCAGCGGTGCCAGGGCCACCGCAGCACTGGACAGATGGTGATTTGACCCTGGCTCCACGCGTGGTGGTGTTAGGGAGCCCACCCACCTCAGCCTCGCTCCATCTAGGAAGTAGGCATTCCCTCACAGGCTTGTGTTGCTGGGTTGTTTTTTTGTTTGTTTGTTTCAAATGTTACTTCTTGCACTTCCAGGCCAGGATGCTTTATTGCACTCATCTATTTCCAAGAATCCTTATCCAGTCGGCCTTACGGGTGCTTGAGGATTTAAATCCAACCATGTGTACTCCCAGCTTAGCCCAGAGAGGGTCTGTAGCAAACACTGCCCCCCCCTTCCCTTCCCTCCTTACATGGCCCGGGACGCCTCTGGCACTTGGCCTCCAGAGGCCCTGCTGGTCCTCAGGCAATGTTGAGTGCCACCTTCCTGCAGAGGCCTTTCTGTCAGGTTCCAGTTCTTTGCCCCAACCTGGGTCACCCTAGTATAGTCTAAGAACATCCGCTGAGGATGGAAACAACTTCCTCTTCTCCTCCACCTCTTCCTCTTCTTTCTTCTTCTGTGCTAGTACTTGGCTTTAACTCAAGGCCTGGCTGCCATATCCCATAGCTTTTGTGCTCCAGGCTAGGGCTCTACTACTCAAACCACAGCTCTACTTCTGGCTTTTTTGTTGTTGGTGGTGGTAGTTCTCTGGATGTAAGCATCTCATGGACTTTCCTGCTCAGGCTGGCTTCAAACTAGGATCCTCGGATCTCAGCCTCCTGAGCTGCAACTTACAGGCATGAGCCAGTGGCACCCAGTGAGCTTAGTCTTCTCAATAACAAGGAAGGAGAGGCTGTGGTGAGCACAGGACAAGGTCTGGAGAGGACCGTGTGCTGCTGGAAGAGAGGTGCAGACATTTGGTGAACCGAGGGAGGTGGACTTGGAGGTGACGTAGGCCTGGATGCGGGTTGGGAGAACTGGCTTACAGCCAGATCTCAGGACATGGTGGGGTCAGTGTCTTCTGTGAGGCTATTGGGCTGTGTTGTGGCCTTGCAAGCTGTGACCTTGCCCACGAGGTAAGTGTTCCTGCATTCTGGGCAGCACTGGGGGTGGGGAAGAGCTGGTTGACCCTGGCCAGAAGGCCTGGACAAGCATCACACTGTCCCTGGCCGGGAACGGAAGTGGGGACTGCCATCAATCTTAAGTACGGAGCCGTGTTTCCGGTTTATACAAACCTGGGTTAGGACCAGACCACAGCGTGGCCCTCAGGAAGCTGGACCTGTGTGAACTCAGGGCGTGGTGGTGTAATCAAACAAAATGTGCAGCATAATTAATCCACCATACCCTTAATGATATGCATAATTGTGTGGCATGGTAATTAGGTATAAATGGTAAGCAGTTCACACAAACGTTTTTGTAATTGGTATTAATTTTACAGAGGCAACCAAAGTTTATGTGGTTTTTCTTTTCTTGCTCTGTTAGTTTTCTGGTACAGGCAATTCCCAGCTTTTGGAGGAATTCTATTGCAAATGTTTGTTTACAGGGTGGTGTTTTGTATTTTCTCTCGGAACAATGTTGTGAATGGTTCTGAGGTTCCCAAGCTGGTTTCCAAATGCCACTTTGGCCCATGCAGTAGGTGGAACATGTGAGTGTGTGCATGTGTGGGGGTGGTCTACAGGCTCCCTGCTCCAGGTGCCACACACACCCCCTCACACGCCTGTGTGTCTCACTAGACTCATGTGTACCGCGTCCTCGTGCCTGTCTGTGCCTGGGCTCATGCTCACATACTTGTTTCTATGTATCTCTGTACATGTATCTCTGTGTGTTGGTTTGTGAGTACCCATGGCTGTATGTGGATTGGTGCTCATCTCTCTTTCTGTGTACATTTGTGTTTGTGCATCCATGTTGGTTGTGTCTATGTGTGCATCTGTACACGTCTCTGTCCCTGTGTGCATCTGTCCTTGTGTATATCTGACTCTGTGCACCTGTGTGTGTGTATCTGCGCTCCACAGCTGCGTGTGTAGCTGGCAGAGACTTCTGAGGCCACAGGGCAGGTGGAAAGTCGCAACCCTGGGCCAGCCAGTGTCTAGGATTGAACACCAGGTGCTCCTGGGTGGAGTCTTTTGAGTGTGTCTGGTACTGGGGGTTAAACCCAGAGCTTTGTGCATGTTAGGTAAGTGCGATACCATTTGACCCATACTCCTAGCCCATGGATAGGGTCTTAAGTCAGAGTCTGTTTCCCAAGACCCATTACTGGGCTTTTATCCTAAATCATATAATGTTTCTTTTCTTCTTCTTTCTTTTCTTTTTGTCAGTCATGGTGTTTGAACGCAGGGCTGGGGCACTGAGCTATTTTGCTCACAGCTAACGCTCTATCACTAAGCCACAGTTCCACTTCTGTTTTTCTGGTGGTTAATTGGAGATAAAAGTCTCACAGCCTTTTCTGCCAGGGCTGGCTTTGAACCACTATCATCAGATCTCAGCCTCTTGAGTGCTAGGATTACAGGCATTAGCTATCAGCACCCAGTCACATAGTATTTCCTAAGTAATATTTATTGAGTGCCTACCACATGCCAAGCTGTGTGCTAAACACTCAGTGCAGATTTCTTAAATTGTAAAACGGACTCACGAGATAGGGATTTTCATTTTCTCTAAGAATACAGATTGAGGAACTGAGGCCCCAGTCTATGCACTAGAGCCAGGGTCTGGGCAGTAGACTTGAAAAACTTGCTTGAGGGGTAAAGGGAGGATGAGCTGTAACAGGGCTGTTGGAGGAGAGGGACCAGTGGTCCTAGGACAAGCTGCCTGAATCTTCCTCCTCCTTATCATCAGGCATCAGATTTTGTTGAGGAAGCCACGCATGGACAATCTGCTAGGATGGCTCTTAAGGCCAGAGCTGGAACATGGGCTATGGGATAACCTGAAGTCAGAGTGCAACTTCCAGGAAGCAACCCCAAGCAGCAGGAGGAACAACTCCAAGTCAGGCCTGGGCCCACAGCTGCTGAGTGCAAGGGTGAGAAAACCAGAAGCCCAGAGTGTCAGAGTCCACTGGCTGTTGAGCATCCAGAAGCCCCCCTGTCTACCCCAGCCCCCCTGCTCAGCAGTGGCCTCCATACCTGGTGGTTGAGAGAGCACTTGAAGCAGTGGTGATTAGTTAGCAAGGCTCAGGATTGATCTCAAGGACCCCTGGAAAAGGCCCTTTGAGGCCAAGAGCAACTGTATTAGTCAGGGCTGTTCAGGAGAAGAAATCACATGGTGAGGTTTTTTGTGTGTGTTGGAGTTTGTTGTTTTGTTTTGTGGTGCTGTGTATTGAATCCAGGATCTGCACACTCTAGCATGCACCCTGTCATTAGATCCTCAGCCCTCATGTGGTTTTTTGAACAAGGAGGTTTAATATAAAGACTTATTAACTATAATATGATTGGAATAATGATGATTGGTTAGTAAAAAAAAAAGACCTCCAAAGATTACAGAAATAGCCGACGGGAGAACAGCTACTACCCCTGTGACTGCCACAGGATGCCCAAGGAAGAGGCCTCAGGGCTCTGAGTCAGACCTTCATGGAGAAAGGGTACAGCCCTATGCGCTCTAGGTGACAGAAATCATTGGTGAATGACTGGAAATCTACACTCTGGAACCTGCTAGAAATCCATCCTTTGGGGTCCCAACGAAAACTCATGCCAGGGAGATGTCTTGCTGGAGGCATGCTGTTCCTAAACCCCTGCAGGGGAGCACTGAGTGAGGTTCTGAACTTCGATACTGGGGACTGTCACGCATGCTCCAGCCACAGGAGCTGTCTGCACGGCAGGAGCCAGGCACTGCTGCAGCAGTTGGGCGCTGGGCACTGCATGCTTTAGGAGCTGGATGCTGGAACTGCCTCGTTCTCCCACTGTGTCTCCAGCGCACTCCACTGACAAAGTTAATCGTTGTGACAGCGAGCCAAAGGGAAGTATTTAAGAGGCCTATTTATATTTTTACAGAGCAGGCAGTGAAGGGTGAATAGATTTCTAAGAGTCCACTCCTTTGCTTAGACAGCTTCCATCCACACTCATTTGAATATCTTGATGACAACAACAAAGTAACTATATGTCTGTCCACCTTGTGCCCCAGTGAGAAGCCCCATTAATCAATGTATCAGTCTCTGGCTATATTAATAACATTTCCAATTTAGTCACAGGCCCATTGAATAATCTATTACCTAAAATTCTATTACCAAAATTTAGCTGGGAGCTGGTGGCTTACGCCTGTAATCCTAACTATTCAGGAGGCTGAGATCTGAGGATCACAGTTTGAAGCCAGCTTGGGCAGGAAAGCTCGTGAGATTTTTTTTTTTTGTCATGGGACTTGAACTTAGCACCTAGATACTGATTTTTGTTTGTTTTTGTTTTTGTTTTTTTCCACTCAAGGCTAGCACTCTACTACTTTGAGATACAGCACTACTTCCAGTTTTCTGATGGTTAATTGAAAAATAGAATCTCATGGATTTTCCTTCCTGGGCTGGTTTTGAACCATGATCCTTGGTTCTCAGCCTCCTGAGTAGCTAGGATTATAGGTATGAGCCACTGGCATCTGGCTTCTTGTTGACTACCAAAAAATGCTGGAAGTGGAGCAATGGCTCACATTATAAAGTACTAGCCTTGAGCAAGAAATCTCAGGTACAGAGTTTAGTCCCTGAGTTCAAGCCCCAGGACTGGCATTTAAAAAAAAAAGGGGGGGCCAGGGCCAGGAGTTTGGCCGAGTGGTAGAGTGCTTGCCTAGCATGCACCAAGACCCAGGTTCGATTCCTCGGTACCACATATATAGAAAAAAAGCTGGAAGTGGTGCTGAGGCTCAAGTGGTAGAGCTCTAGCCTTGAGAAAGTCCAAGGACAGTGCTCAGGCCCTGAGCTCAAGTCCAGGACTGGCAAAAAAAAAAAAAGGGCCAGGAGTTTGGCTTAGTGGTAGAGTGCTTGCCTAGCATGCACAAAGACCCAGGTTCAATTCCCCAGTACCACATACATAGAAAAGCAGGGAGTGGCACTGTGACTCAAGTGGTCAAGTGCTAGACTTGAGCATAGAGAAGCTCAGGGATAGTGCCCAGGCCTGGAGTTCAAGCCCCAGGTCCATCCAAACAAAGAAAAGAGCTAAAATTTGAAATTAACCACTTGTACAGAAAACAAGAAGAAGAAGAAGAAAAGAGATGGTAGAGATTATATATGCAAATAAGCTCATATATCAAGTGAGTAGAAAATGTGTAACTGTATTACAGTGCTTGTGCCCCTATTTGTTGTTGTTATTGTAGCTCCCCATTCACCCTAGCTTTGGCATGAAAGATCTTAAAGTCTCCTGGGTTCCACATCTAGCCTTCCTGGGCCCCGCTGTGTACCAACAATCCAATTTCTCCTGAGGAAATAGCACCATTTACTTCTCTACCAGGCACTGTGTTCAAGGTCATTCTACTTTTCTGATGATTGATTCGGAGGTCAGGGCATTCAAGGACTCCAAGCAGATAAATGTCTTACCTTCCAGTGGAACCATTTTGGAGTCGTGTGGTGGAAGCGTTCTTCCTTAGGAGGGGGGGTCACACTGCTGGTGTCCTCCGAGGGTTTCGGAGGTCAAGAGGAGACAAAGAGGTCTGGAGTTGGCATGTGTGCAGCATTGTGGAGAGCACATCGCTGTGGCGTGGACCGCCTCCTGGGGTGGGTAGGTTTAGACTTCGCTGGTGGCTGCCACAGAAGCCCACCAGGCACCACGAGGCTGGGTACCCAGGCCCCTGACTCCCAGGCCAGAGAAAGCCCCTCTGACCACCCAGGCAGGCCTCTCCTGGGTCCACCACTCGGCCATCAGTGCTCCTTCCCCGACCTCTGTGAGGCTCAGTTTGGCTGAGAACAATTTCAGCTCCAGTGACTATTTTGAGTACAAACCTTTTCTTTTTTTCTTCTCCCTTTACTTTTGAGGGTGCGTCATGGTAACTGTTAGTGTGAGCAGAGGAGTCTATGACTCAGTCTCCCCTGCCCCTGTGGCCACCATTGTGGCAGCGGGTGTGCAGTGATCACGATGCTCCCGCTTGGGGGTGTCTGGCTTGACACTGCCATGGCTGCTGGGGGTGTGTGAGAGCCACAGGTCATCACACGGTGAGTCCTGAGCTAGACAGATGGGCTCTGAAGTGGGGACAGGATGACAGGGCAGCCTGCGGCCGGTAGCTCTTGGTGTTTGTGGGCAGCTGGTGGGCTGAGTGTAAGCACTTCATCCGAAAGAACAGCAGGATGATGATAGCATCTCCCCCGGAGTGGCACTGAGACCTCGCCCACCCTCCTTCCCCAGTCTCAGTCCCGTGACCCAGGGAGATGGTGGGGAGCAGGAGAGAAGATGTCCCCTTCGGCCTTCTGCCCGCCCCAGCCTGCACCTGCAGGTGACACAGCCGGAGAAGGGCGCCAGGTGCTCGCCGCACGTGCACTTCTTCTCCAGCTCAAACAGGAAACTTGGCTGCTGGGCTGGGATCCCTCTCGTGTGCCTTCCTGTTTGCAAAGCTCTGGAGGTAGATGGCCCTCGAACTCATAATCCTGCCTGGGACTTTCTAGCTGTGCTGTCTTAAGATGTAGTCAACCTGTTCCGCTTTGGTTTTCTTCTTCTGTGAAATGGATAACAATAGACCTACTGTAAGCAGATGAATGAACAAACCCTGCACTGGGCAGAGCATTAAATACTGTGATTAGAAAGTTGCAGTGCCAGCTGGGTGCCAGCGGTTCATGCCTGTAATCCTAACAGTGCAAAGGCAGAGCAGGGTCATGGTTTGAAGCCAGCCTTAGCAGAAAAGCCTTTGAAAGTTTATTTCCCAGTTAACCAGCAAAATGCCAGTGTGGAGGTGTGGCTCAAGTGGTTAGTGCTCTATGAGCAAACAAAGCCAAGTAAGAATGAGAGGCTCTGAAAAAAAAAACAAACAAAAAAACTGATGCTTTAGTGTCCACCACCTCTTCCCCTGCCCCACTGCAGAGAGGCAAATAAGCTCATATATCAAGTGAGTAGAAAGGAAGGGTTTTGTGGCCAGTCTGTGAAGTAAGTCTGAAGCGGTCACATGCTAATTACAAGACAGACAGGATGGAGTGGAAAACCTGGCCTCTGTGTGGGACACCTTTACCAGCTGTCACCTCAGGCAGCTGTGTAACCCTCCTGCACCTCCATTTTGTCATCTGGGAAATAGGGACAAAAATAGTACCTGCATCAAAGTGTGGGTTGACTTGTGAGGATTCATGAGATGGCGACACGGTGAGGCTCGGCGCACAGGCTGGCACGTTTAGACTCTTAGCAAGTCCAAGGCCCGGGGTGAGTAACGTCCACTTGCGGCACTCCAGGGAGCCGAAGAAAGCAGAGAATCTGTGGGTGGATGAGTCACAGACTAATAATCGTTAAACTTTACTGAGTGTGTTCTCTGAGACAGGCACTCTTGTAAGCATTTTTAATAATTCTATTTTAATTCTCACCTAAGGCTAGTAGTAGCATTCCCCCATTTTACAGCTGAGAAAACTGAGGCACACTTGTGCCTCCCAGGACTTTTGACACTCAGATCAATGGCACAGGCTTTCCCAGGATGTAGTGAGGAGCATAGGGGAAGCCCTGTTGCAACCACTGCCATGTTTAATCCTCTTCTTCATGTCTCTGCTTTCAGCCGAGTACTGACCTCTGACTCTGGTCACACCTTTTCATATTATCTATTAAAATAAATTCCGGGAGGGGCTGAGAGTTTGGCCTAGTGGTAGATGCTTGCCTAGCATGCATGAAGACCTGGGTTCCATTCCTCGGTACCACATTCATAGAAAAGCCGGAAGTGGTGCTGTGGCCAGTGCTCTTGAGGAAAGTCCAGGCATGGGGCTCAGGCCCTGAGTTCAGTCCCCCCCCCCAAAAAAAAAATCAGGGGCTGGGCTGTGGTGGCTCACACCTGCAAATCTAGCTACGTAGAAGGCTGAGCTCTAAAGACTGGAGGGGTGATGTTGCCATTGTTTGGGTGACAGGGGGATTTCTTGTGGACAAGGATGGGAGGTGGGGCTGTGACAGGATAACCTAGATGACTATAGTTGGAGCAAAGGAGGAGCTGAGACTTGGGTGGTCTCCCCAGGGCCCAGAAAGCAAGGTGGGGGTGGCATTGGGGACAGTGGTGGAGAGCCAGGTCTAGGCAGGAATTTCTTAAGGCCGCAGAAGGAGTTTGGACTTGGGGGAGACTTGGCCTGAGGTAGGGCTGAGGGATCCACTGCGGCGGGGGGACTGACTGGGCTTGGAGGAAGGGTGCACTTGGAGAACTAAATGTTTCCCGAGGGGCATGGTGGCACCTTTGGAACTCAGGGTGTGAGGAGCAGATGGTGATGCTGTAGGCCTGACAGTTTCACAGAACACGGGGAATGGCTCTGGCCAAACATGGCTGCAGAGGGGTGGAAGCCTTTTTTCCCACCCCCTTCCCTCTAAGAAGTCAAAATAGCCCTAAAATTTAACAAAATGCAGTAATTGCCCCTTGTTTCTTCCTCTGCTCAGAGGCAGCCACTCTCCGTCCTCATAGCTGTTTTCTGTTTAGTAGCTTCTTACACTGCCTACCTTTTGATTGCCTGGCCATCCTCCTAAATGGTTTTGATGGTCAGCTTACGACTAAGAGCCCCCTCCAGTACTCTTTCAAGATGGTAAGGACTTAGGTAGTTGTAGCCCTCTGTACTCACCTTTAGAGTAACAGTGATTTTTATAGTTACAAAAAATTTTATTAAAGAATTTATTAACATTGGTTTTTACATCATATTTCTTTTTTTTTTTTTTTTTTTTGCCGGTCCTGGGCTTGAGCTCAGGGCCTGAGCACTGTCCTTGGACTTTCTCAAGGCTAGAGCTCTACCACTTGAGCCTCAGCACCACTTCCGACTTTTTTCTATGTATGTGGTACCGAGGAATCGAACCTGGGTCTTCATGCATGCTAGGCAAGCACTTTAACCACTAGGCCAAACTCCCGGTCCCTTTACATCATATTTCAAATGACATATTTAACAAACAAGCATTCAAGAAGGGAATCTACATTTTTCTTTTTTAATGTGGATGTAAGGTGCCCGTGGCTCAGACCTGTAATTGTAGCAACTCAGGAAGCTGAGATCTGAGGACTGTGACTTCAGGAACTCTACTCGCTAATTAGCCATCAAAAAGCTGAAGTAGAGATGTGGCTCAAGTGAAATAGTATAGCATTGAGCACAAAAGCTAAGGGATGGCGCCCAGGCCGTGGCTCATGTATTAGTGTTTGTATATGAATAAATAATAGGCAGGATAATGGCTCCTCCTTAATGGCTACATCCTAATCCCCGAAGCTGTGAATGTATTGCTTTATATGGCCAAAGGGACTTCGTAGATATGATTAGATTAAAAACTGGAGATGAGATTATCCTGGATTATCTGAGAGGACAGTGGAACCATCAGGGTCCTTAGCAGTGGAAGAGGAGAAGTAATAGAAGCTGAGAGAGAGACAGTTGATGGCTATCACTGGAGGAGGAAGAGTCCACGAGCCAAGGACAGGCAGCTTCTAGAAGCCAGAAAAGGCAAGAAATTGGAAGAATGCCACGCTAACATTCCCTTGATGTAAGCCTCGTGAGGCAAACCGCTGTGACCTCCAACTTGCCCAATTGCAAGATTACAGATCTAGGTTGCAAGTCACTGACTTCGTAGTACATGAAAAATTTTCATGTGTGTATATACACATACTTGCTTGCATACATGTATGTATATATATGAACACATATGTACACATTTACGTTCGTTATGTCACTGGCGTGTTTACACTGTCATAGCTGAATCTTCTAGTAAACTGTGGTAGTTTCTTTTCACTTTTTTTCTGAAGTTAATGATTACTTTTAGTATTCCTCTGCCTGTTTTCTCTGAATCAATTGCTAATTCCTTCTATGCCCCCCTGCCCCCCACCTTATTGCCATTTGGGACAGTCTCAGCAGGTGACAATGTTTCAGTTCCACTTTTTGAGTCATATGTTTTCCTTCACTGGGGGCCCTGCTTTCTAGGAGTGTGGCCACTTGTAAATGATGTTCTGTGAATTTGTTCTTTGTCTTTTGGTTGGATACTCTACTGTCTGGCTACTGTGTCTCTTCCTCTTAGGGGCTAAGTTCATCTCCTACTTGGAGCACATCCTGAAGACAGATGTCTGTCTGTCTTTCTTTCCTTTTTTTTTGGCTGGTCCTGGGTTTTGAACTCAGGGCCTGGCATTGTCCTTGAGCTTTACCCAAGGCTAGCATTCTACCACTTGACAATGCATGGCAATTGCTTGAGAGTTTTGAGGGTGCTGTCTTTTGTCTCTTGTCTTCTAGACTGGTGTCAAGCTGTCTGAAGCCGTCCTGATTCCCAATATTCCTGCGTCATTTTTTTTCCTCCTCTTTCAAAGCTAGAACCTTTTGTTTAAGTATTCTGAAATTTCACAGCGCTGCTCCTGGTGTGAGGTGCTGTCATTGATGGACTGAACAGTTTTTCAGTAAGGCAACTTGTATCTGTCAATTTTGGAGAGTTTTCTAGAATTGTTTTGTTGCTAATTTTTTTCCTGTCTGTTGTTTCTTTCTCTAGCTCCTATTCAGATGAGTAAGCCTATTCTTGTTATCCATCTTGTCTCCACCCATTGTCTCACCACTCTTCCAATCCCCAGATAACCACTAGTCTACTCTTTACTTCTAAGAGATTGACATTTTATATGTGAGAACATGTGCTAGTTATTTCTGTGTCTAACTTAATGTCCCCTAGGCTCTTCCATGTTACTACAAATGGCATTTCATTTAAAAAAAAATTTTTTTTTGCCAGTCCTGGGATTGAGCTCAGGGCCCGAGCACTGTCCTTGGACTTTCTCAAGGCTAGAGCTCTAACATGAGCCTCAGCACCACTTCCAGCTTTTTTTTTTTTTTTTTTTTTTTTTTTTTGCCAGTCCTGGGCTTGAGCTCAGGGCCTGAGCACTGTCCTTGGACTTTCTCAAGGCCAGCACTCTACCACTTGAGCCTCAGCACCACTTCCAGCTTTTTGCTATGTATGTGGGGTACCGAGGAATCGAACCGGGGTCTTCGTGCATGCTAGGCAAGCACTCTATCACTAGGCCAAACTCCTGGCCCCGGCATTTATTTTTATGCCTGAATAATACTCCATTGTGTGTATATATACATACATATATATATATATATAAATAAATTCATCCTTGATAGATACCCAGGTTGATTCCTTACCTTAGCTATTAAGATTAGTGCTTTAGTTAATCAACACTAATAATCTGGGAATGCAGATGTCTCTTGATAGCAAAATGTCCTTTGATAGTGAAATTTCTGAATCATAGCATAGTTCTGTTTTCAGTAGTCTACTAAGTTTGATATTTCTACTAGCGTGATTGTTATTTCTAAAAATGAGCTCGTTTTATTCTCTGACTGCTCTTGTTTAATAGCATCATATTCCTGTTTCATAGACATACTATCACCTCTGTGCATAAAGTCTGCTACCTCCTGTTCTTTTTGTTATGATTTGTTTGGGTTTGGTGTGTTTGTTCTGGTCTGTATTTTCCAAGTTAAAGGCTTTCCTTGAATGTGTGGTTGTCCCTACTTGTTCTTTTTGGGTTAAGAACATGGAACCAGGGCTGGTAGGGTTCTATGGTAGAACTCTTGCCTGGTAAGTTGAGGCCCTGAATTCAAACCTTGGTATGGGCAGGGGAAAGCCAACCAACCAACAATGAAACATCCAAAAAAACAAACAGATTAGGGGACTATCTAGGTGTGGTGGCTAAATACATGTCTGTAATCTCAGCAGCTGAGAGGTGGAAAAAGATGGGTTGAGAGATTGAGGCCAGCCTGGGCCACATAGTGAGACCCTGCCTCAAAATAACAGAAGAACGTGGAGGAAAAGCTCAGCACAAGGCGAGGCTTGTAACTTTCAGACCCATATTGGTGGACCAATCATTTTCACCCCATTTGGGTATCAGTGTAAGCGTTGGCCTTTTTAGGCCTTTTCTCTTGGACTGCTAAGATTCTCCAGGAAGGTGGCAGGTCTGGCTGTCATTGTCTTCCAGTCCAGTGGGCGGTTCTCCTCTGCTCCCAGAGGTGCCAGGACATTGCCACCTCCTTATTTTCTGCCCTCCAGGGAATAGGAACCATGGGGGAGGTAGATTTGGGGATCACTTTTTTCATCAGCATCTTGTTTTAGCACAGGCATCCTCTCCCCTAGTCTCGGAGTACCTGGTGCTATGTCAGGTGATGTCCAACCTTATGATTTACATCTTCTGAAATAATTGCTGCTGGGTTAGGAGCATAGTAAAATGTAGTGCATGGTCAATCCCAGCTCATTTCCACTACAGGTTTTGTTGTGGGGTGCTGAGGATGAAGTTGGGGCCACTGAGCGACACCCCAGCCCTCCACAGCACCTCCATAATCAATGATGGTGACCATATCGCTGATGACACGAGACATTTGTACATTGTTCTAAACGCCATGAAAAAGTATCAGGCTGGAAATAGAAGCTTACTGGTGAAGCGATTGTATAGAGAGATTCCCTTCTTGAATACTTGTTTGTTAAACATGACATTTGAAATATGATGTAAAAAAATCAATGTTAATAAAATCTTTAAAACAAAAAAAAAAACTTGGTAAGAACAATAGGGCACTTGGTGAAGATTTTTTTTTTTTTTGCCAGTCCTGGGATTGTACCAGGGTACCGAGGAATCGAACCCGGGTCTTTGTGCATGTAAGGCAAGCACTCTACCACTAGGCCAAACTCCCGGCCCCAGGTGAAGATCTTTTGTGGTGGTTTTGTGTCCTTGTCCTCGGCCTGAGTAAGAAGGGTTCTCTTTGTGTTAGGGCCAGCAGGGCCATAAGACATGGTGGCACCTGCTGCTGGGTTGAGGCAATGGTCCAGATCAGGCTTCTTCCCATGGCCTGCTCCCTGGGAGAACAATGGAACTGTCAAGGCAGGTAGGGCTGATTTGTGTCCAGGCCTGGCACCTTGGCCACAGGTGTAGACTTGAGTGGCCTCCCCTGGCTGGTTTTAGTGAATGCTGAATGATTTTGAGGGTCACTTACATGGCTAGACCATCGGGCAACACAGAGGGACTAGGATTGACCCAGGTCAGCTGTGTTCCGTAGGGACAGTGCATGCAGTGCGGATGCCCGGGGTCTGGGAGGAGGAAGAAGCATTTCCCCTTTCCCTTCCGGGGCGTTTGCCTTCGAGGTCAATGCCCTATGATGTTCTGCTACCCGTGCTAGCTTCCTGCCTCTCCCCACTGAAGACAGAGGCTCCAACAGGGCTCCCCTCACAGAACCTCAGCAGAGGAGGCGCCCCTTGGGTGTCTTTAGGCCTCCAATTCCTATTGCTTACTTTTGTGCCTGGTGTCTTCTGCCTCATTTGGGGGCCTCTGATGGAACCCGGCTTTGTCAGCTTGACATCCCCCACTGTCTGTCTGGTACCCCCGCCCCCATGCCTGTGGGCTCTCAGCAGCGTGGCAGGTCAGAGGTAGAAGATCAGAGCTAGGATATGGTGCCCAACAACTAGCTCAGCTCTCCTCATGTTCTGATGAGGAACCCGAAGGCCAGAGAAGCCCATCAGGGTCCCAGCTCGCAACTGCTGGCTTCGTGTTGAATGTTGTTTCCAACTAGTGTGCTTCTGCCTGTCAGCTTCTACCTCCAAAAGGCTTGCATTTGGGATGATTGGAGATGATTGTCTGTCTCACAAGTAGGAGCTGGGCTCTGAGGAGAAATGGCTGACCAGGGGCTGGGAGTTTGGCCTAGTGGTAGAGTGCTTATCAAGCATGCACGAAGACCCAGGTTCGATTCCTTGGTACCACATACTTAGAAAAAGCCGGAAGTGGTGCTGAGACTCAAGTGGTAGAGCTCTAGCCTTGAGAAAGTCCAAGGACAGTGCTCAGGCCCTGAGCTCAAGCCCAGGACTGGCAAAAAAAAAAAGAAAAAGAAATGGCTGACCTATAGTAGATGGAAGCCATGTAGAGTTCTGGGTGGATGGGGTCTCTGGTGGGCTCAGGAGGGTTGTTTCTGTGGGATGGTGTTAGTGGGGGGCTTAGCTTTGCAGTGAACTGAGCCCTAAAAGCTTCAGAATCAAGAGTCAAGTTCATTCCTTGGCCTTGCCCTTACCATTTGAGCTTTAGGTTCTAGCTGTAAACGAGGAAAGTAGGAGAAGCTGCCCCAGTGAGGACAGAGTGTCACATGCTCACATGGTATCTACCACAGAGCTTCTCTCACGGGTGTCCACCCTCTCAGGTACTGGGTGACCTGCCTTCATTAAGCCCAGCCTGAGGCCACGGAGAGGGGTGTGGAAAATAACACAGCATATCAGGGGCCTACAGACTCCAAGTCATCCTAGCAGAACTGGGCTTTTAACTTCTGGGGCCCTTCCCATCTTGCACCTCAGAAATGTTCCTCCCAGCAAAAGCTTCCTCTGGCTGCATCCAGTGCAGAACCAGTGCGGGCACCTGCCCCCAGGTCGGGGTGGGGGGGGGACCCTGGTTGGCTCTGGGGAGGGCCTGGCCTGTGCCGTCTCCAGGCTCCTGGTTTTCCAGGGAGCCCTGGCTGGAGGGGGAGGGGAGCAGGGAAGCAGAAAGGGGGAACTGGAAGGGGAAGGGTGTGGGTGGCCCTGATCCAGCCGCCTCCTACTTTCCTGCCTCTGCCAATCTCCTCCCAGGCAGGCTCACACTTGGGCTGGGGCTTGGCTGGGGCTTGGCGCTCTCCCTGGGGGTGGGATCTAAGGAACTGCTGGCTCCAGTGAAGGGGTTGATACAGCAAGCACCCCCCCACCCCCAGTTGTGGCTGGAGGCACAGGCTTTGTGATTTCACTGGCTTGGTCTCCACCTGGAGCAGAGAAGAAGAAAAGCCCCTAAAATTCAGCCAGGCGGTTTGGGGGGACTACTCAAGCCCAGCAGTTCTGAAGGGGAATGAAGTCATTTCTGGGGTCGGGTGAGAGAGCCAAGCTGGCCTCCTTCCTCAACATCCCTGCCCCCTTCTGCCAAGGCCCTGGAGCACAGCAAAGGGGGCTGATGCCCATAGTCACACGGGTTCCGGCCTCTGCAGGGCCCAGGCTCTAGTCCTAAACGCAAGGTGACATTCATTTCACTACATCCTGTGACTGCGTCTCACTTCCTCCACGTGGCAAGAGTGGTGGGGGTGGGGGTCGGGTGAGGACAGATTAGAAGGAAAATGTAGTCGGGCTGGGGGCCTCTGGGGGAGGCTGGGGTTTCCCAGGGGCGGGCTGGGGCGGGAGGGAGAGTGTGGGAAGTGTTCAAAGGGTAGAACAGCCGTGAATGAAGAGAAGGGAGGAGCAGGAGGAGGCTGGAAGGCCCAGAAGTGGCCCCCACTGCGCCGCCGGCCTCCACCGCAGTGCTTGGAGGCTCTGGGATGGTCATCGCCTCCAGCTGGGCTTGCCTCAGTTTCCCACTCCCTGATGGGGCTGGGAGGAGGAGAGAGGTCAGAGACAGGGTCCTCCCTGGCCAGTCTGGTCCTGGGCTGGGGACCCGGAGGGGCCTGGGTCAGGTAGGCCCTGGGTCCTGAGCGCCACTCTGCTGACCAGCTTCTCTTCCTCACAGGCGGAGCCACTGGGGAGCCCAAACCCCCACACCGACAAGGCAGCAGCGCACCCGAGGACTTCACTGGGAATCTATGTTTCAGTTTTAACTCTTACTTACCAAGACCACAATAACTCCTTCCCCGAAGCCTAGCAGCCTCTCAACCCCTCAAAGCCCCAGCCTGCCTCCCACCGCCCAGCTGCCCGCCATGCCCTCCAGCGGCCCCAGCGACACCAGCAGCTCCGCTGCCGAGCGGGAGGAGGATCGTAAGGTGAGTGGCCACCATTCTTCTCTCTGGGGACCCTCTGGTGAGTGTCTGGGGGGGGGGGTCCCACTCTTTTAGTGAGGGGAAGGCTGGCACATTACTCAGCCCGCACACCAAGTGGTAGGACACCTCTGGGCCTACCAATTGGGGGAAATAGAGATGGGACATTTGGGTGGTGAAATAGGGATCTGGACCAAGGGGTCCAGCTCCAGGACCCCGACTTTCAAACCACCTTGGTGTTTGTTGGCACAGGCTGGAACCTGGGTTTGTGTAGCTGAGAGGGGTTGGCCTTCATCCTGCTGTCCCTTAGCTTCCTGGGGTGCTGTGGGCATGTAGTGAACCGCCCACCACACACACATGCAGGCACGCAGCTA
Organism: Megascapheus bottae; assembly: GCF_031878675.1. Lineage (NCBI taxonomy): Eukaryota > Metazoa > Chordata > Mammalia > Rodentia > Geomyidae > Megascapheus > Megascapheus bottae. Next base: position 67,662,292 of record NC_143515.1, read on the forward strand.
CCTGCTGTGTTGGGTGCTTAGGCCAGGCCACGGGCATTGGTGGCCCTTGGAGAGGGTGACACTCCACCCTCACTCCGGGCTCCCAGGGACCTCATTGTGTCATCTTGGATGCACCCGTGTGAGGGATGAGCTCTTCACCCTTCAGCCAAACCACTGATTGGCTTAAGTCCCTGAAAGGGGATTTTTATCAGATGGTGGGAAGCCCTTCGGGTCCCTAAATGCTGTCTGGGGACCTTCCAAGCCAGGGCCTCCCATGGGGAGAGCTGCCACCAACTGCAGCACTTGGGCTCTGTGTCACTGTGAAGGAGGAGTCAGTGGTCACCTCTCAGGGAAGCTGTGACAGGCAGGGTGGGCTTTGCAGTCCCAGTCTCCTCAACCTAGCCTCTGGAGGGGTGAGATTCTGCCCCATCTAGGAGAGCAGGGCCTGTTCAGGAGACCAGGGTGTTCAGCAGACACCAGGGGCGGGGCCCTGAGTGCTCTGCTATCCCCCACTCTACAGGAGTCTGCTCTGCCACTGGCCTTCTGACCTGGTCCTTAGGTCCCCTCCCACACGCTCCGCTTCTTCCCCAGCCCACTCCTTCTTGAAGCAGCCTCTGTGTTCTAGGTACCTTCCACCCATGGTTCCATTTGTCCTTGGGAACATCCTGGGACAAATGGAGTAAGACAGATGGCCCTGGATTTCCGCAGGGGATTCGAACACAGCCACACAGTGGTAGGTCCAGACGAGAGTCTAGCCCCTCTCCTCCTGGGTCTGAGCCCTTCCCCAGGCCCTGTGTGGAGTCCTGCTCTGAACATCCACCTGGCACAGAGCTGCCTGGGCCCCTCCACAGTGCCACAGCGGGAGGTGAGGAGCGGACATAGTCAGGCAGAACGTGTTGGGAACCCTGTGGCCAGGCCCTGGCCAGGATGCCTAGGGCTCAAAGTCTGCCCCCTTCTTTCTGTCCAGATTAGCCCACAGGCTCTCTGGGCTACACTTGGCTCAGAACTTGAGCAGGCCCCAAACCTAGGGCCACCATGTCCAGGACACCTGCAGCTTCTTGTGCACCTGGTGATAGCAGTGGCCGTAGTGATTTCCCTTTACCCCTCGAATCTGGCTTTGTTTCTCTGTATGACTGGGTTTCTCTGGGTCTTCCCTACCTAGAGTCCCACATAGCCCTGGTAGACCAGGGCTATCCACCATCACCTTGTCACGCTAGCAGTTACTAGTTGGCTACTCCCACAGCTGGGACAAACTCCCCTCTCCCATGCCTGGACTATGTCACCCCCCCTCCCCCCCCTAGAGAAGGAATATTGTTCAAGCTAGGCAGAAGACCCAGGCCCCACGCCCAAGGAAACTTCTTCCTGGAGATGTAACTTCAGGCTATCTGGGCTTGTGTTTGTTCAGCTGGAAAATGGGAAGAGTAACTCGAGCCTTGCCTGTGGTACAGGGTGGCAGTGCAAGTCAGATGAGGTCACAGGCCTGGACTCATGGGCATAGAAGTGCCCTGCAGACAACAAAGTCTGGTCCAATTATGAGGGATTACGATTGCTATTATTATCTACCCATAGTAACTGCTCTGGCTCAAGTGGCAACAAACATACACCCAGCCCAGATCCCAGAACTGATAGGGAGTGCATACTCATGTTGGCAGAGGTGATGATGCCAAAAGACGGAGCGATCTGGACCAGGGCCGGGGCCAGCCAGGCCTCCTCCTCAGCCACCTACACCCACAGTGTGCATGTTGGCTTACCTATTACACCTCTAGCACCCTGGTCTGTCTCCAGCAGAGCCAGGAGCTGCCTGAGAAAGGTGAACACGGACACCAACAAAGCTAGGCCTAGGGCAGGGACACCGCCTAGCTACTGACAGGACAGAGCGCTTTAGTGCAGCCCAGGAAGCTACAGAGGGGCCTGGCACAAAGGAGCTGTCTGATGCGCCCCAGGGAAGGGCCGTAGCTACCTGCTAGCTACACTGGCTAGCCTTATCTGCTCTTCCAGCCTTGCCCTGTAGCCTCTAGGCCTCAGTTGAGGCCTTCCTGGGTTTCCAGGCTTTTGTTTATGCCTGTGGTGGCCCTTGCCCTGACTTCTCTGGGAAGGATCTTGGGATTACAGCTTGCAGTAGATCAGTGGTGGTTAAGCATGAGCCTCAGCCCAGCCATGCCAGCATGTGACATCACGCCCTGCTAGAGTCATACCTTAAGCAGCTTCCAGAGGATTCTGTCACCCATTAATATTCGAGAACTCACTGGTATCCCCAGATATAGCTGGCAGGCAGACTTATCCCCTTTCCTTGGTGTAGACCCCCAGAGCTCAGGAAGTATTATGTATAGAGAGGAAAATAGCTCTGGCCCTGCACAGAGCCAGGGTCAGAAAGGCGGGGTGCAGAGATCAGAGCGGTAGGTGGAGGTGATCTATGGGTGAGAGTGCCCTAGCAACAGCCCCTCCATTCTGCCATCCACGGAGCAGCCAGGATGGCGCTGCTTGGAGGAGGCTGAGTCGCAGGGCTGTGGTTGGACCAGGCAGTTGGTACATATGGCCATGGCAGAGGAAGGGTATGCATGGGGGAGGTAAACACTTACAGAGACCATGAGCATCTGGGGTCTCAGATCTCTCCTCCGTGACCCCTCTCCTCTGACCTTGGAAACAATGATCAAGATGCATTCATTGAGCAATATCTGTTGGATTATGTACATATTATTTTATGATCTGTTCAAATTGCCCATTTAGGTCCTGGTGTTTTTCATTGTTCTTTCTTAGTAAGGACTAAAGCGAGCTCAGAGAAATTAAGGTACTTGCCTGAAGTCACACAGCTAGTAAGTGTTGAGCCCTAAGCAGCCTGTACTGTTGGCTTCCGTGTTCTTCAGGCTGCCTCCCTGAGGGAGAGGGATGGAGTAGAGAGCTCTTCCCGTACAATGCTCTGTGGACCGGCTCGTGTTTCCCTGGCTGCAGGTTTACAGGTGTTTATTTAGACTAAAGCTGAGGCGGTCAGAGAGAGTCTCCTCTTCTGTAACAGTGTTCTTGCTCTAGGGTGAATGGTGAGGACACTTCACCCAGCATGACCCCGTGCAGGTGCACACACACACACACACACACACACACACTCCAGACAAATCTCTTCAGTAAAGACACTGCTGTGGACATGGCTTCTTGCCCTTCTTTCCTCTTTTTTGGACACACTGCTTGTTTATTCTTCTCTTCCTCCCTCCATTCCTCTCTCCTTTTTTTCAGATTTAAATGCCTTTCCATGCACACGACACATGGTAGAGCTCCACACGTCTGCTGGGGGAGCTGAGTGATGTTCCTGGGACATCTAGTAGAGGATAGTGATGAGATACAGAACTGGCCATGGCCACCAGGGCTCTGGAGCAGGGGAAGGGGAGGGGCTTTCACACAGTCCTGTGCTTCCGCAGAGAAACTTGTGCTGGCCATGTGTATATGTGCAAGTGTGTGTCTGTACTTGTATATACTGTGCCTCTGGCCAGGCTTGGACCCCTTTCTTTCCTTCCTTTCCCTACCCTTCTCCCTCCAAGCCCAGCCCAGGGCCTGGCACGTGCTGATTTCCCTTGGGCTCTGAGCACTTCCTCTGCACTGGCCCATCAGCTCAAGAGCATCCTTGTGTGTGTGTGGTGGGGGGGGGGGAGGTGTCCTCACAGACCATTCCAGGGAGCACTCTGCCTACTGCACTTAGATGTCTCGCATAGTCACAGCACTGGCTATCACTGTAGAGTCATTTAAAGAGAATCCTTTAAAGGACATTTGAGAAGCTCCAGCAGAAGGGCTTCCCCTGGGAGCACAGTGCAGCGCAGTGCCAGGGGAGCTGGTGGGCGCTCAGACACGCTCAGCCCACCCAAGCGGACCCAGACAGTTGGCATTGGGCTTCAGATTGTTGGAAATTCTCTTCTGTTAATCACCATTAGATGTCAAGTGCAGTTAGCCATGCAGTCAGTATGGTCTTGGGTGCGGTCAGCTGGGCTCTGGAGACAGACCTGCCTTTGAGCCTGCACTCCAGTGACTCAGCAGCATGAGTGCCCAGCACAGAATGGCCCCCGATGGGCCTGAGATGTTTAAAAGAGATGGTGCTTGTTAGAACTCACGGACCTGGTATGTAAGAAGTTAACTATGTGCTTTATTTCAATAACTGTCAATCACTTACATATCTATCTGCTGCCCACCTCTCTGCCCAAGTGGGGGTATGGGGCCACTGTAGTCCTTCATATTTCAGGACTTAGTGAAGCCTAGAGAGGATGGCCTGGTGTGTTTAGAAGAAGCTTCTCTCTTCAAGTCCTCAGACCCAAGAGGTCTGAGGTCCCTGTGCCTGTTGAACAGGGGCCTACCTTCTTCTCCAGGCAGGCGTCATGGGTACTTCCAAAGGTCTGCATGAGAGACTAGGGCTGAGACCATGAATCTTGCTCTGAATGGCTGGGAGAGATTTGAGCCTGGCCCAATGGAGAAGACTGGGTCTCCTGGAACCAAGATGTCGGGTAATGTGGTATGGGAAGCTGGACTCAGCTGTGCAGAAAGGAGCTGGAGCTGGAGTAGTGTCCTAGACAGTTAGCAACCAGGCCTTTCCTCTCTGGCGAACCTTAGCTGGGCCCAGGAAGCCAGGTCCTGCCCCGTAGCTACCTCTGCAAAGAGCTAGAAGGCAATGAGCAGTATTGCCTGTCACCATCCACCTTCACATGTGCAGAGCAGAAGGGCTTGCATAGCAAAATGCTCAACAAAGGAAGCGACTGCTAACATTATTCCCACTTTACAGATGAAAAACAGGGGATAAGAGAAGTTATGATCCTGACTAGAGTTACATGGCTACAAAGAATGTTACCTGGACTCTTCTTCTCTGTTAAGCCATCAGTGTAGTCAGGGCGGGCTGCTGGAGCAGACAAGACTGGGCTTGGTGCCCAGGTAGCCTGCTTCCAGCAGGGCAGTGGGCATATTCCATGCTGGCTTTGCGCATGGCATCAGCTATAGCCTTGTCTGCATGTCTCTCCCTCTAGACTGAATTTTGTTTGCTTACCTCCATGTCCACTACACAGTAGGCACTCAGATGGTTTTTTATGCATGCCCCTGAGCTTGACTGGCAGTGGGGATGAGAATCGGCCCGCTGTGCCCTAGTCTTCCTTTTAGCAATGGGTAAGGGCTTATAAAAAGGTAGACGGTTCAGCTGGTGAAGGCAGGACTGATTTTTTGCAGGAGGACCCAACCATTTTCAGTCACTTAGCACTTGTGAAGCATCTGCTGTATGCAAGTATCCAATGTTGTGAGGAACTCAGAGGGACCACTAAGAAATAGCATTCCCCCTCCCAAAGGGAAGTGTCTACCACGGATGGTGTGAAATCAGCGAGTGTTTGTTGAATATTGAATTATTGAAATGAGCAGTTCATAAGCTTGGATGGGTGAGGCCAGAAAAGTAGGGGGCTTTCTCAGTGAGTCCTAGAACTCCCACTCTTCAGCCTCTGGCCCTGCCTCTCCAGAGCCCCCTCTATGGGAAGGGCCTGGATATGCACGTGACTATGTCTGCATGTGCCATGCGTGCTTTGTGTGGGTCTGCAGTCTGGTGCTCAGGCTGCCCAGGTCAGGGCTCTGCTTGCTACAGAAGCCAATTCAGTTCACAGAATTCCACAACCACAGACAGTCCATGGGAGGCCAGCCAGCCAGCTGGCAAAAGCTGTACATGCTTCCGGTCCCTGGGGGCCCAGGCAAGTGGCTGGCTAGATCCGGCAAGTTCATCCCCTCAACTCACACACCAACTTGAGACATCTGCTCAGCGGATGCCAGGTCAGTAGCATCCGGTTTAAGAACTGAAAGGAGCACGTATGCGTTTCTGGATATCTCTGGGTGAGAGCTTTCCAGGAGGAGGGGCAAGGTTGTATCTAGGCAAAGCAAGGCAGGGGTGTGCATCTGTGTGCGTGTGAATGTTAGTGGGTGCCCTTACCAGGCATGGCCTGCCTGTGGTCATGTGTGTGTGTGCTCTGGTGTAGAGCGTGGCATAGGCTATTATGGTGACCTATGGCAGGTTGCAATGGAAAGACTCATGGGCTTAAAAGATTGAAATTTTGGCTCTGTAGCTTTTCTTCCTGACTGTGACTCTGTGAGTCAGATAACCTCTCTGAATACCAGATTTCCCACCTGTGTAATGGAAAAATAAAATTATAGCAGCTCTGCTTTCTGTAAAGTATAAGAATAAAATGGAATAACATATGTAGAAAGGCTTTGTTAATTACCCTGCACTCTACAAATGTGAGAGATTATTATCATCATAGGCAGCTCATCCGAATGAGAAACTGTGTGTAGCTTAAAATTACCCATCCAATGAGCTACACCACAATGTAGGTCAAATCCTCAGTAGTTTAGAGGGAGGCCGATGGGAACCACTTAATCCTATTGGCCAAAGTGAAGGTTCTTTGAAAGCCACAAAGACTTACATAAACATAATTGACAATTATGTTTAAGCTTAAAAAGTTACATTGTAGGTTTGGCATGGTGATTCATAACCTGTAATCTCAGCATTCAAGAGACTGAGGAAGGATTATCTCAAAGTGTAGGTCAGGGAGACCATGACAAAAATGAATGAATGGATGAATGAATAGTAGTATGTCTTAGTTTTCCTGTTAACAGAGACCTAAAGATACAAATAGAAGCCTGGTGGCTTCTGGTGACTTACGCCTGTAATCCTCAGGAGGCTGAGTCCTGGAGGATATCAGTTCAAAGCCAACCTGAGCCTAGTGATAGAGTGCTTGCCTAGCATGCATAAAGACCCAGGTTCTATTCCTCAGTCCCACATACTCAGAAAAAGCCAGAAATGGCACTGTGGCTCAAGTGGCAGAGCGCTAGCCTTGAGCAGAAAGTGTCCAAGGACAGTGCCCAAGCCTGGAGTTAAAGTCCTAGGACTGGCAAAAAAGGAAGGAAGGAAGGAAGGAAGGAAGGAAGGAAGGAAGGAAGGAAGGAAGGAAGAAAGAAAGAAAGAAAAAAAAGAAAGAAAGAAAGAAAGAAAGGAAGGAAGGAAGGAAGGAAGGAAGGAAATAAGGAAAAAAAAAAGCCAACCTGAGCAGAAAAGTCTGTGAAACTCTATCTCCAGTTAGCCTGCAAACAAAGCTGGACTAGAAAATGTGGCTCAGTGGTAGAGCAGCAACTATGGTTGAAAATTCTGAGGCTCTTGAGTTTAAGTCCTAGTACCAGCACACGCATGTGCATGTACACACACACACACACACACACATACATACACACACACACATACATACACACACACACACACACTGACGTGTCCAATTGACCCAGAAGCCTAAATGTTCCTAGCTTGTGGATTTGTATGTGTATGGATTCAGCTGTGGACTCAGGATATGAAAGTCACTTTTCCAAGTGTTGTTTAGCTGACTCTATCAGCCTAGACATTGTAAATGCCATCGAAAAAGTCTCTGCTCACTGGGCATGATGGTGTATGCCTGCAATTTCAGTACCTAGGTAGAGATAGGAAGGTCGTATGTTTGAGACCAGCCTGAGCTATGTAGACAGACCGTAAAAGCCTGTCATTTCCCTCTCAGAGTCCATGGTCTGACCAGCACAATGCTAAAATTGGAATGCTGGGTAGTGGGTGTTATGGAAGGAGTCTGTCAGGTCAGTCTAGACAGGGGATGGGAGAAGAGCCCAGTAAAGGGGGCCCTAGGAATCAAGGCTGGAAAAGGGAGTCTGCTGAAAGGCTGATGGGAAGGTGGGCCAACTGTCTATGCAGCTGCTTTTACACCTGCTGCATGCAGTGCTGGCCCCCCGTGCAGAGAGGAGACACAGGCAATCCAGCCAGACCCTGGGAGTGTCTTGCACCAGGGTTAAGGAGCTGATTTCTATCTTCTTGCAGGTCCCCACAATCCCTTTGGGGAAGGGTTTAGCTCCACAGAGTGACATCATCAACCTTGCATTTTGGAGAGATTAGGGAGTCCCAGGGTCCCACATACCGTACCACCGAGGCACCAGCCAGATGGTGGGATCTGTCTGCGCCCTGAGTGATAGCTGCACATGTAGGAAGCAAGCTGGGATTTATACAAGGCAAAGAGAGGTCCTGGGAGGAGGGGTGGGCTTGCCAAGCTTCTGTGAAATGCTCTAGTCAGGATGTATGGAGCCAGGAGGAAGTGAGCAATCCACCAGTGACTGTCACATGTCACCTTTCAACCTATTACTTCACCTAATTCTTACACCACTGCTGTGGAGTAGATGTTATTGTCCCCATTTTATAGATGAGGAAAAGCAAGACTCGGATAGGTAATAGGTTGAAGTGAGTAGCAAGTCTAGATAAGAGCAGAAATCCCAATCAAACTTCCCCTTGCCAAACCCCTATATCTAAGTTCTGCCTCTCTGAAGGTCTGGATCATTCAGTTCCTTCCTTGACAGATGAGGAAACCATTCTGGACTCAAATCTGTTCCAGCTGCTCAGGTTACTGTGGATCCGATTCTTCTATTTCAGAGTATTAGGGATGCCTCCTTGCAGATTTGATCAGCATATTTTACATTCTTCCCCTCAGCCCATCAGCAAAGATACTGAGTAAAACAGGCCTCATGACAGATGCAAGAATGAAACACTTGACATGCCTCTTAGAGCAGCTGAGGGCACAGCCTGGGCCATCTGCTCACCCTGGTGGGCTGATAAGCCCCACACGAGCAGCAGAAACTGCAGGCTGGTCCATAGCAGAGCATCACCACCCACTTTGCCCTACACTTGTGCACCATCTTGGAAGAGCAAAACATTGGCAGAAGATAACCTGCTTCTGGGACATGTGGAAAGGGCAGGGGCCAATCCTGGGTGTGGATCTGATCTGGTCTTTCATAGAGACTAGGAGGCCTAGACTTACTTTACCTTGTGCTGGGAACAAGACCAAGGCCTGACACCTAGCCGTGAGGTGCCCCCCACATGCTTGGAAACTGGCATCAGGAGGTCTGTCTGGGTGATCCAGAATTGAACCCTATGAGGAAGAAAGTAAGTGCCTAGAGCACCCCTGGACGGCATGTACAAGGGCAGGAAAGGAGCTAATGGCTACCTTTGTGAAATGGAGCCGCCTGTCAGAGACCCCGGAGGCCTTTTCAACAAGCCTATGGGAGCCTGGCTTTGTCTGTCCTGAAATGTCAAGTGCCTTTGTTTTCAGGTCATTGCCTTATAGTGGGTCTGGGTTTTGTTGTTGTTTGTGCTGCTAGTCCTGAGACTTGAACTGAAGGCCTGGAAACTGCCCCTTTTTTATTCAAGGCTAGTGCTCTACCATTTGAGCCACAGCTTTACTTCTAGATTTTTGCTGGTTTAATGGAAATAAGAATCTTACAGACTTTGCTGCCCAGGCTGGTTTCGAATTATAATCCTCAGATCTCAGATCTCAGCCACTAGTCGCCTGGCTGTGACTTGTCGTTTCTTTTTGCTGACTAGAGGACCTGAGTGTTCTTCCCATGTCTGGTGAATAAAAGCTAGGAAATCAAATAAACCATTTATTATAGATGTCTTTAGAATAAATGAAGTTTGTCAAGTAATTCAAATCCCAGAATTGTGGAGCAGATAGATTCTTCCAGAATCTACCTGAAGCTCTGGTGAATCATCTGTAAACAAAACAGCTGAAGGGACCAACCATTTGTCACCTGAGAGATCTGAGAAGCAGGCAGAATGGACAACTCTCTAATGCACTATGACCCTTTTAGAAGCCCACCTGGTCCCTACAGTACCCAGTTAGCAGTGGCAGAATCTGGCCTAAAGCACCCCCCCCCCCCATCCTAAGATTCACTCGTCTTTACTGGTCCTATTGCAACTTTCCCACGCTGAACTGCCCTGGCACTGTTTCTCCTCCATGTGATGCAAATGAGCTCCCCCCCACCCCGTGGGGTGTCTGTGGGATCTCTGATCTCTGGAGAGCTCAAGCCAGTAGTCTGGCCTCCCGGTCACCCAAAGCTGGGTCTTCTAGTCCCCAGGGTGCTCTTCTGACTTGCCTGCTGTCCTGAGGCCTTTCGGTCCTCACTGAGCTTCTGCTGTGCTTTCCTGGTTGAAATGAGTCTCCAGGATCTCTGGCCCCAGGGCCAGCCTCCACCACAGACAGCACAGAGCTCCCCGACCCCTGGCTTCCTTTTTGGCGGGCCTCCTAAAGGGGTCCTCTCCAGACCTCCTCTAGCCCTTCCCAAAGGCACTCATGATGACACTTGGCCAGATCTCTGTCCTGGACCTCATTGTATCCAGATGACTTTGGACTGTTGGGTAGAAGCTCTCTCCTTCTGCCTCTCACAGTAACCTCTTCCATGCTTCTGACTGGTCTTGTATCCTTTGTCAGCATTGTCTTCTTCAGCATGGCCACCACTGCCACTGGGTGCCAAGACTCTGCCCCTCTGTTATCTTCACCTTACCTCTCTTGAGGCATCTAGTGCTTGAGTTGCCATTGCCTCCTCACAGACACACCTTAAATGGGTGGAAGCATGAGTAGACAGTGATGCTCTTCTTGCTCTGACATCTTCTATTGGTCACATTCACTTTCATTTGTGTGTCCCCCCCATCACCTGACAATTAGTGTGGCAAACCACAAGCTATTTTGAAATCACAGAAAATGAAAGTTGAGTGGGCTGTGGAGGGCCATCTCAGCTGAATCTCCAGGAAGCCTGATCGCTCTCCCCTTCTCCAGCCATGGTGCCAGCATCTCTTGGTCCCTCTCTCTGGGAGAGCCATGAAGCCATGTTCTGCTCCTGACATCATAGAGAACATGACACGTGACGCAGCTTGCTGTCCTTCTGTTGGTTCAAGGCTCCTCTCTCCTTCCCCAGCTTGGTTTCTGCCAGTAATTAGTCATGCTGAAGCCTGCTGAGTCAGAAGGGCCTTGTGAGTGGTTTGTGGCCAGATTGGAGTGGTGAGGCAGGACTTTCTAGGCATATATCTCTGGGCCCCAGGAGACAAGCCCAGAGGACCAGACCCTGCACATGTTCTGGTCCAGAGCTCAGTGAGTGAGAAGGACCAGAAGGGAACAGGGTGTGGTCCCTGAGCTGCTCCTGTGGGGCATTGGCGTGTGCAGTGCCACACAGCCCAGGCTGCAGCCCAGGGATGTTTACAGGAGAGTCCTGCATTTTGTACAATAGTCTCCATTTCAAATATTGCATGTGTTTTAAGCAGGCATCATGAAATCCAACATTTCTTTTCATGTGATCTTATTATGTTCAATAAAAAAATTATTAAATAGCTTGCTCATTGGATGTACTCGGGTATGATGTTTTTATGTAAATGAACTCAGAAACAAATCCTTCATCAGAGCCAGTGTTATGCTCTCGAAGTTGAAAACAAACATAATCACCAGGGGGGCTTGACACCTTCTGCTGGGGCAGTAGGGGCTCCCCAAAGCCCTCCAGGCTGTATTTAGATGGGGCTCTGGGAGGTGGCTCCAGCTGTGCCAACCAGGAAGGGAGTGACAATCCTCCTGGGGGAGGGGACAGTGCTGGAAGTAAGGCTGTCATGGAGGTAGACCGGGAGGAGGCCTGGAACCAGGTGCCTCTTGGGTCAGCTCTGGCTCACAGGCTGTGTCTGTGCCCACAGGAAGAAGAGCAGGAGGAACCGCGCGGCAAAGAGGAACGCCAGGAGCCCAGCGCCACGGCCCGGAAGGTGGGGAGGCCTGGCCGGAAGCGCAAGCACCCACCGGTGAGTGTCCTGCCTCTCACGTACCCCACAAATCCGCGTGACTTCACATGACAAAAGTGATATCACAGGATCCGGGGAGACAATAACACGAGCTGCCAAGCTCACTCCAGCTCCTCTGTCTGAACTACACACTTTTCCCCTGTTTTCCACATTAAGAACTCTGGCCCTCTGGGCCAGGAGACTTGGCAGATGGGTACTGTAGCTGAGATTTCAACCAGGCCTCTGACTCTCAGCCTCCTTTTAGAGGGGTCAGCAAGAGTGCCTGCCAGACTGCCCAGACTGGGCTAAGAGCACACTCTTCCCTCCCACAAACATACCACCTCTTGTAGAACCACACACCTGCCCTGGGCCTCAGCTCCCTGAGGCTGGGACACCTGCTCACAGAGGTGTCCCACTTGTAGAGGGCCAGGTGTTGGTGAAGTCCTGCAGGGGTGGCCAGCCCACAAGCTGGGGACTCCTGGGTCGACGCTGCTGAGCTCTAGGGTGAGCTCAGGGACAAGGCCGTAGGCCTCCTTGCTCCTGAACCTTGGAGACAGCTGGATCCTTTCTTTTAGCCCCTTCCAGCTGAGAATGGTAAACTTGGAATTAGAAGGTGAGGGGGAGCCAGTTGTAATTCAGTCCTCCAAGGAAATGTTCTCAGCGGGGCAGGGAGGCAAGGCTTTCTGCAGCAGAGGTAGGGCGGTGGGCTACAGGGGGGCTGGTATGCGCAGCTGCCCCTTCTGCCTGAAACCGTGGAGTCAGGAGTCCAAGTTAGACAACTTAACTGGTAAGAAATGTGAAACATTTTCAGATTAAAGCGAGCACAGATATTTCATGGCCTGGAATGAAAAATTCACAAGACAATGAACGGGACTTCAAAAGAATCTCTGGTCTGCAGCAGGCTACTCTGGCAGGAGATGGTAGGCAAGGGAGCCAAACTGGAGAGGAGAGGGACCCACATCGGACTCCATGTGCGCCCTCACCCTCCTAAGGCTGTGTAGCCCGGGCTCTGCAGAGCCAGCTCCCTTTCCCCTGATTTTGTTGCTGGGGACCAGAGCCACCACCTGTAGCAAATAAAGACTCGCTGACCCTTTGACACCAATTTGTAAGTCTCTTGAGTCAGAGGGAAGGCACTGCACTATGGGGGTGGGGAGAGAAGGTCTGTAGTCAGAGGAAAAGGGAAATGGCCAGCAGATGGCCAGTGAGAGAGAAGGAGGGCAAACACACCAAGAAGGGTGTGTTGGGGAGTGCAGCAGACCTGGGTGAGAATTTCAGCTCTGCAACTCACGGCTAACATGTGCTTGAGAAAAGCACAGCCTGAGCCTTTGGCTCCCTTTCTGCATCCTTAGAGGTAAGATGGATGCTGTATGGTTACAGTGAGATGGGTTCAGTCTCCACCACTGGGCCTACACCCGGTTACATTTTTCTTCTTAAGGAAGCATGGCAAACACAGTTTGGCAGAAGAAACACTGCCTGCCAGCTATGTGTCCTTGAGCCAGTTACTTAACATCTTGGATTCACTTCTTCATTGGTGAAAGAGGCCTGCTAGTATTACCTGCCTGCCTACCTCCTAGGGTGCTTTGCAAACTGGAAAATGCAGGACTGGCTAGCTAACGAACCCCGGCCTTTGTAGGGGTCCGGGCCACAGTCTGGGATTCAGGTGTTAGGGGTGAAGCCCAGCAGCAGCCTCTGGAAGCTCTGACAGGAGACACTGTATTCTGTGCAAGTTACACTCTGCGTGTGGTCTAAGGCCTTGTCCTCAGTGATGCCTACGGTTGCCTGGACTCTCAGGAGCACCCTGGGTAAAGAGTGCCTGGTATTAGGGAGGAAAGGGCCTGACAAAGATGGTGTCAGGGACACCCTACATGCTGCAAGGATGGAGAGGTGGCTCAGAGGAAGACAGCCAGCACAGCCCTTGATGGAACTCCTGCTGCATCTAAGGGCGGTCCATGGCCCCAGCCTGGGGTATCAATGGTGTCTGGCTGGACCCCGGCACTTGTAGGGCCAGCACTGGCCCTGCCCTCCCCTGTAAGAGCTCAGCTTGCTGGCAGGCACCCTCGGGGCTTGCTACAGCTGTGGCCCTGGGAACAGATGTACTGGGCAGCATTAACACAGCTGAATGCCATCCGGCAAAGATGGAGAGGGCAGAGAGCTTTGCCTCCATTCTAACAGGTATATCAGGAGGAGCACAGGGGAAGTGACACTGGCAGGAGGCAGTACTTCCCTTGTGCAAATGACATGGTTGACATTGGACAGAAGGGCCAAGGTACACCACCTGTTCCTACTGGCTCCAAAGCCACGAAATCTTTGGTTCCCTCCTCCCCTTTCCCAAGCCTGTCCTTGCCTTCCTCAGGTGTTTGCCCAGGGGTACTGCCCCACTGCCTCTGGTGCACCCTCCCTGAAACCAGGCTCCACCAGCTACCACCCAGAGGTCCAAGCATATGTGCTCACTAGAAGTCCCCATCTCTTTCTTTCCTTCCCTGAGGGGCAGCAGAAACTTCCAGTCTGGCGTGCCAGAGAGAAGAGGCCACTCGGTCTCACTAATTACCTGGCGTACCTCTGTCTATCTAAGAACTCCCTTTCTTAGGAGACAGTATCCAGAACATTCTATCTGGCATTACCATCTGATCTCTCCATTCTCCATACCAATTCCCAGTATCACCTCTGAGTTATAAAACTCTATCTCTTCATGGTCCTGAACATGCCAAGCTCCTCTCATCTGCTGCCTTCCCTGCCCTCTACTTGCCCCAGAGCCATGACACTTCAAAGCATCTTGAAAATAAAGACCTGTTCAGGATCACCCATTTGGCCTCTCCCTAATCTGTTTGTAGAATCAATATAATTGAATTACTGAAGAATCAAAGACAAGTAACAAGCCTAGACCACAAGCATTAAAAAAATAGTGACGGTAACTAACTAGTCTGCATAGAACTTGAGAATTCATGTATTTCTTTGGTGTTGGGGATGAAACCTTGAGCTTAGGTCATGCTCAGCAAGCACTCCACCTTCAGTCTTAGGAGTTTATCAATTGGATATTTTCCCACATCCATAATGGTTTTGATTTTCATCTCACTGTATAGAGAAATGTATTTTATTGTGTGTGTGTGTGTGTGTGTGTGTGTGTGTGTGTGTGTGTGTGTGCGCACTCACCAGCCCAGTACTGGGGTTTAAACTTGGCCTGGGCAAGACACACTCTTCACATTTTTTTTTCTTTTAACCACTGAGCCATGCCTCCACTTCTTGCTTTATGCTGGATAACTTTGAAGAAAACAAAACAAAACAAAACAAAAACATCTTAAGGACTTTCCTACCCAGGCCAGATTCAAACCTTGATCCTCAGATCTCACCCTCCTGAGTAGGGTTACAAGTGTGAGCCACTGGCATCTGGCTGGAGAGAGAATTTTAAAATCCAGGGGTTGGGAACGTGGCTTAGTAGTATAGTGCATGCCTAGCAAAGCTGAAAGTGGCACTGTGGCTCAAGTGGTAGAGCTTAGGAACAGTGCCCAGGCCCCGAATTTAAGCCCCAGGACTGGTGCACACACACACACACACACACACACACACACACACACTCCAAAATCAAAACCTGGCCTTGCATCCCAGTTTGCAAAGCAGGCGTAAGAAGCATCCTGTCTGTTCACTCCTTTTGACTCTTGATACCATTCTTTTTGCATAACCACTGCAGGGAGTCACTTGCCCACCCCCCCCCACACACACACTGAGACCTGAATAGAGGTTATTTGTGTGGTGTTATTGCTCTTGGAGATCTGTTACAAACAGACATGAAGCTGGTAGATAGATCTTCAGTCTGACCATTTCCACAATCAGAGGAAGAAGAAACTCCAAGGCTCAGAGTGAATTCAACTTTGAAGCCATGGTGCTCTCTCCTCCTTACCAGGCAGCCACCTGCTCTGGCTGACCTGGTACTCAAAGACTCTTAGAAGGCAGGACGGTTTGAAAAAGTGTATAAACCATTCCAAAAAACATTCAAAGAAATAGAACTGAGGGAGGCTGTTGACCCCACACAGCAGAGAGCCCAAGTGGGAAGGGCTGTGTAGCCTGAGGACCGGGGGGAGAGGGGGGTGGGCCTGCTTAATACCAGGCAATGACCTGTTTTTACTGCACCACTGGCTAGAACCAGGATGCGGCCAGCAACAGGAAACAGGAAGCCAGCTGCAGAGCTGGGCGGGACTTCGAAGGGTGGCCAGTGCCTGTGGAGAGAGCAGGGGACCAGCGCGGGAGGCTGAGCCTGTCTGTGTGTTAGAGGGGAAAACAGGTCATCTTCCTGTTCCCCAGGTCCTGAGGATGGTGCAGGGTGACAAATGAGGCTGTCTGAGACTGGTTCCTGCTGGTCACAAGCCCAGACAGCTTGGCAAAGGCTTTTGTCCTTTGTGGGTGGGTCCAGCTGGGACATTTAGGAGAGGGAGTCTGCCTTTGCCCACCAGGACAGGGGGACTGGGTGGGTGGGGGAGTCGTGACCTGTCTTGTAGGATCCCTTATCATGTTTACTAACCATTCACATTTATTCATTGAGGGTTTATACCCACCAACTTCCTCCAGGGTTATTTTTGCTTAGTGGGAGCATTCTGAGGTCACCTCTTGCTAAGAATAACCCAGAAAGGGCGGGAGGAGGAGGAAGGGGCTGGAGCTGGCACTGAGCTCAGTTCATCCACGCCGGGGCTCCCTGCTGCACAGCTGTGCTCTTGCACTGCCAGAGAATGGGACAGGGCACAACTGCTTCACTTAGGGCAAAGGGTATACACTGAGGGACCCAGGCACCCCATAGGAGGCCACTGAGCCCCAATAATCAGCGGGTATACTTTATCTCCACCACTAGGTTTTTGTATTGTGGATTTTCTGGCCTAAAGAATCACTTGATGCATCTCCAAGTTCGGGGTGCTTAGAGCCCTTGTCTCCAGATCAGAACGCTCCTGCACCAGCCTGCCGAACCATAACTGAGTGCACTCTTGACTTCCAGTGCAGAACTTTCTGAGACAAGTTCTCCCATTCCAGTGCTTCAGCCCCTGGTCCCCTGTGGTGGCTTGCCTTCCTGTGAGCCTGTGCTGGAACCCCGGTGGTGCTCTGCTGTGGGAAGGTGTGAGGAAAAATAGGATGCTGTTTTGTGATGCTACTCTTGTGGTTCTGGTCTCTGGGCTCTCTTAGCTTTTGCCTGTAGTTCCCCAGCTGGAGCCATCAAGTCAGTACCAGGGGTGTCCACTGTGGAAGGCCCTGCTCAGTGGTATGGACTTGAAGAGCTGTGGATTTCCTAGAGAAGACATGTGGGTGGATGTGGAGCTTGACTCTGAAGAAGGAGTAGCCCTGGGGAAAGTGAGCAGCAGGAGGAGAAGGATGCAGCTGGGGCAAGAATGTTTGGAGGGGGTAGGGAAGGCAGGGCCTGTGAGCAGAGGCCTGGCTGCCATGTGGAGTAAGTACACTTTCATTTTTAAATGGGGCCCAATCTGGATTAGAGAGGTAGCTTGCAGATAGCCGGAGGAATCTTCCTATTTATTTATTTTAAGACAGTCTTGCTGTGTAGTCCAGGCTGGCCTTGAACTCACAATCCTTCTGCTTTGGCTTCCCAAATTGCTTGGATTACAGGTGTGTACAGGATGCCTGGCAGCTTTGGTGCTTTATCTTTTGGAGTTGTGTGTTTATCTAGAAGATGTGATAGTGTGGAGGGGTGGTAGTGCCCCGTGGGGAACTTACAGACTTTCACCCTGGGGTGTGAGCCAGTGCCTGGAGATGGGCTGGAAGGAAGGAAAGTAGATAGGTCCAGAAACCAGCCCCAAGGCCTTGAGGGAGTCATTGTGAGACGAGAGAAATGGCAGGGCTGGCTGCTGTCCCCTGGTGATTAGGAAAGGAAGGGATAAAAGGATATGCCACAGGCCCCAGTGTGAAAACAGGGATGTGACACAACGGGGATGCATCAGTACAATTTTCAGAGGCTGAGGCTTCTGAAGAGAGCAGACAGAGGTCACTGTGGATGGCTGACTTTAGGGCTGGGTCAGAGGTGGCTCCATGGTAGAGTGCTGCCAAGTGTGGAACTTGAGTTCCATCTCCACGGCTGCCAAACTGCAAATTATATCACTGGTTTCTTTTTCCTTCCTTCCCTCCTTCCTTCTCTCCCTCCTTCCTTCCCTCCCCCCTTCCTTCTCCTTTCTTTCTTTCTTTCTTTCTTTCTTTCTTTCTTTCTTTCTTTCTTTCCTTCCTTCCTTCCTTCCTTCTTTCCTTTCCTTTTTTTCTTTTTTTTTTTTTGCCAGTCCTGGGCTTGGGCTCAGGGCCTGAGCACTGTCCTTGGACTTTCTCAAGGCTAGAACTCTACCACCTGAGCCTCAGCACCACTTCCAGCTTTTTTCTATGTATGTGGTACCGAGGAATCGAACCCGGGTCTTCATGCATGCTAGGCAAGCATTCTACCACTAGGCCAAACTCCCGGCCCTCCTTTTTTTCTTTTTTAGCAGAGTCTTACTATGAAGCCTAAACTGTTCTGAAACTTTCTTCCTGCCTCAACTTCTGGAGTGCTGGCATTACAGGTGTGTGACACCAGCTCTAGCTAGCTAGTCATACCGGGCAGCATTCAAGTGAAATCTCAGAGTCACCATTTTGTTTTTCAGAAAACAAAATGCCTATCTGTGCCCCTCTCTGACTTTCACCTGCGTCACATACCCACAAGTCCCTGCCACCTTGACCTCCCATAGGCTCAGTGGCACCTGCCTCTCCTGCTGAGCAGGCTCTGGCCAGCCCACACGTTCAGCGAGCATCATTGACCCTTGGTTTCCTTTCCTCAGCCAACCTGGAGAGTCGTGTGCATTTCAGCTCTCCTGCCCCAGGAAAGACATCAGTGAGCTGGAAAAGCTCCAGAGAAGGGCAGCTAACCTGATCAAGGGGAAGGCCAGGCTGCCAAATGAGGGCAGACTAAAGAGATTATGTCTCTCCCGTCTGCAGGGACAGAGCTGAATGAGCTCAGCCAGGATGTGATGGAGGCCTTGAAATCCCACTGGGTGGGGCAGGATAAGAAACTACTGAGGGATGGAAGGACAGCCCTTAGACACAGAGAAGAAAGCGCCGTTTTCCATGGGGCAGTTCCCTTCTTCCCAAACCTGTCACCCTCCCATGGTGGAGATGGGAAATTGAAATGGCTTCAAAAGCCAAGCACCGATGTCTCACACCTGTAATCCTAGCTACAAAAAAGGCTGAGATATGAACATCTCATTTTGAACCAGCCTAGGCAGAAAAGTCCATGTGACTCTTTATCACCAATAAACTGCTCAGGAAAAGCTAGAAGTGGCTGGGAATGTGGCTTAGTGGTGGTACTTACCTAGCATGCATGAAGCCCTGGGTTTGATTCCTCAGTACCACATAAACAGAAAAAGCTGGAAGTGACCTTGTGGTTCAGGTGGTAGAGTGCTAGCCTTGAGCAGAAGAAGCTCAAGGACAGAGCCCAGGCCCTGAGTTCAAGCCTCAGGCCCAACACCATTCCCCCCCCCCAAAAAAAAAAAAAGCTTCAAAAGAGACTTAGAGACTTGGATCTCCTGTGTAAGTGGCTTTCAAATAGAGCCTCTGGCTTGCCTTGGAACCCTTTGAGGTTGACTTCAAAGAGCACAGCCAGGCCTTCTTCCAGGTGGACAGGTGTCCCCACGGGAGATGATCAGCAGTGGGTCGGCCACTCACTGGGCATGTTTGTTCTTGCCTCCTTTGCCTGGCTGGGACTTGGCTGAGCCTGAAGGATTTCCCTCCCTCCCCCATGGTAGAGAAAGAATTCTCTAGAGAAGAGGAGGAAGGTAGCTCCATAATGAAGACAGTAGGGAGTGTGGAGGGAGAGGGGATCAGGGGTACCCAGGGTTCTGGAGTGGCCTTTGGTCGCTGGTCCCACTGTCCTTGACCCAACTGCTGGCCCTTTTAGCTCTCCCTCTGGGGAAAAGGAAACAGGAAGATCCTTGTCAGCGTCTTAGTTGCAAAGCCTTGGAAGGTTGACTCCATTTGCTCCAGGAAGGCTAGGCGGAGGACCTTGGGGGACCTGTCTTAGGGGCGGGCATGGAGCCGGCTGCTCTGGCTCTCCCTGCTGCCACAAGCTACTTCCTGCTCTCTGGCAGAGAGTTGCCAGGGGAAGGGGGCTGCAGGAAGGGCTGGGGACCGGCAGTCATGGCCCAGTGCCAGGACTTTGGGGGCAGGGCTGCCCTGCTAGTGCTCGGACATTTTGGCTGTTTCCTGAAACTAGAGGCAACCTGGAAAAATCCAGACTGGGTGGGGGGTGAGGGGCCTGCAGGATGAGAGACCTGAGAGAGTGAGGAGCGGCAGGGGGAGCAGAGGGCAACTTGGTATATTTTTATTTCCGTTGCTCCTGGCATCCATGCGAACCTTTGCCCCCACTGAGGCAGTTGGTGTGTGTTTGCCAGGCTGGGGTGAACCCCTTGTGTGTCTGTGCATGTGTGACTGTGTCAAGGGCCCATGCTGGCTAGATGCCAGGGTTCCCGGATGGCTGAACCCTGCCAAGGCCTTAAAGGCACAATAACAGGCCTAGAGAAGGCAGGAGGAGCTCCTGTGGCCCCAGGCAGCGGAGGAGGGGGAGAGGCACTGTGGGCCTCCCCTCCCCCTTGGGCCCTGCCTGAGTGAGCACTGAGCCCCAGGCACCTGGGCCCCACCTCCCTTACCACAGAGCCTCACATCTTGTGTGCCTGGTTTTGGGCTTTTGTGTGTAAACATAACAGCAATAGAGGAACTCAAAATCACACACACACACACACACACACACACACACACACACACGCACACACACACACACGCTGCTCCCACTGCCAGGGTGAACCCTTTGTCCTGCCTTGGAGGGTGGGCTCCTGAGTTTTGCTGGGAGACTGAGATGTGGAGCCGGGGGCTGGCTTGGCAGAAGGCTCCTTCTGTGGCTTTTTCTTGGGTGGGAAGCTGCCCTCTTGTGCACACAGTGCCTGCTTTCCTTCTGGGAAGGATGGGGTTTGCTAGGGCTCTCCTACCTCACCCTAGAAAGAGGGTTGGGTGTCACATGCCCTCCAGTGCCCTGGTCAGCTCGAAGCTTGGCTGAGGAGGACATGAGCTAAGACTAGCCTTCGGGCCTGTGTCCTCAGAAGAGTGAGAACAACACGCCGCCTCAGGTTGTTGGGATAATTCAGTTTATTTATTTTATAAGCATATGGATGCCAGGTCTTGTGCCTGGTTCTAGAGAGCCATACATGGACAAAAAGAAAGAGATAAATAAGGCAGAGCTTGCAGTCTAGGAGGGAGAGAGCCAATAAGCGCAAATAATTAGGTTCAGTGTGGTGAGCTGAGGTAATAAGACAGGGTGAGAAGTGCTGTAAACAAGTGTGGTGTGCTGTGGCTTCTATGGAAGACTAGCCCATCCTTCAGGGCCAGGCCAGGCCAGCCAGCAGCTGTCCACACCTGCTAGTTCCATGCTAGGGGCTGAGGGAGGGAAGGCCCTGGTAGGTGTGTGTGTGTGAACGCACACACGCACCAATAACTGGAGCTTAAATTCAAGGTTTTGACAATACCCCTGAGTTTTTCTGCTCAAGGCTGGAGTGCCACTTTTTAATGGGTTAATTAGAGATAAGAGTCTCACAGAGGCTTGGGCTGGGAGTTTGGCCTAGTGGTGGAGTGCTTGCCTAGCATGCATGAAGACCTGGGTTCGATTCTTCAGTACCACATACATAGAAAAAGCCAGAAGTGGTGCTGTGGCTCAATTGATAGAGCCCTAGCCTTGAGAAAGCCCAAGGACAGTGCTCAGGCCCTGAGTTAAACCCTAGAACTGGCAAAAAAAAAAAAAGCAGTCCCTGGCCATATCCTAGTCTCGGCTCAGGGTTGTGTGCAGGTTTCCTGTAACTCTAGGGTGTATGGTAGGCTGTACAACAGTGTTCTTGGCCTCAAGCCACTAGATACCAGTGGCATTGCCTGATTAACAAACAAAAATGTCTCCAGACATATAGCCAAATGTCCTGGGGGGGGGATGACAAGGTGTCCCCACCCAGGACCCCCTAGTGTGCTGTGCTCAGGATGTGCTGCTCACAGGAGATGCTGAGGAGGAAGAGGAATGGTGGGCAGGGCGGGAGCAGCGGGCAGCTGTCCTGGAGCAGAAATGAGGAAGGCAGAAGGCAGTGACCTGTGAGGAAGCCTGAAGCTGGTAGGTGGAATTCAAAGACCTGGAATGAGGCTTGCAGGTGGCAGCAGGGCCTGGCTTCATGACCTCCTGTGGCCCCACACAGCCCAGCGGAAGGAGAAGAGATGGCACTGGCTGCTGCTGTTCTCTTTCTCAAGCTTCTATCTCCAGCTGTTGCCAGCACCTTCTGAGGTGGCCAGAGGTGAAAGGAGGAATGTGTGTGTCTCAGGAGTGTGTGTTTACTTCCATGGCACTGTCAAAATAAAAGAAAACAAAAACAGCTGGTCCAACACACTCATCCCACATGGCAGCATGGCGGAAGCTTGCTCTGAGCTGTGAGCAGAGCGTTCACACATTTAACCTCGTCCTTCCCGAGAATGAACTCCCTGGGAACATCTATTTTTCTGCAGTGCCATGGATGGAATCCAGGACCTCGTGTATACTGTTCAAAGTACCACTGAGCCATCGCCCCCATTCTGGATCGAGAATATTTATTGAATACTGCCATATGCCCTGTTTCAGTGCTGAATTACATGGGATCAAGCAAGTCTCTGTGCTCTAGGAGTGACAAACTATCAGAATGATATAGAGCGGGGAGCTGCAGGGCAGCCAGGACAGCCACTAGGCCGGTGCAGAAGACTAAGTGTGAAACCCAGGATCTTCCCTCAGCTCCTCCCCAGAGATGGGACTATTGCTTTACCCCGTTGCCCTTCGACCTTGCTCCCCTCCCTCCTTCCTTCCCCCCCCTTCCTTCTCTGTTTTTTCTTGTAGGTAGATTTGTCCTGCTCAGTTACCTGGTGATCCTGGTGAACCCCAGGGAGGGAGGACCACTTACTAGAGGGGGTCTTTTTTTTGCCAGTCCTGGGGCTTGAACTCAGAGCCTGAGCACTGCCCTTGGGCTTTCCTCAAGGCTAGCACTCTGTCACTTGAGCCACAGCGCCACTTTGGCTTTTCTATGTTTGTGGTACCCAGGAATGGAACCTGGGTCTTCATGTATGCTAGGCAAGCACTCTACCACTAGGCCAAACCTCCTACCTCCTTTTTAATTTTTGGCAGTGCTAGGATTTGAATCCAGTTGTGCACTTGCTGAGTGGATGTTCTGCTTTACCTATGTTTTTGCTCTTTTTTTTTTTATTGTTGTTTTGTTTCCTCCAGTCCTGGGGCTTGAACTCAGGGCCTGGGCACTGTCCTTGAACATATTTTGCACAAGGCTAATGCTCTGCCACTTGAGCCACAGCACCACTTCCGGCCTTTTCTATGTATGTGGTACCTAGGAATCAAACCCAGGGCTTCGTGCATCTAATCAAGCACTCTACCACTAGGCCGCACACCGGGCCCCTGCTCTGGTTGTTTTTGAGATAGGGTCTCACTTTTTTGTTTCAGGCTCGCTTCCCCATCCTCATGTCTATGCTTCCCACTGCCCTGGTGTGACAAGCTGGAGCCACCACATCTAGCTTTGGGGGACGACCGTGGCAGGAATCATCATCTCCTCCTAATCCCTGAACTGTGGCTGATAGGGCTTGGCAGAGCCAGAGGTGGGCAGTGGAGGATGGAGATGGTTGGAGAGAGAGCTCGGTGTGGACCAGGGGGCATTCATCTGCAGAATGAACACGTGGGGCTTTCCCCATCCACCTCTCATCCACCCAGCATTCTGGCCTCCTCCTCTGAGAATGGTGTGTCCGAGATGAGACCTGAGTTCTAGTATGGCTTGGGTAGGAGCTTACTCAGTGGATAAAAGTGGTGGGGCCAGCTTCTGTCATGGCTGAGTCTCAGCACTGGAAAGCTGGCATTACCGAATCTCTATTCTTTGGAGCAGGCAATGAACAGGAAGCTGAGTCTAGGGTAAAAGGAAATGAGGGGGTCCCCAGATAGGAAGTGTCAGGGGACCCCAGCAGTTCTACAGGGAAGCAGGTGGCTAAAGGAAGACACAGTCACAGGGAGAGATTTCTTCTGACCATTCCCACCTCCCTGTAGTGTCATCTGCAGGACCTTGTGCCAGCTCAGGTGGCTACTGAGCAGCAGTGCACACCTCTCTCTCCCACAGAAGCAAGCCTTGTGGGGTGATGGATTCACACCAGTGAGGTACATTCTAGATCCCCAGATGGGCCATAGGGCTGAGGCTGAGGCAACAGCTGGTGAGCTTTGTGTCCCATTTTCATTTTCTATATCTGGTTGCTTTGGCCCACTGGTCTCCTTCCACCAGGCACTCCCTTTCTTGCCACTGCCCTTGAGCCCCACCTCTGAGGAGCGCAGGGGTGCGGCTTCCCTGGGAAAGCTGCTCTGCAAGGCTGCTCAGGTGG
The DNA here is from genome assembly GCF_031878675.1 of Megascapheus bottae. Taxonomy (NCBI): domain Eukaryota; kingdom Metazoa; phylum Chordata; class Mammalia; order Rodentia; family Geomyidae; genus Megascapheus; species Megascapheus bottae. The sequence goes on from NC_143515.1 coordinate 67,686,308, forward strand.
GAAGCCCTGCTAGGAGAGAAGAGGATCTGGAAGGATTTTCCAAGGTCCTTTGTCCTGTTCGCCATCCCTGATCTTCCTCACCAGATAGCAGTGGGCTCAGACTTCCAGTCCTGGACCTGCAGCGCACATGCAGCCTTGACAGTGTGGCTGTGCAAGGGGTTGGGGTGCCTCAGGCTGTGCTTGCAGTGCTGTCCAGTTCTCCCCATGCTCCCACCAGCAGGCCCTCAACCCCACCAGTGCATCCCAGGACTCTTGCCTTCTAGAGACCCACTGGTGTCAGGATCCGCACACGCCACAGTACTCGCTGCAGCAGCAAGAAAGTTGGCCCACATTCCCCATTGTCCAAATGAATCATGGGCATCACTTGGCAGGAGGCAGAGCCAGATGCAATAGTGTGAGGGATGCCCGCTCTGCTTGTTAGGGGAGAAGAAAAGAAAGTTGCAGAAGCTATGAGTAGCCTGCGATCCTTTTATAAAACACAATGTAGATATGGTGTGTGTGTGTGTGTGTGTGTGTGTGTGTGTGTGTGTGTATCTGTGTGGATGAACATGCCATATATGACTACAAAAAAGAAAGTCCAAAACAAACACTTGACAAACAGATATTAGTGATTTTTGGAGTAGTGTGTGATTTTGGAGTCAAGGGGTTGAAATAGCATTTTAATATTTGGTTGTGCAGTTTGAATTTTTAGAATATACCTAACTTTTTTCCCCATGGGGCTTTGAACTCTGAGACTGGGCACTGTCTTTGAGCTCTTTAGCTCAAGGCTAATGCTCTACCACTTTGAACCACAGCACCATTTTTGGTTTTTGGATAGTTAATTGGAGATAAGGATCTCCTGGACTTTTGTGCCTTGCTGGCTTTGAACTGTGATTCTCAGATCTCAGCCTCCTGAACAGCTAGGATTATAGCCATGAGCCACTGGTACCTGGCTCAAGTCTGACTTTCTGTTACTAATTGTTTATTTTAGCTAATACATAAAGACAAAATTGTATATATCAGTAGTTTACCACATGATGTTTGGGTATATGTAGACTATCCGATTAAACATATCTAGTATCTTTAAAAATTATCATTTTATGGTGAAAACATTCAAAATCCTTGCAGCTTTTTGAGCTATTCCATCCATCGTGATTACGTATACATAGCTGTGCTGTACCACAGAAGAACCCCTCCCTCATCCAACTTTTGTGGTAAGGAGAAGAGTGAGAGAAGGTCACCTCACCTTACAGACGGGATATCTTTTGTGAGCAGTGCCTCAGCTGGGCTTGCTCAGCTGGGTCTGCCCCTCGCTGTTGCCTTCTTGGCCCCAGGCGTTTAACAGAGGGAGCATTAACTAAGTGCAGTGTGGTGCCCCTGAGGGTTGGCACAGTGCTAAGTGCAGGAACCCTGCCGTTTCCAGCCCCAAGTGAGCATCTCCACTCCTCCCAGCATGTCCCGGCCCCGGGTCTCCAAGGTGGCTCACAGCACAGTGGGCACTGGCCCTCCTGCCCTTGCTCTGTTCTTACAAAGCAGGTGGCCTTGAGCAATGTCTCCTAGAGCCTCAGCTGCTTTACCTGCTTTCCTGGGAAGCTGAGAGATGGTGCAGCCAGGTGATTCTTTACTTCTTAGCAGGCTCAGTCCTCAGGCCCCCAGGGGAGAAAGTGACAGGTGTCAAGGGCATGTGGAGTCACGTGTTTAGGACTCACTACAGAGGGTAAGGGCTGTTTGGGGGTCTGAGCTACAGGGCAGGCAGCTAGGTCGGGTTGGGCCTTCTTTGACCCTCTTGTCTTGAGAAACCAGCAGGAAAGCTGGAGGGCTCTGATCACCAAAGTGAGGCCAGCTGCCCCCCCCCCCGACCCCAGACCCCCAAACTGATCTGGTAGCCTCTTCTGAGGAGAGGTCCCGGTTTGAATGAGGGATTATGTGAAGAACATTTGTTTAGAAGTGGGGCTGCAGATTAGGCTTAGAAGTCAGAGAGCCTTGGTGAGTTGAGGATCTGATGGGTGGCCCTGGAGAAATACGACCAGGTTGACCAACCTCCTCAGCTTCTTATTCTGTGTCTTCTGCTGGAGTCCATAGAGTGCTTAACTACCCATGGCAGACCCTGTTGAAAGCAAGTGTATCTGCTCACAGTGTGAGAGAACACAGGTTCTTGGAAAGAGGATGCAGAACTTCCGCCAGATCTTGGAGGGTCTTTGACCTAAAACAGGTGAAGACCACAGGTCTAATCTTCCCTGGGTCTCTTTCTTCCTTTTTCCAGGTGGAAAGCAATGACACATCCAAGGATCCTGCCGTGCCCTCCAAATCCCCATCCACGGCCCAGGACTCAGGCACCTCAGAGTTGTTACCTAATGGGGACTTGGAGAAGCGGAGTGAGCCCCAGCCAGAGGAGGGGAGCCCTGCTGGGGGCCAGAAGGGAGGGGCCCCAGCTGAGGGAGAAGGTGCAGCTGAGACCCCATCTGAAGCCTCCAGAGCAGTGGAGAATGGCTGTTGTGCACCCAAAGAGGGCCGAGGAGCCCCTGCGGAAGAGGGTAAGTCTACGCAGGAGGGTGAGCTGGGGTGAGAACTGGGCTATGGCCTGGAAGCAGCTTGGTAAATACAGCCCCTACACATTTATTTGGCCCACATAATGCTTTAGACATTTAAAAAGAATCATTGCCAGTATTTTAAAATCGGGAATTTTTACATGAAAATCTGGAGTTTTGGCTTTTCATGGAGAGGGGGAAAAGTCTGGTCTGGCAGTAGTGGGTTCGCATAATGCCAGGGATTGCTAGACTAGAACAAGCACGTTCCTCCCTTCCTTTTTGTCTGGTGTGTGCCTCAGTTTCCCCAGGCCTCCCCTCTGGCCTCAGTCTTCGGATGCCCGTTTGCTTCCTCCAGTGCAGAGGGCTGCCGCTGGTTCACTGCTCTGGAAATGTGGTTGTGACAATGAGGCTGAGGGAGGGCCAACCCAGGCCTCTCCATCTGGGGACTTTTTGGCCTCAGAATCCTGGAAAGTTGCCCGCTTTTCTCTTTCAGGTTAAGCCAGAGATTTCAGGGCCAACTAAGCTGTAAACAAGTTAGTAATGAGGACAACTAGCATTTGTACAGGGCTTCACAGTTTACACAGCACTTCCTCATACATTATCACATTTGATCCTCCAGGGCCCTGCCAGGTTGTTTTGCATATGTGCATTTTAATTTCAAAAAGTCTTCCTTCCAAGTATGTATGATGGCATGAGTAAATTGATTAATTGGCATCCTTGTTTTGCATGGATCCAAAACTAATATTTATGCAGAAGGGAACATTTCCAGAAAAGAGATTTCCAAACTTATTTAAAGATATCTTTCATTCATTATTCAACAAACATTTATGATGCTCGACTCTGTGCAAAGCATTTTTTAAGGCAATGTGTATTTGTTTTATTTACTCCAAACAATCCAATTGAAGAAGTATTATTATCCCCACCTTAAGGCGATAAGAATAAAGTTCTGGCTTATAAGATGGCTTGCCACAGCCCCATAAGTGGCAGAGCCAGGAATCACTTAATCTTGCTCCTGTGTCTCTCCTTCTCCTCTGCTATTCTGGAGTGGGGCTTGTCCTCCTTGTGGCCGCTACACTTGACGGGCATGTTTCTGTTAGAGGAAAGAGAAAGACAGCTTCCCTGTGGTTGCTAATAGCAGATGTGCAGAAGAGCCAGGAGCTCATTGTCTTTCCCAGACAGACATGCTAGGCTGGGTTCTAGTGGCTTGCCCCTCTAATCCTAGCTACTCAAGAAGCTGAGATATGAGGATTGCAGTTTAAAGCCAGTCCAGGCAGGAAAGTCTGTGAGACTCTTATCTCCAGTTAACCAGCAAAAAGCCAGAGTGGAATTGTGGCTCAAGTGGTAGAACCTAAATCTTAAGTGGAAATGCCTAAGAGCAAGAGGTAGAGTTCAAGCCCCAATACCAGTGTGTGTATGTGTATGTGCATGTGTGTGTTACATGCGTGCGCACACGCACACACACACACACACACTTCCAGCCTGACTTGATGCTCCCCTAAGGCAAGTGTAGTTGACTTCCAGAGTTCTGGGGTCCTGCTAGCATGGGGAGCAAGCTGTTGCCCTGTCCAGGTGAGTCTCCCCTCATTCTAACTCCAAAGCTCCAGGGCTGCTCTTTGGTCTTGAGGGTTCATTTGCAGTTTGGAATGTCCATGTTTGCATTTCTGGTTGTTCTCAGGAGCTCCTGCCATCAGCCAGTAGATATTCATTAAACACAGTGTAGTCTGTGCCAGGACCCCTGCCCATCTAGGGAAACAGAACCTGGTTCTAGTCTTCCAAAACCTCACTAGGAACACCAAATACTTCAAAATGTGTGATTCTGGGGGCTAGGAGTTTGGCCTAATGGTAGAGTGCTTGCCTAGCATGCACAAAGCCCTGGGTCCGATTCCTTGGCACCACATCCATAGAAATAAGCTGGAAGTAGTGCTGTGAGAAAGTTCAAGGATAGTGTCCAGGCCTTGAGTTCAAGCCCAGGACTGGCCAAAAAGAAAAAAAAAAGTGATTCTGCCTAGTGATCAGTGCTCTAAAGATGCTCTCTCCAAGGTGAAAGCAGGGTACACTGGGATGTGATAGAAGCCCCGAGATGAGAATAGAGAGTAGGCAGCGTGTGAATGGCAGTGGGTGGTAGGTGGCCCAGGCAGGCTTTCATGGCTGCCTTCCCAGGGGTGGTCCAACAGGCCCCTTACTGAAAAGATCACCTTGTGGTATGGATCCCAGATGGACTGGAAGGCTGGGGAGTGGGGAGCCGCTGCAGGCAGTAGGAAAGGCATGGTACTCTGACTGAAAAAGGGGAGGGACACATGCCATAGATACACGAGATTATGAAATCAAGAATGGTTCCTGGGCCAGGCAAGGTAGCACATACCTGTAAACCTAGCTACTCAGGAGGCTGAAAACTAAGGATCTCGGTTCAAAGTCAGCCTGGGGGGATTGGGATGTAGCTCAGTAGCAAAGCCCTTGCCTAGCAAGTGCAACGTCCTGGGTTTGATCCCCAGTACCAAAAAAAAAAAGCCAGCCTGGGCACTAAAGTCCATGAGACTCATATCTCTAACTAACTATCAGAAAACCAGAAGAGGTACTGTGGCTCAAGGGGTAGTGTGGTAGCCTTGAGCTGAAGAGCTCAGGGACAGTGCCCAGGCCCAGAGTCCAAGTCCCACAACCAACAAAAAAAAAAAATGGGGGCCGGGAGTTTGGCCTAGTGGTAGAGTGCTTGCCTAGCATGCACAAAGACCCGGGTTCGATTCCTCAGTACCACATACATAGAAAAAAGCTAGAAATGGTGCTGTGGCTCAAGTGGTAGAGCTCTAGGCTTGAGAAAGGTCCAAGGGCAGTGCCTAGGCCCTGAGCTCAAGGCCCAGGACTGGCACAAATGCTCTTGACCTCAGGAGTCAGAGCAGCTGGAGTGGCTGGGATGCTAGAGTTGTTGAGGTGTTAGCTAAAGAAGTGGGAAGAAGTTCTGAGAGGTGCTGGGGTGTAGAGATCAACCACCACTCCAGCAGCCAGCTGACCCAGAGTCAGCCAGCCAAAACTGCAAGGTTCCAATGAGGAAGGAAACTAAGATGCTGAGGAGGAAGTGACTTGGCTATGGTCTCCTTTCAATTCTTCTCCTTCTGGAGCTCTTTCCAGGGCTGTTCATCCATCCCTCCTGGAATCCCTCTCATTAGTTCCTATATAGCAAAAATGAAGGCCATTAAGAAGTATCATCTGGAGGCCTAGATGTGCTCCAGGAACCCCAGATCCGAAGAGTATGGCTGAGAGGAAGGATCAGAAAGAGGAGATGGAGATGAGCAAAAAGCCAGAAGCCAGCACTTGGATAGGGAGGCCATGTTGAGGGTGGCACCTGCATGTCTAGTCTTGACACATGGTGATCATAGAGACCGGGAGCATAGACTGGCTTTCACTGAGAATTGACAGTGTGTGGAGCTGCGGGAAGGAGAGCCTCGTGAGGTCTGAGAATCCTTACTCTCCGAGGTCATCCTCATGATTTCCATTTTTTAGATGGGGACACTAAGGGTTCAGAAAGGTTAGATAACTTTCCAAAGGTTATACAGCTAGTGAAGAACAAGAAGGTCAGCACAAAGCTCCCCTCTGCTCATACTGGGGCCAGGTACTGGACTAGTGCTGCCCTCTGAGGATACCTGGCCTCCACCCAGTCACAGCCTGCTCTTCAAGGCAAGCTGGGGTGGCTCCTGCTGGAATATACTTTCAGACCAACAGGTAAGCGCTTTACCTCCTTTTTCCTCAGGACCTGAGATGACGCTAGGGGTCATGTTCCAGCCAGGGCCACCCTGGAGGGTATACAGCCACCTGGCCCTACCTGGGACTCTGGGTCAGGAACAGGTGGACTGTAGAGGAACACAGAGAGCAGCTGACTGATTTTATAGGGTTGTGTGGCAGCCTGTTTGTGGTTTACTGGACCAGGCTGCAAGGGGACAGAGGGAGGAAAGACAGAGGGGGAGTGTGTGTGTGTGTGTGTGTGTGTGTGTGTGTGTGTGAGAGAGAGAGAGAGAGAGAGAGAGAGAGAGAGAGAGAGAGAGAGAGAGAGAGAGAGAGAGAGAGAGAGAAAGAGAGCGCGCGAGAGAGCGAGCGAGAGCGCTCACTCAAGTGGGCATGCACCCAGTCAGGGAAAATTGTGGAAAGAAACCTGTTAGAAATTGCATAAGGAAAAGTCAGTCTGTTTGGGGGAGCTTGACGGGGGAATGGGGCACATTAGAGGATGACGCTGGGGAAACCTTGGACTGGGACCCGGCTCGTGAGTCAGAAGCCCTGCCAGCCCCCCAGCTCCTCTTGTAAATCATTCCACTCCCCCAGCCTCAGTTTCCTCCTCTGAAAAACGTGGGGGCTGGACAAGTGCTCAGCCATTACTTCTTTTCTGCGCTGATTTTCTTCCCTCCTAATGAATAAATGGCTGCCCGTAACTGTCATCACGTCGTGGGGGTCCCAGAGGCTGAGGGTCCCGTCCCCACCTGCAGGCCCCCCAGCGGGCCGCAGCCCGATCCAGGGCAGGCGCCCCCTCCTGGCAGCCCAGGCCTGGCCCGGCCCAGCGCCCGTGATCCACAGGGAAGGGGCCGGGCCGGAGAGGCCAGAGGGGGGGCCCCGAGAAATGTGGGGGAGCCGGCGGCGGTAGGCGAGCGGAGGTAGAGGAAGGAGGGGGAGGGAAGAGAGACGTGGGCACAGCGTACCTCACCGGGCGGGTCACGTAGGCTGCGCTGGCCAGTGCGTGGCTCTCCCACCCACACGCTGCGTGACAGACACCGCGCTCGACACGCCCCCTCGGTGGACACGCCCCCTCTCCGGACACGCCCCCTCTCCGGACACGCCCCCTCCCCGGGCCCACGGGGCGGCCCGCAGGGGCTCGGCCTTCCAGCCTGCCGCGCTGCTGCTGTCACCCAGGCCGGGGAGCCCCCCGGGGTGGCAGGGCCACCCAGGCCAGGTCTGCCAAGCCGGACGGAAGCACCCCCGCCACACCCACCTCAGCTGAGGATTGGAAGCCATAAATGCTGCGGTGGTTTCCGCCCCAGAGCTGGGAGAGGAGCAGGGGCTGTTTTTTCCGTTTGGGGTTCTTTGTCTACCCCCCCACGCGCACCCCTCAGAGCCAGCCCCACTAACCTTCTTTGGGCCCAAGCTTCGTACTTGGCTTCAGAGGGAGGAATGTGGGGGGGCCTGCACAAAGAAGGGGTTCGGCCCTCCCCTGCCCGGGAAGGGGAGGCCATCCACCAAGCCCTCAGCCAGCAGCCACACGCGTGCGGCTGTGTTGGCCCCCAGAGGGTCTCGGCGGGACTGCGGGGGGCGCGGCAGCCCTGAAGCCCAGGGCTAGGGCTGGTGCTGCGGGCACTCGTGCCCCCAGGCCTGGCGCTCCTACCTGACACAAAGCTGTGCAGGAACTTGGGACACACGAGGCACAGAGGAGCGGGAAATGCCATGTGTCAGGGAATCTCGGGGAAGGAGAGCATCACCGACGTGTACAGACGGTTAGTGTGTGAGCAGCCCTGCTCTGCACACTGACTGCTTACCCGTCCCAGGGATTTTAGAACATTTATCCACCTTGTTTCTGTGAGGAAACAGGAGAGGTCAGGGAGGTCACAGTGAAATGGGAACACAGGCCTTCAGGATTCCACGCTGAGCTCAGGAATGGAGGGCAGGGAGGGGACCGTGCTGTTGAGCATTGCAGGGGGACTTTGTAAACATGATGTTGCTTAGCTAGACTCTTGTTCTGGTGTACCTTTCTTACCACATAAAGAAGCAAAGGCTCCAGGGGCAGAGGAGAAAGCACCTTCTTGAGGATCTGAGATGATGGACCAGAGACCATAGTCCAGATTTGTCCCAGCATCGGAACCAGAACCCCAGTGTGTGTGTGTCTGTCTCTCTCTGTCTCTCTCTCTCTTTCTGTCTCTGCTCCAGGCCTTGTACTTGAGTCCTTGGGGCCAGCACAGTGCCTGTCTCGCATGTGGCATGTCAACATGCATGACACATAAACAACCAAGTGCTGGGAGGATCCTGTTCCCCACGCATAGCAGGGCCCCTGCTTCAGTGCGGCCTCTTTGTTAGCTACCTACAACCCTGCCAAAAGTACTCTTTTTCTTCCCTCTCCACAGGCAAAGAACAGAAGGAGACCAACATCGAAACCATGAAAATGGAGGCAAGTGTTTTCCTCACCCTCTGGGGCTCTGTGGATCCTGATTCTAGAAGAAAGCCACCTCTGACGGCCTGTGGCGAGTGTGTGTGAGGGGGGCCGGAGGGTGGGTCCCCACCCTTTCTTTGATATCCCTCTGTGAAAGGAGAGGAAGTGGGGGTGGAGGCTGGAAGTCCCCCAGTCAGGCAGCCAGCTCATCCTCCAGAGATCACACCCCTCCCCTCACAGCTGTGTCCACATGCCCCTACCAGCCGCACATCCCTCAGTTATTTGGTCCAGACAGGGCCTGCCTGCCCCAGTGCTTCCTGGCCAACCTCTTTTGGCCAGGAGCCACAATTCCCATTTTGTTGGAGGTGACTGGCGCCTCATGTACCCCTCCAGGAGGTGGCAAACCTGAAAAAGCATCAGTACCCACCTTAATGCCTGTCTGTGTCTCTGCCATCTCTCTGCCCTAGGGTTCCCGGGGCCGGCTGCGGGGTGGCCTAGGCTGGGAGTCCAGCCTCCGCCAGCGGCCCATGCCGAGGCTCACCTTCCAGGCAGGGGACCCCTACTACATCAGCAAGCGCAAACGGGACGAGTGGCTGGCTCGCTGGAAAAGGGAGGTGAGGTGCCTTCTGCCCTGGGCCCCAGCTTATCCTACAGAACCGGAAAACTAAAAGGCAGCTCCAGCCACACTCTGGCACTGTTGACAGGCTCTGGCTCAGCTGTGTTTCCCCCCTGACTCTATCATTTCCAGAGACCTACTTGATGATCCCTAAGCAGTGGCTGCTGCATTTGTTTTTTTCACCTAATAGTTACAGAGCACTTACTGTATTCCAGGCAGTGTGCCCAATTCCTGTTCACATTGGGTCAATATTCTGATGGGAGAAATGGGATAGAACACAGATAAGGGGAACCAAAGGGCCCACTCTAGGCTAGGCCAGGTGGTTGAGAGGCCTCTAGGAGGAGATAGCATTTCAATTAAGATCTAAAGGAGCCAAAGAGCTGGCTCTGAGAATGGGTGGGATGGCAGAGGTGACTACATAAGCAAAGTACTGACTTGCTTGGCAGATCTATGTCTGGTGAGAAGGGAGAAAGTGGAGTCAGGCAAGGCTGGGAGACAGCAGAGGTCCTCCAGGGCCCAGGGTCCTGGCCAAAGCTGGTTCCTAACTATCTTGGGTAGCAATGGTGGCATCTGTGCCACCATGGAATGGGTCTTTCAATGCAGCAGTGGAAACAGAACAACTTCAGGCTGTGTCTTGGAGGTGGAATCTTCAGCACTTGCTGATGGATGGGAAGGACAGAGAACCCCAGGGCATAATGGTTGAACCATCTATTTCCATTGTAGGAGAAGGGAGGAAAAGGGTTGGGTGATGGGAATTCCTGGTGTGAGGTGCTTGGGCCTGGAGGCTGGGTTGGGCAAGAGCAGAATCTAGCATTTCAACCCCCCAGAAGCCTGGGAGCTCACCTAGCAGAGAGAATTCTAGAATCCTGCCTGGGAGGGGACTGGCAGAGCTGGGAGTATATCCTAGCAGCTTTCTGAGGGAAGCTGGGCTGCGGACAGGCCTGGGCACTGGGCAAGCATGTGGGAGTTAGTGCTTTTCTTAAGAGAAACTTGTGTGTGCTGGAAGCCTGGTAGAAACAGCTCATGGGGAGATGGGAGGGTGGCAGCAAAGGAAAGAGGGGAGAAAACTAGACCAGACAGGAGGAATCCCTTCTCCAAGCACAAGGGTAGGAAGAGAGCTGAGAGTGCTGCAGCAGGGAAAGATATTTCACCCTAGCTCTCCCTCAAGTGTGAGAGCTGGCTCTTAGGAAAAGTTCCAAACCTGTGAAGGGGAGGGGGAGGTGCTCATTTCTGAGGCCTTGATTGTTCCCTTCTGGATCCAGGAAGATGGAAGTTACTTCTGGAAGAGCCTGGGAAAAGGGCAGCTTGTCCAAGGTCTGAGAGCGGGGAGCCCCAGCCTGGGTGCTGAGCACTGCCCATTCAGTGGACTTTAAGAAAGTGGGCTCTGCTCTCCATTTCCCTTCCAAAAGCCAGAGGGAGGGGCTTTGCATCTTACCCCCTGTTCTTTATGATCTTGAGGACCCCCTGAGAAACACTGGTAGCTTTCAAGGTGTGCTTGTCCCCTGAGACCAAAGAGCAGTGCCTGTTGCTGAGTAAGCAGTGTAATGGGGCTACTCAGCTCAGCTCAGCTTAGCTCAGCTCTTTGACCTTTGGCCTTTTCAGAAACAGCCTCTCTTCAGTTTTCTGATGTCTCTTCAGAGCCACGACTGAAGCCTCCATGTCTGTGTGCTGAATCAGATAGGGCACTCACTAGAAGCCGAGCTTGAGGGTGCAAGTCACTGCTGAGTATCAGTGGCTCACATCTGTAATCCTAGCTACTCAGGGGTCTGAGATCTGAGAATTGGGGTTCACAGCTAACCTGCAGGAAAGCCTTTTTTTCCCCTTGAACTCAGGGCCTGAGCACTGTCCTTGGGCAATCTCAAGGCTAGAGGTCTAGCAGTTAGCCCACAGTACCAGTTCCAGCTTTTTTTATGCATATGGTACCAAGGAATCTATCCCAGGTCTTTATGCATGCTAGGCAAGCACTAAGCCAAACTCCCGGCCCAGGAAAGCCCTTTTTTAAAAAAATTATTATTTGTGTGTAGGGAGCGGTCATGGAGCTTGAGCTTGGCCTGGGTGCTGTCCTTGAGTTCTGCAGCTCAAGGCTACCGCCCTACCCTTGAGCCAAGCCCCACTTTCAGTTTTCTGGAAGTTAATTAGAGAAGATTCTCAGGTCTCTTTGTGCCTGGCTGGAAAGCCTTTTTTTAACCAGCAAAAAAGCCAGACGTAGAGCTGTGACTTAAGTGGTAGAGTGTCACTTGAGCAAAAAAGATAAGTGACAGTGTCCAGGCTCTGAGTTCAAGCTGCAGTACCAGCACACACACATGCACGAAGTTATTACCCTCCGCAGGAACTGAAGCTACTTCACTTGGGACCAAGTTTGGCTTAGTGGTAGAGTGTTCGCCTAGCATGCATGAAGCTCTGGGTTTGATTCCTTGTTATCAACATACACAGAAAAAGCCAGAAGTGGCACTGTGGCTCAAGTGGGAGAGCACTAGCCTTGAGCAAAAATTGTCCAAGGACAATGTCCAGGCCCTGAGTTGAAGCCCCAGGACTGGCAAAAACAAATCCAAACCCTCAGACTTCTCTTGGTGTTCATTATGCATCTGCAAGATGAACTGAACTGAAATTTGAGGAAGTGGGGGGAGGCATTTCTATAGCATGCACAAGGTCCTGAGGCACAAACCAAACCAGCTGACCTATTCAGGAAAGGAAGTTTGTTGTGGTAGGGCTCAGTGGATGCAGACAGGGAGCATAGGAAGAAAACTGGAAAGGCAGAAAGCCAGGTGAGCCTGCGGGGCTGTGTTCTGTGTTCTGTTTCCACTAGACCTCACTCTATGCCTGCCCCTGGTCCTAGTGGACACAACTGACTTACCAGAGGAGTCTTCTTTACTCAGAATGCCCTTCCTCCCAGACCCCTTTCCTCTTCCCTCGACCAGCTTGTCAGTCAAACCATAGTTACTGAGCAAAGACTACTCTTTACTTTTCCATTTAACTAAAATGACGTACCTCCTTAGGCTTTCCCCCACCCTCCCCATCCCCAACTCAGAGTAAAAGGAAGACTTAGAACGCCACTGACTGGGAAGGAATTTCAAGTGGGTGGGTGAGGAAAGTAGGACACTTCCTTTCCCTGAGGCTGACCTGGGAATTCCTGCTGGAGCGGGGAGCTGTTCTCTCTTACCTCCTGTTCTCTCTGCCTCTTCACCAACACTGCTGCAGAACCTGCAGGGCTTGGCCTTGTCCTACCTCATGTCAGATAGCCTCTGGATGTTTCTCCAAGCTTCAGCTCAACCAGCACAGAGATTTTAGGACTGAATTATAGCCCTTGAATCTTATGCCTCATTCATGTCTTTACCTGATCAGACTCTAAGCTACCACCAGCAGGGGCACCATCTTAGTGTTCCAGGATCTAGTCTTTTTCCTGGCTCCCACCTTCAAGGTGGGGAGCCCAGACTTAGGCATTAGGCACTCAGAACTCGATAGTGAGGATTATGAATAATCTCTCTCACCCGAGAATCCTCCCTTCCTGCCTTTGTTATAATTCTGTCCTCACTGGCAGTTTCCCCAAGATGCAAAACCTTGGTATTCCTGACCAGCAGGGGGTGCTGTTCCCCATTACCTTTGGCGGCACTTTGGATGCTGACTCCAGTAAGTCCTGCCTCCTGGATGGAGACTTTAGCATCACTTAACCTCCCCTTGAACTGAGGGTCCCCTCTGTTGGTAGACTTGGTTGTGCCCCACTCTGGCTAGTTCATTTTCTGTCTCTATCCAACCTAAGTGGAGGTTCTAGGGACACGTCTGTCCCCAGAGCTGACCCTGCAGAGGCTGGCAGAGGCAGTAAAGGTGTATTGAAGAAATAATCCTAGGGCTGGAGGTGAAGCTCAGCAACGGCCCAGCAAGCACAAGGGCAGGTTCAAACCCTAGTACCACCAAAATAAAAAAAAAAATGATCCTCTGCCAGGCGCGGTGGCTCACGCCTGTAATCATAGCTATTCAGGAGGCTGAGATCTGAGGATCAAGGCTCAAAGCCAGCCTGGGCACAAAAGGACCTGAGACTTTTATCTCCAATTAACTTCTAGAAAATGGGAAGAGGGGCTTGGCTCAGGGCAGGGTGGTAGCCTTGAGCTGAAGAGCTCAGGGAAAGGGCCCAGACAAGGCCAAGTTCAAGTCCCATGGCCTCCCCCTCCACCCCCCCCAAAAAAAGAAGAAAGAAAAAGCCAGAAGTGGTGCTGTGGCTAAAGTGATAGAATGTTAGCCTTCAGAAAGCCCAGGGACAGTGTTCAGGCCCTGAGTTCAAGTCCTAGGACTGGCAAAAAAAAATCATGTAAATACTTCTCAAATACAAATACGTCCATATTATTAAAAACAAAAACAGAAAAGAAAAAAAAAAAACGTAGGCTGTGAGTGTGGCTTGAGTACACCTGTCTGGCACACATGAGGGCCTGAGTTCAAACTTGATCAGTACCATAAAAAAAAGTCTGCCCTTACAATTTTAACTCATTCAAAATACTTTAGAGGTATCTGATGCTACCAGATTATACATACAAGTTTTTTCCTATGTGCCTGTGTGTAAATAAACAGTTTGGCTTCACCTTTTTAACTTTTCCACAAATGGACTCTAGTTTCATTTTTTTTTTTTTTAACAATACACCTGGCCCATTTAGCGACATAATTACTATTTTATTCTACCATTTGGATTAGCTATGGTTTCATCTCACCAGCGAGTGGTGAGTGGACATTATGTTATTGATTATGCTTTGCTCTGTGGGCATGAAGGAAGCCACCATGCTCGTTCGTGCTTTCTGTGACACACACACGTCAGTACATAAGGAAGTAGGGATGGGGTGAAAATCCACAGAGTTCAGTCACAGTTGGGCCCTCCTGACCATTGCTGCTGTCTTTGTTTTAGGTGCTAGAGAAGATGTTAACCTTGAGATGATTCTTGTCAGGTGACAGGCAGGTCCTGATGAAGCTCTGTAGCTTCTCAAGAGTAGCTTTGGTCCCTTGTGGGATGTTACTGAGATCAGCCCTTCCTAGAAGACAAGGTAACTGTACAGAGAATGGCTTACTGCAAAGACAGATGCAAAATGGAGGTGGGAATGGAGGCTTTGCTTCTGCTGCTTAACTCATAGGCCCAGCAAATGCAACATCTAAGCACCTCTCACAAGAGCAGCCTCCCATCACTTTTTTAGTAGTTAAAAAAAAAAAATCTGGGGCCCGGAGCTTGGCCTAGTTGTAGAGTGCTTGCCTAGCATGCATGAAGACCCAGGTTTGACTCCTCGGTACCACATACATAGAAAAATGTAGGTGCTGTGGCTCGAGTGGTAGAGCTCTAGCCTTGAGAAAGTCCAAGGACAGCGCTCAGAGCCCTAAGTTCAGTCTCCAGGACTGGCAAAACCAAAACCAAAACCAGTGAATGTGGGGGCAGTCCTGTAACAGTTCAGCCTGGGGTGCTGCCGAGCTAGAGGAGGGGCTGCACTTGTACTAAGCTCCTACTTGCCTGGCACCAGGCTGAGAGCATTCACTTTATCACAATCCTATCACAGGTTCTCGCATTTATCGTTATTACTATGTACTTGTCTTTAGTGCTAGAGGCACAAAGTTCTACCACTGACCTATATACTCAGCTTCGCTAAGAAATACTGTAGAAAATAACATGCTGGCGACTCACACCTATAACCCTAGCTACTCCGGAGGCTCAGATTTGAGGATCAAGCAGCAAAGTGTCTGAGGCTCTTATCTCCAGTTAACTACTCCTCAGAAGAAGCTGGAAGTGACACCATGGCTCAAGTGGTACAGCATTAGCCTTTACCAAAAGACACTCAGGAGTAATGTCCAGGCACTGAGTTCAACCACTAGGAAACCTCCGCCCCCATACACACACACATACAAAAGAAGTATTGTAGAAAAGTAACCTGACTCTGGTTCTCGGACTGTTCAGTTTTGCAGCCAGGGGTGCACTGGGTAAAATAGATGGATAAAGAGCAAGGCTAAGCCAAGCGCAGTGGCTCACACCTGTAATCCTAGCTACTCAGAAGGCTGAGATCGGAGGATTGTGGTTCAAAGCCAGCCTGGGCCCAAAAGACCATGAGACTCTTATCTCCAGTTAACCAATAGAAAACCAGGGGCCAGGAGCTTGGCCTAGTGGTAATGTGCTTGCCTAGCATGAATGAAGCACTGGGTTTGATTCCCCAGACCAAATACACAGAAAAAGCCAGAAGTGGCGCTGTGGCTCAAGTGGCAGAGTGCTAGCCTTGAGCAAAAAGTGTCCAAGGACAGTGCCCAGGCCCTGAGTTCAAGCCCCAGGACTGGGGAGAGGGGAAAGAAAAGAAAAGAAAGAGAAAAGGAGAAGTGGGGCTGTGGTTGGAGGGTGGAGTTGAAGAGCTCAGGGACAACGCCCAGGCCCAGGGGTAGGGTGGTAGCCTTGAGCTGAAGAGCTCAGGGACAGTGCCTTGGACCAGAGTTCAACCCCATGATCCAAAAAAAAAAAAAAGAGCAAGGCTAAATAAGGTAATTGAGCAGGTCTGCATTCATTTACCACACCCGAATTTCTGCAGGGGGCCTCAAAACTGGTTTTCCTGCTTTCTCTTAGTGGGCTTGGAAGAGCGACACTGCCGCAGACCTTCCTTCACTGGTTCCTGGGCAGCCATTGTCCAGGCTAACCCTCTTCTTTCTTTCTTTCTTTCTTTCTTTCTTTCTTTCTTTCTTTCTTTCTTTCTTTCTTTCTTTCTTTCTTCTTCTTCTTCTTCTTCTTCTTCTTCTTCTTCTTCTTCTTCTTCGTCTTCTTCTTCTTCTTCCTCCTCCTCCTCCTCCTCCTTCTCCTCCTTCTTCTTTTGCCTGCCTGCCGTCCCTTCCTTCCTTCCTTCCTTCCTTCCTTCCTCCCTCCCTCCCTCCCTCCCTCCCTCCCTCCCTCCTTCCCTTCCCTTCCCTCCCTCCCTCCCTCCCTCCCTCCCTCCCTCCCTCCCTCCCTTCCTCCCTCCCTCCCTTCCTTCCTTCCTTCCTTCCTTCCTTCCTTCCTTCCTTCCTTCCTTCCTTCCTTCCTTTCTCTAGAGTTAAGGACCAAACTAAGGGCCTTGTTGAGCTACCTCGCCAACCCCAGGTTGACCATCTTGCCCAACTTCCTAGGGCTCCTTTTAAACGCCCTGCTCTATCCTCCTGGCTCCATGCTCCTGTCTCTGCCCTGCCCTTGACTTGCTGTTTTCTTGAGACTATATGTCTCACTGTGTGAAACTGGATTAAGAGAATGCTGGAATGAGAATCATGAGGTACGGCTTCCGGTCTCAGCTTCTGCCTGATTAATTAATTTAAGGAGTTCTTTCTTCTCTCTGCACTTCAGTTTCCTGGTTTATAATGTGACAGAAATAGACTAGATGTCTACAGAAATTCTAAAATCTTTCGAAGAGGGGACCAGAACCATGATCTGTAGCTTGTTTTGTCACCAGTACTACTACATAAATCCTAAGTTAAATGTGTAAGTCAATTCCCAGCCTTCAAAGGGCTCAAGTGGTAGAGCAGCAGTGATGAAGAAAAAAGCTGAATGAAGCCAGGCATGCTCACACCTGTAATTCTAGCTACGCCAGAGGCTGAGATCTGAGGATTGCAGTTTGAAGCTAGCCTTCAGCAGAAAAGCTCTGGGACAGGACCCAAGCCCTGATTTCAAATCCATGAAAGAGAAAAGTTAAAGGAAGGTGATCACTGGGGCTTTCTGCCTTCATGAGAAATGAAAGCTTGAGGACTTGCAGCCAGGAGCAGGAGTGTGAGAGAACCTGGTAGCATCTGGAGGAAGCTCATTCTGGCCACATGGTAGGGGGTTCAGAGAGCAGATGCAGACTTGGGGGAACAGCTGGAACTTGTCTAGGTTGGAGGGTGAGGAGGAGAAAACTGCCCCGTATTTGCAGGTCTAGCTAGGAAACACTGGAGGAAGAACAGGTTCAGAGCAGGAGGTGGAGATGAACTTGTTGAGCAGTGCTTTTCATTTTAGGAAAATCCAATTCAACCATCTTTCCCTTGTTTTCCTTTGATTCCTGAGGCTTGTTTCTAAGAATTCTCTGCCTTCCTCAAAGCCATGGAGATTTTCTTTTCTTTCTTTCTTTCTTTCTTTTTTTTTTTTTTTTTTGGTGGGTCATGGGGCTTGAACTCTGGGCCTGGGCATTGTCTCTGAGCTCTTCAGCTCAAGGCTACCATCCTACCCCTGAGCCACAGCCCCACTTCCCATTTTTTAGTGATTAATTGGAGATAAGAGTCATTCTCTAGTGCCTGGGCTGGCTTTGAACCGTGATCCTCAGATCTCAGCCTCCTGAGTAGCTAAGATTACAGGCTTGAGCCACTGGACTGCTGCCATGGAGATTTCCTGTTAGGAAGGCAGGGCTTCAGTTAGGTTTTAGATCTGCTGCCTTTTTTTATTATTATTATTATCGGTCATGGGGCTTGAACTCTGGGCCTGGGTATTGTCTCTGAGCTCTTCAGCTCGAGGCTATGGCCTTACCCCTTGAGCCACAGCCCTGTTTCCCATTTCCTAGAGATTAATTGGAGATAAGTGCCTGGGCTGGCTTTGAACTGCCATCCTCAGATCACAGCTTCCTGAGTAGCTAGGATTACTGGCGTGAGCCTGGCTCTAGATCTGCAGCTTTAAATCCAGTCTGGACTGTGGTGTCAACAGGGAGAGGTTCATAGGAAGTTCTACATGGAAATCAACACTCAGATTCTCCATGTGGAGAGAAAGGCACAGGAAGTAGGCCAGGACCAGGAAGGACAGGCACATGGGCTTCTGGGACCAGGTCATCTTGTAGGCCTTTCTGGCCACTTCTCCTATGCCTCTGAGCCCTCATCATTTCCATCCCTGCCCCTATCAACTGTGCACATGTGCTTGTGCTTTTTTTGCCACTAGCATTTCAAGATGCCAGATGACTGTTCCTTTCCCTCTTCCTCTTCATCAGTGAATTGTGTGTGCTAACCACTTCCAGCTCAGCTGATTTGCACCAAAATAAGCATGACAGGGGCTGGGAATGTGGCTTAGTGGTAGAGTGCTTGTCTAGCATGCATGAGGTCCTGGGTTTGATTCCTCAGTACCACATAAGCAGAAAAGGCCAGAAGTGGAGCTGTGGCCCAGGTGGTAGAGTGCTAGCTTTAAGAAAAAGAAGCTCAAGAAAAGAAGCTGAGGGACAGCACATTCCTAGACCCAGTTCAAAGCCACTGAAGCTGGGCCCAGGGCCATGGACTAGCCCTCCTATAGTTCTGGGTTTACTAAAGTTTGAGGACTATCAAGCTTCATCTGATTAGATGTAAAGCAAACCTAGCAGAGAAGACATTCCTCCCAATAGTTTGTTTAAACATCAGGGCCAGGACTGAATTAATCACTTGGGGAATTCAGTGAAAGTACACAGCTTAGCTAAAGGTCTCAAACTGAATCAATATAAGGTACTGGCCAGATTGTAGCTTTCAGTTTCAGAGCCTGCGGGGTGGGAAGACCGGAAAGGATTCTGGGCAGGAATTTAAATTTTCCCTTTTGGATGGAGATGGCTGGCTATCTGTTCTGGTCTGCGGAGCTCCTCCCACTCTTCTTCACTGCCTGAAACTTGAGAGGGTCTGCATGCCTGAATCTGAATGGTGATCCTTTCCCATCCGCCCGCCCCCCCAGTTTTGATTCATGGAACCTGGCAGGGGTAGAGGGGGGTGGGAGGGGGGAGGGAGGTCGTGACAATTAAGGTAAACTGGGTTCCTTTCCATTTGCTTCCTACATACACACTTTTTGGTGGGACTTAAGGCTTGAACTCAAGGCCTGAGTGCTGGGTGCTATCCCTAAGCTACTTTTGCCCAAGGCTAGCACTGTACCACTTGAACCAGAGTTCTAGTTCTGGCTTTTTGCTAGCTAATTGGAGATAAGAGTCTCATTCATAGACTTTCTGTCCAGGCTGGCTTTAAAATACAATCCTCAAATCTCAGCCTCTGGAGTAGCTAGAATTACAGTTGTGTGCAGCTAGTTCTTCCTCTTTATAGAGCTCTTTCTCTCTAGGACATGGTCTCTACAACTAAGTATCCTAAGGTTCTTTTTACCATCAAGTGCCACCCTCACCTCCCCTGGTCTTACCTTTAATATTTAGTGGTAGCTTGTTTGCCTAGCATGCACAAAAACCCGGGTTCGATTCCTTGGTACCACATACATAGAAAAAGCCAGAAGTGGTGCTGTGGGTCAAATGGTAGAATGCTTGCTTTGAACAAAGCCTAAGGAGAGTGTTCAGGCCCAGAATTCATGCCCAAGGACTAGCAAAAAAAAAAAAATAATAATAATAATATTTTAGAGCCGGGCACAGTAGCTTGTGCCTGTAATCCTAGCTACTCAAGAGGCTGAGATCAGAAAATCGTGGTTCAAAGCCAGCCCAGGCACTAAAGACTGTGGGACTCTTATCTTCAATTAATCACTAGAAAATGGGAAGTGGGGCTGTGGCTCAAGGGATAGGGTGAAGAGCTCAGAGACAGTGCCCAGGCCCAGAGTTCAAGCCCCATGACCCGCCCCACAAAATAATAATATTATTATTATTTGTTGTAGTAGTAGTAATAGTAGCAGTAGATCCCTGTTGTCCCATTAGGCTGGTTAGAAAACAAGATCTAAAAAGCTATGTAGTTATTTAAGGTCTTGTCTTCTCTATAACACCTTGCCCAGTCTAATATCTTGACAGGGGCAAGTCAATGCAGCACAGCTGCACCCCCCTACAGTGTCATCTGTCCCCCCTGCCTAGGCCTGGCCGCCCCCACCCCCCACCCCCTGGTGGAGCAGTTCTGAGTTGACACATGAGGTGCTGGCGGAGCTGCAGGGAAGGAAGGCCAGTTTCCCTATAGGCAGGTGTGAGGGGTGACTCAGAGAGGATACAGAAGCCAGGGAGGGCTAGGGGCTGCTGGGAGAGGGGTGAGGCCTGTGGGGAGGACTGGCTTTTCAGTAGGCGTCCAAAGCCCCTCCTCTGAGGGGCTACAGCAGGCCCCATGCTGCAGCTGACATAATGGCTGTGCTGCTGCTCATTCTTCCCTCCCTCAGTCACCAGGAAGGGCAGGCTATTGTGACTGCCAGGTCTGGTCCTTTCTGCCCGAAAAGCCTGGAGCCTGTGCTCAGTCCTCGGATCAGAAGGTTGGAGTCTTCCCTCAAATCGTCCTGTCTTTGCTGATCCCAGGCACCCGTGATTTCCCTCGGCACATGTAGGAAGCATCCCTACCGCATAATTTACCATCTAATTACATGCTGTCTTGAGTGAGGGCTGTGGTTTATGTGTGGTGGGTCCTTGGTACACAATTAGACTGTGAGTAACAGAAACACCGAGGCTCCTCTCTTCCACCGAGTCCTCCTCCCTCCTTCTGAGTCTTCCCCCAGCCTGTCCCTACCTAGCCTGTCCATTGCAGCCGGTCAGTACTCTCAGATTCTAAGGCATAGGGATGCTTCAGACGGGCTCACAGGCTGGTTCCACACACACTGATCTGGGTGGTGGGGGTGGGATCCCTCAGGCCCTCAGCAGCTGCTCACATGCTGTGTCTCTCCAAGCTCAGGCAGGAGGCAGCTCTGCTGCGACCGGGCCCAGGTTTGCGCTGGTGATGTACAGTAGACCAGGCCAGCACCTCGCAGTTGCCATGGTGACTTCTGCTTTTCTTGAGAAGAAGATAGATTTCTCTTTCAGCCTGAATCATCTGCCTGGGCTGCCATCATTCTGTCTTCCCTGGGACCCAGACTTCCCAGCCCCCTACCCTCTGCTTTCTGCCACTAGGGACAGCTTGTCCAGGGCTTCAGTTTCAAATCAGGATCTGATATCAGACAACAGCATGTTCTGACATGAAAGGGGACCAGGAGGGAAAACCCCCGAGGTGGGTGGCTCCCCAGAGACTTCCACACGGAGGTGAAGTCTCCTTCCTCTCTCTATATCACTTGTACCTTGGTATGGGACCATAGCCCCAACTCTTCCCATGGTGGGCGGGCACAGCCCTCCATAGGTCTCACTTCCTTCACACAGCTGGGCTCTCTGATATACCAGGCTCGTATCAGAATTACCCAAGAATTTATTTATTTATTTATCCAGTCCTGGGGCTTGAACTCAGGGCCTGGGAACTGTCCTTAAGCTTTCTCAAGGCTAGTGTGCTACCACTTGAACCACAGCACCACTTCCAGATTCTTCTGTTTATGTTGTACTGAATGAAACCAGGGCTCCATTCATGCTAGGCAAGCACTCTACCACTAGGCAACACTTCTAATCCTCAAGGATGTTTTTTGTTTTGTTTTGTTTTGCCAGTCCTGGGCTTGAGCTCAGGGCCTGAGCACTGTTCTTGGACTTTCTCAAGGCTAGAGCTCTACCACTTGAGCCTCAGCACCATGTCCGGCTTTTTTCTATATATGTGGTACCGAGGAATTGAACCCGGGTCTTAGTGCATGCTAGGCAAGCACTCTACCACTAGGCCAAACTCCCAGCTCCCCTCAAGGATGTTTTAAGAGAGTCCCGTGTCCCACCTAAGGCCCTTGATCTACCGAGGTAGGTCCCCAAAATCTAAGTTTACAAAAAAATCATCCTAGCTTCCACCTCTCCCTCAGGAGAAGCCAGGAGAGAGAATGACAGGAAGGGGGGATGTTGCCATAACAACCAGTTCCAGGCAGAGGCCTCCTTTCCAGAAGCTGGTACTTTACCCCAGTCATGGTGGTTTCCATGGAGATGAGGTACTGAGGGATAAGAGGAATATTTGCCCCACTTAGAACATTAGTCAGGAGCTGCCAGAAGGCAGCACATCTCTAGGTGGAAGCCTTGGACCCTGTCAACTTAGAGTCCCCCAGCATGGCCTCTCCCTGTACACGTCTGACACCTTCCCCTGCTTAGTTGCTCTCTCATGTGGCTGTCTCCTTAGCAACAAGTTCTGCTAACTCCATGCTGTTGGCTCCATAGCTATTTTTAGCTTCACCGCCAGCAGCCCAGTCTGGTCATTTGCTTGCAACCTCCAATATGGATTGCAGGGGAACAGGAAAATGAAGATGCATAGCCAGTTCAGGGACCCTTAGATCCAAACCTCCTAGCAACCATTAGCATTCCTACTACAGAAAGTATCTGTCACCTAGCCTGGAGCCTGGGAGTAGGTCTGGGTGAGGCTCCTGCAGCCGTGCTGCCTTCATTTTGACTAACAGTGTTTTAGTCCTCCATTATGTGCAAGATGCTCTGTCTACACCACTTCCCTAAGAAGTTGCATAAGGTCCGGTCCCAGCCTTCCAGGAATTTATAAGCTTGTGGAGAAGATGGCTGCAGAGTTGCCTTCCTACAAGGCAAAGCCTGGCAGATCTAAGAGAGGCTTTATACAGTGCCAAGGAGGGGAAGAGAAGAGAGGGAAGATAGGGGAGATGAGATCAGGAGGAGACGAGCCCAAAGTGCTTTCCATGATAATGACGCTTCTGCAATCTGTGAGATCCAATAGAGTAGCTTTTGGACACTTAGATTGCAGCTGATTCAACTGAGGAACTGACTTTTAATTTGTTTTTAGTTTTATTTGACTTAAATAGCCACATGGAGCGGGCAGCTACCTCTATGGGCAGCAAGGGCTAGAGACGCCTTCTGGGAGAAGGAACTAGTAAGTAGATGGTAAGATCTAGGCTGGTGGAAGTTGAAGAGTAAGACATTGTGGGAAGAAGGAACAGCGTGAGGAATGGTGAGTGGGTGGCAGAGTGTAGGCTGTAGGCTCGATCACGGAGGCCTCCAGGTTTGTGGGGGATTGAATATCGTGCAGGGTGTTGACTGCTTGACACAGAGGTTTTGGAACTGTAGGCAGGAGAGCAGGTTTAGAACAGACATCCATCCCAATCCTTCTGTCTAAATAAGCTCTCCTGGTCCTAGGACTGGTGGGGTTAGATCCGTGGCAGAAAAGATGCATGACTTCTGGGTAAGTTGCTTTGCAGATGGCTTTCTAGGAGTATGGCTTCTCTGATTTTGAGTGACTGTCCTATGTGTGATGGCAGCAACATGATCCATTCTTTCTTCCAGCGTGGCATTTTTTTTTTTTTCTTTTTCAGGGCCTGGGCACTGTCCCTGAGTTTCTTTTGTTCAAGGCTAGCACTCTACCACTTGAGCCACAGTGCCACTTCCTGCTTTTTCTGTGTATGTGACAAGCATTCTTCCACTAAACCACATTCTTAGATACTTTCATGACAAAGCATGCTATGGAAAGCTGAGCATTCATTTCAAGTCAGTAAGCAGAAATGGCTGTGCCACTTGGATCTTGAGCTGGATACCCATCTGGCCAGGGGTCTGATTTCAGCTGTGAAACTAGAAAATCACTGCTTATCATATTCTTCAAAGATCTATGACAGTGACATACACTAGCCTGATGAATTTGCTGATTTCTAACAAGATATGTCCTTGCCATACAGATAATACTTGTCCTGCTGTTTTCTGGCAACTTAGTGAGATGAGTGTCCCCAGAAAATGCAATTAAGGGGGCTAGGAGTTTGGCCTAGTGGTAGAGTGCTTGCCTAGCCTGCACGAAGACCTGGGTTTGATTCCTCGGTATCACATAAATTAAAAAAAAAAAAAAAGCCAGAAGTGATGCTGTGGCTCAAGTGGTAGAGCTTTAGCCTTGAGAAAACCCAAGGACAGTGCTCAGGCCCTGAGCCAAAATCCAGGACTGGCAAAAAAAAGAAAATGTAGTTAAGTTTGCTTGATGAATACAGGGTCAGAGCCAAGAATCAGGTATCCTTAACAGGTGTTTTCATCAGTTTGGGTGGCCTGTTGAGTCACTGCTGTCTTCCCACTGGTCAGGAAATGCACTCTGTCTTTGAGAGTGCCCTTTCTAACTGTCAGACTGTGCCAAATCCTGCCTTTCCAGCATCTCTTTTAAGCTCTTGACAATCCATATCTCCTTTTCATCCTGGAATTGCTTCCTTCAACCTTTGATATTAGTTTTGATACTTTGATAGCAATACCCCAAACAGGGCTTGTTTTATAGGTTGCTACTATTTTTGTTTGACTATCTTTGTATCACTCAAAAGACTTATCCCAAGAACTATCCAGGGAGGGTTTCTTTAGAAGGTCAAAAGCATATGTGACCTGAATATCCTAGAAGATGGCTTGGATTTTTGTACCCAACCTCCTACCCCTTACTGATCCTAGATCTTTAGGGTCTCATTCTGTCTGTGGACCATAAAGACACAACTGTTTATGTGACCCACAGTCCATGAAAGGGAAGGTGGTAGAGGGAGGTGGAAGATGCCCTATCTCAGGATAAATCTCTGGGTATAAGCTTCCTTTTACGTAAGCTGGGAAGTTGTGTGTGTAGAAGAGCTGAGACGACTTGGTTTTAGAGGATGAAGATAAGGAAGTTTGAAAGCTGGGGAGAGAGGCTACTTTGCATGTGGACCAAAAGAAAGGGAACATTTTTGGGATGTTCTGGCTGCAGGCAAAGGTGCCATCACTGCCTGAAGATCATTACTGTCTAGGACCACAGTCTTAAGGTGGTTCGCCACATTATAAGGGAAAGAGCAGCCAAGCCCAAATTAGCAGCTTCCTTTTGAGTAGAGACCTGAGGTAAGGTCCAAGGTGTCTTGGATGCTGAGCTGGCAGCAATTAGGCAAACAGCTTAGCAAGTCATTCGATCCTCTCAAAAGCCAGGGCAGGCTAAAAGTAAGAATTCAGGGTCTTAAAAGATTTTTTTTGCATGCTAAGCACATACCATACAATTTAGCTACATGTTGGGGAAGTTCCTGAAAAGCTGTCTCAGATACTTTGACTTGTTGGGCGCAGAAGAGGGCCTCTAGTTTTTTGTTTTTGTGCTTGTCCTGAGGCTTGAACTTGGGGTTGTGGTGTTGTCCCTGACTTTTCTTGTTGAAGGCCAGCTCTATATACCACTTGAGCTGCAGCTGTACTTCCTGCTTTTTGGTGGTTAATTGGAGATAGGAGACTTTCCTGTTCTGGGCTGGCTTCAGATCTCAGACTCCAGAGTACCTAGGATTACAGGCATGAGCCACTGCTGCCTAGCTATAATTTTCATTTGTTAAAGAAGTTTAATCCTCAGATCTCAAACTAGGATTACAGACATAAGCCACTAGCTCCCAACATTGTTTTATTTTTGTGTTTTTGGGGGGCAGGGGAAGAAGAGATTGTGGGGCTTGAACTCAAGGCCTATGTGCTGTCCCTGAGCCTCTTTTGCACAAGGCTAATCCTCTACCACTTGTGCCACAGTTCCACTTCCAGTTTTCTGGTAAATAATTGGAGCTAAGAGTCTTCACAGACTTTCCTGCACCAGCTGGCTTTAAACCTCAATCCTCAGAACCTAGCCTCCCGAGTAGCTAGGATTACAAGCATGAGCACTAATGCCCAGTTTTGTTTTTGTAATGGCTCCTTTACCTTATATGTGGATTCTAGGATGAGATTTCCTCCCCATTTTATATGAAGAAAACCATTTCCAACCCTTGCTTGGTCTGATGGCCTCAGAAAAAGTGAGCTGAGCCCCAGGATAGATGCTGGACTCATTTTATAAGCACATCTCTTCATCTCATTAACTTATACCTGTGTTCCAGCTGGTACAGCCCAGCTGCAGTAGCACCTGGAGAGGTACCTCACTGTCCTTGGGATGTCCTTCACTCCAGCTTCGCAGAGTAGAAAGCAGATTTCTTGGGGGTTAAGTGGCTTATGTCAAGGTCATGTTGGAATCCCAACTCAAGTTCAGATCTAGGCACAAGGGAACTAGCCAAATACACATCTCCTGCTGAGAGCATTCACCTTCCGGTCTTTGTTCTTTTTTTTTTTTGACTCATCCAGTAAATGGAAATCAAGTTAATCGTTCTAAATTACCCATTCATCTTGTCTTGTCCAGAAAACTGACCTTTATTCTTCTCCCTTTAGGAGCCTACTGTCTTCGTGGCTGACTCCCTCTTTGCAAACCATACCTTTTAACTTTAGTTCAGTTGTGGGGCTGGACGGGATCCAGGACTACCTTGCCCTTGCCAAGGCCTAATCTTATCTATGTATTCCAAATTTCAATCATTCTGCCCTCTTTAACCTCATTTATCACTCCAGACACCCACTCAGCTGGGCCCCCAAACCAGCTGCTAGATCTTTCAGTTTATCTCCCCTAGTCCAGAGGAATCTGCCTAATCCCTTAGGGAAGGCCAGCAAGCAGTGTCTTAACACTGCCTTTCACCTAAATGCCTGCGGTGATGGAGCCTGTGGGCCCATCTGCCTCAGTTCTCTCCCTAAGTGCTAGCTTGAATGGCGGAAGCCGCCCCTGGAGGCTAAGGGAAAGTGTTTCCAGATAGATGTCTTGGCTGGGAAAGAAGACACTGCTGAACCTTGGAAGGAATGTCCTTACCCACAACGTTGCACACAGGAAAATGAGAGAAATGAGGAAAGACCCCAAAATGAAATGTGAGGAGCGGGGAGAGGGCAGCAAGGAAGAGTTCTTCAGCTGTGCCTGTGTGCTCGCCCCCGCCCGCGCGCTGGTCTGGGCTTGAACTCGGCCTGTTGCCGTCCCCGCGCTCGATCCGCAGCTCCACGTCTGGCTTTTTGCTGGTTCACTGGAGGTAAACGTTTTCCGGACGTTCCTGCCCTGGCTGGCTTGCAGTCGCGATCCTCAGATCTCAGCCTTCCGAGTAGGTAGGATACTGGCGCGCGCCATTGGCGCCCGGCCAACCACGCTCTGTACGGCGATCCACCTGTAGCACCAAGCGGGGGCCCCAGCAGCGGCTCTTGTCCCAAAGCGCCCCCAGTTTCCTGCGGTGCGTGCAGTCTCCCCCGCTCTCCCTGCGCTCCCGGGCCTCGACTATCTGCAAGCATTTTTTTCTTTTTCAAACATGCTTCCTTGAAACTCACTTTCACCAACTTTCTCTCGACTCTCGCGGGCCGCGCGAAAGCTACGCCCGCGTCCCGCCGAGTCTCCCCGGCGCCCCCCCACCCCCCACCCGGGGCCCGAGCCCCCACCCCGCGCCCGGCCCCGCAGGCGTCGCCCCCCGCCCCGCAGCGCACTCCTGCGGAGTAGAGAGAGGGCAGAGCGGGCCGCACGGAGGGGCGCTCCCTCCCCACCGGCCGCGGGGGCGGGGCCCTGGGAACGGGCGTGGGCCGGCCGGGGCCCCCCGGCCCCCAGCGCCCCTCGGACCGGGTAGAGGGGTTGGCCCACCGCCAGCGTCGGCGGCCGGCCCCCCTCCCCCGGCCCGCTCGCAGCCAACCAGGCCCTCCAGCGGGGCCCACGTGACCTGGAGTTCTAGACAAAGAAAATGTTCCCTCCCCCGCCCCCTCCCCCTTTCTCTGGCCCCCTCCGCCCCCAGCCCCATCGCCCCCAGCCCCTCCCCCCAGACGGGCAGCTACTTAGAGCGGCGGGGCTGGGGGCTCACACCTGAGCGGGACCGCAGAGGGGCTGCACCTGGCCTTATGGGTAGGTTCCTGGACGGAGCCCAGGGGAAGCTGGGGAGGGGGGAGGCGGCCGGGCCGGTGGGAGGGTCCCCGCAGCCCTGCGCGCTGGAGGAAGAGTCAAGTATGCCTCCCTGGCCCGCCGCCGCCGCGACCCCGGCCGCCGGAGTTCTGGAGATGCGACTTCACTGTCCCACCCGCTCGTGCCCAGGAGCCCCGAAGCCCCACTCCTCACCGGGCTCCAGTGGCACCTGGCACGCACGGGGCCGAGGTCACTGCAGGCTGGGGAGCAGGCGGCCCGGCCCAGGGCAGCTGGCGATCAGAAGTTAGGTTGGATGGAAGCAGCCTCAGCCTGGGTTGAGCTGCTGGCAGTTGGGGACCTGGCCTTCCTGGTGACTGCTGTGCCGGCCCGGGGCCGCGCCGCCCCGGGGGCCCTGCCAGGTCATGGCTTCTTGCAGGGAGACAGCTTTCTCCCTGGCTCCGGGAGCCACCGCGCAGGCGGCCCCCAGGATGTGGGGGGAGCAGGGGCCCGTGCCACCTTGACGTCCTGTGACACTGTGATGTCCCCAAGGCCGCATGGGCCCGGGGACAAGGGTCGCTCCGTCGTCTGACCTTTGGCGTGGGAGTCGCCGGGAAGGCGGGGGCTCAGCAGCCGGAGAAGGACGTGGACGGGGAGTTGGCGGAGTTGCGCTCCACGCCGAGGGGCTAACGGGAGTCACTCGTGGTGGGTGGTGTGGTGGCCTTTTTGGACCCTGCCCGGCGTCCTCCGGGGAAGAGGAGCCGTGAGCCTCCCAAGCACGGAGCCTGTTAACCCTTCCCTTGCCTATTGTTTGCCGGGAGCAGGGCAAAGGTAGTGAAAGTGCAAAGGAGGACGAGCCGTCCATTCTAATGGGCCCCTCCCCCGCCGCCCCTCGCCGCGGCTCCGGCTCCCGCTGCGCACCCCTCCCCGCCGCGGGGCCTGGCGGAGGCCCCCTCCTCTGCCAGCCAGCGCCGACCCGGCGCGTGCTCTGCAGCGAGTGGGTTGGAGATGCTGAGCAGCTATCAGCAGCAGCATCTGACAAGCTGGGGGAAGTTGTGGGAGCAGAAGAATTTTCAGGAACTGCTGTTGAGGGGTGAGAGAGACAAAGGGGCTGTGGGGGAGTGATGAGAGTGGTGGCGGGCACGACTCCTTCCTACACCCGGGAGCCCCGGGAGGAACCCTCACCTGCCCCCCGCTGCGTGCTGTGGTTGCGGCGGCGGCCCTTCCTTCCTTCCCTGCCTGTCCTGCCACCAGCACGCACCACGATCTAGGACATCTTGGGCAGAAGTCTCGGCTAGGTCCTGCCTTCCGCTCCTCAAGTTAGTTCCAGAGGCCTGATGGAAGGTGGGCGCCGCAGCCAGGCCCAGGCCTCTCTGGGGGTGTTACTACTGCGGTCGATCCGGGCGCTGGAGGGGCTTCCGGGGAAAGGGAAGGCTACTCTCCTCCCCCACCGGGAGCCCCCTAAGCACAGCCAGGCCCAGGCCCAGGCCCAGCCTGTAGAACTTTTTGGAAGGGAGGAGTAGATAGCTAATAGAAAAGCTGAGAGCAAAGTCCTAGCCAGGTGAGGGTGGGGCGGGGAGGTTTGCTCAATTCCTCTCCATTCTGTCCTCCTCCCCCAACCTTTTCCAGCTGTTGGTGGGCTGGGGGCAGGGCTGCCTTATTCCATTTGAGAAGTTTTTAGGATGCACTGAGTCAAGGAGAGAGAACTAAGTTTAATGTGAAGTGTTGGGGGATTGCTTCCGTGGAAAAAGGTTTGGTCTGTTTCCAGAAGTCCAGGACTAAAGACTGAGTGAAATAAAATGAACCTTCCAGTCAGTACAGTAGGTCACTGACCACAAAGGCTTTTTTAATCTGGGATGTTAAGGCATGGGTCTGTTGGCAAGCTTTAGGGGGGGTCCTTGGAAATTCTCTATAATATATGTCAGATTCTTAAACAAGCCAGGAAAACTGACCAGAGATCTTGTAATTTCCCTAGTGCTAGAGCGCTAGACTTGCACACAAAAGGTCAGGGACAGCTCCCAGGCCCTGTGTCCAAGCCCTAGGACCGACACACCACACACACACACAAAAGTAAATCTTGCAGCTGGAATGCCCTTTTAGATCCAAACAATTGCAGAGAAGAAATGTTTGTACTATCAAGTTACCACCAAAGACTGGAATATCCATATTCTGACTTCTAGTTTAGACTTTACAATGTCACATTGGTTTCTGATCACTTTTTAAATTTTGCCGGTCCAAGGGCTTGAACTCACATCGTGGGAACTGTCCTTAGGTATTCCCAAGGCTGTTGCTCTACCTCTTGAGCCACAGTACCACTTCTGGCTTTTGCTTTTTTGTGGTACCAAGGAATGGAGCCCAGGACTTTGTACATGCTAGTGAAGCACTCCACCAGTAGGCCATACTCCCAGACCTCTGATCATTTTTTTTTTTTTTTTTGCCAGTCTTGGGGCTTGAACTCAGGGCATGAGCATTGTCCTTGGTCTTTTTCTTGAGGCTAGAGCTCTACCACGTGAGCCAGAGCACCACGGCCAGCTTTTTTTCTATGTATGTGGTACCGAGGAGTTGAACCCTGGTCTTCGTGCATGCTAGGCAACAACTCTACATCTAGGCCAAACTCCTGGCCCTGTTCTGAGCACTTTTTAAACCTTCAAGATGGGTTTGCATTCACAGATATAAGCTCTTGGTGAAAGTTATATATTGAAAGACATGTTGAAAATGGGATAAGGGCTGGGATGTAGCTCAGTGGTAAAGCACTTGCCGAGTAAGTGCAACATCCTGTGTCCGATCCCCAAAAAAAGAAAAGACAAAAAAAAGATAGTTTAAAATGGGATGAAGTTCTAGATTTCTGCTCAAAGGTAGAGCTTGTGCTAGCATCCATAGGGCTGTGGGTTCAATTCCCCAGCACCAAAAATGGTGGGGTTTTTCTCTGAATCTGGTATGATAAAAATGGGTATAGAATCTTGAAGTTGTAGTGTGTGGGTTCTAGATTTGGTATAGGGGATGGGTTAGATGAAGTAGAATGGTCCTCAGAGTTTAGTATCAAGGATGCCATTCTCATAGTGTCCCTGGAGCAGGTTTTGAGAAGGCATGAGTGCATGGATCATAGCCTTAGAGGCAATATGATAGGGTGAAAGGATGTCTGGGGTCTGTGCAGTGGGAGAATAACTGGGGTTTGACTCATGTCTTTGTTGATGGGATAGCAGAGAAAGCACTTGATTGTGTACTCAGCAAGTAATTGAGTGCAAGCTGCTTCTAGAAGGTAACAGTACAGAACCTTGGCTGTAACTCACAAGGACTTGAGAGTGGTGTCTGAGTGTGAGGCCAAGCAGGTCCTGCACAGATTCCCACGGTGGAGCAGGGGCTGTGTGCTCTCGAGGTCACCTGGAGACATCACAGAACTAGAATCGTGGTCTGGATAGGCTGCCTGAGGAAATTGTGAAGAAAGACGTGAAAGCTGCGGGGCGCGGTGTCTCACACCTGTATCCCTAGTTACTGAGATATGAGGATGGCAGTACAAAGCTAGCCAGGGCACTAAAGACTCTTAATTGACCACTAGAAAACCGAAAGTGGAGCTGTGGCTCAAGGGGTAGGGCCTTGAGCTGAGAGCTAATCGACAATGCCCGGACCCAGAGTTCAAGCCCTCCCCCACTCTTTTTTTTTTTTTTTTTCTTTTTGGTGATACTGGGCTTTGGATACTGGCTCTTTTTAGGTCGGGGCTTAGTGGTTTTTTTGCCTGGGCTGCTTTTCAACAAATCCTCCTGATCTCTACGTCCAAATAGTTGGGATTACAGGCATGCACTGCTATACCAATCTGAGAGCTCCCTTTAATTATGAAGTAAAATGCAAGAGACTAGAGCCATTAGAACCATTATCTGTGCCTGAACAATGATGTGCTATTATTAATTTTTGAGTAGAATTGTACTTTCCCAATCAAAGGATGGACAGCTGATGAGCCAACCAAAGATGATGAAGATTAGGCCAGGGAAGAAGCTCCTCCCAGGCTACATGTCTGAAATGGAGCCACCGTGTGTGAATTAATCTCCTACATTCCATGGTGAGCCAGTTGGGTTGGTGAGTGAGGGAAGAGCCTTTGACCTTCTAATCACTTAGGCTGAAGAAAGAGCCTCTTGAGTTTCACATGGCCTTGTGAACTCCAGGAGTCAAAAGCTGGTTTTTCCGTGTGCACGCACAAGTACATACATCGGTACCACAGTGCCAGGGTTTAAGCTTGGTGTAGCACCCCTCACTTGGCTATCTTGCTTGGTTTGTGTGCTACCATTTTAGCCACTCCTCTAGTACAGGTCTCTTTTTTTTTTTTTTTTTGGTGGGTCATGGGGCTTATACTCTGGCCTGGGTGCTGTCCTTGAGCTCTTCAGCTTAATGCTACCCTGGCGCCAAGCCCCACTTCCCATTTTCTAGAGGTTAATTGGAGATAAGAGTCTAAGGTCCTTTTGTGCCTAGGCTGGCTTTGAACCTTGATCCTCAGATCTCAGCCTCCTGAGTAGCTAGGATTACAGGAATGAGTCACCTCACCTGGCTAATCCAGTATTTTGTTGGCTATTTGGAAACTGCTTGTGCTGGCTTTAAATCTAGGTGTCATCTTCCTGAGTAGCTAGAATTATAGGTGTGACCACCTACGCCCCACCTCAAGTCGACTTCTTATTCCCATTTCACAGGCTGAGAAGAAAGCCAAGGTAATTGCAGTGATGAATGCTGTGGAAGAAAACCAGGGATCCGGGGAGTCTCAGAAGGTGGAGGAAGCCAGCCCACCGGCTGTGCAGCAGCCCACGGATCCGGCATCCCCCACTGTGGCCACCACACCTGAGCCTGTGGGGGCCGATGCTGGGGACAAGAATGCCACCAAAGCAGCTGATGATGAGCCAGAATATGAGGTGAGCAGATCATAGTACCCTCTGCCAGCTTCGACCATTTTGCCCTCATCATTCACTGGCCACTGACCCCATCCTCTTCCTTTCCCCAGTTTTGCTGCTTCCCTCCATTCACATGGATCCCTCTCCTGGTGGTCCTGCTCTAGCTGGACAGGGGCTTACGTAGGATGTCTTGGGGAGGATTTGAGTTGTGACCACTGTGTAACAGTTTGTACTCTTTGGGGCTCCAGGACGGCCGGGGCTTTGGCATCGGGGAGCTGGTGTGGGGGAAACTTCGGGGCTTCTCCTGGTGGCCGGGCCGCATTGTGTCCTGGTGGATGACTGGCCGGAGCCGAGCAGCTGAAGGCACCCGCTGGGTCATGTGGTTCGGAGACGGCAAGTTCTCAGTGGTGAGTTCTGCAGTTGCCTGAGCGCTAGAGAGATCCTGGTCCCTTGGCTGTGGTTTTAGCTAGGGGAAGTCTGGAGTTGGGGAGATCCAAGAGACCTTTAACCATAATTAGTTGGAGTACGGGCTCACCTGGTCTTTTTGACTCTTTTCTCCCCCCTTCCTTTTTTTTTTCTTTTTCTTTTTTAAAATGCCAGTCCTAGGGTTTGAATTCAGGGCCTGGACACTGTTCTTGGGTTTTTCTCAAGGCTAGAGCTTTACCACTTGAGCCACAGCACCACTTCTGGCTTTTTTTTTTTTTTTTTTTTTTTTTTTAATGTATGTGGTGCCCAAGGACATGAGCCCAGGGCTTCATGCATGCTAGACAAGCACTCTACCACTAGACCATGCTCCCGGCCCCAGACCCCTCGTTTGCCTGGGCACTTAGTCAGTGCCTCCAGACCTCTGAGGGTCACACTGACTTTTGGGCTCCATATCCTGGCCAGTAGTGAGCCATGGGGTTCGTTGGGAGTGGAAGAAGCAGTCAAGGCTCTGTCATTCCCCAGGTGTGTGTGGAGAAGTTGATGCCGTTGAGCTCCTTCTGCAGTGCGTTCCACCAGGCCACCTACAACAAGCAGCCCATGTACCGCAAAGCCATCTACGAAGTCCTGCAGGTGAGTAGTCTCTGCAGACGGCTGAGGAGGCAAAGGTCACCAGAAAGTTTGGGAGTTTGATCTTGGTTATCTTGGTCTGAGTCCAGGCCCTTAGGCAGTGACTTTCTCCACCTCACTCCTTTCTGCATCTGTCACATGGTCTGCCACTTTGTGCACTGCCCTGCCATCTAGCCTGACCTGACTCCTGCCTACCTCCACTTGTTGTCCTCCAGGTGGCCAGCAGCCGGGCAGGGAAACTGTTTCCAGCCTGCCACGACAATGACGAGAGCGACACTGCCAAGGCCGTGGAGGTGCAGAACAAGCAAATGATCGAATGGGCCCTGGCGGGGTTCCAGCCCTCGGGCCCCAAGGGCCTGGAGCCACCAGAAGGTAAACTTGGATGTCCAGTGCCGCCGTCTGAGGAAGCCGTGCCTTCATTCCTCTGGGGTCCAGTGTGCGCTCATTGGCTCACCAGAGGCCAAGCTGTACCCTATCTATGCATAGCAGGAGGAACTTTTTTTTTTGTTTGTTTGTTTCTGGGACTTAAACTTGGGGCCTAAGCACCATCCTTGAGCACTGTTGCTTAAGGCTAGCACTCTGCCACTTGAGCCACAACACTACTTCTGGCTTTTTTCTGTGTGTATGTAGTACCCAGGCTTCATGCATGCACTCTACCCACTAGACTACACTTACAGCTCCGAACTGGGCTTCTTTATCAGCCTGTAAGTGACTGGTCTCCTGCTTTTCTGCTACAGAGGAGAAGAATCCCTACAAGGAGGTTTACACTGACATGTGGGTGGAGCCTGAGGCAGCCGCCTACGCACCACCACCCCCAACCAAAAAGCCCCGCAAGAGCACCACCGAGAAGCCCAAGGTCAAGGAGATCATTGATGAGCGCACAAGAGGTAGGACCTTCCTCTGGGATGGGTCTGCTCAAGGCCGGTGTCCCACATCCTCTTCTGAGGCAAGCTTTCCTTCTCTGCAGAACGGCTGGTGTACGAGGTGCGGCAGAAGTGCAGGAACATTGAGGGTGAGTGTTGCCTGGGAGCTGGGTGCACAGGTGGGAGAACCTGGCTGTCAGTGTGGCATAGGCATGGAGTGGCATTGGCATAGGTTCTTTGAAAGACTCTGTGATCTCAGTCAGTGCTCAGGGCCAGGTACTTGTATGTTGCCTTCACACCTGCAGCTAGCATCACACACCATGTGTCTGCTGCTTGTATTAGTTGCTTTCCTGTCAAATGGAATGAGAGTTGGAACACTGTACCAGTAGATCAGAAAGGGTGGATTTGGTTGAACTTGCCTGAGCATGGTGGATCATCCTTCCTTTTGTCTCTTATGTCTGTCTCTGAGTGGTGGTGGTAGATGCCTTGACTCTGGAAGAATCGGGGCAGGACTTGAGAGCAGGGCCCTGTGCTTACACATGGGTTTCTTCAGTCCCCATATTACCTGTACCTGGATGCTGTTTACTCTTTGACTTTTTTTTGGAGGGGGGGCCGGTTGTGGGGCTTGAACTCTGGGCCTGGGCGCTGTCCCTGAGCTCAAGGCTACCACCCTATCCCTTCAGCCACAGTGCCACTCCTGGTGGTTAATTGGAGATGAGTCTCATGGACTTTAGTGCCCAGGCTGACTTTGAACTGCAATCCTCAGATCTCAGCCCCTGAGTAGCTAGGCTTATAGGCATGAGCCACCGCACCCAGCAAGACCCATTGACTTCTGATAGGACACCCTCCCAGGCTCCTTTTGCCATTTGAGCTGCTGCTCTGGCACCCCCTTTGACAGAGCTTGCATGAGGCTGAGTTTTGGCCTCGGCAGGGGGCTCTCTGATGCTTACGGCATGTACGCGGTTTTGCAGACATTTGCATCTCATGCGGGAGCCTCAACGTCACTCTGGAGCACCCTCTATTCATTGGTGGAATGTGCCAGAACTGCAAGGTAGGGATGCCTACCCCTTCTCATCTATTGGGCCCAGAGGCACCAGCATCTGGTGTGACTCCAGGAGCCCTTAGGCTTCCAGGTTTGGCCTTGTTCTTGTTAATGCCCTGAAAGGCCCCGGTGTGGGCAAGGGTGGGTTGACGGTAACAGGCGGATCTCCACACTTTCAAGACAAGCTGCTGGATGGAACAAGGCGGTGAGCGGCTCCCTCGTCGGCCTTGGTCAATGTCGTTTGGTTCATCCCCTTCAGGCCTGGATTGTGGCCTGGCTCCGGGTGGCTGAGTCCTATCTGTGGGTCAAGTCAAGTTTCTAAAAGTTCAGGCTCTCAGGCCCGCCGTGCCCTGGTGCCTGGTGACGGTGCATACTCTCCCTAGAACTGCTTCCTGGAATGCGCGTACCAGTACGATGACGACGGCTATCAGTCCTACTGCACCATCTGCTGTGGGGGGCGAGAGGTGCTCATGTGTGGGAACAACAACTGCTGCAGGTGCGGAGGCAGGGGGAGGGCATCGGCAGACCCTTCCCTGTGCTCGGTGCCTTGCCCACCATTCCAGCTAGCCCACCCATCTCCCTACATGGTGACTGAGAGACCCCCCTGCTCATGGGGCTTCCTTACAGGTGCTTTTGTGTGGAGTGCGTGGATCTCTTGGTGGGGCCGGGGGCTGCCCAAGCTGCAATTAAGGAAGACCCCTGGAACTGCTACATGTGTGGGCACAAGGGCACCTACGGGCTTCTGCGGCGCCGGGATGACTGGCCTTCTCGGCTCCAGATGTTCTTTGCCAATAACCACGACCAGGAATTTGTGAGTGCTGGGCCATGCGTGGGCGGGGGTCCAGCTGTCAGTGGCTGGAGGCCCAGCGTGGCTCTCTTACCTGACTGTGCTTACGGCTTAGGACCCTCCGAAGGTTTACCCACCTGTCCCGGCTGAGAAGAGGAAGCCTATCCGAGTTCTGTCTCTCTTTGATGGAATTGCTACAGGTGAGTGGCACAGGTCCCAGGAGGCACTGGCCTCTTCGTGTTTACACGGGATAAGAAACAGACGGACGGCATCTCTGTATGTCTGTGTGTCTATGGACATGGAGTTTGATCAAAATGAAAAAGCAAAACAAGTGTTAAGCTAGCCTGTGTCTGGTGTGTGTGTGTGTGTGTGTGTGTGTGTGTGTGTGTGTACCTTCCTTAGAGAAGGAGATTCTGCATAACCTTCAAAGGACAGACATGGTGACCAAAATATACACAGTTCTGCTATGTCTTGATTATGAACAAGACAGTCTAAAACTATGAACCTATTAACATTTGAGACTGTTTTGTTTTGCCAGTCTTGGGGCTTCAACTGAGGGCCTTAGCACTGTCCTTGGGCTATGTATGTGGTACCGAGGAATCGAATCTGCAACCTGGGTCTTCATGCATGCCAAGCGTGCACTCATCACTAGGCTAAACTCCTGGCCCCAAGACTGTGTTGTGTATGTGTGTGGGGGGGTAGTTGTATAATCAAATATACAGATTTAAAAAAAACTGTAGTAAATGTTTATAACCTATTTTTGTCATTTATTATGTGACTGCTTTTTCATGCCAACCAATATAGAGCTATGTTAGATTATTGTTTTTTTCACTATTGTTGGCAGTCCTGTAGAGGCATCCTTACAAATACATCTTTATTGCCACATGATGGTCATGTTCTTAGGAATAACTCAGGAGATGCTGGGTCATTGTGTACGCATGATTTTTTTTTCTTTTTCCAGATCACTCTGCCACAATTTTTTGGTGCTAGTCCTGAGATAGGAACTTGGGACCTAGACACTGTCCCTGAGCTTCCTTTACTCAAGGACTAGCAGTGCCACAGCTAGCCCTTGAGCCACAGCTTCACTTCCAGCTTTTAGCAGGTAGTTTATTGGAGATAAGAATCTTATGGACTTCCCTGTCCAGATTGGCTTTGAACTAGGATCTTTAGATCTCAGCCTCCTCAGTAGCTAGGATTACAGATGTGAAGTACCAGTATCTGGCCAGAGTTCTGATGTGTATATGGCCACCCCTCTGACAAGTCAGGTTGAGAGACTGTTTTAGGGACAGAATTTCTCTCCTTAACCTGTATTTTCATGTAACAAGTGGGAGGTACAGGTAGTCTAAGCCTGGGAACCTTGGCCACAGCACAAGGTAGGGGTGGCATCTCAGCCAGATATTTGCCTTCTGTTCTCAGCCCGGGCCCTATAAAGCTGGATATGCATGTGCATGATTTCTCAGGTTAGACCCTTCAAGGCCTTCTGAAATCTTGTCATGACATATAACCTCCTTGGTGGGAGACTTTGAGCAGTAGAGATGATGCCACAC
Organism: Megascapheus bottae; assembly: GCF_031878675.1. NCBI lineage: Eukaryota > Metazoa > Chordata > Mammalia > Rodentia > Geomyidae > Megascapheus > Megascapheus bottae. Next base: position 67,724,057 of record NC_143515.1, read on the forward strand.
TCACCCTCTTGTCATTGTTTCTTTGCCTCAGTCTGCAGTCTTGATTGGGGAAAAGGGGTGTCTAGTCAGCTCAGGAGAAGTACAAGACATTATCTTAATGATATTTGCAATCTAAGAGTCTCTGAATTAGGAAAATAAACTGCTATAGTAATCATCCTGATTCCTAGAGGCTAGTGGAGTTGAATTTTTAGGGAGAGCACCTGGAGGATGAAGAAAGATCAAGACGTAGACATACAATTTGCGTGTGTGTGTGTGTGTGTGTGTGTGTGTGTGTGTGTGTGTGCATAGACCTGCACAGGTGCATTTGTGTTTGTGTGTTCATGTGCATGGGTACTTCTACCACTTGATCTCTACTTCTGGGCCTTTTTTTTTTTCTGGGTAATTCTAAGTCTCTCACACTTTCCTTTTTGTGCTGGCTTTGAACATAGTACTTCTGGGATTACAGGTGTGAACCAGTTGGCTCTTAGCTATGGAAATTAAGGCCTCCCTTACCCTTCAAGTTAATATCACTTCTCTGAATCTTCAAACTATCTGCTGTCTGGCCAGTCTTCTCTGGCACTGGCATCATCTTCCAGGTGGGGCAAACTAGGCATGAAACAGACCCACCATCTCCTGCTTGTTCACGTTGTAATGTGAAAGGGTTCTGGGAAAGCTTCACTGTCAGGGAAGGGCATGGACCTGCACTTGATCCTTTCATGTGCCCATTGGCCAGGGGCTCCCTTGCCTAAGGTGCGAGGACAGCAGCCCCCAGTGACAGCCCTCTCCCCTTGGCTGGCACAGGGCTCCTGGTGCTGAAGGACCTGGGCATCCAGGTGGACCGGTACATTGCCTCGGAGGTGTGTGAGGACTCCATCACGGTGGGCATGGTGCGGCACCAGGGGAAGATCATGTACGTCGGGGACGTCCGCAGCGTCACGCAGAAGCATGTACGTTGGTGCCAAGATGCAGCCTGCCTCTCCTCCCCAGAGGCAGCCTCATCTTTTCTCCCCTTTTTATCTGGTCTTCTGTTTTCTTTTTGACTTACTAGGGTGGTGGGTAGATTCACAAGGGGGAATTAGGGTACCAGGGATGCAGCTCGGCAGCAGAGCTCTTGCCTCGCATGCATGCATGTGGCCTGGAGCTGGAGCCTTAGGAGGAAGAAATTAGGAGCTTGCCGTGCCTGCCCCATCCTTGTGGTGGAGGGCTTTGGGTGGGGAGAGAGGATCCGATCTTCCCCACACTTGCTGTAGTTCTTCCAGCCTCCACTTGGGGGAAGAAGGCTCTCATAGGACTTGCTTAAAGGTCCTCTGCCCTACTAGCATTCTGGGGTTTACCTCTGTCATCCTGGGGGGTCTTCACATGGCCTCACGTGCGCAGAGCATGGTACTTTTCCATCTCGGTGGAAGGTTGCTTTGGGCTTAGCATCCTGGGTTCCCAACCTCTTAGGTTTGGGAATGGTCCAGATGGGTGTGTTTTTGTTTGCTGTCCAAAAGCTGAGCCCAGAAAGCTTCTGTGGCTCTCAGGTCATTTGTCTTCCCCTCTGCCTCTGTTTCTGGACAGCAGACCCATCATGTTACCTTTGTCCTCCCAGATCCAGGAGTGGGGCCCGTTTGATCTGGTGATTGGAGGCAGTCCCTGCAATGATCTCTCCATTGTCAACCCAGCCCGCAAGGGACTTTATGGTAGGTGCTATTCTCAGCCTCTCCTCTAAGCTGGTGCTTCTGCACTGAGGTTTGCTCCTTGGCCATTTCTGCCCTGGGCCAGCTCCTCCAGTGACCCTATCTCCCCTTGTCCTCCCCACGCCCGAGCCACACCACTGTCTGGACACAGACAGTCTAAGCTGATGGCTTTCTCTTCCGACCTCTCAGAGGGCACTGGCCGGCTCTTCTTTGAGTTCTACCGCCTCCTGCATGATGCGCGGCCCAAGGAGGGAGATGATCGCCCCTTCTTCTGGCTCTTTGAGAATGTGGTGGCCATGGGCGTTAGTGACAAGAGGGACATCTCGCGATTTCTAGAGGTATAGCCAGCAACCTTGGTTTGGCCAGCTCACTAATGGCTTCTACCTTGGACTGCTACTTCATCCCTGTCTCGCTGCATTGTGGAGCTGGGGACTGGTGCCATGCGCTTTGCAAGGAAGCTCTGGGCTTCCCAAGCTGAAGGGAGGAAGCAGGGGTAGAGGCCCACTCAGAACACGTGCTCTTGCTCTTTCTTAAGAGGTTGCTGTGGAAGTGGGCCTCTGGGGGGTGAGGGCAGACTTCTGGGGTTGAGAATTCTGTGCTCTTTCCCTGGGGGAACCTTTGAGGTATCATTGGGTTGTTTTTTTTTGTTTTGTTTTTGTTTTTTTTTTTTGTCCTGTTCTCACTCACTGGCACCATAATGGATGCTTTTGTCAGACTTTATTTCCTACAATATAAGCTCTAGTTCACTTCCTACAATGTAAGCACTAGTTCATAATAACTCCCACCAGGGAAGCTTGAGCACTTACTCCCAAGTCTTAGGGTCAGTGACACCTCAAGTGGGTATTGTGACTTGAAGTGGGAGCTGGCATCTATTTGGACAGGACATACACAATGGACACATACCCTGCTCCCTGGAACTTGCTTTCTCAATCAGCCATGTATGACTGTTCACATGAACAGGACCGCAACCACTGCAGTGAACAGTTTAGGATAGGGGATAGTTTGTCATTGCAGAACATTCAGTTGGACTAGTAGTCTAGAATGTCCCAGTTTTTTGGCTATCTCAGTAAGTGGCCTCCCCAAGGGAGAAGAGGCTCTTGTCACTGTAAGGTTGTCGGCCAGCACAGTTGCGGGGCTGTTAAATATTCCTCCTGTTTTACAGTCCAACCCTGTGATGATTGATGCCAAAGAAGTGTCAGCTGCACATAGGGCCCGCTACTTCTGGGGTAACCTGCCCGGTATGAACAGGTTGGTAAGAGCTTCTAGATTCGGGATCTGTGGGTATTGGTGTGTTGGCGATGTGGGTATGTCAGCAGAAGGGACAGCTTAAGGTGAGGCTGCAGAGTGGCCTTCCTGCTGGCCTCTGCTGAAAGCTTGCTGTTGTAAAACAAAGAGGAATGAGTGCAAGAAAATGCTTGCCTTAACCAGGCACTGTGGCTCACGCCTATAATTCTAGCTACTCAGGAGGATGAGATCTAGATGTAAAGCCTGCACAAGCAGTCTCCAATTAACCAACAAAATACTGGATTAGCCAGGTGAGGTGACTCACTCCTGTAATCCTAGTTACTCAGGAGGCTGAGATTTTAAGATCAAGGTTCAAAGCCAGCCCGGGCACAAAAGAACCTGAAATTCTTATCTCCAGTTAACCTCTAGAAAATGGGAAGTGGGGCTTGGCTCCAGGGTAGGGCAGTAGCCTTGAGCTGAAGAACTCGGGGACAGTGCCCAGGCCCAGCTCAAGCTCCATGACCCACAAAAAAAAGGAAGAAAATGCTTGCCTTCAGTAACCAATGGTAGTCTCACTAGGACCTTGAGAACTGCATTCTTTACACAGAAGGAGAGTACTGTGTGCTGCACGGTTTTAGTTGCTACACTGATGTCTAGAGCCAGCTGGCCATTAGGTTCTGCAAAAAGCTGTGGAGGATGGAGAGCCATTCAAATGTAAGGTTTCAGATTGTTTCTCACTCAGTGTTGACTGTTCATTCAAATCACATGAATATAAGTTTTAATATCCAAGAATGAGTAAAATGTGATAACTAGTTTTAATGATTTCATGGGAAAACCTTTGAAGAAGTTACAGCAAGCTGGGCACCAGGGGTTCATACCTGTAATCTTAGCTACTCAGGAGTCTGAGATCTGAGGATCAAGATTTGAAGCTAGCTGGGGCAGGAAAATCCATGAGACTTTTTTGGCCAATCCTAGATGCTGTCCTTGAGCCTATTTGTACTCAAGGGTAGCACTCTACTGCTTGAGCCACACCACCACATCTGGCCCTACATGGCTTTGAACTGTGATTCCCTGAATCTCAGCTACCTGAGTAGTTAGGATTTTCAGGCGCATACTGACACTTGGTTCCATGAGACATTTTTTTGTGCGTCATGGAGCTTGAACTGGGCCTGGGCACTGTCCTGATCTCTTCAGCTCAAGGCTATAACCCTACCCTAGAGCCAAGCCCCACTTCTCGTTTTCTAGGAGTTAATTGGAGATAAGAGGCTCAGGTCCTTCTGTGCCTGGGCTGGCTTTGAACCATGATCCTCAGATCTCAGCCTCCTGAGTAGCTAGGATTACAGATGTGAGCCACAATGGCGGCTCCCTTGGGACTCTTCTCTCTCCAAAAAGCCAGAAGTGATCCAGCATGCTTGTACTCAGGGCTGACAACCAAGGATTTTGGCTCAAAGTCAGCCTAGCAGGAAAGTCCATGAGACTGATATCCAATTAACCACTAGGAAAAGCAAAGTGCTAACCTTGAGCAAAAGAGCTCAGGGACAGTACCCAGACCCAGAGTTCAAGCACCATAACTACCCCCGTCCCCACCAACAAAATCCCAGAAGTGGAGCTGTGTCTTTAGTAGAGTGCTAACATTGAGCCAAAGAAGTTCCAAGTCAGGACCCAGGCCCTGGGTTCAAGCCCCACCCAGCCACATCACAAAAAGAAAAACAGTTTGCAGCAGTCATAGCAGACCACCTGATCTCAAGATTCATGATGAGGGGCTATAGTTCGAAGAATGTTTAAATCATAGGTTTTAAATCCCTTAGTACATTTGTAAATGGCTTAGTGGTAGAGTGCCAAACATGTGTGAAGACCTGGGTTCAATTCCTTGGTACCACATAAACAAAAAAAAAAGGCAGTGGTGCTGTGGCTCAAGAGGTAGAGCATTAGCTTTGAGCACAGAGAGGCTCAAGGACAAAGCCTGAGTTTAAGCCCCAGAACACTGTGTCCCTGTGTGCCATTTACCTCAGGCTGTAGCTCCTTCCCAGGCTCTTCTGCCAAACTGCTGTCTTTTGCAAGTCTGGTTAATAGGAAGGAGTCCTGCCCAGTGAATCTCATCCAGTGAATTACCATGTGATGATAACCTCAAATCCAGACACAGAATATTCCACTATCCCCAAAACTTGTTCTCATGTTGAGACACTTAAAAGTCAGCATATGTAAGAATGAGACAGAGGGCCGGGAGTATGGCCTAGTGGTTAAAGTGCTTGCCTAGCATGCATGAAGACCGGGGTTCGATTCCTCGGTACCACATACATAGAAAAAAGCCGGAAGTGGTGCTGAGGCTCAAGTGGTAGAGCTCTAGCCTTGAGAAAGTCCAAGGACAGTGCTCAGGCCCTGAGCTCAAGCCCAGAACTGGCAAAAAAAAAAAAAAAAAAAAAAAAAAGAATGAGACAGAATAATTGCTTTTATTTCCTCCATTCTGAGTAGTTATTACCTGCCAATTGGTCATTGAGGCTATTAAGTTTGCCTGTGAAGGATGAGGGCGTGTCTGTGAATGGTCATGGTGTGCATTGATTTGAAGAGGGCTGTGATGTATGTGTGTGATTGAGTTTGAAGAGGGCTGTGATGATTGTGTATGATTCTTGAGTGGCTGCCTAGGGTCAGCCTTGCTGGGGACTTACCACTATCTAGGTGCGTTATGGACCATTTTCCTTTCTTCTACCTCCTAGGCCATTGGCATCCACTGTGAATGATAAGCTGGAGCTGCAGGAGTGTCTGGAACATGGCAGAATAGCCAAGGTCAGCCCTGACACTGGGGGGGGGGGGCAGAGGGGCAGAGGGCAGGGCAAGGCTTTGTCCTGTTGGACCCCTCCAGATGGCAAAGGGTCATCTAGTCTGTCAGGCAGGGGATGATCCAGGGTCACTGGCCTTTAACCCTTCAGCCTAGGAAGTGAGCTCTTAAGGATTCTGAGGCTAATTGTAGCCTGTGTAATGTGCCTTCTTTTTCTTCTTTTGGCTGTGACCTATTGTAAGAGCTTTTAGAGCAGAGAACAATCTCCAGACACCCAGGTTTATCTCTGTAGAAATGTCATGAGTACTAGGGTCTTAGCATCTGTACATCTTTGGGCCTCTGTGTCATTCAGTGCCTTTTGCCTTGCAAGTTACCACACCTCTGAAAGAGCCAGCTCTTTGCAAGATTTTCAAATGGTGGTTGGAGCTGCTGCCTCTAGTCTGACTAGTAAGATTAGACTAAGAATGGCCAAGGTGGTGGCCAGGTAGAAATAGAAGCAGGCTGTAGGCGTGGCGGCTCATGTCTTGGCAGTGATTAGAGTCGTGGACATGTGCTCATTCCTTTTTTTGATCTTCAACATCTAGTTCAGCAAAGTGAGGACCATCACTACTCGGTCTAACTCCATAAAGCAGGGCAAGGACCAGCATTTCCCTGTCTTCATGAATGAGAAAGAGGACATCCTGTGGTGCACTGAAATGGAGAGGTCGGTACTGTGAACTGCACTCCACCGGGATATACTAGTGTGCTTGAGGGAGGGCCGTCTACTATGCTGTTATCCAGGTTTCATTGCGTGAATGGGTTTGACCAAGTGTCTATCTTCAACATGCCAGGCCCAGGAGGAGATAGGACGCCTGGCCATCCAAGCCCCTATGCATTTTGTGTGTGTGTGTGTGTGTGCGTGCACGCGCGCACGCACGTGTGTGCGGGTTATGCGACTTGAACTGCCTGGGCACTGTCCCTGAGCTCTTCAGCTCAAGGCTACCACCCTGCCCTTGAGCCAAGTCCCACCTCCCATTTTCTAGAGGTTAATTGGAGATAAGAGTCTCATGTCCAGGGCCGGGAGTTTGGCCTAGTGGTTAAAGTACTTGCCTAGCATGCATGAAGACCCGGGTTCGATTCCTCGGTACCACATACACAGAAAAAAGCCGGAAGTGGTGCTGAGGCTCAAGTAGTAGAGCTCTAGCCTTGAGAAAGTCCAAGGACAGTGCTCAGGCCCTGAACTCAAGCCCAGGACTGGCAAAAAAAAAAAAAAAAAAAAAAAAAAGTCTCATGTCCTTTTGTGCCTGGGCTGGCTTTGATCGTCAGCCTGCTGAGTAGCTAGGAATCCAGGCCTGAGCCACTGCGCCTGGCTTGCCTCTGCATTTTTATGTCTGGTCCCAAAACAAGGGTTCTGGATTTGCAGAAGACCTTCTAGGAAGGCTGAAGCTCCTGGGGCTTTTTCACTCATACCATAGGCCTTCCTTTTGTAAAGCTGTGTGGGACAGGGAAGGCCTCACAGCCCCTGCAGTGGATGAGATGGCCTGAATTCTCAGAGCTCTTCCTCTGGGTATGTCTAGAATTTAGCCAGAGGCCTATAGGAAACCCTGGAACTGCTGGGGGATGCTTGTAGGGGCGCACACCTGGTCCAGAAGGTGTTTTGAAAACGTTCTGTGTGCAGACTTATGTTTGTTTCTGGTTAACTGGAAATCTGGAGGAGAGATTGCTTTGACTACGTATAGAAACTAGCACCATGTCAGCACATATCCAGCTGTGTGTCTTGAGGTCAAGCTGGAGTGGGCTGGTGGCTGGGTACGCAGCAAGTGTAGAGCACACAGTGCTTCCCAGCTGCTGCCCACTGGCCTGCCCCTGGTGGCTGGCATACGGCCTCCAGGCAGCCTGGCCTCCGCCAAGTCCCTGTTCACCCGGCCCTCTGCCTTCTTACCTACAGGGTGTTTGGCTTCCCAGTTCACTACACCGATGTCTCCAACATGAGCCGCTTGGCGAGGCAGAGACTGCTGGGCCGGTCGTGGAGTGTGCCAGTCATCCGCCACCTCTTCGCTCCACTGAAGGAATATTTTGCTTGTGTGTAAGGGACATGGGGGCAAAATGAGGTAGTGACACAAAGTTAAACAAACAAACAAAAACATAAAACACCAAGAACGTGAGGATGGAGAGAAGTATCAGCACCCAGAAGAGAAAAAGGAACTTAAACAAAAACCACAAGAGGTGGAAATACCAGAGGGTTTTGCGTTGCGAAAAGGGTTGGACATCATCTCTTGATTTTTTTCAATGTTAATCTTCAGTCCTATTTAAAAAGCAACACCAAGTCCCCTCCCCTCCCCTCCTCCCCACCTTCCTTTTTTTTTTTTTTTTTGGGTCAACCCTTTTGTTCTCTACTCTTTTCAGAGGGGCTTTCTGTTTGTTTGGGTTTTTGTTTCTTGCTGTGACTGAAATAAGAGGGTTTATTGCAGCAAAAATCAATAACAAAGAAATAGTAACTACTTTGCAGAGGAAAGGCAGGAGAAAGGAAGAAAAGGAAATTCTATAGAAATCTATATATTGGGTATTTTTTGTTTTGTTTTTACTATATATCTTTTTGTTGTCTCTAGCCTGATCAGATAGGAGCACAAGTGGGGACAGAAAATAGAGACCCGTGGGCGGGCGCCGCTTTCCCTCCCGCCCTGCAGTCTCTCCAGCACCATTCCTGGTCGTGCAAAACAACCCAAATAGCAGCAGGGGATGAGGACACCACACAAGACACTTTTCTACAGTATTTCAGGTGCCTACCACACAGGAAACCTTGAAGAAAACCAGTTTCTAGAAGCCGCTGTTACCTCTTGTTTACAGTTTATATATATATGATAGATATGAGATATATATATAAAAGGTACTGTTAACTACTGTACAACCTGACTTCATAATGGTGCTTTAAAAACAGCGAGATGAGTAAAAACATCAGCTTCCACCTGGCCTTATGTGCAAAGGGTTAACCACAGATGGGGAAAGGGGTTCAAGCTCAGAGAGGGCTTCTTGTCTGCTGGGGTTTCTTTCCCCCTCTTGGTTTCTAACCAACTGAAGGAGGAGAATTGGGGAGCAGTGTTGTGCTGCTTTTCCCTGCCAAAAAAGGGGGGAGGTCAGCTGAGATGGTGGGGACCTGGGAGCTGAGCGTAGAGTTCATCGAGACTCATGCAATAACCATTCTAGAAGACTCCCTGGACAAAGTGGCAGGCTGAGGAGTCTTCATCCCGATTTCTCAGATTAGCCAAGTCCACGCTCCTTGTGGTGGGATGGGAAGTCATCCAGTGTGGACAGTGAGGCAAAACCCCACCTGGAGCGAATAAAAAAACATACAAAACGTACTGGTGCTTTCCTGTCTAAGTCGCCTTTTGTGTGTTCTTTTATGACGCCCCCACCATCCTCCTGTGCACACGGCGGCCCCGGCCCCGGAATGTGATGTTTTTGGTCATCTCCAAAGGCTGCAGTTTTATACTGGGAGGCTGACGACACCTTTTATTATAATTATTCTTATGGTTCTGGTTATAATTATGTTTGTTTTGAGATTTTTTTTTTTTTTCCAGAAAACAAAAACCCAACACCCTTCCCTTTAGGTTTCAAACCAAGGTGCGGGGAGCAGGTGCTTCTAAGCATGGTGGCTCTGGTGCCCTGGCCCCCACCCCTCGGGCCAGGTGGGCCACTGGGCAGCATGGTGACAAGCTGGGCGGCCAAGGAGTCCTTGAGGCCTGCCCTCCGGGCTGGTCACTCTTCTCTTCTACTTCCCCTCCTCGTGAGTCCGGTGTGTCAGGGCCGGAGGGAGGCCCGGGCAGCCTCTCTCCTCGTGTGTGTGGTTGGAGTGGTGTGTGTTTCTTTTCTAGTGTTTGGTCTGATGATAGCTGTGCTCTTACCTCGAGTTAGCAGCCCCTGGGGCCCACGTGCTCGCACTTTGTTCTACTTCCTGCCACGGCAGGCAGCCTGGCGTTAGTGGTGGGAAGGGGCTCCGGGGTGAGGGCCCAGCGGGCAGAGCTTGCCTGGGTGGATGGGGTGTAGATATGTGGCATATAGAGATATATATTTTATAATGGGAGGGGGGGCAGCACCTCCTGGGCCTGGCAGAACTGGGAGGTGCGCCTTCAAGCACATGGTCCTGAGACCCCGTCCCTAGGAAGATGGGGCGGATGGTGATAGACGCTATATAAATACATAGATAGGGTCATATCTAAGAAATATTATGTAGTGGGGAGGGGGGCAGGCTCACTGCTGAGCCGGAGTCCCTGCCACAGACAGGCCCCACACCAGTCAGTCAGTCTCACACACAGAATCCATTTCAATTTGGACTCACACGCCAGGGGCCACCCAGCGCTTCCGGGAGGCCCGCCAAGCCGCCCTGAGGTTGCTGGTAGACCTGACTCCAGAAGTGGCTATGTGCTGAAGGCAGGGAGAGGAGGAGGTGCTTCCTCTGTCTAGCAGGTCTTGTTCTGTCCCTTTGCCCCTGGTGATGTCAAAGACTCTTCTGTTAGTTACCTGTGATACTGACCTGCAGCTCCAACTCCAGGCACCGGAGTGAGTCAGCCTCACTCCCCCTACCTATTCTCCACCCAAATCAAATTGACGTCCACTGTCTGTCTTGTAGGGCTTCCACTAGAAAAAGGAAAACAAAAGTTGAAAATGGGACTGTGAATCTCACCTTTGAGTAAGGCAAAATCCTGTGAGTGACTATACAGACAAGGCTTTGGACTCGTTGCTCATCGCTCAGGAGTAGACTCGCAGCTGGGGCCTGCCCTCGGTGGGGCATGAAGCAGAAGGATGAGATTCCCAGATGCTCTGTGCCACTTCCCTGACAGGGCAGGTGGGGACGGACCCCGTGGATCTAGAGTGGCTAGGAGTGGGGGACACTCGCGCCTCCTGCACTGAGGTCCCTGTGCTCAACGTGTTTGCCCATCCCCTCCTCTCTCCAGCAGGGCTCCATTCTGGCCTGGAGTCCACCAGCACCATTCTGGAGGGCTGGGGGAGGGGGGCTGCCCGAGGCAGTCCAAGGTGCTCCCTCCCCCACCGGCCACTGCCAAGGTCTTCCCAGCACCCGTGCCAGGACAGCCTTCGTGGGCTTCCTCTTCAGCGCTGAGGGCCTGCCCAGCCTTGACCACTGCGGATGTGAAGGCTTAGCCTTTCCCGATGGCCCCCGCTCCAGCCAAGCTGGGCCTGGTGCTCCCCATGGAGGACTGGCGTGGGGAATCAGTGCTGGGATGTGGTATGCCCAAGTAATTGGGGTGGTTGGGGCAGCTTGCTGTGAAGCGCGAGCTGTGCACAGAGGTTTTCCTCTGGCACCTTTTTTTTTTTTTTTTTAGCACCACTTTAGTGACCTGACAAGGCCCCAGAATGGACCACAGGCCAAGGGTCGGGAGCCCCCTGGGCTTTCTTCCAGCCCAGCCTGGGCTTGGTTTCCCAGGAGAACTTAGTAGCGAATAGGGGATTTTTGCCAAGCTGAAATGCCCTTCTTCCTCTTCCACCCCTGTGAGAGACTTGGACAACAGGCGTTAGGGGCCCCCGCGGGAGCCTGGGCCCATCTGCCAGAGGTGTGTGTGCTTGCTGTGGAGGAGGCCGAGGGCAGAGAAACCCAGAGGGCTTGGGGAAGTTCCAGGGATTGTCCACTGCAGACCTTCCTTCCCAAACAGCAGGCTCCTTTCCCCCATGGAAACCCGGGTGCTGGGGACAGAGGGTGATCGCTTCCCCCCTGGAGGAGCCACGTAGAGCATGGTGCCAAAGAGATCGTGGCTCCTGCCTGGGGGGCAGCAGCGGGGTGCTAGTGCCAGGGTCTTGAGCCTTGGCCTCCTGCCTGAGGACCCGGCAGGACCTCACGCAGGCTGGTGCTAACCCTGTCCCAAGGGGCCGACAGGAAGCCGGGGAGTCAGCGGGAGAAGGTTAGGGGGTTCTTGGCGTTGGCAGCCTGTTGTCTTCTCAGGCCTCCAGGGCCTCCTTGCGGTGGACAAGTTAGAAAGCAGACTCCCCCGATATGTGCCCGATTGGCCGCTGGAAATGGTGCGGGTGTGGACTGGACAGGTGGAAGAGCAGGAGGAAAGGTTGAGAGGGCAAGTCTGATGAAGGGCGGGGCCGCTCCTGTGCTGGGCCAGGCTCTGAGGGAATCCCTGCCATCTCCAGCCATGAATCCGCAGTGGACACAGGGAAGAAATGCTTGTGTGAATCGGAGAGAGATCCTTGCAGGACACTTGTGATGGCGGTTTTGATTTGGATTACCTGAGCATGTGGAAGTGGTTGAGCTTGGTGCAGAGTTGCTGTGGCACTAGTGTTCTTTGAGATTGTCACTATGGGATCCATGAGCTAGCCCTGAAGGCAGCTTGCTTGCTTCAGCCTGGGGAACAGCAGAGCTGAAGTTCCAGCCAGGCCTAGGTCTTGATCCTGGAGCTGAATCTATCCAAGTTGTCATCTCTCATTTCTGGTCTGCTGTTTCCAGTCCTTGTGCCACCATGCTGGCCCCTGTGGCCTGGAGCCACCTCCACCAATGCAAAGGGTGACTGTGAAGAAAGATTGGTGCTAGGTGCCCTTCTAGCCACTCCTTGCCCACTTAGCTAGAAGGAGTAGAGACTACCTTGGCCCCCCCCCCCCCCCCCCCCGCTGTGGCCAGAGGGTCAGGGAGGAAAGCCGTGGTTCTCATTGTTGTCTCACATTCTGGTAAAGGAAGGCTGGGGTCTTCGGACCTCATGCTTGTGGACTTCTCAGATCTGTCTCTGTAGGCAGTGGAGTTTTGGCTCACAGGTTGATAGCAAAGAGCTTTCCATTCTTTTTCTAACTTCTCCCAGAGGACTTTGGATCCCCACAATCCCAGTGTGTGGAAAGCTCTGGGATCTGCTCCACTTGAGGGCACAGAGGGTGGCTCCCCAAACCCCAGCAGAGCAGCCTCCAGTCTGAGCCTGAGGACATGAGCAGAGAGCAGCCTAAACCGCAGTGCAGTCCTTTTCACGTCCCAGTCCGATTCGGCTCACAGCCCTAGAATTCAACAGACAACAACAATAACAACAGAAAATGCTGAAATTCTTTAGAATATGCAGAGGGAGGAGGTGACTCAACAAGGTGCTAAAACATTTTATTAAAAATATATATTGTTAAATTAAGTCTGCTGTCTGGACAATGACTGTTTGTTTTGTTTTCTTGTAGTGGAGTTTAAAAGAGACTATTATTTTACTCTGATATATTATTATTAAAAAGGCATTTTAACTTTGTACTTGAAAACTAAGTGAGCGATTTCACGTGTTTTAGCTGAGGCATTGAAGTAGCGGGTGCTTACTTATTTGTGGGAAATCATGTATTCATACTGAAGAATAAACTCTGTAGCTGATTTGGTAATAACTTTTACTGTTACAGACGATTTCGCTTTGACCCCGGTGGCAGAGCACGTTTATTCCACATTCCACGCAGATAAATGCAGGACCTTCCAGACTCTTCCCTTCCAACCCTGTTTCTTTTCTCTTGTTTATCTTTTCCCTTATTTTTTGTTTTTGTTTTTGATTGTTTTTTTTCCTGGTTCCAGCTTCCTTCACCACTGTATTTTTTTAGGGTTTTGCTTCTCTATTTATTGACAATAATAATGTACATTTCACAGTCTGGTTCTGGGACAGCCAGGAGGGGCTCCAGGGGCCCGCATGGCCCCGCCCTGCTGCCTGGCGTTCTATTGTATCTCTGTGTCCGTGATGCTCGTGACATAGCTGTTTATGAAATAATTAAAGAGGTCAATGCGTACAGCAGATGTAGAAAGTCTGTCAGTTCCGCTTTCACCACATTTTTTTTTGTGCCCAGAAGAATATAATAAAGCTCCTTTCTAATGTACTTGTGCTGGAGAACACTTGAATAAATGGACTGTTTTTGTGCAAAAAGAAAAAATGGAAAAATCACCGTAATAATGTCCTTTTGTCCTGCGCCTCCTTTTCTGTGACACGACTGCTCACAGCCCCGCTCCCAAGAGTTGACACCTGAAGGGAGAGGAGCCGCATGGGGGACAGGCAGGGTTTGGCCCTTGGCTTTCAAGACTGTGCAGGGCAGAGCTTGACCTGAGCTCTCAGATTAGTGACACCAGGTGGCTGGAAAGCCATACTGGTCCCAGAGGGAGTAACAGGTGCTTTGATGGCAGGTCAAGGAGACAGGGTGTGGGTCAGGTGTTGGAGGACTCAATCAGGTGCCCAGGTTTGCTGACACCTACATCTAGAGAAGTGGGCCTAGACAGTCTGACTTGGAGAGGGACCCTGCAAGGAACAGTTCTTGAAGAAGTCACACTGGTGAATGTTCTGGACAGAGTGGGATGACAGGGAAGGAGGCCAGTTTCAGCTCTGGATTAGGCCAGCTGGTCCTTTTATGGCCCTCACAGCGCAAGGGATGCCACATGAGGACAATCCTAGCCAGGGCAAAAGACTTCACAGCTATTGGGGGCCAGGGCAGTGCACGACCTTCCTGGCGGCCTGGCCCACCTCAGTTGTGTTTTGCAAGTGGCCAGTGCCTTCTGCCCTGTAGAGCTTCCCCATGCTGGGCTCCGCCATGTTTAAGGTTACCAGCCCTCACCTGGCTAAAGTGACAATAGAAATACATAAAAGAGCCGGGACAATTTCAGCGCCCTTCAGTCTCAGGACCTGTGGTGCTCTGCCGAGGCCTCATCTCTTGGGAAAGGGCTTCTCCAGGACTTCCATCCCTCAGCCTGTGGGGTTAGGACAGGATAACCACGGAGCAATGCTGGTGACAGAGCTCATATGGGGAAATAGAAAAAGAGGAAAACTCATCTAGACTCATGGGCATTTTCATGGCACTTTTTCTTTCCTTTTTTTCCCCTTTCTTTTTTATCCTATAGTTGTTAAGTGTATATTTTACTTTAACCCTACTGTTTTCTCGGTATTTTTCAGTGTTGATGTAGAAGCTTTTTTTTTTTTTCTACCAATGACTGCATGGCATTTTCTTGTTAAATGTTTGTTAATATACATATATATTTTACTTTTAGCTACAAATAGAGCTTCAATAAACACCTTTATGTCTTGGCTTTCCCCAATATTTTGTAAAAATAAATGAATAAATAAATTAAACTTTTTCTTGCCCTTTAAAGTAGATTTCCAGAAATGAGACGACTTCTGTCTCATTTCTAAGAGCAAAAATAGATGGACAATTTGGTTGGTTTCTGACATGTGCCTGATTTCCAAGAGGTGGGAAGGCAGTGTGATTCTGCTCTGAGATTATCCAGAAAGAAACAAGCCTGGCAACTGGGTGCTGGTGGCTCATGCCTATAATCCTAGCTATTCAGGAGGCTGAGATCTGAGGATCTCATTTCAAAGCCAGCCTGGGTATGGAAGTCCGAGAGACTTTCTCTCCAATTAACTACCAGAAAGCCAGAAGTACTGCTGTGGCTCAAGGGGGAGGGCAGTAGCCCTGCGCTGAAGAGCTCAGGGACAGTGCCCAGACCCAGAGTTCAAGCCCTATGACCAACTAAAACAAGAAGAAAAGGAGGAGGACAGAAAGAAATAAGCCTGAGCCTTCGTTTGATCAATTGAGGGGGAAAAGAGTGGTGATCTAGCTTGATTTTTGATATAGCAGAACCCTTGAGACTGAATAACTTAGAAAGTAGTTTCATTAATTCATGGTTCTAGAACCTAGAAGACCAAGATGACAGTGGCTCATTTGAAGAGGGCCTTGTGCTGTTATAAAAGTGGCCATAGCAGGAGGGGCTGCTCACTCCACAACAAGAACCCACTCCAAGCAGAAAAGCATGACTATGACCCACCTTGATGGTGGGGACTGCACACTCCAGGGATTCAGCAGTTAACTGGTAAGTCTGGGGAGGAGCAGAGGAGGGAAAGCATCAAAGGATTTCCAAGAGTGGGCAGGAGGGAGGCCAAGTTCACGTGAATCAGTGCAGAAGCACTTAGTAGGGGCACTGTGGAATTCTGGGAAGATATGGGTTATTGGAAGAGGGATTATATGAGGATCAGAAAGTGTACATTGCAGCCCCGCACTTGTAATCCTAGCTACTTAGGAGGCTGAGCTCTGAGAATCATGGTTCAAAGCCAGCCTTGGTAGGAAAGTCTGTGAGACTCTCCAGAAGTGGCACAGGGGCTCAAAGTGGTAGAGTGCTAGCTTTGAGCAAAAGAGTTCAGGGACAGCACCTAGGCCCTGAGTTCAAGCCTCACGACTGACCCAGAAAAAAGTGCACATTCAGGCAGGCAGCCACTTAAGGGGGCTTGGCCCCCAGCGTCATTCCCAAAGCTGCCTTTCTCCTTGGCAGCAGTGCTGGAAGGATGCAGGTCTTGTGCTGCCTGTCCCTTCTTGGTGAGACCCTAAGGGCTGGGGCAGCTGGCATGGGAGTGAAGTGGAAACCTGGGGGGGAGGGGGCTGTGGAAGGCTTCTGAGGGAGGGAACAGAACAGCCATTTTTTTTTTTTTTTTTTTTTTTTTTTGCCAGCCCTGGGCTTGAGCTCAGGGCCTGAGCACTGTCCTTGGACTTTCTCAAGGCTAGAGCTCTACCACTTGAGCCTCAGCACCACTTCCAGCTTTTTTGTATGTATGTGGTACCAAGGAATCGAACCCGGGTCTTTGTGCATGCTAGGCAAGCACTTTAACTACTAGGCCAAACTCCCAGCCCAGAACAGCCATTTTTTATACCCCCTGCCCCTCAGAGTTGCCACTCTTACCACTTGAAAGAAAGAATTCATCAAGCATCTCTGTGATTCACACCTGCAATTCTAGCTACTTAGGGGCTGAGATCTAAAGATCACAATTTGAAGCCAGCCCAAGCAGGACAGTTCTTCAGTCTCTTATCTGAGGTTAATTAGCAAAAAGCCAGAAGGGGAGCCATGGCTCAAGTTGTAGAGTATGAGTCTTGACTGAAAGGAGTTGAAGCCCTAGAATACACACACACACACACACACACACACACAGAAAAATTCCAAATCAGGGTCATGACCATCTTTTTTCTGTGTCTACATCTTCCTATTTTCACTGGTTTCTGTGCCTGTCTAGGTCCCTATTTCCCTTTTTTTTTTTTTTTTGGCCAATCCTGGGCTTGAGCTCAGGGCCTGACCACTGTCCTTGGGTTCTTTTCCTCAAGGCTAACTTTCTACCACTTGAGCCTCAGCACCATTTCTGGCTTTTTCTATATATGTGGTACCGAGGAATTGAACCTGGGTCTTTGTGCATGCTAGGCAAGCACTCTACCACTAGGCCAAACTCCTGGCCCTCTTCCCTCTCTTTTAAAGGACTCTATCGTAAGCCAGGTGCCGGCGGCTCACACCTATAACGCATGCTACTCAGGAGGCTGAGATCTGAGAATCATGGTTTGAAGCCAGCCCAGGCAGGAAAGTCTGTGAGATTCTTAGACTTCTCAGAAAAAGCTAGAAGTGGTGCTGTGGCTCAAGTGGTAGAATGCTAGCCTTGAGCACAAAGAGGCTCAGAGACAGTGCCCAGGCCCTGAATTCAAGCCCAGAGGGTGGGGGTGGGGGACAAAAACAAAAACAAACAAACAAAACTATCATGCTATCTCAGGGCCTACTGCATTTGCCTCATCTTAACTCCATTAGATATACAGAGACTTTCTTTCCAGGCAGAGTCAAATTCGCAAATTCATAGGACCAGGCTTCCTAGGCCTGTGTGTGCCTGCCCAGTGACCTCCTGTACCCTGACCTGGATGTCCCCTGGTGAGAAATCTTTAGTCAGATTCTCCAGGCCACAGAGGGAGGCGCAGCAGACACGGTCTCACAGTTCCTTTCCTGTCAGACTGCCTTTCCTGCCAGTTCTTCCTCAGCACTCATATTTTTTTTTTTTTAGCTTGATAATCTGGTTCTAGAGACCAGCCTGGAGTAGCTGGCAATGAGAGGAAGGCCTCTCATTCTGTCTTGTCCCTCATTCAAATTGTCCTTTTTGGTGCAGCCAGGTTTTTGTTTTGTTTGTTGGTCATGGGGCTTGAACTCAGGAACGGGGCACTGTCTCTGAGCTCTTTCCTGTGTGAGCCACAGGCCTTCTTCCTGTTTCTGATCCCTCCTCTTAAGTGATTGCAACATTGGAGAGAATATTTACAAGCAAAGCGCTCTATTTCTATATGTGCCTGTGTGTTCTTTAAAAAACAATTCTGAGCCGGGTGCGGTGGCTCATGCCTGTAATCCCGGCTACTCAGGGAAGGATCTGCCTCTTCCCTCTAGGCCCAATCTTTTTATGTATCTAAAGATGGAATATGAAGGATTGAGTCCTGCCTTATTCCCCAGGGTCAAGCAAAGCCCCGGGTGCTTGTCCGCAGGCAACCTTGGTCCTCTGGGGACAATGGCCCCCACACCCAAGGTGGAGCGTTCCACTGTGGGCCTGGCCAAAGACACCACCCTGGGCCCCAGGAGACCAGACCCATTTTTGTTTTTATTTTTTGCTTCCTAATTAAACCCTATGTAAGCTTACCCCAAATCCAGTCCCTAGCACAACCTCCACGCCCACCAGAAGGTCTGTGCCCTCGACGTTCTCGCCTGCTGAGGATCCAGCCTGGCCTATTTCTTTGCCATTCACCTCCATTTCCCCTACTCTCAGGAGGCTGAGATCTTGTGCTCACGGGTTGAAGCCAGCCTAGGCATTAAAAATCCATGAGACTTTTTTTTTTTTTTTGCCAGTCCTGGGGCTTGAACTGAGGGCCTGGGCAATCAATGCCCCTGGACACTTTTTGCTCAAGGCTAGCATACTGCCACTTGAGCCACAGTGCTGCTCCTGGCCTTTTCTGTGTATGTGGTTCCAGGTAATCGAACCCAGGGCTTTGTGAATGCTAGGTGAGCACTCTACCTGTAGGCCACGCTCCCGGCTCTCCATAAGACTCTTATCTCCAATTAACCACCAGAAAACCAAAAGTGGCACTGTGGCTCAGGAGGTAGGGCAGTAGACTTGAGCTGAAGAGCTCAGGGACAGTGCCCAGGCCCAGAGTTTAAGTCCCATGACAGACCAAAAAAAAAAATTCTGATGGCTAGGTGTGGTGGCATGTGCTTGTCACTCCAGTTACTGGGAACAGCTCAGCTGCAGGAGGATCTAAGCTGTAGGAACATCTGGCCAAATTATTTGAAACCTCACCAAAAATAAATAAATAAATAAATAAAAATCATGGGGACTAGGGTATATCACTAGTGTTACAGTGTTTGCTTAGCCAGAGCAGGACCCTGAGTTCAAGCCCCAGCCCCCCCAGACCTCACACACACACATACAAGCTGGGGGGAAAAAATCAGCGAGTTGGGCTGATGGTCTCACTGCTGATATCCAGGCTGAGATTTGGGGCTAGACTTCCCAGGATGTCATCACTGCATGCTAAGTAGAGGTAAAAATATTCTGTATTAATTTATAACTGCAGGTGAACTTATAATGACCTAAATAAAATTTGCAATTAAAAGGAAAAGCAATTAAGAAGAGTTGTGATTCTGAGCTTATGCCATGTCGTTGAAAGCTATTTTCCACAAAGATGATTTGACAGACATTGCCGCTTGACTCTAATGCGACACTCAGTGGCTACACAGCCTGGCCCCTGTGGTGTGTAGTGGTTTGCCTAACCATTCCCGCTCCAGAGTGATTTAGTCTTGAGCTGCTGACACTAACGGTGGGGAAACATGATTAGGCACATAGTACTTAACATTTTTTCCTTTCTTATTTAATTTTAAATTTTTGTACTGGTACTAGGGTTTAAAACTCATGGCCTCATGTTCTTCCTTAGCCTTTTTTTTTTTTTTTTTCAGTCCTGGGGCTTGAACTCAGGGCCTAGGCACTGTCCTTGGACACTTTTTGTTCCAGGTTAGTGCTCTGCCACTTCAGCCACAGCACCACTTCCGGCTTTTTCTGAGTATGTGGTACCAAGGAATTGAACCCAGGGCTTCGTGCATGCTAGGCGAGCACTCTGCTACTAGGCCATGTTCCCAGCCCAACTTCCAGCTTTTCTGTGAGTAACTGGAGATAAACAATATCATGAACTCTCCTGTCTGGGCTGGCTTCCGACTGAGATAAGATCTCAGTCTCCTGAGTAGCTGGAATTATAAATGCTAGGGTTATAAGCCACCATGCCCAGCTCCCCTTTAGCTTTTTTTTTTTTTTTTTACTCAAGGCTGGCACTCTACCACTTGAGCCATATCTCCATTTCCAGATTTGTGCTGCTTAATTGGAGATAGAGTCTCTTGGATTTGTCTGTCCAGACTGACTTTGAACCATGATCCTCACATCTGAACTTCTTGAGTAGCTAGGGTTACAAGTGTGAAACACAAGTTCCTGCATCTTGTGAAGTCTTTCACTAGGATAAATTGTCGGGAAGTGGGAACACTGGCATGAAATTTGAACCTTTCTGTGCTTCTGTATTTTCCACTATTCATCTCAGGAAAGCTGTCTTTATGATGGCCTTCTTAGTGTACAAATTGGCTTCTCCCCAAGTGATCCAACGTTCACTTCAGTATCTTTCAGTATTCAGATGAGTAGGCAAGATAAAAGACACCACCTGTTTCTTTCTCCCCTCTGTGTGTTGCATCTGGGACTTAAGTAGCAGAATGACAGAATGACAAAGGCAGCCGGAGGAGCTGTCCTGGCTATCACTCTTCCAGGGCCTCCGGGAGCACAGTTCTTCAAGCGTGCTATCCTGACATCCTCCAGGCAGGCAGAGCAACTGGGACGATGAGGGATGAGCAGCCAGGATGCTGCAGAAGCTATCAGGTTCTAAGAGGGGAGTGGGGAGACAGGCCTGACTTCTCATTAGTGATCCCCCCACCCCCTGCCTCAACCACCAGGAGGCACAGCCAGGCAAGCCCTGGGGCCTCAGGTCTCCAGAGCTGCTTGGGGCCTCTTGTCTAGATTCCAGGATGGGCGTTGTGTGCACCAGGACACAGGGACACTGACTCTGTGATCCATCCCTACTCCCCTCTCCTCCCTCTTCCCTCTTCCTCCCCCTCCATGAACATTTGCTAAGCACCCCAGGCTGATCCAAGCACTCAGGGTGCACGGAGGCCACAGCCCTTCCTTGTGGAGCTTAGAGTCCAGCAGAGAAGACAGACACCCACGCAGATGGACCCTGCAGCCTGTGTGAGTGACAGCTCGGGGAGGAAGTGCCACAGCACATGGGGGCAGCAGGCCTCTCCTCTGGGGAGAGGGGGCTCTGAGGTGACCCTTGTCACCTGTGACTGGAACTCCAGCCTGGAGCCTCATCACGTCCCCCAGATTATTTCACATGGCTGCTTCTCCGCCAGCCCAGCAGAGACCTCAGTCCCTCGGAGATGCTGGCTAGGCCCTGCTTGCTTCTGTCCAGCCCTCCAGTTCCCCTTTCTTTGGGGAAATTCATTGTCCCTCGGGTTTCAAGGCCCCACACAAATGGCTGTCTCCTCTGAGAAGCCACCCGGACTCCACTGGCTCTCAGGCATATGAGTGGCTCCTGCTCTTTGGATGTGAGACCTGCGGGGGCTGAGAGCTGGAGGAGGAGCGCTCCGAGGCTGAGCAGAGAGAACAAGGCTATGGACAAGAGAAGGTGTGAGGCCAGGGTCAGGGAGGTGTAGGGGGAGTGAGTCGCCTCCCTGGAACTCCTGGGCCCAGTCAGTGTTTTCTGCTGAGCAGGGGAGTGGGGGGTGCAGGGGCGAGTGGGTGCTGGCCATACTTGTTGGGGAGCCCTGTCCCCTCCCATCTGGATTTGGAGAGTGACAGATACGCATTTCCACTGAAATACTCACCCAGCAAGAAGAGGAAGGCTTCTCCCTGCCTGAGTATGGGGGGGGGGGGGGGGGAAGCAGAGCTGGCCCAAGCCCTGTCATCATGTCTGACATGTCCCACGCTCTGTCACCTTGCTTCAGCATGACAGGAGACTCTGCTCTGAGGCATGACATGACATTTGTCATGGGCAGAAAGGGGGATGGGCTGCAGCTGCTGCTGTTCTGGCTCCTTCCTGTTTCTTTTGTAAAGAACTCTGGAATGTTCTTTCCTTTCCAGGCACCACTGCCACCCTCTTGGATGGCCATACACCTATCCACTAACAGTCCCATGGGTCAGGCCACACCAGCGCAGCCTCAGGGATGCAGAATGCACACAGCCGCCGAGAGGCACTGGTTTAAGTTTAGGCACTGTTTCAAGTCAACATTCTCCCATTCAAAGCAGGGATGAGTCCATTCCCAGCTCCAGAACGCCCTCCATTTTACTCAAAGCATATAAATGTGTATATGTGAGCTGGGCACGGTGGCTCACACCTGTAATCTTAGCTACGCAAGAGGCTGAGATCTGAGAATCATGGTTCAAAGCCAGCTTGGACAATAAAGTCCATGAGACTCTTATCTCCAGTTAACGACTAGAAAAATGTATGTGTGTGTGTGTGTGTGATTGCATATGGATGTGTAATTATGTGTGTGCACATACCTTTATGTTAGGTCAGCCTGGGAGAATAGCTCCTCCCCTTTCTTCTTTACTTGCCTGAAGCCAATAATCATCTGTCAATCACCTGATTGTGAGTCAGGCTCTGAGGTCACTTCCTGAATAGCCCTGGTCACACCTACCTCATACTGTGAAAGGTCCCCCAGAATCTGAGATCACTTCCACGTGTGCTGTGATCCGGTCTCCCACCTTTCCCTGTATAATCCAGTTCATCCTCAACCTCTTTTCTCTTTTTCCTTCCCCTCTGTTTTTGTACTTCCATGGTGGCCACAGTTTGCTCCCCTCCCCCCCAAGTAAACTCCTCTCTTTCTGAACCATGCGGTCGTTTCCTCTTGACAAACTTTACACTTTTTTTTTTTTTTTTTTTTTTTTTTGCCAGTCCTGGGCTTGAGTTCAGGGCCTGAGCACTGTCCTTGGACTTTCTCAAGGCTAGAGCTCTACCACTTGAGCCTCAGCACCACTTCCGGCTTTTTTCTATGTATGTGGTACCGAGGAATCGAACCTGGGTCTTCATGTATGCTAGGCAAGCACTTTAACCACTAGGCCAAACTCCCGGCCCCCAAACCTTACACTTTAAAAAACCCAGCTCGGCCTTCTGCACTTGTGTCTGTCTTCAGCAGGCTCATGCTGGAGCTTTTTCCAAATCATGGCTATTTCTTTGTTTCCAAGGCTACAGGAAATCAATCCTCAGAAGTGGCATGACGGGCTTGACCTGGCACATGCAATTAACCTGTGGATGGCCTTTGCCAAGTTGCCTCTCTCAGTGGCGATGCAAGCCCCAGTCCCTCGGGAATCTTCTTGCCCCTTCCTGGCACCGCCTTGGTTCTGTCAATCATTCACATCTTCCATTCCTAAGTGAAAAGTGGTGTCTTGTTTCCATTTGCAGTTGATGTCAAGCAAAGACGAGTTTTAAATGTGACGAATCCACACAGATCCTTGTCTACTCTGGGTTGTCATGTTCGTTCTTTATCCAGGTTCTTTATGGCTTGTAGATTTCTATAAGCCACATCACGCTCAGCTTTTTAGTAGACATTTGAAGGTGAGGGTCACATGGACTTTTCTGCTCTGGCTAGCTTCCCGGCACACTACATTTTTTAATCCACCTACACTTTATTCTAATGGTAAAAAGGAACGTTGGAGCCAGGCATGGTGGCTCACACCTATAATCCTAGCTACTCAGAAGGCTGAGATCTGAGGATCCCTGATCAAAGCCAGCCTGGGCACAGTGAGCACAAAAGAACAGGAGACTCTTATCTCTAGTTAACCTTTAGAAAACCAAAAGTGGGACCGTGACTCCAGGGGTAGGGCAGTAGTTTTGAGCTGAAGATCTTAGGGATAGCGCCCAGGCCCAGAGTTCAAACCCTATGACTGACCAAAATTTAAAAAAATGTTGGGCTTCTCACCCACTTTTTTTTTTTTTTTTTGCCAGTCCTGGGCTGGGGTCAGGGCCTGAGCCCTGTCCTTGGACTTTCTCAAGGCTAGAGCTCTACCACTTGAGCCTCAGCACCACTTCCGGCTTTTTTCTATATGTAGTACCAAGGAATCGAACCCGGGTCTTCGTGCATGCTAGGCAAGCACTTTACCACTAGGCCAAACTCCCGGCCCCCCACTTTTTTTCTTAATGGTGCCTTTCCCCACCCTTTCCTGGATGACCCCATTTCCCGCTGACTCACTGTCGCTTTGGCAGATTCCCAATTTCCACATGTGTTTCTGGTCTACCCATTGTATTGTATTGATCTTTCTGCCTATCATATTGGTACCAAACAGTCCCATTTGCTCCACTTTTATATTACTATTTAGTAAGATTACTTTTTAGAGATTGGCTGGCTCTTTTCTCTTGGATACTTTTTTTTTTTTTGGTCAGCCATGGGGCTTGAACTCAAGGCCTGGGTGCTGTCTCTGAGCACTTTGAGCCACTGTGCTACTTCCAGTCTTCTGGTGGCTAATTGGAGATAAGAGCCTCACAGACTTTCCTGCCTGGGCTAGCTTTGAATCATGACTCTCAGATCTCAGCTTCCAGGTAGGTAGGATTACAACCATGAGCCACAGTGTCTGGTTCTTAGATATTTTATTTATTATTTATTTATTTTGTTGGTCGTTGGACTTGAACTCTGGGTCAGGACCCTGTCCCTGAGCTCTTCAGCTCAAGGCCACCACCCTACCCCTTGAGCCATAGCACTACTTCTGGTTTTCTGGTGATTATTTGGCGATAAGAGTCTCAAGGACTTTAGTGCCCAGGCTGGCTTTTAACCCAGATCCTCAGATCTCAGGTAGGATGGCAGGTGTGGGTAGCTAGGATTACAGGTATGAGCCACTGTGCTTGGTTTCTTAGATACTTTTTAAGCAACTTTTAGTTTTTTATCAACCTAGTATGAAGGAAGCATGAAATAAATTTCATTACAAAAAAAATCAAATCATATGCCAGGCACGGTGGCTCCCACCTGTAATCCTAGCTAGTCAGGAGGCTGAGATCCGAGGATCCAGGTTCAAAGCCAGCTCGGGCACTAAAGAAGTGAACTCTTATCTACAATTAATCTCTAGAAAATGTGAAGTGGGCTGTGGCTCCAGGGATAGGGCAGTAGCCTTAAATTGAAGGGCTCAGGGACAGCGCCTAGGCCCAGAGTTCAAGCTCCATGACCACCCCCCCAAAAAATCAAATCATATTGTCACGTGTGCAGTGGAGAGATTTCTTTCTCTCTCTCTCTCTCTCTCTCTCTCTCTCTCTCTCTCTCTCTCTCTCTCTCTCTCTCTCTTTCTTTCTTCCTTCTTTCCTTCCTTCCTTCGCCAGTCCCAGGGCTTGAACTCAGGGCCTGAGCACTGTCCTTAGGCTTTCTCAAAGCTAGAGCTCTACCACTTGAGCCACAGCACCACTTCTGGCTTTTTCTTTTTTTGCCAGTCCTGGGGCTTGAACTCAGGGCCTGGGCACTGTCCTTGGACATGTTTTGCCCAAGGTTAGTGCTCTGCCCCTTGAGTCACAGCACTACTTCTGGCTTTTTCTGCGTATATGGTACAAATGAATTGAACCCAGGGCTTCATACATGCTGGACAAGCACTCTACCACTAGGCTATGCTCCTGGCCCCATCCACTATTGGTCAGC
This sequence comes from Megascapheus bottae, assembly GCF_031878675.1. Classification (NCBI taxonomy): domain Eukaryota; kingdom Metazoa; phylum Chordata; class Mammalia; order Rodentia; family Geomyidae; genus Megascapheus; species Megascapheus bottae. Next base: position 67,749,171 of record NC_143515.1, read on the forward strand.
CATTTTTTTTTGGCCAGTTCTGGGCTTGAGTTCAGGGCCTGAGCACTGTCCTTGGACTTTCTCAAGGCTAGAGCTCTACCACTTGAGCTTCAGCACCACTTCTGGCTTTTTCTAAGTATGTGGTACCAAGGAATTGAACCTGGGTCTTCATACATGCTAGGCAAGCACTTTAACCACTAGGCCAAACTCCCGGCCCACTCAAGAAATTTTTGTTTAGGGAAGTATTACGTATTTCTGGATCAGTGAATTTCTATATAGTTGTTCTTTGTGTTACTCTTATACACCAACTCTTCTAGTATTTTTTTCTATTGTTTGGTTTTGTGCTGGTACTGGTGCTGATTTCAGTGCTCGGGCTCGGTCCCTTAGCTATTCTTCACTCCTTGCTGGTGCTTTACCATTAAGACACAGCTCCACATTTGGAGATATAGTGAGGTTTGTCTTTCTAGATTGGCGTTGAACCAGAATTTCTCAGATTTCAACCTCCTGGTAGCTAGGATTACAGGTGTGAGCCACTGGCACCTGCTTTCCAAGGCGTTTGTTTGTTTGTTTGTTTGTTTTGCCAGTCCTGGGCTTGAACTCAGGCTTGAGCACTGTCCTTGGACTTTCTCAAGGCTAGAGCTCTACCACTTGAGCCTCAGCACCACTTCTGGCTTTTTTCTATATATGTGGTGCCGAGGAATTGAACCCGGGTCTTTGTGCATGCTAGGCAAAGCACTCTACCACTAGGCCAAATTCCCAGCCCCGTTCTAAGGCTTTTTTAACTGGTGATATTCCTTACAAGGGATCTTTATACACAGTGGCTTCCCGGAGTGCCTAGTCCTTGCTGATCTGTGATACTGGCAGCCGATTCCTTCCTTCTTCTCCCTTTTGCGTGGTGACAGATGCCTCCTCCAGTTCTTAGCTTCCAGGAGACATCCTTAGACACTTTCTGTGTGACGACTTCATGCTTGACCCTGTGATAATTCTTTTGTGATGCTTTCTGCCACCTCTGCACTAGACTGTACTCCAGGAGGGCGCAGGGCTCTGCCTGGCATCTGTGCTCCATTCTTAGCCCCTAGAATGGTAGGTGCCTGGCAGGAAATTTGGGTGCCTTGACTTCCAATCTAGAGCTTTCAGGCAGCAATAATTGAGGGCATTGAATAGTGAACATTCTCCAGATGGCATGTTGAGGCCACACAGCTATCTGCAGCCCCCTCTTGCACAGAGACTGAAAGCCAAGTTGAAAAAGAGAGAAGATGGCTTGGGATATTCCTATGTGGGTATCAACACTGATTTTTCTGCAGTATCTCTGGCTATGTTGGGATGACTTAGAATGAAGATTTAAGGCCAAAGAACAGAACCAGCAAAGCCAGAACCTAGGTTGCATAAATGATTTTGTTTTGTTTTTTTAGCTGGCACTGAGGCCATGATAGGATACTGTATAAATGCTTCATTAAGTCAAGGAACCAGGTATAAAGCCGATCAGAAGCTCCAGTAGCATCAGTATCAAGGAGATACGACTATGTGATATGTGATTATGCCTTCCCAGATATCTCTAGGGAAATTAGTTAACTTGCAGAATGAAAAACGTTTTCCTTGTTGGTGCTGTGGTGGCACTGCCTTGTATGGCCACTAGAGGGCAGGGCTGTCCTACTGTTGGGATGGTAACTATGAGACCCGGTTCTAAACAGACCTTTCCAGCAATGGGGAGTTCCTTCCAGGTCATTGCTTCCACATTCCAAGCTCACCAACGCAAACTGGAGAGCTGAGCATCTCTCACTCTCTCCTCCTGTGTGACCAACACAACTGTCTCCTGAGTCCTGCACCTCATCTGGACCACTCGTTTCTCCAGCCCTGCCCTCCCACAGCTTGTCCCTGGGACTCGCTGGCCTCCAAAAAGAAATATACTCTTAGCTAGGCACTAATGCCTCTTGTCTGTAATCCTAGCTACTCAGGAGGCTGAGATTTGAAGCTTGAGCTTGGAAGCCAGCCCTGGTAGAAAAGTTTCTGTGAGACTCATATTTCCAATTACCCAAAAACTGAAATGGGGTTACAACTCAAAGTGTTAGAGCACTAGCCTTGAGTAAAATTGCTCAGGGACAGTGCCCAGGTCCTGAGTTCAAGATCCACAACTGATGAAAAAAAATGTATTCTTCACTTGATTTAGATAACTGTAACCTCTCTGTATATCATCTTTATAAATATCAATAAAGGGCCGGGAGTTTGGCCTAGCGGTTAAAGTCCTTGCCTAGCATGCATGAAGACGCGGGTTTGATTCCTCGGTACCACATATAGAAAAAAAAGCTGGAAGTGGTGCTGAGGCTCAAGTGGTAGAGCTCTAGCCTTGAGAAAAGTCCAAGGACAGTGCTCAGGCCCTGAGCTAAAGCCCAGGACTGGCAAATAAATAAATAAATATCAATAAAAAAAGTGTAAGGGCTGGGAATGTGGCTTAGTGGTAGAGTGCTTGCCTAGCATGCATGAAGCCCCGGATTTGATTCCTCAGTACCACACAAACAGAACAAGCTGTAAGTGGCACTGTGGCTCAAGTGGTAGAATGCTAGCCTTGAGCAAAAGAAGCTCAGGGACGGTGCTTAGGCCCTCAGTTCAAGCTCCAGGACTGGAAAGAAAAACATTTTCTTTACAGGTGTAGTATGAATGAGGGAATGAACAAATGCACAAATGAAAAATAACAGTGTTACTAAATAGCATGCTAATGCTATGTTTTGTTTTGTCTTGTTTTGTTTGCCAGTCCAGGGGCTTGAATTCTGGGCCTGGGCACAGTCTTGGACACTTTTTGCTCAAGGCTAGTGGTCTGCCACTTGAGTCACGGCACCACTTCTGTCTTTTTCTGTTTCTGTGCTACAAGGAACCCAACCCAGGGCTTCGTGCATGCTAGGTGAGCACTCTACCACTAGGCCATACTCCTGGCCCTCCTGATGATTTTTTTTAATTTTCCATTTTATTCATTTAATTTTAATTAACTTTTTTTTTGATACCAGTCCTAGGGCTTCAACTCAGGGCCTGGGCACTGTCCCTGAGCTTTTGTGCTCAAGGCTAGTGCTCTACCACTTGAGCCACTGCTCCACTTTTGACTCTTTTTTGGTGGTTAATTGAAGATAAGAGTCTCATGGACTTTACCTCCTGGGTTGCCTTTCAACTGCAATCCTCACATTTCAGCCTTGTGAGTTACAGGCAGGAGCCACTGATGCCCGGCTTCATTTGTCCATTTATTTTGAGCTCAGGGCCTGAGCACTGTCCTTGGACTTTCTCAAGGCTAGAGCTCTACCGCTTGAGTCACAGCACCCCTTCCTGCTTTTTCTGTGTATGTGGTACCTAGGAATGGAACCTGGTGCATGCTAGGCAAGCGCTCTACCACTGGGCCAGACTCCTGGCCCTCCATGCTTATTCCTTGAAGAAAGTGTGGAAGCGCTTAGGGCCATCAACAGGTGACTAGTTGGACAAATTGGGACCTATATTTCGAGTGAAATAGTATTCAGTAAGTCTAGAAACTGAGTAGCATGGTGAAGCACGTCTGTAATCTCAGCTACTCTGGAGCTGAGCACAGGAAGGTTGAGGTTTTAAGCGAGTAGGGAAAGGTAGTGAGACTCTATCTCAAAACCCAAACTCATCTTTGTAGAACTACTTAAAAAAGAGGAGAGCTGGGCGCAGGCCTCACTAGCAAAGGAGAATCCCTGGCTTCAGTCTCCAGCTTTGGAGGAAAGAAAAAGAGAAAGTACCAAGTCTAAGTACTCCCTCTTGATCACTTGCTGTGCGAATTCACCACAGCTGTGTGGTAATCAAGGCCTTCTGCTCAGGAATTCATTTCCACATTATTGTCCTTAAAGAGGACAATAGGTGGAGAGCCAGGCACAGTGGCTCTCTCCTATAATCCTAGCTACTCAGGAGGCTGAGATGGGCGATTGCAGTTCAAAGCCAGCCCAGGTAAGAAAGATCGTGGGACTCTTACCTCCAGTAACCACCACAAAAAGGAAGTGGGGCTGATGCTCAGGGCTAGGGTGGTAGCCTTGAGCAGAAGAGCACAGGGACATTGCCCAGGCCCAGAGTTCAAGCCCCATGACCCACACACAAATCAAAGTATTCATATATGTGCATATATATATATATATATATATATATATACACATAGTTAGTTGGTCATGGTGGTTAATTGGTAGTTTTTGGTTAATTTTGTGTTTTTTGGTGGTTAATTGGGGACAAGAGTCTCATGGACTTTCCAGGGCTGGCTTTGAACCCTGATCCCCAGATCTCAGCCTCCTGAGTCGTTAGGTATAAGCCTCCAGAGACCTTCTGAGGAAGAATTTGGGGGGTACTTGTTGGTAGCCTCTTCTTATTCCTGTGCCAGCTGTGGGTGTACTGGGCCTGCCCTCCCCTCTGCAGGTGCTGTACAAGGCTGGCCCTGCGAAGCTCCTCTGGGCCAGCTGCTCTGGCCAGCCTCAGGGACTCTGGCCCCTTTCCTGCCCCTTTCCTCACCCCTGCCAGCGAGGACTGAGCACTGGCCCCATGGGCTCTGAGTGAGCAGTATGGGGGACTAGGCCCCCTGAGAATTTCTGGAAGGCTTCCCACTGCAGCCTCTCCTTCCCTTCCTCCCCTCACCCATGCCTTCCATCCATTACCCTGCTCTGGCCGTCATTAGTGTCTAGAACATCTGAAGGACCTGGAGTTGCGGGGCTCCAGGGCCATTGTTCCGTCCACTTCTGTAGGAGCACAGCAGCTGAAGGCCACAGCACAATGGCAAATGGCTCTGCTGCCTGCGATGCACCCCTCAGAGCTCGGCCCCTCCCGGTGGGGCAGCTTCCCACCAGCCCCGGGAGAGGCTGCCTCCTCAGCCAGGCTCAGCAGAGCACTTGCCAGCACAGACCCTTGAGCTTTTTGAAAGCAGAGAGCAGATGGAGATGTGACTGTCCCTTTTGTTTGGCCCTCTTTCTCTCCCTTTTGGTGGACCTGCAGGCCTGGGCTTTGTTGGGGAAATGGAGGGCCTGACCCACCTCCACTGGTGGGTCCAGAGGCAAGGCCACCCACTGCTTTGGGGACCAGGGCAGAGTGAAAGGTGGCAGGTGGGGAGCTTCATCCTGCAAAGAATGAGATCCATTCAAACTCTCCAGGGAAAATGTCAACTGCTTTCTTACAAATACACTAATTTACGTATGGTGGATTGTACATGTGCTAAGTATGTGGTTTTGTTGTTATTGCTGTTTTTTTTAAATATGAGACCTGGACTTGAACTTAGTACCTAATGATTTTACTCATTAGCTAGCAGTCTACCAACTGAGCCATGCCTCCAGCCCCTGGCTTTTGTCTTTTTTTGTTTCTTTGCCAGTCGTGGGGTGCAAATTCAAAGCTTGAGCACTGTCCTTGGATTTTTCAAGGCTAGAGCTCCACCACTTGACCCACAGCTCCACTTCTGGCTTTTTCTGTATATGCGGTACTGAGGAATCATGTCTTTTTTTTTTTTTTTTTTTTTTTGCCAGTCCTGGGGCTTGAACTCACAGCCTGGACTCTGTCCTTGAGCTTTCTTAAGGCTTGAGTTTTACCACTTGATCCACAGCACCACTTCTGGCTTTTTCTGTGTATGTGGTACTGAGAAATCAAACCTAGTGATTTGTGCATGCTCGGCAAGCACTCTACCACTAGGCCACACTTCTGGCCCCTGGCTTTTGTCTTTCTGAGTAACCCATACTCCTATTATAATATAGAATACGCATGTTGGTATTGGGGCTTGATCTTAGGGACCTGAACTCTTTCTTGCTTGCTTGCTTACTTGCTTGCTTCTTTCTTTTTGCCCATCTTGAACTCTGGGCCTGGGTGATGTCCTTGAACTCCTCAGCTCAAGGCTAGTGCTCTACCACTTGAGCCACAGCACTACTTCTGGTTTTCTGGTGGTTAATTGGAGACAAGAGTGTCACAGTCTTTCATGCTCAGGCTGGCTTTGAACTTCGATCCTTAGATCTCAGCCTCTTGTTTAGCTGGGATTATAGGAGTGGGTCACCGGTGCCCATCTGCACTATCACTTCCTTGCTCACAGCTAGTGCTCTGCCACTGTGGGGACCAGCCACATCCACTGCCTGTCTGAAGATGAACTTGGTGGCCTCAGGGACTTCTATGTCCCTGATTTGGAGAAAGGAGGGCCAGCTGGGGCAAACACAGCCCTCAGGCCAGTGCCACACAGGAGCTTTCAGTGGAAAGATGCTCACGGCAAATACTGCAAACTAAAGAACATCAGGCAGGAGCTGGTGGCTCTCATTTGTAATCCTAGCTACTCAGGAGGCTGAGATCTGAGGATCGCAGTTTGAAGCGAGCAGCAGAGTCTATAAACTGCTCAGGAAAATCAAGAAGTGGCGCTGTGGCTCAAGTGCTGGAGTGCTAGCCTTGAGCAAATGAAGTTCAGAGACAGCACCGAGGCCCTGAGTTCAACACCCAGGACTGGTGGGAGAGAGAGAGAGAGAGAGAGAGAGAGAGAGAGAGAGAGAGAGAGAGAGAGAGAGAGCGCGCAAGAGCGCACCAGGCAGCAAAACAGTACATTAATTCAGAGAGAATAATGGCTCATTGTAGAAGGCCCACAGCATAGTCCAGCATGTCTGAAGTCTTCTCATCAGGGACTCCTTTTCACGTGCTCCATGGATTGCACCGCCCAGGGACGTCTGCACTTCCCTAGTGTCTGTGAGTACGCATCGTGGCGTTTACACACAGGTTAGTTCAGTGAAGGACGCATCGCTTTGGATTTATCTGCGTCTGGAAGTGATGTGGAAGCAGAAACGGCACGCGTATTCGCTGTTGCTCCAATGTAGAAACAAGGATGTGCTTCCGTCGATGGCTAGAGCCGCTGAGCACGTGCAGACGCTGGAGCACCACTCAAATGAAGATGAAGGCGTTTTGAGTCACAGACGGGGAAAGATCAGAGCATAATGGTGGAGTGGAAGCAGTCTCGGGAGAAGATGACACACTGCATGGCGTTCTGGGGAAGGCGGAACTGTGGAGACAGCAGTGGTCAGCTATGGGAAATGGACAAGAGTGGGAAGAAGAATGAAATCAATTCAAATCAACTACAACATCAATTTTCTCTGTGGCCAAGTCAAATGGTAAAGAACTGCACAAAACATCACAGTAAAAAGTAGAAGAAGGGGCCTGGACAAAGGATTCTATCCCCAAACAAAATACAAACAAAAAGCTGGAGGTGTGGCTCAAATGATAGGACACTGGTCTGGCACTTGTAAGTTCCTGTATTCCATTCCCAATACCACACACACACACACACACACACACACACACACACACACACACACACACACACAGAGTTGGAAAGGCTGGACAGGACACTGGTGGCTCAGACTTGTAATCCTAGCTATCCAAGAGGCTGAGAGCTAAGGGTCCCAGTTCATAACCAACTTGGGCAAAGAAGTCCCTGAGATTCTTATCTCTAATTAGCCATGAAAAAGCCAGAAGTGGAGATGTACCTCTCCAACTTTGAGTAAAACAACAAGCAGGGCTGGGAGTTTGGCCTAGTGGTTAGAGTGCTTGCCCAGCATGCATGAAGACCCGGGTTCGATTCCTCGGTACCACATACATACAAAAAAGCCGGAAGTGGTGCTGAGGCTCAAGTGGTAGAGCTCTACCCTTGAGAAAGTCCAAGGACAGTGCTCAGGCCCTGAGCTCAAGCCCAGGACTGGCAAAAAAATAAAATAAAAAAATAAAAATAAATAAAAAAAAACAACAAGCAGGAGGCTGAGGCCTTAAGTTCTAGCCCCACCACTAGAAGACACACAAAGAAGATGATGAAGAGAGCACAGGAAGAGATATGGAGAAAAATAGATATGGAAAGTTCTGTCACTACAAAGGGGAGCTATGTCAGGAACATAAGACCCTCTTAGATCTTGGTCCAGAATCTTTAATGGGTAACCACAGCATTGGCCCTCTCAATTTGTCAGGGGTCTGATTAGGTAAATTAAAGTTAATGGCTGAGTAAAATCAGACTGAAGGTATGAATGGGACCCAGCTCATGACAGTTTTAAACATGGCTGTGAATTCTGTGATGTTCTTCCCATCAAGAGCTAGCTATGAATTTTTGTTTTCCTTTTGCCAGGCCTGGGTCTTGAACTCAGGGTCTGAGCACTGTTCCTGAGCTTCTCTGTGCTCAAGTCTAGCACTACCGTCTGAGCCACGCCACCGCTTCTGGCTTTTTCAGTTGATGTGGTACTGAGGGATAGAATCCAGGGTTTCCTATGCCAGGCGAGCACGCTACACTAAGCCACCTTCCCAGGCCAGCTGTGAATTCTTTAAGGGCCTTGTCTTTGAGAGCTGGGGCTTCACATCCCTTCTTGGAATCTCAGAGACTTACAACTGCTTCCCAATACATATGGCAGAAATGGTGCTGCACGACTCTGACCACATCATTGACAAGTCATGGAATTTTCCTAGCTTGTTGGATCACCTGTTCTTAGAGCCCTTGGGGCTTCTGTGTAATAAGTCCAGTACCGGAGACCGCCAAGCTGTGAGGAAGCTCAAGCCATCTGGAGAGCATGCGTAAGTGCTCACATACCTGAGCATTCCTGCCCAGGCCTCAGTGGAAATCACAACGCTCAGAAATTCCAGTTAGTCCCAGTCATTCTAGCACAGTAGGTATAGATGAGACCCCAGGAACTGTGAAACAAAGACACACCAACCCTTTCTGTATTGTCTGAATTTCTCATAGCCATAAATGTCACACTGTCAACTGGCTCTTGTTTTCAGTAACTAAGTTTGGGTGGTTTGTTAAACAATAAATTGAGCTGGGCACAGGTGACTCAAGCTTGTAATCCTAGCTACTCAGGATGCTGAGGAGATCTGAGGATCACAGTTCAAAACCAGCCCTGGCAAGAAAGTCCATGAGAGTCTTATCCCAATAAACTACTCAGAAAAAAATGGAAATGGAGCTGTGGTTCAAATGGTAGAGCACTAGCCTTGAGCAAAAGAAGCTCAGAGACAGTGTCCAGCCCCAGAGTTCAAGACCCAGACCTGGCCAAAAAAAAAGCTAAAGACTTAAAGGAAACTTTTATTCGAATTCACTAAATATCTATCAAAATCCAAATAAGTGGGCATGGTCTCTGCATTCAGAAGCCCTCACAGACACACTGAAATAGCAGTCATTAAAATGTCAGAGGATATGGTATGCTCTGTGAGTCAGAAAGATTATTCCAATATAATACAGATGACTAAGTATTTGGCTTTTGTAGACAAGGACCTTCCCTTGCTGAAAAGAGCTGTACTATGGGGATGACTGATTTTTACCTATTAATTTGTGGGGGGGGGGAAGCTAATTCTTTTTAGATGGAGTTCAAAATAGTTTTCAGAAATGGCTCAAAGAGCAATGAATAATATACTTGAAAAAAAAAAAAACAATGTATACCCTTGAACTGGTGGCTCATGCCTATAATCTTAGCTATTCGGGAATTTGAGATCTGAGGACCACAATTCAAAGCCAGCCTGAGCTGGAAGTCTGTGAGACTCTTATCTCTAAGTTGCTATCAGGAAACCAGAAGTGGTGCTATGGCTCAAAGTAGTAGAGCACTAGCCTTGAGTTGAAGAGTTCAGCATCCAGGTCCAGAGTTCAAGCCTCATGACCCCCCCAAATTATTTTTGACTAGATGGATTTGATGTGAAACTTCTATGCCTATCCATATAGCAAATGAGGTAACATAAGGCCTTTCCTTCCCAATGAACATGACTGGAAAAAAAAGCCTAATAAAATATAAAGAGTTGAGGCAAGGGGCCAGGAGTTTGGCCTAGTGGTAGAGTGTTTGTATGCATGAAGACCCGGGTTTGATTCCTTGGTACCACATACATAGAAAAAGCCAGAAGTGGTGCTGTGTTCAAGTGGTAGAGTTCTAGCCTTGAGAAAACCCAAGGACAGTGCTCAGGCCCTGAGTTCAGGCCCCACGACTGGAAGAAAAAAAATGAGTTAAGGCAAGACCATGGCTCAGTTGATAAAATGCCTGCTTAGCAAATGAGAGGCTCTGGATTCAAATCCTAGTATGGCCAAAAAGTAAAACACACATAAACATGTTATAAAATAGGGGACCATGGCAAGTGTGTGATTGGGGTCCAGTGTTCCCTGAGGGCAGTGCCTCTCGCTTGGCCATTATTGCAGAATTAGGGACAAAAAAAGAGGCAATCTGATGGCCTATCAGATGTTATTTTTCTTTTTCAAAAATTCCCTGGCTATATAAAAATATTTATAAGTGGGCACCAGTGGCTCATACCTATATCCCTAGCTACTCAGAAGGCTGAGGTCTGAGGACCAAGGTTTGAAACTAACCCAAGCCAAAATGTTCAAAAGACGCTAATCTTTTTTTTTTTTTTTTTTTTTTTTTTTGCCAGTCCTGGGCTTGAGCTTAGGGCCTGAGCACTGTCCTTGGACTTTCTCAAGGCTAGAGCTCTACCACTTGAGCCTCAGCACCACTTCCGGCTTTTTTCTATGTATGTGGTACCGAGGAATCGAACCCGGGTCTTCATGCATGCTAGGCAAGCACTCTACCACTAGGCCAAACTCCTGGCCCCGAGAGACGCTAATCTTCATTTAACCAGTAAAAGGCTAGATGTGGAGATGTGACAGGTGGAAGAGTACCAGACTTGAGTGAAAAAGCCAAGAAAGAGCATTAAGCCCTGAGTTCAAGCGTAACATGCTTTGAGCTTCATTCATGACACTTTGTTACTTTCCACTAATATAAGAAGTTCTATGAATATAATCCTATTTGTTTATTCCTTTCCTCCTGAAATTTGTTTCTTTTTTGTTTTGTTTTCTCCCTGAGATGGTCTCACTACATGGGGTGACCTGAAATGCACCATCTTCCTGTACCAGCCTCTCAACTGCTGGGTTTCCAAATGATTACCACCAGGCCTGGCCTGATTTACTGTACTGAAATGAAGTGTGTCGTTAATCGAGCCTTCTCCTACACGCGACGAGTAGAACAAAACTGATAGAAAGACTGGACTATAATATCAATGGAAAATAAAAAGAAGACAACTGATACAACAAAAAGAAAACAGAAGGTGCCAGGCGCAATGGCTTATGCCTGTCATCCAACCAACTCAGGAGGCTGAGATCTGAGGATCGCAGTTCAAAGCCAGCCTGGGCACAAAAAGAAAACAGAAGGAGCCAGGCACAATGGCTTACGCCTGTCATCCAACCTACTCAGAAGGCTGAGATCTGAGGATAGCAGTTCAAAGCCAGCCTGGGCACAAAAAGAAAACAGAAGGAGCCAGGCGCAATGGCTTACGCCTGTCATCCAACCTACTCAGAAGGCTGAGATCTGAGGATAGCAGTTCAAAGCCAGCCTGGGCACTAAAGACCATGAGACTCTTAGCTCCAATTAACCACTAAAAAATGGGAGGCAGAGCTGTGGCTCAAGGGTAGGGCGATAGCCGTGAGCTGAAGAGCTCAGGAACAGCGCCCAGGCCCAGAGTTCAAGTCCCACGACTGACCAAAAAGAAAAAAGAAGGTAACTTTGAAGTGTCATCTGCCTGCTCAGGTGGGGTGCCGGTGTGACCTCAGAGGGGTCAGCCAGCAGCTTGGGCCCTGGTTCCGCACGACACCTACAACAGTTGCCAGGAAACATTTGGAGCAAATTGTCAAGTTTGCCGAACACACACAGACTAGCAGAGTCACGGGCTCTTAGAGTCTCTGCAGAGAGGTCACCCTGTTCCCCCCATTCCCCAGGCTGGTGTCACTCTCTGGGGACCACAGGACTGAGGCACACTGGCTGCTCTGCAGGCATGAGGCAGGCTGCCCAGCTCAGGCTGTTCTGTTCCTTTGAGTAGCAGATAGAAAGCGGACACCCGTGGGCAGGGGCGAGATTGAAGAGGCTCCTTGAGGCCCCATTGTCGGGCTTGGGGGAGGTACTGAATGACTTTCCCCGGGGACACTAATGGATGTGACCCGCTGGCGTCCTTCCTGGCCACTATGTCACCCTCCTTACCTCAGGCTGGAGAAGTCTACATTCCTCTGCCAGAACAGGGACCCAACAAAGCCCCCCCCCCCCCCCGCCCCGACTCCAGAGCCACTGTCTTCACCACTGAGTCAGCATGTCTGGAACGAGTGGTGCAGGGACAGCGTGCAAGCCAGCGTGGCGCGACTGTAATGCCCACAGCGTGTTCAGTAAAGAGCCCGCCTCAGGGATGGCCATCCGGATTGCCCAGGAACAAAGCCTCCATCTGAAAGAAGGGTCTGGGCTAAGGCTGGGCCTAGGAGTGAGGGCTGGTGCTGACGCTGAGCCAGATGCCTGGACTCAGGTCACAGATTCTGCCTCGTGCCATGGCAGTGAAATGGGAGCTGTGCCCCAGGTTGCCATCTCTAAACAGCCTGGCACCTGGAGGTGGCTGTCTGTGTGGCAAAGGATGGTGATGAATCAAGAGACCCACTGGCTTGCCTGGAATTGCACTGATCACCACAGAAAACTTGAGACTCCTGTGAGGAGACTGTAACAGGTCCTTGACAGATGGTAAAAGACATGGATTCCTCATTTGGACCCGCAGGTGGCCAAAGGGTCATGAAGAGCAGGAGAAAAGCTGGACAGCCTGGCCTCCGTCTGATCCATGCCTTCCCTGTACTGCACCTGCCGCCATCTTGAGCCCAGGGAGGATGGATAACATTTCATGCCTTCCTAGGCAATCGTGACTTTCTCATGGTGATCAGGCCTCACCTGATCATCCTGAGAGGGTGATCAACCAGATCAATAATAATAATAATAATGCATTATTATATCAATAAATAATCATTGTAATTGGGGATTGAACTCAGGGCTTGGTTGCTCTTCCTGAATTTTATTTTATTTTTTGCCAGCCCTGGGGCTTGAACTCAGAGCATGGGCACTGTTCTTGGACACTTTTTGCTCAAGGCTACCTCTGCCACTTGAGCCACAGGGCCACTTCCAGCTTTTTCTGTGTATGTGGTACTGAGGAACTGAACCCAGGGCTTCATGCATGTTACGAGAGCACTCTACCGGCAGGCTATGTTCCTGGCCCCTATTCCTGAATTTTTTGCTCAAGTCTAGCTGTACTCTACCACTTGCGCCACAGCTTCACTTCCAGTTTTTTGGTGGTTTACTGGGACTGAGTCTCATGGACTTTCCTGGCTGGGCTGGCTTTGAACTATGATCCTTAGATCTCAGTCTCCTTAATAGCTAGGATTACAGGCGTGATCCATTGGTGCTTGGCTAGTAATTCTTTATAATTCTTTGAGTGGGGATCTCCTTTCTTCTGCCTTAATTCTTCCTCTACTTAAACCTATAACCCATGACTGTGCCTGGAAGCTATGCTCTTCTGTCGAGTGCATCATGCCTTGCTTTTACCACTGCTGTCTCTTTACTTAATGTGTTGGAGCCAGGAGCCAGATCTGACCTGTGGAACTCTAGGTGTTGGGCTTGTGGCTTAGAACTCAGGCTACAACTGGTATGGAAATTCAGGTAGAAATATAGCACAAGGCAGTCTGGGAAATAAAGCTTAGTGTCCAGCTCAGGTGGCACTGCTGTGCCCATTAGAGACCTGCTTCCATGGGACTAAATGTCTGTCTCAGTGCTCCATTCTAGATCTGAACAGAAACCCAGCTTTTCAAGCATGGAAGGGATCAGGGGCCTTAGTGCCCCACCCCTTGTTCAGGAAGGAGTTTCCTGGCCCACAGGCCCTGATGGGGGGGAGGGTGACAGCAGAGCTGGGGCTGGAACCCAAGTCACCTACCCCATTGCTGCTTCTCCTCACCCTGATTCTGATTTGGCTGGGAGGGTTAGAAGTCTGTCTGAGGGGAGGACGGGCTGGCCTCTGGCCTTGGGGTTTCTGGCCTGGCCCCTTCTGTGTGGAGCGGGACTGAGAAAGGTTGTGCTAATGCACGCATTAGCAGATAAAAGCAGTCTCAAGGGGCTCTTCACCGGGCCCCTCTGACTGTAATAAAGCAAATGAAAAACCTATTCAAAGGTCAGTTAAAATCTCTTTCCTTCCACTTCTCTGCACAAATTGATTCCACTTTGCCCTTGGGGTCACCTTGAAGGCCACAGGGGCCCAGCTGCAGCTGAATGGGAGCAGTGGCTACAGAACAGGGCCCAAGAGTATGGCAGCAAGAGGCAGTCTCTTGTTTCCTAGGGCATCTGGGTACCAAGGATCCTCTCTACTCCTGAGCTCAGGGCCTTGGGAACTTTTTTTGGAGAACAGCTCTGGATCTTTCTCAGAGTCCACTGGGCTCCTATGGAATTCTTTTTTTTTTTTTTTTTGGGTTGTGGGCTTGAACTCTGGGCATGGGCGCTGTTCCTGAGCTCTTCAGCTCAAGGCTACCACCCTACCCTTGGAGCCACAGGGCCACTTCCGGTTTTCTGTCCCCTGATCTGACCCTATTTAGGCCTGGACCACCTCAGGTGCTATTACGCCATGCCTCAGGTCCTGGTGTTCATGTCTTGTTTCCTGGCTCCTGGCTCTTCTCCAGAAACCATAGTGTCCCTCTTCAGCTCTCCATTGCAGCTGCTCTGGTTTGTTGAATATATATATATATATATATATATATATATATATATATATATATATATATATATATATATGGCTTTCATCACTCAGTTTCTGACAGTGTTAAGTGTATTCACTGGGTTGCAGACCTCTGGGACAAGAGTCCACTTGCATTTTCTGACCTTTTAATAAAGACTCCCAATTCGACCTCTCAAAATGTGGTTTCTGTTTTCTTTTCTTTTTTTTTTTGACTAGTCCTAGGGAATGAACTCAGGGTCTGAGCACTGTCTTTGGGCTTTCCTCAAGGCTAGAGCTCTACCACTTGAGCCACAGCACCACTTCTGGCTTTTCTATGTATGTGGTATCGAGGAATTGAACCTGGGTCCTTGTGCATGCTAGGCAAGCACTCTACCACTAGGCCAAACTCCTGGCCCCATGTTTCTTTGTTTTCTTGCTGTACAACACCCTCAGTTCAGTTTCTCAGTGAAAAATTCCTCTTCTAGTGAAATGTCCCCAGTGCTGGCCCACCCTGGAGGCTGAGAGAAAGGTGGTCCACTTTGTGGGCTGTCTCCTGCCTGGCATGGGCTCTGCCACCTGTCCTTTGTGTCTTCTCAGCCCTTTACCTCCCCTAAGCAGGTCACCTCTGCACCTGCCTCTGTAATGCACTCACACCTTGGTGACATCTTTTTTCCAATTAAACCCTCAAAGGTGAGAAGCTGGGATGACGAGGGCAGCTCTCATCCTTGCCCACAGCACCTGGCATGGCTGCAGGCAGGGTTGGGGCACTTCCCAGCCTGAGCATCCAGGCTGCCAACTGGGGCCTCACACTCAAGGTTTCCAGATGGACTCAGCTAAAAGACCCTTCCTTCCATCGTTCTTTGCCTCCTTCTTTCCTCCTTCTTGTCCTTCCTTTCCTCCCTTCCTCCTCTTTTCCCTTTTCACCATCCTTCCCTTTTCTTCCTTCCTCTCCCCCTTTCTCCTTTTCTACCTTCATTATTCTTACCTGCCCCTCCCCTCCCTCTCTTTTCTCTCCCTTCCTTCCTTCTTCCCCTATTCCCTTCCTTTCTTCTTCCTTCCTCTCTCCTCTGCCATGTTCCTTTCTCCTATAATGTTGAGGATGGAGCTGGCACTTGCAGGGCTAATTGGGAACCAGGTCCTGTTCTGAGAGCTTTCTTCCTCTTCCTTTTATCCTCCTTCTTTTTTGCAGGTCCTGTAGCCTGAACTCAGGGCCTGAGCACTGTCCTTGGGCTTTCTATGTATGTTGTACGGAGGACTTGAACCTGGGTCTTTGTGCGTGCCAGGCAAGCACTCTTCCACTAGGCCAAACTCCCGGCCCTGTTCTGAGAGCTTTCTATGTACTCCTTCATTGAATCCAAATGACAAGCAGAGATTGAGTGGAAGACAAACTTTTGAGATCGGTACAGTCCCACCTGCAATCCTGTAATCTGAGGATTACAGTTCAAAGCCAGCCAGCCAGGGCTGATCTGTCTACAGAATTTTTTTTTTTTTTTGTGGGTCATGGGGTTTGAACTCTGGGCTTGGGCATTTTCCCTGAGCGCTTCAGCTCAAGGCTACCACCCTACCCCTGAGCCACAGCCCCACTTCCCATTTTCTAGTGATTAATTGGAGATGAGAGTCTCTCAGTCTTTAGTGCCTTAGCTGGCTTTGAACCTTGATCCTCAGATCACAGCCTTCTGAGTAGCTAGGATTACAGGCATGAGCCACCATACCTAGCTTCCATCTCCCCCGCCCCCCGCCCCCCTAGTCCTGGGCTTGGGCTCAGGGCCTGAACCCTGTCCTTGGACTTTCTCAAGGCTAGAGCTCTACCACTTGAGCCACAGCACCACTTCCGGCCTTTTTTACATATGCGGTACTGAGGAATCAAATCCGGGTCTTTGTGCATGCTAGGCAAGCACTCTACCACTAGGCCACACTCCCAGCTCAAAGCCCTGAAATTCTATCTCTAAGTAAGTAGTAAAAATCCAGACGTGGAGGTATGCTCAAGTGGAGCAGCACCAGCCTTGAATGAAAAAGGTAAGTGAGAGTGCAAGGCCTGGAGTTCAAGCCTTTATTGATTGATTAACTGGTTGATCGATTGACTGATTGACTGTTCCAGCATGAGCCATTGAAACTTGGCTTCCTTTTCTCTTTCTCTTCTCCTTCTTTTTTTCCCTCCTTCTTTTTTCTTTCTTCTTTGTGCTGGCACTGGGGCTTGAACTCAGGACCTGGGCGCTGATCCTTAACTTTTTTGCTCAAGGCTGTACCATGTGCGCTCCACAACTCCATTTCTGGCTTTTTGATGATTAATTGGAGATAAGATTCGCTCAGATTTGTTTGCCCAGACTGGCTTGGAACCACAGTCCTCAGATGTGAGCCTCCTGAGCAGCTGGATTTACCTGTGTGAACAC
Source organism: Megascapheus bottae (assembly GCF_031878675.1). NCBI lineage: Eukaryota > Metazoa > Chordata > Mammalia > Rodentia > Geomyidae > Megascapheus > Megascapheus bottae. Next base: position 67,766,036 of record NC_143515.1, read on the forward strand.
CAGCACCCCGCTCTTGGCAGCCTTTAGCCTTCATCCCGCATCATCCTCCACCACTGTCCCCGGTGCACCATCAGGCTTCTAGAAAGAATGGTTTTGTTTTTCTACCAGGGCCGAAGGGAGAAAGAAATCCTCCAAAATAATGGAGGGAGTAAAAGACATACTTTTCTCACTAATAGAATAGACAGCAAACGAGTAGAGAGGGGACAGCTATAGGAGGGACATAGACTGTGAGCAACCACAGGGAGCGCATTCTTCAGAAGCGCTGGGAAACACTGGTCAAAGGGGACCACATGCTCACCCATTAGGCAAACCCCGAACAATGTCTGAAGTCTGAAATCACACAGAGTATGTTCTCTGACGACAGGGGAATCACGCTCAGAATTGCTTTAAAAAACATAACTAAAAAACTGGGCATGGAGAAGCACTTGGGAGCCTAAGGCAGGAAAATCACAAGTTCCATGTCAGACTGGGCTTCGCAGTAAGACACTGTCAAAAGAAGAAAGATGAAAGAAAAGAAAGAAGGAAGGAAAAGAGAAAGGAAAGACAAAGAGAGTAAATCAAGAAGGGAAGAAAGAAGAAAAGAAAAGAAAGAGAAGCAAGGAAGGAAAGAAAGAAAAAACGAAGTAAAGCAGGAAGACAAGGGAGGAGGGAGGAAGGGAGGAAGGAAGGAAGGGAGGAAGGAAGGGAGGAAGGGAGGGAGGAAGGGAGGGAGGAAGGGAGGAAGGAAGGAAGGGAGGAAGGAAGGGGAAGGAAGGGAGGAAGGGAGGAAGGAAGGGAGGAAGGGAGGAAGGAAGGGAGGAAGGAAGGGAGGAAGGGAGGAAGGAAGGGAGGAAGGGAGGAAGGAAGGGAGGAAGGGAGGAAGGAAGGGAGGAAGGGAAGAAGGAAGGGAGGAAGGGAGGAAGGAAGGGAGGAAGGGAGGAAGGGAGGAAGGGAGGAAGGGAGGAAGGAAGGGAGGAAGGAAGGGAGGAAGGGAGGAAGGAAGGGAGGAAGGAAGGGAGGAAGGGAGGGAGGAAGGGAGGAAGGAAGGGAGGAAAGAAGGAAAGAAGGAAGGAAGGGAGGAAGGGCACAATTCGAAGCTGGCACTGGTGGCTCAAGTCTATAATCCTAGCTACTCAAGAAACTGAGATCTGAGGCTCCAAGTTCAAAGCCAGCCCAGGCAGCAAAGTCTGTGAGACTCCTATTAAGCACCCAAAAGTCAGAAGTGGAGCTGTGGTTCCAATGGTAGGACTTGGACCTTGAGCAAAAACAGCTGAGGGACAGCACCCAGCCCCAGGAATGGGTTACACACAAAATGTCATTAAAATGCCCACAGTCTGGAAAGTAACCAGAACATTTTGTAATACTTCACAGGCCAAAAAAAAAAACTTTGCTATTTGAAGATATTTTGAGTAAATGGTAAAAAAAATTACAAAACTGTGACCCTGTACAGCCAATGTAAGCTAATTATTAGGGAAAACAAAAACCTTGTGGAATCCAACTCAAACCTAGAAAGAGATTAATGGTCATATTGACATATGCAAAAAAAGAATGATGATTGGGGGCCAGAAGTGTAGCATAATGGTAGAGTGTTGGCCTAGCATGCACAAAGTCCTGGGTTAGATTCCTTGGTACCACATACACAGAAAAACGCAGAAGTGACCCTGTGGCTCAAGTGGCAGAGTGCTAGCCTTGAGCAAAAAATGTCTGTGGACAGTGCCCTGAGTTCAAGCCCCAGGACTAGCACAAAACAACAACAACAACAACAAAACCAACAATGACAAAAAACAGGGGCTGGGAGTTTGTCCTAATGTTAGAGTGCTTGCCTAGCATGCACGAAGACTAGGGTTTGATTCCTCAATACCACATACACAGAAAAGCCAGAAGTGTGCTGTGCTAGAGCACTAGACTTGAGAAAAGCCCAAGGACAGTGCTCAGGCCCTGAGGTCAGTCCCCAGCACTGGCAAAATTAAATTAAAATAAAATAAAAAAACAGAATGATCGGATATCAAGGATCTAAATAAAAGCATCTACTTAATATCCAAGAGTATAAGAAAGAGGTGGTCACAGTGGCTCAAACTTGTAATCCTAGCTACTAAGGAGGTGGAAATTGGGAGGAGAGTGATAAGGCTGGCTCAGGTAAAAACCTCTCTAGACGTCACTTCAAACAATAAACAGCTGGTGCAGTGGTTCACATCTGTAACTCCAGCTGTAAAGGGTGGTCCTAGTAGGATGAGACTTGCCCCAGACAAAATCATAAAACCTTACTCAAACATAAAGCAAAAAAAGGAGAAGGTAATAGTGTAGTTCAAGTGGCAGAATGCCAACCTAACAAGCACAAGGATCAGTACTTCAGAAAGTTGAAAATAACACAATAAACAAACCCCTTTGAAACATAGTAGGTAAGAAATAAAGACCAGAACTTTTGAAAACTGGAAAAAGTGTACCTACAATATGGAAAATGGGCAGTACCAAAGTTAACTCAAATAAAAGATTAATAAAAGGTGGGCGAGATGGTTCTCACCTGTAATCCTAGCTACTCAGGAGGCTGAGATGTAAGGATCAAGGTTCAAAGCCAGCTGGGGCACTAAATTCCATGGACTCTTATCTCCAGTTAACCAATAAAAAAACGGGAAGTGATGCTGTGGCTCAAGTGGTTGGGGTAGCCTTGAGCTGAGGGACAATGCCCAGGCCAGAGTTCAAGTCCCACGACAACCACCACCACCACCAAAACAAAATCGATAAAATAAAATCGATAAGCTTCTAAGAAAACCAATCGAAAAAAAGAGAGGACACAAATTTCCAATAGCGGACAGGAAAAAAAACTACATAGTTACATATGTACAGATTCTGTCCACACTCAGACAAAAAGAAGCTAAGGATAAACGAATTTAAGCCAATAAATGAAAGGATTTGGAGTTACGTAGGAAGGGCAGGAATTTGTAACTCATTTATGAGGACATCATCATTTTGATGCGACAATCTGACAAGGTTCCACTAGAAAGGAAACTTGCAGGTCGGGTTCATGCATATAGATGCAAAAGTCTTGACTAGGGCAAATTTAATTCACTACCACATGAGGAGAAAACACCATGATCCAATTGAGGTTCTATGTTCAAAACTTAACGCTGTAATAACAACTCACCACATTACTAGAACACAGGGGTGATGTCTATTAATTTTAGTCAGAGGCATGTGCTCCAGGCAAGCTCTCTTCCACTAAGCCACATTCCCAGCCTTTTACTTTTTTATGCCCAGTACTGGGGCTTGAACTGGGTGCTGTTCTTTAACGTTTTCTTTCAATGCTGGTGCTCTTACCCGCTGAACCACAGTTCTGCTTTGGGCTTTTTGGTGGTTCTTTGGGATAAGAATTTGACAGGCTTTGCTGCCTGGTTCTGGCTTTGAGCCAGGGCCCTCAGCTCTCAGCCTCCTGAGCTGGGATCACAGAGGTGTGCCATCTGCGCCCTGCTCGGGTTTTGCTTCTTTCTTCAGGTTCGGATGGCTTCCTCCACGGTAGGCTCCAGTCCTGTCCTCTTCTCTGGAGTCAGTCTTGGAAGCCTAGCGCCACGTGGAGCCCCTGGGCCGGGCCAGGAGCGGAAGGTTGTGTGAGGACCCAGCTCCTGGCCGTGGCGCCAGGCCTTCAGCAGCTCCCCACTCAGGGCGCACGGGGGGGGGGCGGCTTTTCCTTGGCGTCGTGTCCTGGGCTAGGCCCTGGGGAGCAGCCCCCCAGCCCAACCTGCCCCGGGCCCCAGAGGCCGGGGGCAGCTCAGGCGTCGCGGTGCCCCCGGGGCGGGGCGGGCGTGGGATTCACCTCCACGGGGCCGGCGAGGCGGGTGCCGCCCGGGTTTCCGGACCTCGGGGGGAGGCGGGCTGGCCCGGCCCGCACCGGGGTGCTAAGCCTCTCCCCGTCCTGAGCGGGCGGCGGGCCCCTTCGTTAATTAAGCTCTTTCCTGCGGCGCGGGCAGGTGGGGCAGGTGCGCGGCGGGCAGGACGCGCCCGCGGCAGCTGGAAGCCCCCTCGGCGCGCGCGGCCCCCCTCGCCCGGCCCCAGAGCGGCTGCGCTGCCGGGAGGGCGCGTCCGGCGGCGCCCACCCCGCGGGGATATAAGGCGGGGGACAGCCGCCCGGACCCAGCGGCGGCGGCGGCGGAGGGAGCGGGGCCCAGCGCCGGAGCGGCCGCCCAGCACCCGCGCCCCGGAGCCCCGCGCAGCGTCCCCCGCCGCAGGTAAGGGCGCCCGGCGCCGGACCCTGCCCGGGACCTCGGCCGCGGCGATCGTCCGTCCCGGCGAACTCGGTGAGCGTGCTGCTGCGCTCGGCCGCGCCCCCAGAGCTCCTCCAACACCGGTCGCGTTGTCACTTCTTCGAGGGCAGCCGCCCCGACCGTAGCGAAGACGAAGGTGGAAGGGGCCGGGGGAGAAGGGAACCCCCCGTCCCGACAGGGCGTCCCCGCCCGGCTTCCGACCCTCCGGCCGGCTCGCGTCCCCGAGGTGGCCCCGCGGGGCGGCGGGTGCCGAGCCGGGGCCGCCGGCGCTGTCCGCGGTCCTGAACACCTTCCCGGCTCCGGCCGTGGACGGCACGCACGGACCTAACTTCCCTGCAGGTAGTACAGGACTTGAAGCATTGCACTGCAGGCGCGGAGAGGAAACCATGTCTCCGCTTCTTGACAAAACCCCCCACATATGTTATTTCTTACGTTAATTTTTAAAAAAATGACATAAATATCCTCGTTCGTTGCAGTAAGATGGAAAAAGACACAGCAAAACCTTAGTTACTTTCAGGCAACCATTTGACTTTTTTTGTGTGTGTGTGTGTGTGGGTCCTGGCGCTTGAACTCAGCCTGGGCGCAGTCCCTGAGCTCTTCAGCTCAAGGCTACCACCCTACCCTTGGTTAATTGGAGATAAGAGTCTCAGGTCCTTTTGTGCCCGGGCTGGCTTTGAACCTTGATCCTCAGATCTCAGCCTCCTGAGTAGCTAGGATTACAGGGGTGAGCCACTGTGCCCCGCTAACCATTTGACTTTTTACATATGGAAGAGGATTTGTGGGAAGGGAAGGGAGCGGGAACAGTAGTGTGATTTACAGCACGGCCAGTGGGGCACGGGAGGCGAGGAAATGCTCTCTGGGGCTTCTCAGGAAGGCTTGAAGACAGGGTGTAGAGCCTTAGGCAAGCAGGCCGTACCACAAGGACCAGCATTGGGGAGAAATGACATGCAGTTGAGGAGACTCACGCCTGTCTCATTTAATTTTTATTCTACGGATAGATTTTATACTAGTTACTTGACCCCCCCCCCCACCTGCTTCTCCAATAATATTTGGGTGTGTTGCAGCGCTGTATGTAATAGATGATCTCAGTGCTTTGATGGAATTGGCTTGACCACCAAGTTGGTGCTGCCTATTTGAACTGGAAGGTCAGCAGGCTACAACAGAAGCTGTCTGTCCCTGATTAGGTGCCAGCCAGGTTGACCACACTCCCCTCGATGCCCCTTGGGCTTAGGTGCTGCCAGGCCAGCTTCGTGGCTACCAGCGCCATCTAATGGCTTCTCTGGAAACACTCAGCAGATGTCTGGCAGCTAGTCCTGAGGGGACCCAGCTCTTGGGGAATCTGGCAGGTGGGACAGAGAGAAGGAAGTGGCTTCCTGGCAGAGGCAATGAGGCCAGGGAGACTTCCTTCCAAAAGTCTCTCTTCTGAAAAAAGACTCAGCCCACACCTCTCTAAGTGAACTATTTCTTTCGGGCAACTTTATTGCATAACTCAAATGTTCATTAAGTGTGACAAGATACTGAATCATCTATACTGTAATGTGAATTATTTTTCTCATCTAATGATATTTCTAAAAGCTCTTGGAGAAGATCTTCTGAATGCCAAATCAATTGTAGAACTGGTAGTGAGCTGATTACAGGATGGGATGGCTTCAGGGGCTCCTCTGCATGGGAAGAAACGTGGCAATATAAGAGCTAGAGGTGTTGGGAAAGGACTAGGCCACTGGGGACAAAGGGAACATGGGTTTGCTGCCCTGAATTCTGGTCCCCTGATGCCATCCTCCACTCAAATGTACTTCCTGGATTCTCCAATAGTATCTTCAGTGTTTATTCACACTGCAGATAGCTCCCTTCCAGTCTTTCTCTCCATCACTCTCCCTAACTAACATCTATGCCTCCAAATCCAGATACTTGAAAGACCTAGGGAACAAGAAGTCTGTATCCAGAGGAGCCAGTTTCAGAGAACAGGCATCAGCTCTAAAAACAAATCTCTCCAAGCCGGGCACCAGTAGCTCATGCCTGCAATCCTAGCTACTCAGGAGGCTCAGATCCAAGGGTCGTAGTTCAAAATCAGTCCAGGCAGGAAACTCTGTAAGATTTTTTTTTTATCTTCAATAAACTTCTCAAAAGGCTGTAAGTGGCACTGTGGCTCAAATGGTCGAGTGCCTTAAGCAAAAGAAACTCAGGGTCAATGCCCCAGCCCAGAGTTCAAGCCCCAGAACTAACTGGCAAAAGCAAGCAAGCAAGCAAGCAAGCAAGACCAAGAGCTGGTAGGTAGCTTAGTGGTACATACAAGGCCCTAGCTTCAACCTCCAGTATCATAAAGAGAGAGTAAGCCTCTCCATAGTTAGTGGGGTTTGGGAAGTGATGCTCACCTGAGCGATTTGTGGGGAAAGTCTTATTGCTTTTTATGCAAACCCAGTACTCATTGCCAACAGTTTTAGAGAGGTGAAAGGATCCTTGGGGGGCAGGGCGAGCATCCTGAGAAGGAATTCAGTCCTTTTTTTTTTTGGTGGGTTGTGGGACTTGAACTCTGGGCCCGGGCGCTGCCACTGAGTTCTTCAGCTCAAGGCTGCCGCCCTGTCCCTGAGCTCTTCAGCTCAAGGCCACCCTATCCCTTGAGCCACAGCCCCATTTCCTGTTTTCTAGTGATTAATTGGAGATAAGAGTCTCCTGTTATTTAGTTCCCCGGGCTGGCTTTGAACCGTGACCCTCAGATCTCAGCCCTCTGAGTAGCTAGGATTATAGGTGTGAGCCACTGCTCCCGGCTTCCTTTTTCTTTCTCAAGTTACTCTCACCCCTTATATATGGAGTGTCAGAACTACTGCCTCTACGACAGGCAAGAAAGCTCTGTGCTAGAAACTCTAAAACTTAGCTTTCCCTGTCATGAACGTGAAAGCAATTCTCTCTCCCATGGGCTTCAATTTTTCCTATCTCATACGCATGAAGGCCTGGATCAAGTGATCCCAAATAGCTTCTAGCCCTAATCACCTTAGGGGTGATTAGGAAATAGAGTGAATAGGAAACCAGAGATAAAAGGAAAATGGTCCACAGTTGTCTCAAGTCCCATTTCCCTTCTCACCTCCCACAGCTCCCTTCTCGGCATCACTCCTGTCCTCAAAAAGCCTTGGACTCCACAAGTGAGTGTTGTTAATGTTGGCTCACAGTTCTTCCTGGGGACTGGCCAACATTGTTCTGTTCTCTGCAGGGGTCCCACCAACTTGTTTGCTTCTGCAGAGCCTCAGCCTGGAAGATGCCGAGGTCCTGTTACAGTCGTTCAGGGGCCCTGCTGCTGGCCTTGCTGCTTCAGGCCTCCATGGAAGTGCGTGGCTGGTGTCTGGAGAGTAGCCAGTGTCAGGACCTTACCACGGAAAGCAATCTGCTGGTATGTTCATGGTGGGTCATGGATGCCACCTGGTGTGGGCACCGGAGGGGACTAATGCTGGGAAAGCTCAAAAGAAAAGGGTGTGGGGAAGGGAATATATATTCCCCATTGATTGGGTAACTCAGGACAGGAGCTGAACTTTGCCATGGATTTAGAATTGCACCGATGAGAGGAGGAAGCTGCTGGGAAGAGATGGGTTGGTCCACAATTTGATTATCCCTGCTCCTCATGTATCTTCTATAGAGCCCATTTGAACTAGTTAATGCCACATCAACAATAATTGCTCTTTCAACTAATTCTATTTGACCTCCAAATTATAATAGCCTCATTTCATGGTTTTCACTCTGTATTTCTTCTCCTTTTATCTACTGTCAATTAAAAAGCCAGAAAGGTATCTCCACTAATGGAAGACTAGAAGGATAAGGAAAGATCTTTTATTCCTTTTAGTACTAGGGATCAAACCCCAGGGTCTCACACATACTAGGCAAGGACTCTACTACTGAGCCACACCCTCGGGCCCCAAAGGTACCACTTTCTTGGTAGCTAGTACCAAAATGTCTCATGGTCTTGGAGGACTGGTTTTCTGCTGTCTGATTTCCATTTTCCCAGTATGTCAAGGCCCATTGCGTCAGGCCACCACAAGTTCTGAATGGGTATGTGCATATGTTTGTGTGTGCTTGCCATGTCGATGTGTGCCCAGCACCTGCCAAATCAAAATGGAATATCCAACCCTGTAGCTTGTGTGTTTTGTCAATGGAGTAAATGGATTTAAGTGATGAGAGAGACTTCTTTTCAGACGCAGAGCAGGTTCTATGTATAATATAAAGTAGAAACAAGAAGCCTGGGGGGATTCTATGAGTTCTACTTCAGGAAGCCCCAAAAGATACTCACTGCATAGCTTCTTTTGTTAAGATCTCGTCAGGAAGGGAGCCCTGTTACATACAGCTCATGGGTTCTAGCTCCACTTCTGTCACCAATAAGCCTTGATCAATGACCTTGGCCAGGTTCTTTCATCTCTCAGCTTCCTGTTTCATTATTTGAGGAAGAACAGGGAGCCTAAATTACATTGTTCTCATCTTCCACAGTTAGCATTTAGCAGTGTTAGAATTCTAAATTCCAACTCAACAGACTCAGTGGGATCCTCTGTTTTCTCCTCGGTCGTTCCCAAGCCACCGAATGACTCAAGGTTGCAGTCTATGGGCCATTTTCCTAAGCAAATATGTACCTCAGCTGATTCCTCTATGGACTGGTAGTAGAAACCCTGGCTCCGTGGAAACAACTCTGGCTTCCCGCCCCTGCCTTTAGTCAAAATGAGGTGGCAGAAGAACCATCTCTGGTCCCAGAAGTGACCAAGGGAAGGTATGAGGGAATCCGTTCTCAAGATACAAGACTCAGCCCGAACGGCGCACTGAGTGCTGGAAAGCTGCGCGTCACAGTGCACAGGCGGGGCTGGGCTGGAGGCGCGAAGTAGGTTTGCGGATCCCTGGGGTGGCACGCGAGGAAGTGTCGAACATGCAGAGCCTCGAAATCCACGGCGCGGGTGTCTCTCACCTTCCAACCCTGATCCCGAGCCGTACGGACTCAGTGTCAAGTACTCACAGCGGCGATCCGCTCGCAATTCCTCCCTGGGGAATCATGGCACCTACAATGCATGCAGGGCCCGGGAGGAGGGGCAGGAGCCACGGCCGCGTGGCCACCTGCGGCCTGGCGGCCTCCTGATTCCGCCCAGGATGAGGAGCCGGCGAGGCCCGCCGCCCCCTCCCCCGAAGCGGCCTGATGGAAGCCTCGGGAGAGGGGGGCGGCGGGGACGGCGGGGGGCGGCGGGGGGGGCGGGGGGCGGCGGGCCCGGCTCGCCCCGCTCGCTCGGCGCTCAGCGCTCTCGCTCTCGCTCTTTCAGGCGTGCCTGCGGGCCTGCAAGCCAGACCTCTCGGCCGAGACGCCCGTGTTTCCTGGCAACGGCGACGAGCAGCCATTGGCCGAGAACCCCCGGAAGTACGTCATGGGCCACTTCCGCTGGGACCGCTTCGGCCGCCGGAACAGCAGCAGCAGCAGCAGCAGCAATGGCGGCGCCGGGCAGAAACGTGAGGAAGAGGTGGCGGCGGGCGAAGGCCGCGTCCCGCTGCCCCTCGACAGCGTCGGGCTCCGCGGCGGCGAGGGCGCCGAGCTGAGCCCCCGCGAGGGCAAGCGCTCCTACTCCATGGAGCACTTCCGCTGGGGCAAGCCGGTGGGCAAGAAGCGGCGCCCCGTAAAGGTGTACCCCAGTGGCGCGGAGAACGAGTCGGCCGAGGCCTTCCCCCTGGAGTTCAAGAGGGAGCTGGCGGGCCCCGACGACAGCGACCCCGACCTGGAGCCCGAGGCCGGGCGGGACGACCGGCCCTACCAGATGGAGCACTTCCGCTGGGGCAGCCCGCCCAAGGACAAGCGCTACGGGGGCTTCATGAGCTCCGAGAAGAGCCACACGCCCCTGGTGAAGCTGTTCAAGAACGCCATCGTCAAGAACGCCCACAAAAAGGGCCAGTGAGCCGCCGGCACCCTGTCCCCTCTCAGCCCCGGGTAGTGTGACAGGCCTTCGGCCTCCTCAAGCTGCCTTGTAGTTAGGAAATAAAATCTTTTGAATTTCATAGCTGACTCTGGCTCAATGTCGACTCTGTGGATTAAAACAAATACCCTCGCAGCCATCAGAGCAAACGTCATGGCTTCCATGTGGTCCAGGTGATAATCATCTCATTGGATGTAGGGAAAGTGGAAAGAAAATACTCCCACCTCTCTCTTAGTAAATGAGTTTTGAGACCCAACATCTTCATGTCCCACCGTCTTCATTGCAAACACAGCAGAGTAGGGCCCTTCCTTGTCAACCAAGCTCTTCTTACTGAACCTGTTTCTCAGGACGAAGGCTCTGTCTGATTCTTGCTGGTCTCACTGATCACTACCTGGAAGGCTTTGCCTTTTCTCATCACTCCAAATACCAACTTAAGTCACCTCAAGTCCATCTCCACTGGGCAAGTCATGCTACATACCCCTGTGTATTTTAGGGGTTTCCACTAATGGAGTGCATGTTACCTGGCTAGGATACCAAATAATCACGCATGCAAGTCTTGTCCTCTCAGGGAAACTCCAGGATCTGAAGGACAGAAGCCAGATGTCATGTTTCTTGGGTCTCCTAGTGTTTTCACCACGTTGGGATCACAGGCTTGTAAGCCACATGTCCATAAGGGATGCGCGTACATGTAACTTAGCTTACACTTATCAGTGGCTGGCATATATGAAAGCTGGATAGAAGCTGGGTGTTAGTAGCTCAGGAGACTGAGACCTGGAAAATTGTGGTTTGAAGCCAACCCAGATGAAGTCCACAAGACTCAACCTCCAATAAACCAGCAAATACTGGGCTGAAAGTGTGGCTCAAGTAGTAGAACACCAGCCATGAGCAAGAAAACAAAGTGAGAGACATAGTTATCAAGCCCTGATAATAGCAAAAAAAAAAAAAAAATTAACTGATGGGAAACATTCTTATTTGATAGCACATATACATATTGCCCTATATCTGATGCTCTGATGCTCTGGGCATTTACAATGCAAGAAAATAGGGACTGGGCAGGGGGTTTGGCCTAGTGGTAGAATGCTTGCTGAGCATGCAGGAAGACCCGGGTTCAATTCCTCGGTACCACATACATAGAAAAAAGCTGGAAGTGGTGCTGTGGCTCAAGTGGTAGAGTGCTAGTCTTGAGGAAAAAGCTCAAGGACAGTGCTCAGGCCCTGAGTTCAAGCCCAGGACTGGCAAAAAAAAAAAAAAAAAAAAGAAAAGAAAAGAAAATAGGGACTGAACCAGGGAAGACCTGGTGTGAGGCAAACCTGAGGGTCAAATTATTATGGTTTCTGCCATGTGGCTTACAGGAAATGAAGCAGAAGGAAGAATGGCCGAGACCTTCTGAGGATGTACCCAGCTGAGCGCTGGCCTCAAGTTTCTATCTGGACAGCACCCTTTCCCTCCCCTTCTTCTTCAGAGTCAGGTGAAGCAAGGGCTGGGGGGGGGGGGGTAGAAAAATGTCAGCAGTACCTTGTTGATATTTTAAGATTCTGTTTTTATCTTCAAAAAACCATTTGCTTTGAAGAAACCAAGCAGCCAGCCATGTGGTGACAACATTAACATTTATTTGGAAAGGGCACAATGAAGGCTAACTGGGAAACTGCAACTAAATGCCCTAAAGAATGATTTCGCTAAGAGCTTTCCCATGCTCCCTCCACCTCCTTGCCCTCCCCTCCCCTAAAAAGAATTTGAATTTGATTCAACAAGTTTAAAAGACAGAAAACTGCCACAGGCACTAATTCTGCACTCACATATAAATATGTCAGCTATTATATACATATATTGGCAACTACGAACTACATTACACACATGCACACACACAGAACACACACTCAGCCAGGCCATGAAAATTAAAATGGACACACACATTACAATGTAGGCTGTAGCATTTGTGAACATGTAACTCTGCACTCCATAGGCCAGAATCGACAGTCATGGAGGAAGAGCTTAAGAAGGGAAGGTGCTGAGTCCAGGAGGCCCCGTGGTCTCCTGGAAGGAGAGGACCTATCAGATAGCCTTGTCCTAGAGGAGAACCAAAGAATCCTTCCTCTTCTTCCCCCTACCTAGCCTGGCTCCAAGACAGGGCCCATGATTGTCCCTATGCAATCTCCAGACCTAGACCCATGTTGGGGAAAAGGGCTATAGTAACCACAGGGCTATAGTAACCAATTACTAGGTAACATGCTGCTTTGGCTCCAACCTAGATACCGTCTTTGAGCTGTCCTGTTATGAGATAACTTCACTTTTGTCTTTAAAGGTAATAGCCCAACAAGTCAGCTCTTGTTTTTCCCTTACAGTCCCATACCAGCCAGCCACCATCTTGAAAGCACCAGGGTTTGAACTCAGGGCCTTGCACTTGCTTCAATTGTTTTAGTTCTACCAATTGAGCTATGCCTCAGCCCTCCTTTTCGTTGATTATTTTTATTTTGGGAATGGAATATTACACTTTTTTTGGGCCTTGGCTAGTTTCAAACCAGGATTCTCCAAATGTCAGCCTCATGAATAGTTAGGATTACAGGCGTGAGCCACTGGCACTCAGATACTTATGTACTTTTATGACTCAACCAAAGTAACAGAATCAAATCATTCACACCTAAACAATTCTACCATTAGGATACCCACTGCCTATTCCCACAAAGCCAGAGACCTGGCGGGGTGGTGGGGCAGGCACCAGTTCCCCTGGGCTCGAGCTTATAAAACAGGAGGGAGGAAAAAGGCTGCCAGATGACCTAGGTAGGCCATGGGACTTGATACCAGATTCTTCTTTTGAAATTCTAGCTCTCTCAGGCCTTTCATCGGGTGATGTAATTTGTGCCATTTAATTTTCTTAAACTTCCGACTCTAAGGCATCCGGAGCAGGATCCAGATCCTACTCCACATCAGCAGGAACCAATAGCTCACTGAGTGTGGACTACACTGGAAACTGAAAAGAGGCTCACTGGAAAAAAAATGCAGCATCTTTCCTCAACAGTATAGCATAAAGAAAAAGCTGCTCTGGACAGAAGAAGCAGCAATGTACCCCACTGAACGGAAGCCTTGTCTTTTCTTCTCTATCTCTCCCCAGGAATGGGGAGGAACAGAGGTGCCTGAACAGACCTGCACGTCTCTAGAAATGGCTCACATGTCATAGAACCAGGTTCCACAAACTATGCTCAGGGTTAAATTGTTATGAGGACCCTAATTAATGTGGAATCAAGAAAGTAGTATCTCCTAAAAGATGAGCACGGGGTAAAAGATGGATAATTGGTGAGGAAAGATATGTTTGTGGGGCTCAATGTTTAGATTTTCCTTAAGGATTATTAAAGCTATGTTTAGAGCTATTTTAAACTTGGCTTCAGAATAAAGAGATAATAAAGAGAAATCTAAGTCCATGCTTGTAAAGTTGGGTTGAGTATAAGACTAAAACCACAGAAATAGGCAGAAAACCCTGGGAAGCAGGACCTCAGGCAGGCATCTGTGAGCATGCAGACCATACAGAAACCATGTACTCGCAGGACCAGGTGGCAACCATGGGAGAAGAGCTGTATCCTTAATGAGGGGACTACAGGGATGGGGATCCAACAATCTCCTCGCCATGACATTTAGTGTGCATGCCTTAGGAACTGCACGTTAGGTTTTCCTGATTTTGGAAAATGGACTCATACGTTCTAACAATCAGGCTCTTACTGGGAATCTGGGGCATGTACAGGGTTTGATCTAAGGGTATCCTCTCCCCATTCTGGCCCACTGATAAGATCTGGGCCCTTTTGGTCAAGTAATTTCTTTACAATCTTTTCCTAAAAAAAAAAAAAAAAGAGTACATTCTCCAGGGAGGGAACATGTGAGCATTCATAACTTCCTGAGTGATGTCAGCTCTGGAAAGCTATGGGAAATCTGACAGAGGAGGGAGCACTCTGAACCACTGCACCCCGCCTGCAGGAGGTGCATGTGACATTCGGCCAATAGTGCCCAGGGGTGCAGAGGCACCCCGAGGAAGGACAGGAAAGGATGCGGGGATCAGAGCAGCTGGTGGCCTTGCTAATGCCTGGCTCTGAGTCAGAGGCTCTTGGCAAACACCAGTGGCACAGGACACTAGACAGCACTAAGGACAAACAAAAGCCAGAATCATAAAGGTCTCCACTGCCTCTCCCCAGGCCACTAGCAAAGCCACTTGTCACCAGTGTTCTTGACTTTGTGCAGACAATGGAGAAATAATTTTGCTACGGCGGCTCGCTCCTTTTCCTCAAATGGGACATTCAAGAGATTGATGTCTGATGTCCTTCAGTCCCAAAGGGCCATTCATCTGCTCTTCCCGCCCTTCTTCCTGACCCGGCCACTTCCCATGGAAGAGATTCTGGCCGGGTCACTCAGGGACCCTGAACTTCTCCCTTTCTAGTCACCTAGGACCAACTACACTGCTCTGCCTTCCCTCAACCCACAGGCTATGGAAACATCTTCAGATCCTTGAAAGAAAGACACCAAGGAGAGAGAACTCAACCAACATAGGGAGACATCCAGAAAACAGAAAGCCATGGGAAGGCCACTGCAAGGCCCTTCTGAACAAAGGCCATGAGAAGATGCTACAGAGGGACTAAAACTGGCCACACTGGTGCTCGAGTCAGCAGGCAGGTCCCAGAGGACACTAGCCACCCAGGTCGAGAGAAGCGGCCCTTCTGGATCCTTTGGCCTGCCCATCCTGTCCTTCATTCGACCTTCATTCTCCTTCCTCTCACCTTCTGTATCTCTACCTCCAGCTCCTAACAGCATAACATTCACTGATAATAGTAAGAAACAGACAACTGGAGGCCTAGCAAGAGAGGAAGAGATACTGAGACTTGAGTTAGGGAGGAAGGGGATTGTGGGGTAAGAGGACACCATCTTCTAGCTCCTGATATTGTCACTTCCTTACCTGGCTCCTCTAAGTGCCATCTATGGTTTCCTTTGACTAACCAAGTCCTCACCCACTGTCCTCCTCTGGAGGTGACTGATGAGCCCCACAGTGTTAGCCCTAATGGAAACCTTCTCTCCATACACTGGGCTGGAGTCCCAGGCCTCTTGGCTTCCCTCTGGAGACACTCCCATGATTCTCAGGCCCGTAGAGAAGACAAGGGCACAGGGGAGATGTTTTTTGGCTCCAGAGGACAGGTGGTGGGATCTCTGTCAGGGAAGACAAGGAAAAGGTAGGAGCTCCATCTTCCTCTGCCAGGACCAGAGAAGGCTTGGAGGCTCCACCTTGAGCAAGGGAAGTTCCCTCATCGAAGGGAACTGAGTTTATCAGAGCTTGCAGCTGGATTTCCAGGTGGTTGGGGTAGATGTGAGGGTGAGCCCTCCAAAGGACCTCGTCCCTCCTCCAGGGAGGACCGCTCTTGGAATTCAGTACACACAGAGATCGGGGAACTTCATCTCATAGACTGGGATGGAGTGGTTCTGTGGCTGGCCGTAGGCTGCAGTGATGGCTCCTGATGGGCTTGGAGGAGGCCTGAGGGAGATATATGGAGAAGAAAGGTGTGAAGCTGGCATTCTGAGGTCCCACCCCAGAGCAAGTCAACACACAGCTCACATGCTGATGTCTCTTTGCACAGGAACCAGAGACCTGGACATTCCATAGGCCTCAGTCAAGTCTCTACACAGACAACACCGCTACTTTAGAAATCAAGAGCCATCAGCCTGGGACACTAGGACCCCTAGCCTGCTTCATACTTCACTGGGCCAGCTTTTTCCCCTTTGATCTCTGTTTCCTCATCTAGAGTTTGTGGAGGGTAAGGGAGGGCAGAAGGCGGGTGTGGGAGGACTCAGTGTGAGAGTCTCATGAAGGACAGGCAGGTCTGCTCAGGGCCACAACTTACCTGATGGTGATCTCAAAGATCTGGTTGAGTTTGCTCTGCAGCAGTGAGGCCTAAACACAGAGAGAGAAGTGAGTGTGGCTCCCACAATGCCAACTCACAGGCCACATGTCCACAGGAAGTATTGAATGCCCTGTAGGAGAAACTCTGGAAGGCAACCAGCTACAAGCTTCTCTGCAGTCCATAAAATGTGCAGTGTCTGTCTATCAAGGTGGGATGTAAAGTTAGGACATAGGCCCAGGAAACCTACATTTTATACAGATAGGAAATATATAAATATACGTAAATATAAAATACAAGCTGAGCATCGTGTGACATGCCTGTAATCCCAGAACTCAGAAGACTGAGGCGGGAGGATCTTAAGTCTGAAGCAAATCTGGGCAATGTGTGTGTGTGTGTGTGTGTGTGTGTGTAGCTGGGCCCACTGGCTCATGCCTGAGAGGCTGAGACTAAGAGGATCATGGATCCAGGCCAGCCTGGACAGAAAAGTATGGGAAACTCCATCTCCACAAAGGAAAGCTGGACATAGTATGTCTGTGATCCCAGCAGTGATGAGAAGCCTAAAGTAGACAGGTTGTCACTCAGGGTACTGAGTACCCAGAGCCTGGGTACCAGGATCAAGACCCCATCTTAAAAATAACTAGCGAAGGGCAGGGAGTTTGGCCTAATGGTAGAGTGCTTGCCTAGCATGCACAAAGACCTGGGTTTGATTCCTTGGTACCACATCCATAGAAAAAAAAGCTGGAAGTGGTGCTGTAGCTCAAGTGGCAGAGCTTTAGCTTTGAGGGGGAAAAAAGCCCAAGGATAGTGCTCAGGCCCTGAGTTCATGCCCCAGGTCTGGCAAAAAAAAAAAAATAACCAGCAAAAAACAGAGCTGCAAGTATGTCTCGAGTGGTAGAATGCTGGCCTAGCAAATGTGAGTTCAAACCCTTGGCTGCCATAAACAAAAAGTATCTACACACACATCTACATATAAAATACATACAAATATATGTATGTTATTGACAGAAAAGGTTTGTAGATTGTGAATCTTCACAATTCTGTTTTATAATAATTGCAAGATGCACTTGAGCTACTTCCTGGTGTGTAGCCACGGTCCTCATCTCTATTTGTCTGGCTCCCTCTTTCAAATCTCTCTTCTCAGGTCTGTGGCTCCCTCCCTCTGATGGCGTCTCCCTTGGAGGAGGGCCCTGCTACAAGCGTTTATCACACACTTCGCCATGGCTCCATAATGTGGGCATCATAATGGCTCCAACTTCACCAAGTTACCCTCAGAAGAAAGCAAGCTAGTAAAGGCACTGTGTCTCCAATCATCTCGCCCTGGTTTCCCTGGCAGCACTTGCTCCTTACATACACTGAGGTCTGGGACAAAAGTCATTGGCTCTGAGGAGCTATGGAGTGGAAGACATGGGCAAACAGTTGTTTAATGTGTTGGAATCAAACTCCAAACTTCTGGGGGACAAAGGACCAAAACTTTTAAGTCCAGTCTTGCTCTAGATGCAAATCTGGCCCCCATCTGGTTCTTGAAAACACCCTGTGGTACCTCACTCACCCGGGCCCCACAGTGGGCTGCAATCTCCTCGAAGGGAGCCTTCTGGAATTTCTCCACCACCTGTCGCCGCCGCTCTCGTTCCTGCTCCTCAACAGCTACACTGTCCACTGTGACACAGAGCTGGATTAGTGCTCAGGTCCCTCCCCACACCCGTACTGGTAAGGAAGGGGCGAGGCTTGAGGAGCAGGGAAGTGGGTGGGCTCTAGGAGAGTCTGTTCTCTAAGGGGTGAGGGCCCAGGGAATGAAATGTGATTCTAGAGACTGGACCTTTTCCTGGGTCTGCCTGAGAATCAGCCCTTTTCCTTGTTAATGACTGACCACTAGTTTAAGTGGAGCTGTTGGCTGGCCTTTGAAGGTCTCAAGTAGCTGCACTGCCATGAGGACTCTTGAACAGAAGGTCCTAGGATGGCTTTCCCCTTTAGTACTCTGACAGCAATTGAAAAAATGTCATCAACAATACAAAAGGCAGACAGCCTGTGAGAGTCAACACACAAGCTCTCCCTAGAACTGGACTGCCTGAAGCCACTTAAGGCTTTGCATAGTCACATGCATTCAAAATGAGTTAATGACAGAAAAAGGGGGGCAGAAGTTGGGGCAGGGGGAATTGACGTTCACTGTGCTCAGTTTAGGTAGGCAGCACAGAAGACTATTCATTACCAAAATAGAAAAGGGATTAAAGAACCATAAAGGGCTTAATTTTTCATCAAAAAAATTCTCTTAATGGGAGCACTTGATGGTTGAACCATGTTGAAGAGTGAGGTAACCCTGCATTTTACAGTTGATTGCCCTTATTCAATAACTTGTTCTTACTCTTCTTTTGTGTTACACTCCACCAAAGGAAAAGAAATTATTTACACAAAATTACTGGCTGTTGTTAGCAGCCAGTAAAAGAGGTTGTCTGATACAAGATTCACGCTGTCCTTAGCAGCCAGTAAAAGGGGTTCACAGGAAAACAATATTGTCCTCCATCAAGAGGGAAGACATGGTGGCTGTGATGAGTTTGCAGGAATCCACCAGCCTCTAAGCCAATGGTAAATCTTACCAAGGAGTCCCTGCCCTCCCCACTACCCAGAGTCCTCTGGGGCCCTGTCTTACCAATGGCCTTCTTCAGCGTCTCATAGGTGATTTCCTCAGCAGGCACTCGCTAAAGGAGGGGACAGAAATATTCAGAAAGGCAGAAGAAAGAAAGAGGTAGCCCTGGCTCCCTTAACCCCATTCTTGTTGGAGTTTCTGGAAGCCCCCCCAAGCAGGTACTAAAAACAAATGAGGTGCCAGTAGGGAAGATGACTCTGCAGCAGACTCTCTAAGAAGTGAGTTCTGAGTGTCACCTAAAACAACTCTCTGTCCCCCACCCCTACCCAAGCCTGTTCCATCAAGCCGAAAGAGGAAAATTGTCATAAAAAAAATTTGCTCATGCCTGTAATCCTAGCTACTCAAAAGGCTGAGATCTGAGGATTAAGGTTCAAAGCCAGCCCAGGCACAAAAGGACCTGAGACTCTTATCTCCAGTTAACCTCTAAAAAATGGGAAGTGGGGCTTGGCTCAAGGGCAGGGTGGTATCCTTGAGCTGCAGAGCTCAGGGACAGCACCCAGGGTAAGTTCAAGCCCCATGACCGCCCCCCCCACAAAAATTCTCAGGGAGCATGACAGAAACTATTAGAAGCAAGAGGAGGCAGTTGGAAAATATAATTTCAAATGTCATCTTCAGACAGCGAAAGCAGTGAAAGAATATACATCCAGTTCCAGGAATCCCTCATCAGACCATGAGCTTCTTGAGGCCAGACTCCTGATTTACTCATAGTTCATCAATTCAATGGAAGGGAACACAATTCAGGCATGTGGCTCTCTGGGCTCTTGGGAATGACTTGGTTCTAGCCTGTGGTCTGAGTGTGAAAGGTCACAGGGCTATATCTACACTTTTTGGATTTGTTTGGCATTCAGGAAACACTTGGTGGAATAGAAAGGACCCAAGTATAGATAGATCTGGGATAAAGACATTCAGCCAACATTATCACAGGCAGAACTCTACATGGGCAACTCAGCTGAAAATTTTGCTAGCATAGGAAGTTCATGTAAGAGACAGCTACAGTTCACTCTTCAGAGTCATTCTGTGCACATCTCCCCACTCACTCTGCCATGGCTTGCTCTGATAGTTTGTCTTATGTATATTGATACATCCATATCCAGTCATGTCAGGTGTGTGTGAGGTGCCAGGGAGCCAGAAAGTAGTGACAGTGAGAGCAAAGGAAGCTCATGGGGGGAGAAATGTATGGAGGAAATGGACCTTGGGTGGGGCATCCAAGAACAAGCATTTCATAGGTGCATGACCTTCTACATTAGCAAACACATGGAGACATTTGAGTGTAACCTGAGAGCCTGACAATGTCTCACCAGAGTTGGAAGGCAGGGCACAATGAGGTGGGGGTGAGGGAGGAGAAAATAACAGCAATGTCATCTCACACATCATACCAGGATGGGGATTTGATCACATTATCCTAGATTCACCATCCACAGTGATGGCACACAGGAGTCTGGTCTGGAACATGGTGAGTTGAAGGTGGGAAAGAGGGTAGCATGGCAGGAAGGCCTGGGTAGAGACCCTCACTCCTTCCTGCATCAGCTACCAGGCCTCCCTTCGTCTATACTGCCTCTTGAACAGTGAAGATATGGGTGGCCCAGGAGGCCAGAAGTACATGGCTGACTCAGCTTCTATGTCTGCTTTATTTAGCGATTCCTAATGTGGCACAGCAGAATCAACACTAGGAGAAGACAGAAGCCAATGAACCCTGTGGCTTTACACACTGGAGGTTCCCAGTGTGTAAACCTCTGCTTTGTCTGCTGAGGGAGTGGATATGAGGGCACAGCGAGGGGGATATCACGTTAATTTGAACAGAAATTCAGTGTTTGTCCTGTCCTTCAAGACAGGCTGGATGGAAAAGAGTTCATTAAGGCACTGCTGGGCGTTTCTCTTAGAAAAGAAATCCTGGTGTCAAAAGGAAGGATGAAAGGTGGAACGAAGGATTTTAGGGCATGATTTGGTAATGAAGGATATGTGTCCATGCCCATTGAACAACAAGTGCAAATCCCAGTACAAACGATGGAGCTGTGTGATAATGTGTGGACATTGAAAATGAGGTCTGTGCACATGGGGTAAGGGCCTACATGGAAATCCCTGCATCTTCTTCCCAACTTGTTGTGAATTTAAGACTTTTATTTATTTATTTTTGCCAGTCCTGGGCTTGAGCTCAGGGCCTGAGCACTGTCCTTGGACTTTCTCAAGGCTAGAACTCTACCACTTGAGCCACAGCAGCACTTCTGGCTTTTTTCTATGTATGTGGTAACCAAGGAATTGAACCTGGGTCTTCGTGTATGCCAGGCAAGCACTCTACCACTAGGCCAAACTCCTGGCCCTCTTATCTAAAACTTTTAACAATGAAGTCTTAATTTATTTCTCTGTGTGTGTGTGTGTGTGTGTGTGTGTGTGTGTGTGTGTGTGTGTGTGTGTGTGTGTGTGTTGGTCCTGGGCTTAAACTCAAGGTCTGCATGCTATTCCTTAGCTTTTTGACTCAAGACTGGCTCTCTACCACTTGAACCACACCTCCACTTCTGGCTTTTTGGTAGTTAATTGAAGATAAGAGCCTCACAGACTTCCCTGCCGGGGCTGGCTTCAAATCCACATCTTCAGATCTCAACCTCCTGAGTAGGGAGAATTACTAGGGAGAATTACAGATATGAGCCATCACCACCACCACTATTATTATTATTATTATTATTATTATTATTATTATTGTGCACTACTAGAGTTTGAACTTATGCTTGCTAGGCAAACACTCTATCACTTGAGCCACATGCCTCAGCCCTTAAAATGGAGTCTTAAAAATTTTTAAACAAAGTTGTTACTGATACATCTGGATGAAACACCAGAAAAGCTGTTCGGGCCTCATCATCCCTTCTGTTTAGTCTTCTGTTCAACACGGAGCCCACTGACGCATTGTGAACAGGGACTGATGAGCAGCAGGGCCCTCGGGAGTGATTTTTATGATATCATGGGAGCGGGGGCATTAACAATCTTTCTAGATGAAATTATTGATGATGTCTACATGTAATGAGAGTAAGGAAAAGGATTTTCCTGAGAAACTAATATTCATATAGTTTTCAATGTGCACCCAAAACTCCCCCAGGGAGAGCACTGATGCTCATGTGTCCTTACTACGTGGTAGGCTGAGTAAGTGTGCTTACCTAGCATGCACAAAGACCCGAGTTTGATTCCTCGGTACCACATACATAGAAAAAAGCCAGAAGTGGTGCTGTGGCTCAAGTGGTAGAGCCCTAGCCTTGAGAAAACCCATGCACAGTGCCCAGGCCCTGAGTTAAAGACCCAGGACTGGCTAAAAAAGAAAAAAGAAAGAAAGAAAGAAAAGAAAAGAATCAGTGTAGCACAAGGCTAGAGTCATGACTGAAAAGGAGGGCACCGGTTTAGCAAGTACAAGGCCTCGAGTCCAAAACCATAACATGGCCCCAAAACAGAAGCTTTACAAGGATGGTGACAAAAAACACCCACCTCCTCCTTCTCTGGACTATTCCTCGATTCCACCTCCACCTGCAGGGAAATGGTCTCTCCAATGCTCTTCCTCTTGGACAAGCGATCCTCGTCTGGAAAAGAACAGCTCAGAAGTTGGGATTCTCAGTCCTTGAAAAAGCCAGGATGGAGTCTCAGGCTCTAGGATCAAGTCCCTTGGTGTTGGCTTGGTCCACAGTTAGACTATACCTGGGGCCTACAGAAGCTGGCAATTGTTGTGGGCCTTTTCTGTCCGCCTTAGGGTGGTCAGTTTGCTCCTTTGGGTTAAGGTTCTACAGTCATCAATGCAAATTAACAAGCTGCTGGTGACTAGAAAACTTATCCCTACTTGCTTAAGCATCGTCTGCTGATAGCACCAGTACCTTCCTAAGCATGTTATTTTCCAAGTGCCTTTGTCTTCCTTATTTCATGGACTCCCATTAATCCTCTGATATCAAGGTAACTGAAATCCAGAGATGCCCAGCAAACTACCTAAGATTTTTCAGGCAGTAAGTTTCACAGAGGTCCCTAGCTAGGAGTCTGGTTTTGTACCTCCATTCCTAATTCTTCTATCACAGTGGACCATTCTGTCCACAGGCCAGGCTGTTTCCTGGGCCAGGTACTTTCTAGGATCTTACACTGAGAAGAGGCAAGAAACCAGGATCTCACCATAAATACAGCTCTAAGATGCCATAGTGAGTGATCGGGAGGCCCACCCATCCTTTACTGGTCAGTAAAAGGCAGAAGCAGGTATGAGAGACTTTCCCAGAACTCATACCTGTCAGCTGCGGGATATAGGGCAGGCAGAGCCTGTCTGAATTGTAGCCACTGCCCCCCAGGACTTCGCTGATCTTGCTCTGGCGGAAGAGGAAGTCGGTGACAACAACATCTAGATTCTGAGACAGCCTGGATGGCAAAGGAAGGGAAAGCAGTGGGCAGCTGTAATGATTCTCCAGTGACTTTTCTTATTAGTAAAGCAGCATATCAATATGCAAAATAACAGAGAAGCCCAAGGAAAAGAAACTTTCTCCATTCCAGAGATAACTATTATTTACATTTATGCAGAATCTTGGGGTTGTATACATTTATGCTCATGTACAAATATCCCCTACCCCTGTCCTCCTCTGTGACTGATATCCACCTATTCTATAATGGATATTTCATACTAAATAACATTCAGAAACATCACTAATCATCAGATTATGTACCAGTCATTTACAGTATGAATAGACTATAATTTAGAAAGTTAAATTCTACTGTTGGACACTTGGATTTTTCTTTTTCTATTCTTTTCTTTCTTTTTTCTTTTTTGTTGGTCATGGGGCTTGGACTCTGGGCCTGGGCACTGTCCCTGAGCTCTTCAGCTCAAGGCTACCATCCTACTCTTGAGCCATAGCACCACTTCCCATTTTCTAGTGGTTAATTGGAGATAAGAGTCCTAGCTCCTCAGGAGGGTGAGATCTGAGGATCAAGGTTCAAAGCCAACCTGGGCACAAAGGACCTGAGACTCTTATCTCTAATTAACCTCTAGAAAATAGGAAGTGGGGCTTGGCTCAAGGGTAGTGGGGTAGCCTAGAGCTAAAGAGCTCAGGGACAGCGCCCAGGCCCAGGGGTTAGGGTGGTAGCCTTGAGCTGAAGAGCTCAGGGACAGCACCCAGACCCAGAGCTCAAGCCCCATGACCCACAAAAAAAAAAAAGAAAAAAAAAAAAAAGAAAAAGAGTCATACGGTCTTCAGTGCCTGGGCTGGCTTTGAACCTCAATCCTCAGATCTCAGTCTCCTAAGTAGTTAGGATTACAGGTGTGAGCCACTGCACCTGGCTTTTTCCCCCCTATTATTATTACTTGCCAGTCCTGGGGCTTGAAATCAGGAAGTAGGCATTGTTCTTGGGCTTTCTCAAGGCTAGCATTCTACCTTTGAACCACAGCACCATTTCCAGCTTTTTCTTTGTTTGTGGTACCAAGGAATCAAATCCAGTGCTTTGTGCATGCTAGGCAAGCACTTCTACCACTAGGCCACACTCCCAGCACCATTGATTTTTCTAATTATTTTTTCCCTGAGGTCTTCTGACACTGAAGCACTATTGAGGATGTCAGCTGGATGCTGTCAGGACACATTTCCTATGGGTTTGGGCAAAGCTCCCAGAGGTGGCATCACAATATTTGCACAATCTTCCAACCAGGCTTATAGGTATCTGCTTGTGGCATGGGTTATAGTAATGAGATGGGGTCCAGCTCTTCTCAGGACTTTGGGGCCATGGACAGGTTTGTGTTTTGCTCTGGATCCTCACAGAGCTCCATGCCTCCTGCTGGGTAGTCCTCCTGGCCAGCTGTCACGGAATAAATACCCCAGCAGATCGCAGATGCTCACCTACCTGGGTCTCTCTACAAACACATCCTCAGGGAGCATATATGGAGCCTCTTTCTTTCTGGTCTCGATCACCTGGAGTTTGAGAGAAATCCAATAGTGAGAGCTGGGTCCATCAGGATGAGGGAGGTCAGAACAAGTACCCAAAGAGCAGTCACCACACTCTCAGGGTTTCCTCCCTCCCACAGCTTTGCTGGAGAATGCACTATAGCCAGGCTCTGGCTTCCACTTCCCAAGTGGCTGAGATGACAAGCATGTACTACCATGCCTGGCTGACATTTATTACGTGAGTATAGCCTACATGATCTGAGGCTTGTGTGCTGTGTGTTCTTTGAGTGGGAGAAGACACCGGGCAGGCAGCAGGTACCAAGTACTTTCTGGGCCTATCCCTATAATTTCCATCTTTAGCTCTTACCTCAATCCCATCTTCAATGCCTAAGTACAAGACTAACACAGTTAGGGAACAAGGAACCCAGAGCCTCAAATTGAGGGCCTGAGCTCTCAAGATTATGAGCTCCCCAGAACACCAACCTCGTGGATGTGCTGGCAGAAGGCAGGCACTGTCGTGAGCTGGCTGATGAGGTTCAGGTAGGCTGCACCCAGGGCGTAGAGGGCACAGCGGTTGTATGTAGGCAAATTCTCTTCATTGACCTGGGCCACATCCTGTGCCAACACAGAAGGGATTCCCAAGTTTTTAACCACCAAACCACCACAATGTTCCCACCGTCTACCCAGCCTCTTCTCAATTTTCTGTAGAGATAGATCATGCTTTCTTTTCTTTTTTGGTCACTAGTAGAGCTTGTACTCTGAGTCTGGGCTCTGTTGCACTCTACCCCTTGAGCCATAGCACCACTTCCAGTTTCCTGGTGGTTACTTGGAGATAAGAGTCTCACTTTAGTGCTCAGGCTGGCTTTGAAACGTGATCCTCAGATCTCAGCTAGGATAACAGGTGTGAGCCAGTGGCACCCAGTGGGATCATGTTTTCTAGACTGTCTTTCTCAACCTTTGCCTAGGACTTCCTAAGAGACAAAAATTCCTCAGATGAAGAAGGCAATGGCAGTGGTCTCTGGAACAATTCACGAGTGGGAGGCCCTTCAATGAGCATAGACGCAACATTCCACTTCCACCCAGGAAGACATTGGAAGACTCAGGCCTCATCACCCTAGCACATAGGTGGCTCCCTATGAATCCCAAAAGAGACCTGTTAAATTTTAAATACATAGGACATTTGGGGAATGTGTTTTTCTCCCCTAGTCCTGGGGCTTAAACTCAAGGCCTGGGCACTGTCCCTGAGCTTCTCTGTGCTCAAGGTAGTGCTTTACCACTTGAGCCACTGTGCCACTTCTGGCTTTTTTTTTCTGAGTAGTTTATTGGAGATGGGAATTTTATGGACTTTTCTGCATGGGTTGGTTTGGAATTTCGGTCCTCAGATCTCAGCCTCCTGAGTAATTAGGAATATATATATATATATATATATATATATATATATATATATATTGTTCAAGGCAATTCCAAGAACAATTAAGTATAAGAACCAGAGGCTCCATAGGTAAAGAAGTCTGTTTTGAGATCACTCAGGGACTTTGCACCTTCTCAGGAATCCTTGAAGTTTCTATTTGACCCTATAAGGACCTTCAAACCCTAGGATGGTTCTATTGCCTAACCTGAAGGTAAACCATGGTCATGAATGCTCTGATTAACATTAGTCAACCTCTGGGGTTAATTAAGCAGTCTGTTTGGATCATTAAATCTCTGGGTTTCCCAGAAAGACCACAGTTTGGTCTTCATGGAAGACTAGCCTAGAGTGCCAGTTTTTTGGTCTAAAGCAAAAGTCAAGCACCTCCTACTCCAACTTTGTATCAGGGCTTGGCTGACTGGCCCTCTCTCCCTGCTCCTAACCCATACATCCTTGTCCACACTCAGCCCCACCTGCACAGCTAGCACCAGGCGGATCAGGTCCACTACCACCTCCTCATTGGCCAGCTCGATGCTGATGAGTGCCAGCAGGCCATAGAGTGCTTCGTAGTGCTTCTGTATGTTCGTGTCCTCCTTACAGCTCAGGTAGATGTGCCTGTAGAGCTGCTGCGAGTGCTGGGGATGGGGAGTGGGGACAGAAGACAGCCCTGGTGAGTAGGGTGGGATCAGGAGAGGCAAGGAGAATGACTACATAGACTGATCTGAAGGGGGTTAGGATGTCAGTGGGTACCCACTTCAGGGATGCCATGGAAGTGCTTTCATCTAGGAATACATGTTTAGGGATAAAGGGCTCCAGTGACATTGGCTACCAAGATTCTGCCTGGACTGTTTGGGAGTACAACATGGTTGATAGCTCTAGACTGGCTCTCTAGGTTCATTCCTGGCTCTGGTCTTGGCAGTGAGTATCACCCCTCTGGAAGGTGAAGCTGGCTAACCTCACCAGGCAGTTATAGAGGGAAGGGGCAGATTCTGGGGGACAATGACAGCCAGATGTGACTTAGGAGTCACAGGTTTGCCCTCCTGGGGATACTTATATCAAGGTCACACTTGCTCACCTTCTTCATGAAGACGGTGTCCTGTCGTGAACACTTGTCCACTTTCAGCTTCAGGACTGAGATGTCACTGAGAGTACTGGAAGGGGATAGAAGGAGGCTCCACATCCAGCCCTTGTGTGAGGCAGCCTGAGCTTAACATGGTGTCATTAGGCTTTATTTTCAACATTATAACTTGGCATCAAAGCCTCTTAGTACTCCCCTAGGTGTGGTTCTTAGATTAATCTTCATTATTCTCCCAAACTGCCAAGTTCCTATTCAATAGTTGACCCTGGTTATTTCTTCTCCTTAGACCCTCAACTCCCAATCCTCTCAGTCTCTACTCATTAGCTGCCTTTCTTCTCCTACCTGAAAACTTTATTTGGTATAATGCGTTTCCTTCTCTAAATCTCTAGTACACTCTCCTCCCTTTGGTGCCCTTTGGTCCCTCTTTCCCTCGGGGACACTCCCAAGATGAGTGTCAATGGTCCACACCAGTGGGACTCATTGAACCTGAACTGTGCCCTTCCACCAGGGTGTGAGGCTATTTACCAAGAAGACAGGCCCCTATGGGAGTCAAGTGTCTTGTCATATATCTATTAGAGGAGAGACTCCAAGTTCACCTGATCGTAGAGAACTTGTGGCGGTTGCCGTGACGATCAATGAAACTGATGAGAATCTCGAGAACGAAGAGACGGATTTCTGCATCCTCCATGAGGGCAGTGGAGAGAAGGCGGTCAAGGAAGTTGCTAGGCAGGGCTGACATCATGTTATTGCATTGGAAGCCAGTGGATACCTGTAAGGGAGGCCAGGGCAGGTGCATTTGGGAACATTGTCTCCTTTGTGTTCAGTGAAGAAATGGAGAAGCAATCAGAGGAAGTTGGTATGAAAGTATCCATTTTCCCTAGATTCTTCTAAGCCAGCCTCTTCTCCCAACTTCCCTCTCAGGCCCTAGATGTCACCCACTTTTTGCCACTCCAACAGCCACCTAGACATGTACTCAGTAAACTCCGTAGACATATAAACAAGGCATAGGAACATCAGATATCAAAAGCATTACGGAATGAGCATTATTTAGAAAGAAAAGAGCCAGGAGACTTCTGGGCCTAATTTCCCAGCCACCCAGGTACAACCCATGAACACCCACCAAATGCTTTGTTAAGAGGAAGACAGTCACAAGAGAAGTCACAAGTCACTTCCATAAGTCACTATGGAAGAACCTGAGCTGGACTGAAGAATTAGAACACACATGGCCACAAGCAGAGCACATACTATAGAGGAGCTATGGCTATAGCTCCTTAGGTATGGTGACAATGGGATCTTCTGATTTGTCACACGGCATAGAAACATCATATGTGATATCAAAATATTTAATAGCAGTAAGCTGTATTTGCTATTAGGTTCATATTGCAGAATAATTCCTTTGATGATTGGGAAAGCTTCCACATAGAGCGGGATTATACTTTGGAGGCCATCATCCTATTTCAAAAGGCAAAAAAAAAAAACCCAAACAAACAATGGCAACAACAATATCCTCTCCAACCCCCAGGCCAAAAGTCTCCATAGATCAAGCTCAGCGCAGGAGCACCAATAGAGAGATCAGTGTTCACAGAGGAGGAGTACAGGTAAGTGTGCCCCAAACTGTCACCTAAGACTGACAACAGGCTACAAATGCATGAGGGAAAATTCAGCCAATATGAAGACTTAGGAAATAAGTATATGTCTAGATAAGATGGGCTGGAATAAAAGAGCTTTATAAAAACTTGAGTGACAGGGAAAGGGGATATTGCTCAGTTCAGTGGTAGAACACTTTGCCTCACATGTATGAGGGCCTAGGTTCAATCCCCTGCACCACTAACCAAACCAAACCAAACCAATCAAACAAATAACCAACAGTGACAGCCAGGTGACATCGGTGGCTCAGGCCTGTATTCCTAGATACTCAGGAGGCTGAGGTCTACGGATCAATCATGTTTCAAAGCCAGCCCAGGCAGGAAAGTCCCTGAAATTCTTACCTTCAATAAACCAGCAAAGAGCCAGAGGTAGGGCTGTGGCTCAAGTGGAAGAGCATCAGTCTTGAGTGAAAAAGCTAAGGAACATAGCCTAGACTTTGAATTCAATCTCCATATTGGCATAAAACCAAAACAACAAAAAAAATAACCCAACAGCCATAGTAACATGAAGGGTACAGGCTAGAGAAAAGGGAAGGCCCTGGGTTGAAGTAAGGGCCTGTCCAGTCTGTCATGGTGGAACACAGATAGATGCACTCAGTGATGCCACAGAGTCTGGGGAGAAAAAGGTTCCTTTCATTTTTGCTCTGAGAAGGGTGAATGAAATCTAGGTGTTCAGGCATTAAAAACAGGGGAATCAACATTTCTAGAAAATTCTTCTTGTGGTTTAGTTAATGATAGTTGAGAAGAAATGGAGATAATAAACTAGTTGTAAGATGCCCAGAGTTTACGCCAGGGCTGGGTGTAAGGATAGCTGGGGAGCTGGAAACACAGATTTCATTTCCTTCCTCTCACGAGCCACTCACAGTCTCTTGGGTATCTATATATTTTAGCCATCCAGGAGTGGTGTTGAGAACAAAGGATTGAGACTCCAGTAATGGCTGTAGAGGTACAGAAAACAAGCATCCAAAACACCCATAAAGGGAAAGAAAATGGAAAGAGCTGGGCACAGTGCCAAAGGGTAGCAGGAAACAGAGGGATCAAGGGAGGGAGTGCTAGGAGGGGCAAAGGGCTAGAGCCAACAGATTCCACCCCAAGGCACACAAGGTTTTGAGCGACAGAGCTACTGGTAGCCAATTAGGAAGCTTTATGGAAATTAGAAACATTAGATGTCCACCCTGCTCTGGATGATGCAGTTGTGTTGGTGCCCAGACTGGTTAACAAGTGAAGCACAGGCTAGATTTCAACCCTTCACTTGCCTTTTTGGCTGAGCATATTTATGCCATATGAAACCCACATAACTGGATGAGGGGGGTTCTCTTGGTCCCCTGGAAGGAGCTGTGTCCCACAGAGGCAAGACAGGAATGGGGACAGGAGAGGCTCACCTGAAGGAGGGATTTCAGCAGCATAATCTGAGTTAGCCGGTTCCGATTCTCCCTGTAGACCAGAGAGAGACATACACACAAACCAGGATAGCCATGAGGCTACCACCCCACACTTGCCTGCTCTGTTCTCCCTCTCCAGGCCTATCTCATTGGGTTTCCCAAGACCGTGACTTCCAGGCCCAGTGGGAATGGAAGGGCAGCCTGAGAAAGTAAGGGATCCAAGGACACTACTAATGGTTTGGGAATACAAAGTGAGGAAGTCAAGAAGAACCAGAAACCAGGGGAAAGTGGGTGGGGTTTAGGTTGGGAGTGGGCGGGGCACTCACCCTGTCCTTCCTGTCTCCATGGGGTGATGTAAGGAAGGCAGCGGGACTTTGCTCATGATGAAGAGGATCACTTCCGAGCGCTGATAAGTGGGCAACGTGCTGGCAAAGGAGCCTGCAGAAAAAGGATGACTGGGATCACTATTAGGGGAGGGAGGCCAGGCTCTCTCTGGGGAGGAGACAGGATTCCAGAGAGCCTTTCCACTTTGGTTCCTTCACTTGTCACTGAGGCTGTGGTTTGGATCAGGACACTGAACCATGGGGGTTAAGTGGGCACCATAGACAGACTCTGTCTTCCCCAATGTCACTGGTAACAGATATACACACTGGACAATCCTAGAGTTGATACCTCCACGGTCCTGCTCTCCCCCACCCCCGTCCTTTCTAGTGGGCCGCATCCCAGATCTCTCTGCTCCAGCACATAATACAGTCTTTACTCAGAGCCTGGGCCCTTGATCCTCCCAGACCAAGCCCCCAGGCCCTTCTCCAAATCCTCCCCAGGCTCCACCCCCTCCAAGACCAAACCCCCTGATCCCCTCTCCAGACTCACCCAGGACTCTACCCCCCTCCACGACCACACTCCCTGAGCCCCCTCCAAGTCCACCCCAGGCTCTACCCCCTCTAAGACGGTCCACCTTAGGCCCTTAACCTACTCATGGCTCCACCCCCTCGCAAGCCCCGCCCACATCCCCGCCTCCTTCCCCACCAATGGTCTTGATGACAGCCTCCTGGAACATGCGTTCCTCATGCTCCTTGATGATCTTGGTTCCGAGGCTCATGGCCCCATCGTAGCTCCCTGTCAGCGCGTAGTCGATGCTGAGCCGCAGCTGCCTCAGCAGGGTGTTGAACATCTCCAGCACCGTGGGTCCTGGGGCAGCGGGAGAGCCGGGAGAGCCGCGGTCAGGGCGGGCACCCTGTCGGGCTCCCCTGCCCGGAGCAGTCACGGCCTGGAGCAGCCAGGCGTCTGCCGCCACCTCCCCAGCCGGCTGCCTCTGAGGACTTCACGCCCATGTCCTCTCTCTGGTCCCTCGCCTATTTCATAGAAGCGGGTAGTTGGTGTCCGCCGGGGTCTTAGCCTTTTCCTCGCTCTGGGGCCCTTACCAACAGAGCCGGTGGCAGCGATGACCGCGGCTTCGGACAGCACCTCCACGATACCTGCACGCACGGTCGCCGCACTGCGGCTGTTGGCGTCCAGGTGGCTCAGGAGCTGCTGGATAACCAGGTGAGAATGCTGCGGCTGCGGGAAGGAAGACGTGCCGGTCCCCAAACAGCCCTGTGTGGCTGGGCACCCTCTGCTGGGCCCGGAGGCCAGCGGGTAGACCCATGTCCCAAGGCCAGTGGGCACTGCAGGTAACACCCACACCACTTACCCCACCCCTCCCTGGGCTGAGAGACAAATCCCAGTACACCTGGGTTCCCACATTCTTCTTGGTCCCTTTTACTTGGAAGACGTGAAAAGTCCATTTCAGAATACTGTTTTCTTTTTCATTTCCCCTGGGACCCCAGGCATTCCTGGCCAGGACCATAAGAGGCCACATGTTTATTTAGTTCGTGCCAATTCAAGATTTGTTTGATAGTGTTTACACTGATAAGTACAGAAATAGAATGCTAGGGGTGTAGTAATTAATAATGCTGCAACAGCCAGAGGGGTGTGAGCTAAGCACTCTTGCATTGTGTAAATTCTTCCCTTTCTTTTTTTTCTTTTTTGCCAGTCCTGGGCTTGAGCTCAGGGCCTGAGCACTGTCCTTGGACTTTCTCAAGGCTAGAGCTCTACCACTTGAGCCTCAGCACCACTTCCGGCTTTTTTTCTACGTATGTGGTACCGAGGAATCGAACCCGGGTCTTCATGCATGCTAGGCAAGCACTTTAACCACTAGGCCAAACTCCCGGCCCCATTCTTCCCTTTCTTTTGTACTAGTACTGGGGCCTGAACTCAGGACCTCACCTTCTTTCTCTTGGCTTTTTTGTTCAAGCTTATCACTGTTATCACTTGAACCATCGCTTCATTTCTGGCATTTTGCTGGTTAATTGGAGATAAGAGTCTCAAAGATTTGTCTGCCAGGGCTGGCTTTGAATTTCAATCTTTCAAATCTCAGCCTTCTGAGTAGCTAGGATTATAGGTGTGAGCCATTGTCACTTGGCCAGTTCTTAATTCTTTTTTTTAAATTGTTTTTGATAAATGTATTAGTCTATGATGTTCTGGAAGCAAAACAAACTAGCCTTTCTCCTTTAGACCACTGGGGACTCTGGATCACTCAGAGGACATCTGGCTTCCTCCCAGTACACTGCTCTCTCTGTTCCCAGAGGTGTCTTCAGCCACGGAGGAGAGGAGGGGCAAACTGGACCAGGAAGCCATCATACCTGAATTGAGTACATGATGATTTTAAAGCAACGGATGGCAAACACCTTGGGCTCCCAAAGAGAATGGTTATCCAGATGGCTGTGAGGGAGAAAATATGGGAATGACTGAGAAATGCAATGTGCCATTAGGGAGAGGTGAGCTTGGGGAGACAGTGACATCTCTTAAGAGCACTTAGGGAAGGGAGGCAGGGATTTCTGAGTGGGCGAGGGAAATCATGCGGGAATCATGGAGGATCTCAGGGCAGCCCTAGTCTGGGTCTGGAGGGAGGTACACCACACGATAAAGCTGTACACCCTCCCCCAAACCTCTCGACTCAAATGCATGTGGCTACTGTGTGCTGTCTTAATGCAAATACATAATGGGAATGCTGGCACGCACACAAAAAGAGAGACTCTGTTGGTCACAGCACCACAGCAGTTTGACTTCTTTCTTCCTACTCCCAAGTCATCAGGAGATGCTGGGGCCTGGAACATTTGAAGGCTGAAGATCAATAGGAAAGGGGCTACTTAACTCACATGAGAACAGGCTTGATGGCATTCTTGATATTGCCAAAGGCAGCCCGGCCCAGCAGCTCCCGCAGGCACCTCTCAGCCAGCTCTGCTGGGTTCTCTTTTTCCTTCTCTGGTGCTTGGAGAGGTGAGGGAGAACGGCTGTGGAAATAGAACCACAGGCTACATGAAGGATGGGATGCACGACTGGGAGCCAGTCTCTTTCTATGCAGGACATGCAAGAATTCCACACAGGCTGCATCAGGCAACATGGAGACATCATAGCTGCCAGAAATTAAATAGGGAGAAGGAAGCCCAGCATGGAGGAAGACTGGGAGGGATGGGATAGAATTCCTGTTCTTAAAAAATCTTCAAGGCTGGGCTGGCATGCCTCTGTGTAAGGCTATTCTGAGCACCATGGCAGGGGGAGTACAGATCATGAATGTCTCCATGCACCAAAGGATTCAGTAGGAAAAAAGATGGGATGTACGAGACAGAAGGACAGACAGAACATGAAAAAACAGGGGGTGAGAGGAAGGAAAGACACAACGAGGCTTAGGCATGACTCAGTGGTACCCAAGTCACAGGAATTATACTAGATCTGGACAGAACAAGGAGCCTCAAAACTTCCTGCCTTGGAACTACATGGATTGGTGGGGATAGAATGTAGGCTAACGAATTGCTATTCTAGAAACACCCACCAGAGGGAGAGATTACCTCCTCTGTCAGTCCCAACTGTCAGCAATGAGAACCACAGGGTAGAACACTTTGTGTGTGTGTGCGCGCGCGTGTGTGTGTGTGTGTGCGTGTGTGTGCGTGCGTGCGTGTGCGTGTGTGTGTGTGTGTGTTGTGCCACTTGAACTCTGGGCCTGGGCGTTGTCCCTAAGCTCTTCAGCTCAAGGCTACGACCCTACCCCTTGAGCCACAGCACCACTTCTGGGTTTCTGATGGTTAATTGGAGATAGAGTCTCATGGACTTTAGTGCCCGGGCTGGCTTTGAACTGTAATCCTCAGATCTCAGCCTCCTGAGTAGCTAGGATTACAAGTGTGAGCCACCATGCCTGGCTTGGACCACATTTTTATTGGGCATTTTGCACAGAGCCAGGTGGGAAACCAACATGAACCTTCTCTTTTTCCTATTCCACTTGGGGAAAGTAGTGGCAGGGAAGGAAATGTGTTCCATGACTAACCCCCAGCATCTGAAGCTCTTGAATGGCTGTGGCTGGTCAAGAGGTCATGTTTTGGGGCCTAAAATAGCATCAGGAAGTGAGGGAGGAAAGTGGGCTGAAAGGAAAGTCCTCAGTCCTTGAAGTCCTGAGAGATAACATCAACTTCCTCCACTGCTGCCTCCCCAGAGACAAAGGGAAGCTGACTCTTGCTCCTTTGTGACTAGACCATCACATGCCCATTCCCAGGGAACCTAGCATGATGACTGGCCTTGCTTGTTTAGGGTCACAGTAGCTGACAAAAGGCCAGACCCAATGTCCCCTGGAAGGTAGCTCTGGACTCACTGCAGAAATTTACAAAGCTGTGATCCCTGGCCTATAGCGAGGCTTTACCTTCTAGCCTATATTTTGTTTTATTCTCTATCTCTCTGTCTCTGTCTCTGTCTCTCTCTCTTTGCATGTGCATGTGCATGTGCTAGTACTAGGGCTTGAACTCAGGGCCTGGGGCACTGTCTTTTAGCGTTATCACTCAAGGATGATTGATACTCTACTACTTTCGGCATTTATTGGTTAACTGGAGATAAGAGTCTCACAGACTTGCCTGCCCCAGCTGGCTTTGAAACACAGTCCTTAGATCTCAGCCTCCTGAGTAGCTAATATTGCAGGCATAAACCACTGGTGCCCAATGCCACATATTTTCTGGTAGCCTGGAAGCAGCCACAGAGGCTGCATGTGTCCTGTGTCCTGTTGGCTGGCTTACCTCTCTGCTTCCTCCACGTGCTGTAGATTGAAAAGCAGAGATGGGACAATCTTGTCCATGTGCTGGGGGTCCCAGATGTTGGCCTGAAGCTCATCATTCACAGTCTTCCTCACCACCCCTTGCAGACCTTTGATCCCGGACATTCGGATTCTGCAAGGCAAGGGTAGATTGGCACACTGAAGTTCTTATGGCCTGAGGAGTGCAGCTCTGTGGCCTGGCTAGAGAGGGGCACAATTCAGGGGTGAGGGTCACACTCGCCCACCTCCTCCCCCCTTGTTAGCTTGTCAGGCTGTCTTAGCTCTGGTGCCACCCAGGCCCCATCCTAGGGTGCTGGTTGTTCCAGATCCTGGTCCTCAGTATTCTGCTAGATTTGCTCCATTATAGGTCCAAGATGGTGCTGTGGAGCACTCAGAGTCCACTCAGGGCTTGAAGCTGCAAGCTCTCTGGGCATAAAGGGGTTAGGTCTGTGGTTAAGCTGGCTAAGAAATCAGAGGGAAATTCAGCTATAGTACCCCATGGTTCTTTAACAACCGCCCTGTGCTGGCCCATGGGAAGATTCCTTTTTACCACTCAGTTATTTCAGCCTAACCTTCCTTTATTCTTCTCATCTTAAATTTAAAAACATTTCCAATTATAAAGTAATTCATGCTCATTATAAGAGATATAGGGGCCCGGGAGTTTGGCCTACTGGTAGAGTGCTTGCCTAGCATGCATGAAGACCCAGGTACAATTCCTCGATACCACATAGATAGAAAAAAGAAAAAGCTGGAAGTGGTGCTGAGGCTCAAGTGGTAGAGCTCTAGCCTTGAGAAAGTCCAAGGACAGTGCTCAGGCCCTGAGCTCAAGGCCCAGGACTGGCCAAAAAAAAAAAAAAAGAGATATAGGGGAGACACTGACACACAGATACACAGGCACACAGAAGCACGCACACACACACACACACACACACACACACACACACACACACACACACACACACACACACAGATACAGGGAAGAAAAAAATTGCCCTAACCATGAGCTCTCATTGTCAGGCCCGGTAGTGGCTCAGGTCTCTAA
This sequence comes from Megascapheus bottae, assembly GCF_031878675.1. NCBI lineage: Eukaryota > Metazoa > Chordata > Mammalia > Rodentia > Geomyidae > Megascapheus > Megascapheus bottae. Next base: position 67,802,254 of record NC_143515.1, read on the forward strand.
TCCTACTGAAGCTACTTGGGATTCAGAGATCTGGAAGATCAAGATTCAAGGACAGCCCGAGCAAAAGTTCACAAGACCCCATCTCAACCTATAAAAAATTCGGCATAGTGGCATATCTACTATCTTAGTTATGTGAGAAGAATAAATAAGAGGATATGGCTTAGACTACATGGGCATAAACACGAGACACCATTTGAAAAAGGAACTAAAGTAAAAGTCTGGTATGGCTCAAGTGGTAATGCGCTGTCAGTGCAGGTCAAACCCAGAATTAGATAATCAACAGACATCACCACCACTGGACTTTTGATATCTTTCCTTTACACACACGAACACACACACACACACACACACACACACACACACACACACACAGAATTGGAAATACCTGTATATGCAATGTGAATTGGCCTTTCCCCCACATGACATTGAGGGGCTTTTTTCTGCTAGTTTTTATTATAATTAACAGAAGGGTTACATTATATTCACCAGATAGAAGGTGCATTAAATACCCCTTCTCAGGTTTTTGTCCCCATTTCCCTTCCCCATCCTCTCTCCCATCTTGTTTTTCCCCCTTCCTTGTCCTATTTCAAATAAACATATATACAATATACCAGATAACTAGGTAAGATACTGTAACAATATGAGATAACAAAAGGACAACAAAAGAGATGAGAAATAACATAGTATATTAAGAACAACAATCACACATTATATAACTCTTGTTTCCATATCCTGGAGGTACTTTCATTTAGCCTCATCCTATATGGCCTTATATATCTAGGTTTTGCCCTATTGCCCCCACATGACATTGTTATAAGCATTTTCCCATGTGATTAACACTTCAGACATATGTTGGTTATATGATGTTACTATGAGAACTTTCTGTCCCTCCAGGTCATTTAAGTTGCTTCCTAATTTTCCATTTTGAATTACAATAGTAATAAGCAGGAGGTCAAGGAGACAGAGGGAGCAGGCAGCGGAGGGCAGCAAGGTCACTGCCTTTGCTAATAGTATTGATTAGACTGGATACTGGTGAGTATATAAATGCCTGTACTTCTGAGCAGAGGAATGAATAGTGTGTGTGTGTGTGTGTGTGTGTGTGTGTGTGTGTGTATGTGTGTGTATACACATGCACGTGCATGCCTACGTGTGTGAGTGAGCATGCACACATGCATGTGTATGCTCTGTCTCAAATTAGGCTCAAGCAACCTTGATCTTAGATCTTGCCTTGTTTACTGGTCCAAAAGGTTTTCCCTTCAAAGCTATATGCCAGGAGCCCTAGCTGCCCACCAGCCACCTATCCATAGCCTGTCAGTGCCCCTTTCTCTCTGGCAACACAAGAGCAGCAGAGAGCCAAGGAAAGCAGAAAGCAGACACGTCAGCCCAGGCTGGAAGTTCTCCAAGACCCCTTTCTACTTCTGCAGTGAGGTGAGCAGACCTCATCACCCTCTACTCACTTGGTCTTGATTTCCATGTCATCGTGGCTTGAGTGGCACATTTCACTGAAACGGGACACAAAGAAGTCATAGCTCCGATGGTAAGATGGGGTGTCCTCCTCAATGTTGGCAAACTTCACAAACTGTGGGAAGGAGAGAGAATAGGTGGGACAGGTGATCACTCTGCTCCTCACTTCTGAGGATCCCCAGGGCCTGTCATTGGAAAGCATGCCCGGGGCATCATGAGATGAGCTCCTGCTCCTGGCTGATTTCCAGAGCATAGTCTTGAGATCTGAGTTCCAGTTCTGCTCAGCTTCCCCATTTACATAGTCTGCAATCATCACCTTCCCATCTGAGGAGAGCAAAGGAAGGAAGCAAAGGGAAATGAGGAAGGCTCTCTCTTCCATACAGAACTGCACAAAGCCATATGGCTGAAAGGCTGTGGGGAAAATACTGTCACCACCTTGAACCCCATCCAGAATGGGTTATCTCAGCACAAGAACAAATGTGATTTGATTTGCAAAAGGAAATTCCATACTATTGTCGGAAGTGTGGGTAAATGTTTCAAGTTTGCCATTTTCACTTTAGTCATTCTTGGTCAAAATCCTAACTCTGAGTTCCAATGTGCTACATGTTCAAAATCCACCAAAGGTGTACACATCCCAAACTTAAGGGAGGGGGGGGGGGAACTGCTATAAAGGTAATCAAATTCTTGAAAGTTACTTTGTGGAATTTTATAAATGCAGTATCCCAAATAACTCTTAATGAGATCAGATTAACAATAAGTTGTATTGTTATTCTGCCATGTGGTATTATTTTTTCCCCTAAAAGTGTTTTAAGCCAGGTGTGGTGGCTCACGCCTGTAATCCTAGCTACTCAGGAGGGTGAGATCTGAGGATCAAGGTTCAAAGCCAACCGGGCATAAAAGGACCTGAGATTCTTATCTCCAATTAACCTCTGGAAAATGGGAAGTGGGGCTTGGCTCCAGGGTAGGGTGGTAGCCTTGAGCTGAAGAGTTCAGGGACAGTGCCAAGTTGCCCCATGACCCACTAAATAAATAAATAAATGAATAAATTAAAGTTAGCAATAAGAAGAGGTACTAAATGAAAACTCCTTTTGGGTACCAGACTCTGAGAGCATCCTTAGGACTGCCTGGTTTGATAGAAGGAGCTTCCTTTCCATGAGCCTTGGCAGCCCAGCAGCCCAGATGACCCAGCTAGACAACTGGTTAGGGAACACTTGCCTGTAACAAGCCTGGGCAGAGTCAGACAGCCTTGTCACAATGCTCCAAGGTGGATGTGAGGGGACAAACCGGAAAGTCTAATGATGTGGAGAATCTCAGGGGTGATTCACAGAGGCTCCAGTCAAGGCCCTATCTGTCATAGAAGTCCACTGGGGAAATAGGTTCAAATTTGGCTGAAGTTGAGGTTGGCACTTCAGAGCTTTACAGTCATTCTCCCCTCCTCCCCTCTTTGATTCTTGTGTTAAGGATCAAACCCAGGGCCTTGTACATGCTACACGAGTGCTCTACTACTAAGCTATATATACTCAGAATTGTTTTTTCCTTTGGTCAGTGGAAGAGTTTGCATTCAGAGCCTAGGCACTGTCCCTGAGTTCCTTTTTTTTTTTTTTTTTTTTGTCAGTCCTGGGGCTTGAACTCAGGGCCTGAGCATTGTCCTTGGACTTTCTCAAGACTAGAGCTCTACCACTTGAGCCACAAAACCATTTCTGACTTTTTTTCCTATGTATGTGGGACCGAGGAATTGAACCCAGGCCTTCATGCATGCTGGGCAAGCACTCTACCACTAGGCCAAACTCCTAGCCCCTGTTCCTGAGTTCATGGTTAGAATTCTACCACTCTGAACTACAGCTCCACTTCTGGTTTTCCTGTGGTTAATTAGAGATAAGTGTCTCACAGCCTTTCCTGCCCAGTCTTGCTTTGAAATCCTCAGATCTCAGCCTCCGGAGTAGCTAAGATAACAGGCATGAGCTGTCAGTCCCTGGCTTACTATTTTTCTAAGTGCATGAAGCAGCAGGGACTTCCTACCCACCATTTCTAATAGTTTGTCTGTTTGTTTAATTTCAATGCTAGTTGCCTAATGTATGAAATCATGAAAGAATGAAGTTGTGTTTTTGTTTTATTTATTTTTAAGACATAGAAACAAAGGATGGTCTCTATAGCAACAGACTGAAGATTCTGAACATGTGACATTTCAAAGGCCATGGCACAGCAAGGGCCACCCTTTCAAGATCAAAGGTTCAGCTCTTCCTGTATAACAAAGGTGCCATGTTCACTGGCACGGATCACCCATGCTTTCAGGATGGGCTTGCAGGCACCACAGTGTGTGGCAGTGACTCAGGGCCAGGTTAATTCAGAGAAAGACTGTAACTCATGACATGGCATAAACCAGGATCCCCTGATCTGAATGGGGAAGCTGAGCTGACAGGTCACGCTGTGGAAGGCCCATGTCTCTGTGAGCCGTTAGCTTTTTCCTGAAGATGGAATCCTTCTGCGGTTACCAGAAATGATAGGAAAATACACTGCACGGGGAGAGGGAGCAATCTCTCCTGAAGCCCTGGGACAAAGGCTTTTCTGCTGCCTTTACCCAGAGTTTCCCCCAGGAGAAATGGTAACTACCTCTCTTTGCTTCACTGGCACAAATCGTAGTTGGAAAGATGCAAATCATGTGGTTTCTGCCCCTTTCTCCTCACTGGGCTTGTTTTTGTTTTGTTTTCTTTCTTGTTTTGTCTTTTAATTCTTATGTTTTGGGTGAAGGTCTCACTCTGTGACCCTCAAACTTGAGAGCCTCCTGCTTCAGCCTTTCAAGTATGGTGCTTATAGGCAGGCATGCATCGTCATGACCAGCAACTCCAGGGAGCTGTTATCAGAGAAAACAGAGCCACAGTCCATGACCACTTGACTGTGCCCAGACAACCCCTCAACAACTGGTGACGGCAGGGGTACTCCCTGGGCGTGGGGACACACTCTCCTATCTGCCCACACTATCCCATCCTTCCTCTAAAAAATGTTGCACTGGTTAGTGGAGAGGCTAAGACCTTCTGGGGTGTCTCATTCTGGCTGCCCCCACAGACCCATTCTTCCTCTCCCTGCGTGAGCTCATGTGCTGGGTCCCAGGCTGGCACTCAGGAACAGAGTGGGGGAGGCACTGCTGCCTTGCTCTGAGACTCCATCCTTGTGGTGCTGAGCCATCAAGCTCAGTCCTGAGGCCACCTGCCATGTGGACCTATCCCAGAGGCTGTGGTGGGCAGTGCTGATTGCTGGGTCAGTTAGTCTACATGACAGCTAAAACCACCAAATGATGACATACATCATCCAGCACAGAGAGCAAGAAGGAGCACAAAGCCCCAGGGTGCACAGATCGTTAAGTGTGGGGATGGGGGTGGGGTTTGGGAGACTCACGGGAGCCGTATTAGTTTTCTAGCACTACTGCAAAAGACAATAGTGTAGTGTCTTAAAACAACGTGTAAGTCGGTGCTCATATTCAAGCCTGTAACCAAATTTTACAAAAGGCTGAGATTTGAGGACCACAGTTTGAAGCCAGCTTGGACAGAAAATTCCATGAGGCTTTTACCTCTAATTAACCACCGAAAAGCTAGAAGTGGAGGTGTAGCTCAGTGGGAGAGTACCAACTTTGAGCAAAAAAGCTACGGGACACTTCCTAGTCCCTGAGTTCAAGACTCCCAGTTGGAGGCTGAGTCTATGGCAATAACTTGACTTGACTTCCTTAGCCAGCTGCCCTTCTCAACTTCCTCATCTAGCTGCAGCATAGCAATCACTTCCCCACTCACCCCTGGCGGATGTGCTAATGCGGCAGAGCAGGAATTCACAGGACCCTGTGTTTTCAAGGGATCACAAAATATCCACCCAGACTAGGATTCATGGTAGGAAAAAAGAAAAAAAAAAAAGAAGCCACCTGCTTCTGTGGCCCCCGTGGAGTCACAGTGACTCCTTTATTTTTCCATTCAGATGTTCCCTTCCAGACTGTACTTATCCTAAACAAGACAACTAAAACAGTATGTGGAGCTGTTGCCAGGGCAACCTGACAAAGGACTTTGACCTCAGCTATTGCATATATAATTTGTCAAAGGCAGCTGGCACCCAAGAAGAGAAGAAAAAGGAGAGGGAAGAGAAAGAAAGAGTTTCTACTCTAGAAAGAAAAGTTACCATGAGATTTTTTCCTGATTAAATGAACTTGTGTAGAACAGTAAAGACATCAAGAGGCTAAAATCCTGAGGATTAAGATTGAAGCCAGCCTGGGACGACCAGTCCATCCATGGAGACTCTTCATCTCCAACTGACCAGCTGACGCGAGAAGTGGTGGTGTGGCTCAAGTAACAGCACTCAGGGTCATAAGCAAAGACATTAAGCAAGAACCTAAGGGTACAATAAAAATTCAGCCAACCAAGCTCCAACTTTTCTCCTGTGTTCTTTGCAGACAGATAAAGGCTTCACTGAAGGCCTGTAAACAGACTGTAAATAGTCTAAATCTTAGCTTCTTGAACACTTGGAGCTTAAAATGTTCCTTAAGGCAAAGAAGCAGGGGAGATGTAAAGAAGTAAAAGATAGCAGCCAGAACATTTGGGAGTGTCTAGATTCACACATGGCACAATGGCAGCTCTTCCCTCACAAATGTTCACATCCCATGGAAGAAGGTACCTGTACCAAGACCAGTGACAGAGCTTGGAGGAGCCACAGTCAAGTTCAACCTGAATGTGGTATGAGAGAAAAGACGGGGTCATAAAAGAACCTGTTCAGAGCTGAACAGCTAGGGAAGAGAACTAAGCTGGCAGCCAGCTTCCTGCTTCGCCAAGGTCTTTCCATGTCTCATGAACATTAGTTTCCTACATCTCTGAAAGATGTATATCAGGACATATGTGTGAATGTGTGTGTGTGTGTGTGTGTGTGTGTGTGTGTGTGTGCGTGAGAGAGAGAGAGAGAGAGAGAGAGAGAGAGAGAGAGAGAGAGAGAGAGAGAGAGAGAGTATTTACTTGAGCTACAGCTCTACTTCTGGAGGGTAATTTGGTAATTAACTGAAGATGAAAGTCTCATAAACTTTCCTGCCTAGCCTGGCTTTGAACTGTAATCCTTAGCTCTCAGTCTCCTGAGTAGCTAGGATTACAGGTGTGAGAGTTACCGGTGTCCAATGTGATATCAAGATATTTATAGGATGTTTCATGGGTCACTGAGTTATGAGAGCCCTGGACAACTCCTGCCCTCCAAGGAATGCTGTATGTGTGTGTGTGCACGTGCAAGGACACTATTACTGCACCTTACTTTGAACTTTGATCCTCAGATCTCAGTCTTGAGTAGCTAGGATTACAGGCATGAGCTACCAGTGGGAATGCTTATATTAATTCATATTTTTCCCCATTGGTTATTGGGCCTGAACTCAGGGCTAGGTGCCATTCTGAGTTTTTTCACTCAGTGCTACCACTCTGAGCCACTGCACTACTTCCTGTTTTCTGGAGCTTAATTGGAGGTGAAAGTCTCATGAACTTTCTGCTTGTACTGGCTGTGAACCACAATCTTCATTAAACTACTTTTTTTTTTGCCAGTCCTGGGATTGAACTCAGGGCCTGGGCACTGTCCTTGGACATTTTTTGCTCAAGGCTAGTGCTCTGCCACTTGAGCCACAGCACTTCCGGCTTTTTCCTGTGTATGTGGTACTGAGGAATCGAACCCAGGACTTCATGCATGCTAGCTGAGCACTCTACCACTAGGTTCCCAGTTCTACTATTTTTACAACTCATGAGACTCCTTTTAAAATTATGTAAGGGAAAAATCGATTAGAAGAGCAAGGTTGGAGGTTATCCGTCTGCAATGATCATACTAGCGTTGACACCGTTCTGCCTCAGGAAGATGCTATGACTACTGAATTACATGATTTTTTTTCCCTTTCATTTTGGTTTGTGTTTTTTGGAGTCAGGGTTGCACTGGTCTTAAACTCACCATCTTACTCCTCTATCTCCTGAGTACAGGGATTATAGATAGACATGTGCTGTTATACCTGACAACTATAGGCTTTAAACTGCTCAGTTTTCTTAAGTGTTTTATTATGTATGTAGAAATTATACTACATACCCAGGTGTGGTGATTCACATCTGTAACCCAGCTATTACTGAGGAGGTAGAAACACTGAGAATCAAGGTTCCAAGATAACCCAGGAAAAAGCAAGATCCCATCTCAATCAACAAGCCAGGCATAGTGATATCCAATTATTATCCCAGCTCCTCAGGAGCAAATAGTTAGGAAGACCATCTGAAGATAGCCCTGGACTAGAGGGGGGGAGAAGGAGGGGGACAGGGAGAGAGAAACTGGGACTGTGGCTTAAATGATAGAATACTTGCTTAGCAAGTAAGAAGCCGAGTTCAAAGCTCAGATCCAACATAAACAAATTTTCTCTTTCCCCCTTCCCAACTTCCCCCTCCTCCTTTCTTCCCTCCAGCTCTAAGATAATTTATTTAAATTTACAAACATCAGTGCCCTTTTGCTCATACTAAGAGGAACACTAGGACAAGCAGTGTGCTATGATTAAGGTCAGAAACCAAGGGAGACACCACAATTCTGACTTGGGCTTCCTACTTCCATCCCACCCAGGCGCTGGCTGGGAGGCCAAGGGGTGCCCCGGGCTGCTCCTTACCGAGTTGGTACCCAGTATCTGCAGGTTGGGCTTCTCCGACTCCAGCAGCTTGGCCACCATCTTGAGGAAGCTCTCCACAAAAAGGTTGATGCTCTGGCAGTGGCAGGCCATAAGCAGCTGGTCCAGCGCCTCCATGGCGATGCACACATACCTAGGAAGAGCAGTGGGGGCAACTGGGAGTCAGCATGGTGGCTGTGGGGCAGAATAAGGGAAGAAGATTGTCATGGGCTGTCACAACGTCTGGGTGGTAGAACTGACAATCAGTAAGACTTAGAGCTGTGAGGGGACTTTGCAGTGGCCTGAAGTTCTTAGGCCAGCTCCATGTGCAGTACAGATAATGATGCTGATTCAGGCCAGGTGTCAGCAGCTCACACGTGTAATCTTAACTACTCAAGAGGCTGAGATCCAAGGATCACAGCTGGAAACCAACCTGGACAGGACAACTTGTAAGACTCTTATCTCCAATTAACCACCAAAAAGATGGACATAAAGCTGTGGCTCAAGTCGATGAATGCCAGCCTAGAGCAAAAAAAGTTAAGTCAGAGCTTGAGGCCCCCAGTACTGGGGAGAGAGGGTGAGAGGGTAGGGGAGTTCAGAGATTTCATCTTCATGGGTTGATCCTAATCATATTCATCTTTGAATATTAGGCAGACATTTAAAACAAACAAAATTAGACTTACCAGTGTCTTTTTAAAAATTACCAAAGTTTAAGTAAATAAAAAGACATCTCAACTACAGGACCATTTCTGGAACTGGTAGGTGGCCCCCACGAAGTCCCACAGGACGTCATAAACAGCTGACTAATTCAGAAGTCTTGTGGTCAGACTGCCTTAGATACAGACAGCTTGCAAGTCTAAACAAGCAAGGTAATCAAGGTCAAAAAGGTATTACACATCAAATAACCATGCAAAACAAAAACAAGGCTGGGGGTTTGCCCTAGGGATAGAGTGCTTGCTTAGCATGAAGACTTAGGTTCGATTCCTTGGTACCACATACATAGAAAAGCCGGAAGTGATGCTGTGCTCAAGTCGTACAGCACTAGCCTTGAGAAAGCCCAAGGACAGTGTAGTCTCTGAGTTCAAGCTTCAAGACTGGCAAAACAACAACAACAAAAAACCCTCAAAAATCCTCCACACAAAACAACCTTTTGAGCTGGGGCATGCACAGCCTACCATGCATGAGAGCCTGCATGTTTCAGAACCAAAAAAAATAATTAAAAAAATTTAAAAAAAGAAAGAAAGGAAGGAAAGAAACTAAAAAGCTTCTGTTATTCAAATTTTTTTTCTCCCCCCTTCTGTCCAAGCCCTATCCTTCAGAGCTACCACCATTACTGCCAGAAAACCTACAGACCAGGCATATGACATGACACAGGTATACTGTGCCAGCCAGGTAACAAGAGCCTGAATCCTGCATTTGGGAAAACAGACGGGCCTGGATCCTTGTCAGAGAGGTCAGACTTTCCCTGCAGAGAAACCTGGACATGTCCAATCAACCAAGACAGGCAGGAAATGAGGACAGGTTGAGTGACATTCTCTTCACTTCTAGATCATCCTGAGTATCTTTCTGCATGAAGCCATCTGACAGTATCTCACCATTACTTTACAGAGTTTATGTAAGTGAAAGGAAGGGTTGGAGTAGCTGGGGCTAGATTAGAGAAGAAACTGTGAGGCTTCCCACATCCCATAACGCAGATTGCTGTTTTTCCTGTTCCTGTTAAGGGGGATGGGGAGAGACAAAGCTAGAATACTGTGATAAGCAAAATAACTAAATAAATAAATAAATAAAAACAAAAACAAAAAAACACCCTTCAGGAGGCTGAGATCTGAGAATCTCGGTTCAAAGCCAGCACAGGCACTAAAGTCCATGAGATTCTTATCTCCAATTAACTACCAGAGAATAGGAAGTGGTGCTGTGGCTCAAGGGATAGAGTGGTAGACTTGAGCTGAAGAGCTCAATAACAATACCCAGGCCCAGAGTTCAAGCCCTACAACTGACCAAAAACAAAAATAAAACAAATAAACAAAAAAACACCCTTGGGCTGGGAGTGCAGCCTAGTGGTAGAGTGCTTGCCCAGCAAGCTCAAAGCCCAGGGTTGGACTCCTCAGTACCACATACACAGAAAAAGTCAGAAGTGGTGCTGTGGCTCAAGTGACAGAGCACTAGCCTTGAGCAAAAAGTGTGTCCAAGGACAGTGCCCAGGCCCTGAGTTCAAGGACTGGAAAAAAAAATACCCCTAAAATACAAACAAACAAATAAAAAACCACCCTTTGCTAGGAACAAAAAGAATTGTGTACTGACTAGGACTGGAAATTTTGTTGTTGTTGTTGGAAAATGAAACTAATAGTAGAAGTAAAACTGAAATGTAAAGAAACTACAATGGAACATGCCTGTGATCCCAGTATTTTGAAAGGGTGAGGCAGGAAGATCAAGAATGCAGGGCTGCCTACACAGTCTCAAAAACCAAAAGCTAGGGGAGAGGCACAGCAGCGAAGTGAGAGGGAGGGAAAGAGAGAGAGGTGGAAGGTCTAATCCTTTGCACATACTACCTCTTGGCTCTCTGTCTCTGATCCTAGTAATAAGGATGGCATGGCTATAATTATGAACTTAAACATTTCTAAGAATCTTAGAAAACTGGAAGCCAGTGGGATTCAGGTCCTAGCCAATGCTCTCCTTGTTTGTTCCTCCCCAGCGTGTCCCATCAATGCTCTCAGAAGGAATGGAACATGGGGTCCTCAGAGCCGTGTCCACCCCACAGGCCTATGGTGACACAGTGACCATCAGAGGAGATCTGACCTGGGGCTGGTGTCCTAGAAGGGGTGAAAAGTAGTGGCAGGTGTTACTATCTAACTGGAACCTAGAGCAGATGGGTTAGGAAGGAGCTGGGCCATGGAGGGAACAAGAGTAGGTAGACCACAGACAGCCTCAGGGGTTCCAGAAGTGCATCTCAGCAGGTGAGGAGAAGAAGTTGGGCAGAGAGAACTGAGAAGGGCAGAAAAGGGGGCTGTGGAGGACACCGAGCACTGCCAGGCTCTGGGATTGAAGCAGGTGAGTTACAGCCACTAAAGAACATCTCTAGGGGTCCTGGCATTTAGGAAAAAGACCAGAAGTCTCTTGTCCAGAGCGCCAGGGAAGGCCAGCTCTGCTCCCACACCTCATGCTCAGTCAGAAGCAGCCTGAAAAACCAGGGAAGGTGGGGAGCCTCCTGAGGCATGAGTGTGGTAAGCAGCCTGGGGACCACACTTAGCTGGAGCAGAAAAGCAGATCAGGCTCAAGGGCTGAAAGCAGCAGACAGGAAGAAGAGACAGCTTCAGGAGAGACTTGTCATCACCCAAGAATTACTCAAAAGCCTTGACAAAGAACCACTCATTCTGGGCAGTGTGTCTTTACATTCAATGAGTCCACTTTTAAAATCTTCTGGGTTTGGGGAGCCCAGAAGCAGAAAGGGGTTCTGGCCTTCCCCTCGTGGCAGGAGCCAGCAGAGTGCTATCTAAAGAGTTCACTGCCTCCTCCTAGCCTCAGCTCCTGGAGAATGTGTTTCTTTTGGGAAGCTCTTCCCAGCTGAGTGACCCCAGGCACCATGGGGTCCTGCAGTATCTAATTTGGGATCCTACACACCACAGCCCATGCTTAGTGTCCACTGCAGACTGACTCTAGTCTCCCTCGGCACTGCTGACCCCTCTTTTCCCTGTATCCCAGCTTCCAGGGAATGTTCCCACAGTTGGGCTGAGTGGGAAAATAAATGCACAGAGAAAGGTAGGAAACAGAAGGAAAGCTTGACTTTTGCTGCTCTGGATAATACAACCCAACATAGTCAGTGATCTTGAATACTCCCTAGAGATTCCTCATTTCCTCCCTCTGCCCAGCTTTGACTATTTTTTGATGCCCAGCATCTATGAGCCAGTGATGAGGAAGATGAAAATGTATGTAGTGTTGGATGGGGATATTCAAGAGGGAGAGGGATGCATTCTAGCCCATTTTTTTCCTCTCTTAAAGTCCTCTTTCAGGCCTTCAGACTTTAAATACCTAGATGCTGCAAAGGCTATTTTTAATAGGACAATGCCAATTTTGAATTGCAATTCTAAGAGCAGTGGAAAAGATTCTAAAGTGGCTCTGATGGCTGCTAGGCATTTCTACCAAGAGAACCATCACTGCAGAGAGGGCGGGTAAAATTAGCATTAAGCGTTTCATGATATAGCTGGTACATCAGTTTTAGGTTCAATTTAGGATAATACCATTTTTACTTGCTTGACTATTCTTTCTAATATGCCTTTACATAAATCCAAACGCAGTCTATTCAGGCTCATCTTATTGAATGTGTAACCCAATTTTATTATATAAAATGATTGTAGAAACAGAATAATTTGCATTCTGTTTTACACTAAGTATATCGTGATTTCAGATTATCGGTAACTGGAGGTATAGCTTAGTGGTACTGGGTGTGCTTAGTTAGTATGCACAGGGCCCTGGGTTTAATCTAGCACCAGAAGCGATCAATCAATCGAACAAAGACTTTCTGGTTGCCAACCAGATCTAGACCAGGCTCTACAGCAGTGCATGGCAGGTGTGGTGGTCATAGCTGGGACAGGGGCAGGCTGTGGAAGAACCTGGAAGTAAAGCTGAGGAATGTGGATTTTGTTCTAAAGGAACCAGGAAGATATAGTTTGTGTGTTAAAAATATTAACCTGGCAAGACCACCCAAGAAATATGGGAAGCAGGGAGACAATTCTCAAGGTGACTGTCATCGTCTCAATTAAAAGAGAGTTGCAAGTATAGCTCAATAGTAAAGCACTTATCTATTATGTGAGCCCTTGGGCTATACCCCCAGCAATGCAAAACCAACCAACCAGCAAATAAATACAATTAAATAGTCTGAACCAAGAAAAAGGCAGAAACAAGAAGAGGAGACTGATATAAGGTAAGCATCTTTATAACCACCCTTCTCTTCTTTTGCCGAACACTTATGTTATTGCTTTTTTTTTCACTGACACTGACACACACACACACACACACATGCACACACACACACACATACACACACACACACACTGTAATGAACAGCTTTCTATATAAAGCTGGACTGTATTTAAAGTTGAATAGAATAGATAAATAGAAAATATCTCGACAAAGGAATTACTGGGTCAAAGGGCCTAACTGGTTCCAAGTTCTTTTTTTGTTGTTGTTGTTACTGTTGTTGTTGTTGTTAATCATGGGGCTTGAACTTGGCCTGGGCACTGCCCCTGAGTTGTTTTGCTCAAAGCTAGTGGTCTACCACATAGAGTCACAGCACAACTTCCAATTTTGTGGTTCTTAATTGGAGATAAGAGTCTCATGGAATTCGGGAGGAAAATGGGGACAAAAACCTGAGAAGGGTTATCAATGTGTGCTAAGTAAATGTAACTGTAACCCCTCTATACATTACCCTAACAATTTTTTAAAAAACTTGAAACTGCCCAGGTTAGCTTTGAACTGAAATCCTTAGATCTCAGCCTCCTGAGTAGCTAGGATTACAGGTGTGAGCCACCAGCATCCAGATGTTTTTCAAGTTCTTACTATATTGCTCAGAATTATTTTCTAGAAAGTTCCTTTTGAGGGAGGTAGGAAAATGCCTTACATTGCCATCTCCTTACGTCTGGAATAATTGTTAACTTGATAGCATTGATAACATTTTAATATTCATCTTTGATGACTAGTTTGTTAAATATTATCACTTTTCATTCAAGCTCCCTATCTGTGCCTTTTTTGTGTTCTTTGCCTCAAAGAACAGTATTTCAATCTTCCTTTCAGCATTTCAATCTTTCCACTCTACCCACAAACTATTTACTACGTGCCACTCATGCATGAGTTTGAATTCTTTGGGTTTTTCGTGTGTGTGTGTGTGTGTGTGTGTGTGTGTGTGTGTGTGTGTGTGTTGGTGAGGGAGCTTGAACTCTGTGCTTTACTCGTTTTTTCACTAACTGTAGTGCTCTATCACCTGATCCAGGCCTATAGTTTTTTGGTGGACCTAAGAGTCTCATGGATTTATTTGCCTGTGTTGGTTTTGAACTTTGATTCTCAGATTTCAGCTCAGATTATAGGTGTGCTTACATCAGAAGCTGGCTCCTTTGTCTTATTTTTGGGTAAGTAATACATCTATTGATTAGTTATTTTTCTTTAAGATTTCTTTCTTCTAAACATAGAAAGTCCTTCCTTCCCAGATAAACATTTCACTGAAGTGTATTATTTTTTTTTGGGGGGGTGTCATGGGGCTTGGACTCTGGGCCTGGGCATTGTCCCTGAGCTCTTCAGCTCAAGGCTACCACCCTACCCCTGAGCCACAGCCCCACTTCCTGTTTTCTAGTGATTAAGTGGAGATAATAGATTCTAGTTCTTCAGTGCTCAGGATGGCTTTGAACTGAGATGATCCTCAGATCTCAGCCTCCTAAGTAGCCAGGATTACAGGTGTGAGCCACTGCGTTCAGCTCCTGAAATATATATATATATATATATATATTTTTTTTTTTTTTTGCCAGTCCTGGAACTTGAACTCAGAGCCTGAGCGCTGGCCTTGGGTTTTCTCAAGGCTAGAGCTCTACCACTTGAGCCACAGCACCATTTCCTGCTTTTTTTCTATGTATGTGGTACTGAGAAATCAAACCCCGGTCTTCGTGCATGCTAGACAAGCACTCTACCACTAGGCTAAATTCCCAGCCTCTGAAATATGTGTGTGTGTGTGTGTGTGTGTGTGTGTATATATATATATATATATATATATATATATATATATATATATTTTTTTTTTTTTTTTTTGTTTTTTTTGCCAGTCCTGGGCTTGAGCTCAATTGCCTGAGCACTGTCCTTGGGGTTTCTCAAGGCTAGAGCTCTACCACTTGAGCCTCAGCACCACTTCCAGCTTATTTCTATGTATGTGGTACCGAGGAATATGACTTGGGCCTTCGTGCATGCTAGGCAAGTACTTTGCCACTAGGCCAAACTCCCGGCCCCCCTGTGAAGTATATTTTTAACAGAAAAATTGCTACAACCTTGCCTTTTAGTAGAATCTGGTGGCTCTTTCTAATTTTTTAATCTTACTGGGTAAGACCCAATAAGTTGCATTCAGGACTGGGAAAATTCTTTAAGGCCCTAAACTGTGTGAAGACATCTAGACACACAAAGACTCGGTGGCAGCATCTAGACAGTAGCATCTAATTTCACTACCACTAGAAGAGCAGTCTGTCCAATAGCTCCTGCCCATTATATCATTTTGTCTTAACCATATAATATAGCTTCTGAAAATCTCTCCTCCTCCTCCTCTTCTTCCTCCTCCTCCTCCTCTTCTTCCTCCTCCTCCTCCTCCTCTTCCTCCTCCTCCTCCTTCTCCTCTTCCTCCTCCACCTCCTCCTCCTCCTCCTCCTCTTCCTCCTCCTCTTCCAACTTACCCATATCGATGGCGACCCACATCACGGATGAGCCTCTCTGAGAGGTAGGCACCAATGCGATCTAGTTTTTCTGGAGCTGAGAGCGCATAGAAAGTCAACTTTTCCATGTTGGTCTTCACCAGGCCATCCTGTAGAAGACAGATGTCTCAGAATCGCCATGGCCAGGCTATGGCAGAATGGCTCATGCCAGGCAATAAACAAGAGTTCAGTTAAATCCCATTTACAAGTGCTTATTAAGTGCATTCTAGATAACATTCTAAGGGCCAAGGATACAGAGATGATCAAGACCCAGTTCCTGTCCTCCAGGAAGCCTTGCCCCAAGTTTGCTAGCTATGGATAAGTAACAACAGGGACAGAAATAAATGTGTGCATGTATATATTTTTTCCATGAAGATATTTATGTTTGTGTGTGGGCGTGTACACCCATGGGTGTGTGAATGAATAACAAGCCTCCATTAAAAGCAACTCTGAATATGGATAAAGATAGAACATGAATCTAACCAAGGGACTATTTAGGAGGAGAAGGGAAAGGAGAAAGGATACAGGGTGAAAATTTTTGAGTTACCCTGCAACTATATATTAAAACAGCGTAAAGAATCTCAATGATTAAAAAAAAAACACTGGTGCTCAATAGGGGGGTTGGGGGATGGGAAACAGAAACAGACTTTATTGGGAGTTGGGCTAATAAGGGTGAAAGGGGGATGAATATGGTCAAATAGATTGTCTACATGCATGAAAACAGAACAACAAAACCTGTTGAAATCATATTAGAAAGGGTGAGGGAGGGGACAGGAGAGTGATAGAGGGGGGAGATTGATTGTAACACATTGTAAGCATTTGTGAAATGTCACAATAAAATCCCCTGTGTATAGCTAATGCATGCTAATTTAAGGGAAAAAAGCAAGTCAGAATTAAGACACATCAACTCAGATACCCATCACCAAGGCATAAAGAAGGCAGATTTGCAGCCCTTGAGGAATTCTCCAGAGGATGCTAGAAATTTGATCCACCAACTACCCATTCAGAAGAGGCCATTGATTCCCAGACAGCAGCTCACTGACATCAAATCCTGACATTTCTTAGACCACAACCCATAATGTAGTGTGAGTATGACCTACTCAGATGCCTGGCAGATGCCAGAGGGAGCAGGGGAGACACATGGGCCTCTAGCCAAAGCCCAAGACAGAGGCACACTTCCCCTAAGCAGCAGGGGGAGATTTTCTTCAGAGTAAGCAGCCAATGACAGGACTAAGAAAGACATCTCATGTAGGCACTGACCAAAGCCCCAAACAGACTTCCTCCTGCCCTCTACAAACTCAGCCTTCCGAGACAGCCAATGCCTGCATTCCACAGTCTCTCCCCATTCCCAGGGTGGGGTCCAGAACTCCATTTGTCTGGTCAGGCCTTATGGTCAGGGGTCTTAGGGGTCTGCCTTCCCAATATAGCAGATCGCAGAGCCCAGCCCAGATGGTGAGGACTATAATACTACCTGCCAGAGCTGAGACTCACCTCAGGGTCCTCAGGGAAAATGTTGTCAACCAGCCTTTTGTACCTAGGGCGAAGGGCACCGCAGCAGCCACACACACCTGGAGGGAGAAAAAACAAAAGACAGCAACCCATGAGCAAGGCCTTGGGGAAATGGCAGAGACCTGGAAGCCAGGCCAGGCCCAGCACTACCTGTGAGGATGTAAAGCCAGGCCCTTGTCCTTTCTGGGGTCACGATCTCCCACTGCAACCAAAGAACCTGAGTGTCCAGAAAGATGGTAAAGGATGGAGGGTCTGTTGTTCCTCTTATTACTCCCCCACTTATTCCCTGTGCCTTACATCATCTCGCACCCCCTTCTACTCCCCTCCTGTTGCAGAATGGTATGTAAAACTATAAGTAAACGAGACCAGTAGCTATCAGTGTCAGAAAATCTGTCTCAAAGCCATGTGGCCATGGTATTTGAATACTGTGGGCATTGGAAAGTTGGGGCTGAACCCCAAGGACCAGTTCGGAGCATCCAGGGTATAGTTCTCCACGACACTCACTCCCTTCCCTCTACTTTTGACAAAATGAAAAAAATGTGGCACTTTTTTTTTTTTTGCCAGTCCTGGGGCTTGAACTCAGGGTCCAGGCACTGCCGCTGAGCTTTTCCACTCAAATGTAGCATTGTATTTCTTTGAAGCACGGTGCTACTTCCAGTTTTTGATGGGTGGTTAATCGGAGGCAAGAATTTCAAGAAAAGCTGGGTGCTGGTGGCTCACGCCTATAATCCTAGCTATTCAGAAGGCTGAGATCTCAGGATCATAGTTCAAAGCCATCTGGGGTAGAAAAGTCCCTATGAGACTCTTATCTCTAATTTACCACTCAAAAACTCAAAGTGGTGCTGTGGCTCAAGTGGTAGAGTGCTAGTCTTGAGCACAGAGGCTCAGGGACAGCGCCCAGGCTCTAAATTCAAGCCCCCCAACTGAAAAAAGAAAAAGTCACATGGACTTTCCAGCCTAGGCTAGCTTTCAACTGTGAGCCTCCAATCTCAGACATCTGAGTACCTGCACCCAGCTCTCAGCTTCTTTTTTACGCAAAGCTAGAACTCTGGTTCTGGCCTTTTTGGTGATTAACTGGAAATAATTGTCTTGGACTTTACTGTCCAGGGTGGCAACAAATAACAATCCTCAAATGTCAGCCTCCTCAGTAGTTAAGATTATAGGTGCAAGCCACCAATGCCTGGCAAAGTGGCACATTTTGATGCAGCTAAACTTGATTTTGTGGAGGAGACCAAGATGATCTTCAGTGCTGGGAGCTGATGTCAAGAAATCCATGTTAAAATAAGTTTTGACAAAATACCTCCAGGTCCATAATAAGAAGCTTAATGAATAGAGGAAATGGGAACATCTGGAAACCAGCTCTCCTGCTTTGTCCTCAGGCAGGAACTTCCTAGCTGCACTATCTCTGCAGTGGGGTGTAGGGGAGGGAACCTTGAGCAGGGACCTGGAGAAGCAGCCAGGGCCTGGGAAAAATCATCCTTCAAAGTAAAAGAGGGGCCCCTAAATCTCCCCAATTAAAGATGAATTCTGTTTATACAAGCATTCTACTTGATATGCAAATGTGCCCATGATGATTAAGCCAGTGAGTCATTGAGAAAAGAATGAATTTCTTTGGTGCAAATTACTTCAGCTACACAAAGCACTCCACACAGGGCTGGTGGGAGGAGAAAAGCTGCTTAGGGTTGGAAGGCAAAGGATGCCCAGCCAGGAGGAAGAAGGAGCAGCTATTTGAGCTCTAGGACTGTCTACATATCAGGAATATCCATGGGAATGAACACTGTTTCTAGTCTCATTTTATAGATGAGAAAACTGAGGCATTAACAGATTCAATTACTTGGCTAGAGCTGCACAGTTCTTCATTTTTGGTTGGTTGTGGGGCTTGAATTCTGGGCCTTAGCACCATCCCAGATCTCTTTTTGTCCAAAGTTAACAACTCTACTACTTTGAGCCACAACACTACTTCCTATTATCTTGTTGCTAATTGGAGGTCAGAATCTCACAGACTTATCTGCCTAGGCTGGCTGTGAACTGTGATCCTCAGATCTCAATCTCCTCAGTCGTTAGGATTATAGGTGCGAGCTACCAGTGCCTGGTTTAGACAGGTCTGATAAGAAGCAGATTAAAAATAAAAATCTAAGCCAAGCACCAGTGGCTCACACACATAATCCTAGCCACTCAGAAGGCTGAGATCTGAGGATCATGGTTCAAAGCCAGTCTGGGCAGGAAAGTCCAGAATACTTTTTGTTTGTTTGTTTTGTTTTGTTTCTTTTTTATTAAAGAACTTATGAACATTGATTTTTACATCATATTTCAAATGACATGTTTAACAAACATGTCTATACAATCACTGGCACATAGTTTTTAGAACATAATCAAAATTAGGCTAAGGGTTTGTATATCATAGATACATTAATTTATGAAATAAAACATTATATTTCCTATAGAGTCATAAGTTTTATGTCTATGTAGTTGTGTTTATATTTCTAATATCATGTCCATAGCATTGGGTATGCAAATATTGAGTCCTCGCTCTTGTACAGGACACTTTTATTTCCAATAAATGACCAAATAGGCAGAAATGGAGGTGTGGCTGAAAGTGATAGGGCACTAGACTTGAGCAAAAAAGTTCAGGAGGGGCAGCGCCCAGTACCCAAGTTCAAGCCTCAGGACTGGAATATCAAAACCAAAAAAGATCACATAGTCACTCAGGCATGTGTGTTAAAAGGATTAAGAGGGCAGTGCCTCTCCGACTGAAAGGTATCCAAGTCTCTGAGGATCTCATTAAAATACAATTCCATTTTAGCAGCTCAGGCTGAAGGCAGGCCATGTTCACCTAGCCAGCAGTCACACATGGAGTCTGGGTCACGTTTGTAATCTGGCCTGTACATTTGGGCTCAACTTCAAGCCAGGCTTTGGGCTGAAGCCCCTCTTCAAACAGTATGGCCACAGTAAGTTACTTTACCTAGATTTGTGCATCATTATATACATATTTAAGCTGATAACCATCCCCACCCAGGAGACCACCATTCCCTTTAACTTTCTTGGTTCATTCCTTGTCACAGAACTTTCCTCCAGTCAACTCCATATATGTCAACACTGTGTGTCCCTGCAGGTGAGCTAGGTGGGACTATGTTGTGTACCCACTGTGGTAGAGGTATAGGAGTGCACTATGGACATGTCAAATGAAGGGATGACTGTAACCCAGTAGAAAAGCAAGGGTGGACTTCAAGGTCAGGGAGGGCACAGACAGGCAGTTAGCAAAAGCCCTCCAAGAGTTTTGAAGCTCATGAAGAGCACCCCAGGAAAGGTTCTGGAATTCAACACTTGGTACATCTCCCAGGGCTAGGTCTACCTTCAGGACCAGATCTGGCTCATGGGCCTTGCCATATCTCTCTGCCTGCTTGGCCTTGGAGGCCATCCTGACTCCTCACCACATTGCTCTTTTGTTCTGAGGAGAGGCAGAGGTGTTGAAAATGTCCCTCTGTGCCGGGTCCTCAGCCTGGATGACCAGCCCTAGCCTGGCTCTGGTTGACTGGCTTGGGCCTGCTTACGTCTCAGACTCCCCTATACGCCAGCACTGTTTTCCTCTGGTTCTGCTCGCTTGGTCCTGTGTCTTTGATCCATCTGTCTCCATGGCCAGACCTGGTCAGTCCCAGGGAAACTGGAGGCTTGAAATGATGTCTCAAGTATTCAAAATGGCAGACTTTCACACACTAGGCCTGCCCACCCCTGGGGGCTTCATATGATCTGCCAGGCACATCGGTCCAAGGCCATCAGATCACTCTCCCCTGGATTCCTCCCTGTCCTTCACCACAGCCCCCAGGGCTCTTTCAGCTGGTCTTAAATATTTCAAAATATCCAGGCCTTATCACCTGCTCTGGACTAAGCACTAGGCAAGCACTTGACAATATTTCACATAATACTCACCACATCCATCTAAGGTAGGGACTATATTTGTATTTTACAGGCAGAATCAGAGATGTTAAGTGCTCTAAGGTCACACAGCATGTGCCTTTCTGCCATGAGACTCTGGTAGCTATCTCATTACTTGCTCCCAAATACATTCCTAACCTTTTCTCAAGTTCATTGTGTTCATTCAGTGCAGCAAGACCAGAACGAGAGACTGAGAGTCTCAAAAGTACAGCCTAGAAGTTGCAGGCCTCAATGAGCAGATAGATTAGCACCTGACCAGGGCTAGAGATAAGCCCCAAGGGGCTTGGCAGCTCCTGGCACCTGCTAGAATTCCCTGAAGTTCCACCCTCAGTGCATCCTGGGTGGTGTTGGAGAATCCCCCTTCCCCTCAGCCAGCCCAAGTCTGCAGCCTTGGCACAGGGTTACCTTGCATACACTCCTATGGCAGGTTGTTCAGCCTTATTCCACTGACTCATTTCTCTCTCCCTACTCCAACCCCCCAGCTCAACTGTAAGTCCCACACAGTCTCACATCCTTCCAGCCTCTGTACAGTATCCTGAGCCTGACCGGATGGGAGACAGCAGGAGGTGACCTCACCTGGCTTTGATCAGCGTGAGATCCAGGGAAGTCTCCTCTCCCAGCCCCTGATTTCCTTCTAACAAACATCAACGTCATTTGCCCTATTCACCAGAGGGAAAAAAGTCTTTTTGCTCAAACAAGTCCATATTTATTTTCTTAGCTGTACAAGCTCCTTGTAAAGACAAGGGCCAGACTGGGTCACTCCTTTCAAAGCAAGTGGAATGCTTCTTAAACAATTTACAAAAAAGTTTAACCCAGGGCACAGGGCACAGATGCCCCTTTGGGATGAATTGGAGGAAATAGAACAAAATTCAGAGAGAAGGGTGTGTCCACCTCCCTCCCAGGAGACCAGCTTTTCAGTCCATAAACATGAATTAAGTTCCTGCAGTTTGCATAGAGTACTTGGATTCGGCTGCAGAGGAACCACCATCTGTTTGGGGATACTTGATCTCCACACACTTGGCCAATGATTAGTCTGATGAGTCCAGGAAAGGTTCCTGGAAGAGGTGAGACCTGTGTTGGCTCCTTAGGAAGGGAAAGAGCTGCTAAATCCTGGGGAAGCCATGATATGAAAAGTTACCATCAATGGGAAGAAAAACAAATTTTTAAAGCTTCCTTCTTTTTTCCCCTTTCCTTTGCTTCTAAATGTCAAAAGGAATACCCTGCTCACAGGGATATTTTGTAAAATAGTAAAAAAAAATCAACATTACTTATTCAGAGATGACAAATTTTGTGTATTCTAGCCTGTTTCTGGATTTGAGCATGTTTTTAAGCCTATGCATAAAACTAGATGATAGGAGAATATTAAAATTTCTTTTCCTCTTTGTATACTGCAAACATTTGCCATTTTGTCAGACCGTTGCTTATTATACCATCTTTTGACCGGACTCTGATTTATTTAATCATTCCCTGTTGTTTCCAATTTCTTATTCATTACTTTGGCGAGGCAGCCATTTGCCCTTGGTAATTAAAGTCAGGAAGCACACAGGCAGAGCCTGGTTTTGCTTTACTGACGATAAGGAAATTGGTGGCGCCATGTGGCAGCACTGATGCAGGGGCCAGCAGCTGTCACTTGCTGGGGGGAAGATTCTGGATTGAAGAGACCCAAAGGAGAAGGGGGAAAACAAATTTAGGGAAGTAGGCAGAAACTGGATTTCCAGACAGATCTTCCTGGAAGTGGAATTACACAATGGCTGAGTTCTCCCTGGGGAGGCAGGCAGCTCAGGGCTGTCAGGAGGCTGACCTTTCCAAGTTCCAGAGCTGCAAGGTCACCTCTATCTGGGCAGTCTTGGCTAATCTGATGGTCAAATTAATCAAGGATGGAAATTTCAAAAGACAGAAATTGTATCTGACTGATTCAATGTCAGGACTGAAATTCCTTATTGTATGTTTTCTTAGGCTTTGATATTCTTCAAGCAAATAAGATCTTTAAAAAAATGTTTTCCCATTTCTGACTCCCAGTAGTAAAAATTGATTTCAAACTAGGGGCTGATGGCTCACACCTATAGACGTAGCTACTCAGGAGAGATGAGAATCTTGGTTCAAAACCTGCCAGAGCAGGAAAGTCTGAGATTCACCTCCAGTTAACCTCCAAAAGGCTGAAAGTGGAGTTGTAGCTCAAGTGGTAGACACCAGCCTTGGGAGAGCTAAGGGACCAGGGCTCAGACCTGAGTTCAAGCCTAAGTGTCTGGGCATGTACATGCGCCCCCCCCCCCCAACCACACTTATCTCAACCAGATTCAGAGGCCAGAGATTGTATGTGAAACTGCAGTCCCAGCTCTGGCAGGTTTTACCCACTGAGACTGATCTGTATGTCTGCAAAGTAGGACTAAGAGGATCTATTCAGAGGGTTGTGGCAGAAATGAATAAACACTCAACTCTTAGCATATATCATCACCATCATCAGTGCTGCTATGCCAACTATTTGTGTTTTGTTAAGAAAGCCAAGTTCAGCGGGGCATGATGATGCATGACTGTAATTCCAGCACTTGGGAAGGTGAAACACAACAATGGAGAATTCAAAGCCTGCTTGGGCTACATACTGAGATCTTGTCTCAAAACAACAACCAACAACAAAGACAGGTGTAGGTGGCTCACATCTGTAATCCTGGATACTAGGAAACTGAGATCTAAGAATCGCAGTTTGATGCTAGCCAGGGCAGGAAAGTCCATAAAGACTCTTCCCACCAAGTAACCAGGAAAAAAAGTAGGGCTAGAAGCATGACATAGGTAAAAGAGCACCAGCCATAAGTAAGCAAGCACTAGGTCCTGAGTTTAGGATCTAATACCAGGAAAAAAAAAAGTCTAACTCTATATGGCAGCTGTCACCTCTCAGATACCAAAGGACAAAGCCCCGTGGGAAATACAAGTGGAGGTCTATCACTCTGACAGCAGCCAGGCTCTAGGCTTCCTTTCATCTAATCTTTATAGCAAGTCTCTGAGGCTGATAAAATCATCCTTGTTTTTTCAGAGGGCTCCTACCCAAGGCTCTTTTGCAGTAATGCTGCCTTACAGAATGAAACATTGGAGGTCTCTGCCTACAAATATCTCAAAATAAAAGTGAAAAATGTATCTAACAGGAACATGGAACACATCATCAGGATCATAGGAATTAGATGTTACACACACAGGAGGTTGCTGAGGAAACGGGATGGGAAGTGTCAGGGAGACCCATTCTGAACATTATTTAAAAAGAGAAGAATTCCATTGTATTGGGAGAAAAAGAAGGCTTTCGTTTGGGAAAGGGCAGAAGAAAAACATTTCCTAAGAGTGTATTACGTTATGTGTCTAACTTGATTTTTTCTTAAATCCCATGAGATTGGAATTGCCATCCTTCAGATGAGAAAACCAAAGCTCGGGAGGGTGGGGGATATTCCATTGGCCCAATGTCACACAGGGAGCAAGGAATGGAGGCAGGAAGAGACCCAGCTAGGTAGGCCCTCTGACACCATAGCCATGGTATCTAGAAAGATCTGCAGTGAGATTATGCATATTAGACACAGATATGAAGGAGGTGTGGTCAAGTAGAAAAAAAAGATATTTCCAACAAGTATTATTTTGTGCTGGTTCTGAGGCTCGAACTCAGGGCTGGGTTTGTCCCTGAGCCGTTATGCTCGAAGCTAGCACTCCTCCATTTGAGCCACAGCTCCAATTCCAACTATTTTTTTCCTGGGGCTTGAACTCAGGGGCCGGGCACTGTATTTGGGCTTTCTCAAGGCTAACACTTGAGCCACAGCACTACTTCTAGCATTTTCTGTGTATGTGGTACTGAGGAATTGAACCCAGGGATCTGTGCATGCTAATCGAGCACTCTGCCACTAGGCAACATTCCTGGCCCCCAATTCCAACTTTTTGGTGGTTAAGTGGAGACAAAAATCTCATGGACTTTCCTGCCCAGGCCGGCCTTGAATTTTGATCCTTGTATCTTAGCCTCCTGAGTAGCTAGGATTATAGGCATGAACCATTGGCTCCTGGATCAAGATTATTTTTTTTTCTTTCTTTCTTTCTTTCTTTTGTGGTTCATGGGGCTTGAACTGGGCCTGGGCACTATCCCTGAGCTCTCAGCTCAAGGCTACTGCCCTACCCTTGAGCCAAGCCCCACCTCCCGTTTTCTAGAAGTTAATTGGAAATAAGAGTCTCAGGTCCTTTTGTACCTCGGCTGGCTTTGAACCTTGATCCTCAGATTCAGTCTGATTATTATTTTTTCTATAACGCTTCAAACCCAAACTGGCTTTATGAACAGTCTCAAAGTCAAATTCCTTGTGCTGATAACAAAGCACGGTGAGGATAACGATGGGCAATACCCTATGAAGGTTATGGGAGACCTTCCCATGATTTCTTCACAATTACCATTACAAAGTAAAGTTTATAGAAGCTATGTTTAATGCGAATAAAGATACTTCCTCTGCACAGAAGTGGGAGCTGATCTGGTCAGGGGAGCATAAGGGTATACTCCTTTCTAGAGTCTCTCCTCTCTTTCCAGTAACAACCAGTCGAGCACTAAGCTGGCTCCAAATGAAGTGAGGGAGATTTGCTGACACATATTGAGTGCCATCACAGGTCCTCCCAGTGTCAAGGGCAACCTGGGGATAGGAAGTGTTACCAAGTCAGAGGTGTGGTCATTAGACTCTTAGTCTAGATGGCCAAAAGAGACACAGAGATAAGGGCCTGGAGGGCCCTTGCCTCTCCTGCTAAGTATCCAGGGAGGGCGTGTGCTCCTCGGGCTGGTGGACAAGGAGAACTCTGTAGGAGAGGCAGAAGTCAGGCAGAGTCTTGAAGGACTTGAACCAGCAGGTGAAGATGAGGGAGAGGAGCTGTCTACTGAAGAGAAGCTGTTGACACAGGTATCACGGAATAGTTAGGATTACAGGCATCAGCCCAGCCTGAATTTATTAATATTTTTATGAAAATATTAATATTTCTAATACTGTTGAGTTTTTATCTTATCTTCTATAATAATAAATCATCGCATAGATATCTGACTTCTGAAATGGTAACCCTTCCATATAACATTTTACTGACAGCAATAAAATCATATTAAAAAATCACATAATATAACCCTACCTTATCACCAAGGAGGTTTGAGGACAGCCATCAGAAATAGCTTGATCTAGGAGCAGAGTCAGAAAGCTGTCTAGTAAAAACACACTGAGAATATGATGGGAAATCTGGAAGGAAAGCAATGAAGGAGGTTCACAGCACCAGCTTATCTGTTCTGTAGGTTCCCACAGAGCACAGGCACAGAACACTTCCACTACAATGTCTGCAAACCAAGGCACTTGGAGAGAAACGCAGCCAGCTGGCTAGAATGTACTTAAATATATAATTTATGTGCAAGCCTCGCTGGCATAGTGTTGAAGGTGAAGTGACAGCATGGAAGAATTCCCAGGATGGAGTGTTTAATGAGCAAGTCCGCTCCTTACCTACAGTCTCACCTTCTGTGGTTTGTCTTGTCAACCCCAGTCTAAAAACAGTAAATGGAAAATTCCAGAAATAAAAAAATGTATAAGTTTGAAAATGCACACTGTTCTGAGTATTGTGATGCCATCTCCTGTGGTCCCACTTTACCACAGCAGGATATGAGTCAGCTCTGTGCAGTGTCCTCGCTGTGTGTGTTACCCCCACTGTAGTCATTCAGCACACGTTTTGGCTCTCACAATGACTTCCTCAATATTACAATGTTTATGTTTCAATAACTCTTATTTTACTTAGCAAGGTCCAAAGTGTGAGAGTAGTAAATGTATTATTTTGGTATTAGTTATCATCATCAGTCTTACTATGCCGAATTTATAAAGTTTACCAAAGGTGTATGTATGAATAGGAGAAAAACACTGCCTATATAGGAACCAGTAAATCCTCTCAGTGGTTTCAGGCACCTAGACCGGGGTGTTAGTGAAACTTTTTCACAGCCAAGCTGACAACAGTTGACCTGAACAACTTGAGGAAGGAAGGACTGATTCCGCTCATAGTTTGATTCTGCACCCACAGTGACACAAGTCAAGGTGACAAGATCCTGTGGCAGAGGCTGCTTACCTCATGGTGAACAGGAAGCAGAGAGGCAGAGAGCAGCCTCCAAAGACCTGGCAAGCCCCACCACCTCAGTATCTACTTCCTCTACCTAGGCACCACCCCTTGAAGTTTCTAGAACATTCCAAAATGGGTACTACCCATTGGGTGGCTCAATCCACTCAACTTTAGAAGGAACTTCACTTCTAAACCATAACCATAACCATAATCATAACCATAACCACAACCACAGAATTATTTATTATAAACTGTATCCACAGCTATAACCCAAATGATAAAAATACCATTCAGTTACTGAAAAGGAAGCAGTTTGATTTGCTAGAGAATCAAAACACAGTGAATTGTGTGTGTATACGTGTGTGTGTGTGTGTGTGTGTGTGTGTGTGTGTGTGTGTGTGTGTGTATACTGGGGCTTGATCTCGAAGCCTGGGTACTGTTTCTTAGTGTTTCCATTCAAGGCTGGCACTCAACCGTTTGAAGCTTGAAAGCTTCACTTACCACTTTTGGGTGGTTAGTTAACATATTAAAAGGCCTCCAGACTTTCCTGCCTGGGCTGGCTCTGAGCCACAAATCTCATATCTCAATCTCCTCAGCAGTTAAGATTACAGGTGTGAGCCACTGGCACCCAGCTGTGAATTGTCCCCCCCCCATATCCACTAATGCTGTGTGGAGAGTAGTTATTTCATGGGAGAATTTCACGTGAACACTTGTCCACAAGCTCCACTAGCAGGGTCTGCTCCAGCCTTAGCTACATTCATCTATTCCTTTCTCTGTCCCTCAGTTCTTTGTTAGAAAAAGGTTCTCAAATTTTTCCCTCTAATGGCTACGGGAGGGTGGGGCATTTCTAATTGGAAGGGATATTAGATCATTCCTATTTTCCTCTTCTATTTTTTTCCAGAACAATTGTCATCAACTCCTTTTATATTAATCTTTTTTTTTTGAGACTAGGCCTCAACATGGTCTTGACCATGACAGATGCTGGTATGACAAGTGGGCACTACCATATCTGGCCCCCTTAGTGTGTTGAATTCTAAAATCATCAAAAGCCCTCAATAATTACTGAAGGGTAGAGGGTATCTACTACTGTGGAATCTTTTTTTTTTTTTGCCTGTGCTGGGGCTTGACCTCAGAGCCTGGCATTGTCCCTGAACTTCTTTTGCTCAAAGCTAACACTTGATTACTTGAGCCACAGCACCATTTCCAGTTTTTTTTTCTGGGTAGTTTATTAGAGATAAGAGTATCATGGACTTTCCTGCCTAGGATGGCTTCAAACTGTGATCCTCTGATCTCAGCTTCCTGAGTAGCTTAGACGTGAGCAACCAGGACTTGGCTTCTGGAATCTTTAGTAATGTTTATTTCAGTATGCTTTGGAATCAGACAGGGTGGGGTGCTGGAGGTATAGCTCAGTGGTAGAGCAAAGTCCTGAGTTTGATCCCAAGCAAGGGCAGGAGGTAGAAGAAAGTTTGGGCTAAGATCCCCATGGCCAGTGGAAGCAGGCAAGGGCTTCTCTGTGTAATTTGCACTGGCACTGCTATGCACAAGGCCAGATCCTCCTCTGCCTCATCTGATTACTTATTAATCTTGCTTTTATTCATTGCTCAGCACCTAATATCCAAATTTGAGCAAATACACAGGTCTTTAAAAACCAGTTATCTCACTTGTCCCCCAAGAGGAGTGTAATAAACATGGCTGGAGAAATCTAAACACAAAGCCCTAATGAACATTCTGGATTTTTCTCAAGTCTGCACTTAACTCAGCCTGCAGAGAAACACTGTCTGGCTTTGACATCTTCACACTGTTATTAATGTCTCAGGATTTTCAGAGCTCATCACAGCCTGTGTGATAAAAATCTAGGTTTCAGCCTCTCATCACAGAGAATGAAAAGAGAGATCCAGATAGGATGTGACTGCCAGTTTCCTACCAAAAAATAAACAATGAGATGCTCCCTGGTGGTTATTTCAGAGATAGGGTGAGTTCCACACCTCTGACCTGCCCCTAGGGCCAGGAGGATCAGGGCTGAGAAAGACAGGTACAGTTTGAATATTTCCTTTCTTAGCACAGACATTCCAGGCCACCGTGTCTGCGCCGGCTCTCTGCACAGGTAAAGTATGGCAGACATGGATTTGGCTCAGTGTGAAAACCACCTAAGGCTCCTCAGTGAGCCTCCATAGACACCATGCAGCAGCTGAAATGAATAATGCACAACTGTGATCTCTACCCCAGATGGCTGCCTAAGCATTGGTAATTAAAAAAGAAGCTGCAGAATGTGTATGCATGATTTTTGCATGTAAACTTGGCATATATATATATATATGTCTGTAAAATATGCTCTCATTGCATTTAAAAGACTTGCAAGGATCCATGGCCCAATGTTATCACTGGACATTGGACAATGCTGGGCAACCTAGGGATGGAGGGATAGGGTCTTAGGCAGTGTCATCCAATATGGCAGCTCCTAGTCACTTTTTTCCCCAGTTCTGAGGCATGAACTCAGGGCCTAGGCATTGTCTTTGAGCTTTCTCAAGGCTAGCGCCCTACCATTTGAGCCACAGCATCATTTCTAGCCTTTTCTGTGTTTGTGGTACTGAGGAATTGAACCCAGAGCTTCATGCATACTAGGCAAGCACTCTATCTCTAGCCACATAAATAAATAACTACACATGTGTTCTTAGAATGCATAAGAAATTTACTTCCTGGGAGTACATAGACACTTCCAGGAGACCACTAAGTAGAGCTGATAGCTGAGGATGAGTAGCTGGGGCTGCTAGGGAGATTTGTGAAGGCAGGGAATGGTAGGGACTATAGAAAGACTCTCACAGCATTGGCCTGGTTACAGTGAGTTAGTGTGTGACACAATGGGCCAAACCAGACAAGAAGCAGAGGACCATAGTCAGGGCAGGGGATGAGGGGACTCAGACACATTATTTTCTGTCATCTTGAGGTTCAAAATGGAGAGAGGATCAAAGAAGAAGAAGCAGGGAGCGTGTAGAGGTAAGAGACGACACAGACTTCAGTGCTGGGTTCTAAGGAGGCTCTTGATTAAAGGTGACATTAGAATCTCTCTCCTCTCTCCTCTTCCTTCCTTTCCTTCCTTCCTTTCTTCTTTTCTCCTGTTATGCTGGGGTTTGAAATGAGGGAATAGGGGGGCTGGGAGTTTGTCCTAGTGGTAAGAGTGCTTGTTTAGCATGCATAAAGACCCGGGTTCGATTCCTCGGTACCACATATATAGAAAAAGCCAGAAGTGGTACTGGGACTCAAGTGGTGGAGCTCTAGACTTGAGAAAGCCCACAGACAGTGCTCAGGCCCTGAGTTCAAGCCCAAGGTATAGCAAAAAAAAGAAAAAATAAAAAAATGAGGGCGTAGTACTTTCACCAACTGAGATGCAGTCCCCCTTCCAACACCACTCCTTTTCAGCTAGGTCCCACAGGTTTTTGTTTTTGATTTTGTTTTTAACCTGTGCTTACATGGATCAAGATCCTGCTATCTATGCCTCCAGCACAGCTTAGATGACAGGTACACATCATCCTGCCCAGCTTATTGGTTGACATAGGGTCTCACTAACTTTCTACCCCAGGCTGTACTCTAAGGGCAATCCTCCCAGTCTGTGCCTTCCAAGTAACAAGGATTACATGTGTGAGCCACAGAGCAAGGCAGTGAAATTTCAAATGGAGAAAGCGAACAGTGTGATCAGGGGAATGGTGCATCTCAGATGCAGTGATGGCTGGCTCAAGAACACTCTAAAATATTCTAGAAATCACTGATTGAACAGTGACAAAGGCAGAGATCAAGGTGGACATGCTGTTTCAGAGCGTAGGGAGCTCTGTCACTGGGACTGAAGGCTGGTTCCAACAGCAAATGCACAAGCCCCTGGGTAGGTTTGCATTGGGCCTGACTGAGGTGATCTGACCCCTTTCAGTGTCAAGCTGTAGCTCTAGGACCCTAAAATATTAGCCTGATGGTCAAAGCTAGGCACTGTTGACTCGTGCCTGTAATCCTAGGTGCTCAGAAGGCTGAGTTCTGAGGACTGCAGTTTGAAACTAGCCCAGGTGACCACCAAAACACATAAGTAGCATGTGGTAGAGCACCAACCTTGAGTGAAAAAGCTAAAGGAGAATGCATTAGAGCTGAGTTCAAACCCAGTATTGGCACAAACAAATATATTACCAGGAGAGATCATTGTTGTATTTTTTGTTGTTGTTGTTGTTTGGATTGGTTTGGTCATGGGGCTTGAATGTAAGGTCTGGGCACTGTCCATGAACTCTTTCTGCTCAAGGCTAGTGCTCTACCACCTTCAGTCACAGTGCCACTTCTGGTTTTCTGGGAGTTAACTGGAGATAAGAGTTTCATGGACTTTCCTGCCCGGGATGTCTTTGAATCATGATTCTCAGATCTCAGCTTCCTGAGTAGCTAGGATTACAGGAATGAGCCACCAGTACCCAGCTATTTATGAGACTTTTAAGTCCTAGGTATATAATTGATAGGAACAAAGGAAAGACAAAGTTCGTGTCTATGTGCATTTGTGTCATCTGTAAGGTTATCAAAGCTCCTTGTGGGGCCGTATGGAGATTCATTCATCTGAATAGGTACTTGAATAGCTACTACTGGACAAATGCAGTGTTTGTTTTTTTAGGTGCAAAACCAGGAGTTCAACTTGGTATGTGACACTTTTGCTCATTGGCTATCACCTTATCAATTGAACAATTCCTCCAACCCTTGTTTTGTTGTTTTGGTAGCAGCACTACTAGGGCTTAAACTCAGGACCTGCTCAAAGCCAGTGCTCTACTGTTTGAGCTACAGCTCCCACTTCTGGCTTTTTGATGGTTAACTGGAGATAAAGAGTTTCACAGACTTTTCTACCTGGGCTAATTTCAAACCACAATCCTCAGATCTCAACCTCCTGAGTAGCCAGGATTACAGGCGTGAGCCACTAGCATTTGTCTAGTGTTCAATTTCCCCGCCCCCACCCACCATATGTACACGAACTATTGGAGATAGATTCCAACAGAAACTCCTGCTGTCAAAGGGCTTGCAGTATGGAGACCATGACATAAACGCAGCCCAGCATGACTGAAGTTGGGAGCCAAGAATTAGAAATCAGGATTTGGGATGTACAACACATTCCTGCTTTCCTCTTTCCCAAAATATGCCCAGATTCCTATTATAGTCAACCATCAGCCTATAAAAAGCAGTGTTACTCACCTCCAAACAAACATAGAGTCAAATATAGAAACCAGGGGAAGCTTCATTGTTATGGTGCCAAGCTGATCTGAGAGCGAATATAAGTGCTTTAAATATACAGACGAATAACAGATTTAAGACCCAGACTCACACAGGCTAAGACTCCAAGATTAAATCATTCAGACGTCCAAATACATAATCAGAGAGTCTGTCGCAGCACGCAGAGGGTGCCAGAACACAAAACAGGCACTGTGCCCAGGATGGCTAAAACGTAAAGCCAGGGGGGTCCTGGTGCCAAAGAGAAATTTCAGGAGCCATGCTTTTGAAATGCAAAACAAGCACCAGAATGCTGCAAAAATGCAAAACAAGCAGCCCTAGACTTGAGCCCTATTAGAAATGCCAAGTAAGCAGCAGTCTATGTGGAGGTAGGACTCACTTTTAGTGGAGCAGCTCCAGTGTGCATGGACCTTTTATGGGACCTGAATGAAGAAGAAAGTCCCTCAGGGCAGATACCACGTACCAGCAGCAGCAAAAAGCAAACGTTCAGACAACACAGGGAAAACAGATCCTTAGAAAGCTGTAACATGAGAACTGGAGCATCCTTCCTCCAAAGCAGAACCCCTGCCTCTGGGGACTGTGACTACTGTCATCTAGAAAGGATTGCATGATTGTCTGGAAATATATCGCACTGCTTCTTCTGATACCCGCACCAGCATCTCACTGTACCTGCATCTCACTTCATGTCATCAATCATTGGGAGGTTTGGATGTCTTTTTATTTAATCTTCTCAACAACACTGAGATGGAATCTTCATTTCGCAGATGAGAAAAATGAGGGCAGCATCCCATAAATGCTAAATGGCAAAGCTGGACTCAAACCCAAGCTTCTCTGACTCCAGGGAATTCACAGTTAACCCATGGCCTGCACATGGAGACATCTTCATTTCCATGTGTCTAGGGAGTAAGCTGTCTCTAGCTAGGGAGATATTGCAGAGATGTCACCAGTTAGAATGTTATTAAGGAGCAGGTGAGTGACAGGGCCACTAAAGATGACACATTCTTAGGACACTAGCATTTCCTAAGGGCTGTAAGGTCACAGAACTCTGAGGAGGAAATGGAAAAACCTCAGTCCTTCCTTCAGGCTGGCCCTGCTCAGCTAAGCCTGTGTTGGTGGCCTGGTCATTTTAGGTCCTCTGAGAGTCAGCAACGTCAGTGACACAGTTCAAAGGGTAGGCTTGGCACTCAGATGGCCCCATGCATGGGCTCTCTGCCCACTGTCCTGCTGGGAACATCAGTCTCCCAGCTGCCAATGAGCAGAGCTTCTGGGGTCAGTTCCCTCTGCCCGCTTGCTCAGCACCTACGTCGTCTTGCAGCTTAGGGTTCTGTCCAGCAGCTCTCAATGAGCCCTTTCATTGGGGCACCAGAAACCATCTTGGACTGTGGTAAGAGCCCTGGTGTGGGCTGGCACAGCCCCTTGGCTTTCTCCCAGACCCCCCTTGCCCTAGGACTGCAAAACAACTCCATGATTGTCTGCATGCAGTTTCTTCTTATCCTGAGTTTCCTGTTTTGTTGCAATGTAATTAACATGCAAAAGATGCCCAGGTTTTAATATTCAGTACTTTGAGTTTTAACAGTTCTTACACTGGTGTAGTGGCCTGGGGAGAGACAGGACTTTTCCCACCTTTATCAGCCAGTCCCCTCACCCAGCTATAGCCCGATTCCTATCAACAGTGATTTATTTTCACATGTATTCTTGCATAACCATTTCTAAAATGTAATGAGAAGATTCTAGATGACTATGCACAAGGCCATTGGTAATGAGAAATACTTTTAACTATACTTATATTAGATCATTAAAATGTTCATTAGACAAAGTACCAGAAGCATAAAGTATTTTTCAAAAGAAAATTAAAGTCTCTATGATATTCTCTCTGGAATAAGTAATTACATTTTGAGCTCCAGTGTTTTCCTTACCTTCTTCCATATGTGTGTGTGTGTGTGTGTGTGTGTGTGTGTGTGTGTGTGTGTGTGTGTGTGTGTTTGTACCAATCCTAGGGCTTGAAGTCAGGGCCTTAGTACTGTCCTTGAAATCTTTTTTGCTCAAGTCCTGCACTCTACCACTTGAGCTATAGTTCTATTTCTGGCTTTTTACAGGTTGACTGGAGATGAGTTTCCCAAATTTTTCTTCATGTGCTGGCTTTGAACCATGAGCCTCCAATCTCAGCTACCTGAGTAGCTGACATTACAGGTGTGAGCCACCAGTGCCTTGTTTCCCTTCCTTCTTTGTCTGAACAGGTAAAGGATGCTGCTCCCTTAGGAGGAAGCCATCTAGAGGTGCCCACGTGATTCAGCTCAGTCTAACATGGTCCTGTAATTTAGACACCCAAACCCTGAGGCTGAGATCTAAATTCAGTTATCCTCTGTAGAATTTGTCTGGCTCTCTTCTTCCCAGTGGCAGTCCTGTAGGCCCCTCATTTTTGTGACTTAGGACAATGGCCAACTCCTT
The DNA here is from genome assembly GCF_031878675.1 of Megascapheus bottae. Classification (NCBI taxonomy): domain Eukaryota; kingdom Metazoa; phylum Chordata; class Mammalia; order Rodentia; family Geomyidae; genus Megascapheus; species Megascapheus bottae. Next base: position 67,836,994 of record NC_143515.1, read on the forward strand.
GAGAAACAATGGCCTCTCCACCCAGGAGAATGTGGCATTTGCCATTAAATACACTCTAAGTTTGCTAAGTGCCCCTACAGCCACTTCAAAAAATGCAGTGACAGATAAGCACTTTCTCTAATTTATGTAAACTTGGTTTCATTATTAAAAAATAAAAAAGCACTCAATGGCCTTCTTACTTTGAACTCTTTTTACAAAGATTTAAAGAATGTGATGGTGGGACCGGGATTTTGGCCTAGTGGTAGATTGCTTACCTAGCATGCGCGAAGACCTGTTCGATTCCACCATACCACATACATAGAAAAAGGCCAAAATGGTGCTGTGGCTCAAGTGGTAGAGCACTAACCTTGAGGAAAGCCCAAGAACAGTGCTCAGGCCCTGAGTTCAGTCTCCACGACTGGCAAAAAAAAAATGTGATGGTGTCATTTTCTGAGCATCATTTATAGACACCTCTAAACAACAGGTGACTAAGTTGTCAACATGATCTACTTTATGCCCTAATCAGCTGACAATGGTGTTGTATGTGCATATTTGTGCTTGTAAAAAGTTTATTTTTGCCAATGCCTGGCAAAAATCCTAGCTACTGTAATCCTAGCCACTCAGGAGGCTGAGCTCTAAGAATTGCACTTTGAAGCTAGCCTGGGCAGGGAAGCGTATGAGGCTCTTATCCCCATTTAACCATCAAAAGGCTAAACACAGAACTATGGCAAAAGTGATAGAGCACTAACCTTATACAAAGAAGCTCAGAGACAGCACCCAGGTCCTGGGTTCAAGCCCCAGTATTGGAACAACAAAAAAAGTATTTATTTTTGTTGTTATTGTGGTGGTGGTGGTGGTGGTACTGGGATTGAACTCAGGGCTAGTGATAGGCAAGCACTTTACCTCTTGAGCCTTACCCCCAGTCCTTTTGCTTTTAATTTGTTTTTCAGAGAGGGTCTTGTGGTTTTGCCTGGGTAAGTCCACAATCTCCCTGACCTTCCCACCTTCACCTCCAGATTAGCTAAGATTGCAAGCATGCTACCACTACTAGCCAATTTTTTTTTTTTTTTTTTGCCAGTCTGCGCTTGAGCTCAGGGCCTGAGCACTGTCCTTGGACTTTTTCAAGGCTAGAGCTCTACCACTTGGGCCTCAGCACCACTTCTGGCTTTTTTCTATGTATGTGGTACCAAGGAATCTAACCTTTGTGCATGCTAGGTAAGCACTCTACCACTAGGCTAAACTCTCGGCCCCCCAAAGAATTTCTGGCTTCTTTTTTTTTTCTTTCTTGCCAGTCCCGGGGCTTGAATTCAGGGCCTGAGCACTGTCTTAGGGCTTTCTCAAGGCCTAGTGCTCTGCCACTTGAACCACAGCACTAAGTCTGGCTTTTTCTGTATGTGTAGTATTAAGGAATTGAACCTGGGTCCCAAAATTCTTTTAAGCTAAAATTTACAGAAGCCAATGAAATAGCCTGTACCTGTAATCCTAGTTACTTGGGAGACTGAGGAGGAGGGTTTCCTGAGCTCAGGAATTTGAGATCAGTTTGGACAGCATAGCAACACTTTGACTCAAAAACATAATTACATAATCTGGAGAGATGAGGGGGTAGAGCCCAGTACTGGAGTTTGAACTCAGGGCCTCTTACTTTCTTAGCTGGTGCTTTATCACTTGAGCCTTGTAAAATTATATAATCTGAGCACACCAGCTGATGTTAGAATCCTAGCTAACTAAGGAGGCTGAGATCAGGAGGATCATGACTATAGGCTGGTCAAAGTAAAAAGTTTGCAAGACTTGGGAAATATAAATAGGAAGATCATAGTCCAAGCTGATCAAGGCATCATCTCAAACCCTATTCCAAAAGCAGTAAAGCAAAAAGGCTAGTGGAGTGACCCACGTGATTGTGCATCCTTTAGCATAGGCAGGGAACTAAGGTCAACTGAGTTAAAAAAAATAGTTACGTAACATAAAATCTCCCATTTTTATCTTTTAAGTGTACCCTTCAGGGGCACTAAGCATGTTCACACTGTGGTGCAACCATCCCCAGAATCCATCTCCAACATCTTTTCATGTTGCAAACTCTAACTCTACCCATGAATCAACAATTCCATCTCTCGTTCCTTCTAGTTCCTGGTAACCTTTCTTCTACTTTCTGTTAAATTCCACTGTTCAGGCACCACATACTAGCAGCAGTAGCTGTCATTGGTGAATGTCTTGAGTTCACCCGTGTTATAACATGTGCCAGCATTTCCTTCCTTTTCAAGAGAATAATATTCCACATTTGGCTCACCTATTTGTCTGACCATGTTGACGAGGGCTGGGTAGACAAACTCAAGTAGCTCCTTTCAATTCTTTTGGGTATGTGCTCAGAAGCAGAAGTGCTGGTCACACGGTAATCCTACTATTCCTTTTTAAATTTTTTTTTCAGTCATGGGGCTTGAAATTGGGGCCTGGGCACTCTCCTTGGACACATTTTGCTCAAGGCTAGCACTCTGCCACTTGAGCCACAGTGCCAATTCCAGCTTTTTCTGTGAATGTAGTACTGAGGAATTAAACCCAGGGCTTCATGCATGCTAGCTAGGCAAGCACTCAACTACTAGGCTATGTTCCTGGCTTGAACTCATGTCCTGGGCATTGTCCCTAACTTTTTCCACTCAAGGCTAGTTAGCACATTTCTACTTTGAACCACATCTCCACTTTCTGTTTTCTGGTGGTTAATTGGAGATAAGAGTTTCCATGGAGTTTCCTGCTTGGACTGACTTCAAATTGTGATCCTCAGATCTCAGCCTCCTGGAGGAATAGCTAGGATTACAGGCGTGAGCCACCAGTTCCTGGCTCTACTTTTAATTATTTGAAGTTCCACTGTACTGTGTTCCACAATAGCAGTATCATTGTACCTAGTCATGAGCAGTACAATATAAATTTTACAAGTTATCTTCCTGACTGTTAAGTCAGTAATTCATTTCCATATTTCCATCATTTTCATAGTTATATAATTAATGATGCAGAGAATTTTCCTCCATATGTGTTTTGGATATTTGCCAGTCTGCTTTGAACAAATGTCTAATCAAGTCTGGTAATTTTTTCCAGTCATGGTGCTTGAACTCAGGGCCTGAGCACTGTCCATGAGCTTCTTTTGCTCAAGGCTGCTGTTCTACCAGCATCACTTCCAGCCTTTTCTGTGTATGTGGTAGTGAGGAATTGATCCCAGGACTTTGTGCATGGTAGGTGAGCACTCTACCACTAGGCCACACTCCCAGCTAAGTCTGTTTATTTTTTGAAAACAGGCTCTTGTCTATATAGTTTAGGCTAGCCTTGAACTTGAGATCCTCCTGCCTCAGCCTCTGAACTTCTGAGATTACAGGTATATATGACTTTGCTCAGTTCTCTAGTCAAATTTAATCAAGCTAGTTAGCCTAGGTGCTAGTGGATCATGCTTGTAATTCTAGCTCCTCAAAAAGCTCAGATTGGAAGTTTTTTTTCATATATTTTTATTGTAATTAATAGAAGGGTTACATTATATTTGCCAGATAGGAGATGCATTGATTCACATACATTGATACCCTTTCTCATATCTTGGTCCCCATTTCCCTCCCCTCCACTCCCAAAGATTGGAAGTTTTGGTTCAAATCCAACCAGGGCAGAAAAATCCTTGAGACTTTTACTCACCAATTAACAAGCAAAAAGCTGGATTGGAAGTATAACTTAAGTGGTAGAGTGCCAGCCCTGAGCAAAAAAATGCCTGGCAAGAGTGAGGGGATCTGAGTTCAAGCCAGTACCAGGAAAAAAAAATCAAGTTGTTTGTATTGTGTGAGGCATTCCTTTTATATTCCGGCATTTACCCTTATTCAATATATTATTTGTAAATACTTCCTCTCATTCTGTATCTTGCCTTTTCACACTGTTTAGAGTTTTGATGTAGCCCTATTGGAAATGGTGTTTTGGATAAGAGTCCTGATTGTTCTGATTAAAAACAAATAATCATAGTTTTATCTTTTCTTTGCTATACCACTACATGCACTGAATGACTATGGACAAAGGCATTAAACGTCTCTGAACACCATTGTTCTTGAATGGGAAAGGAAATGGAGAAAGGAACACCCACTAAGGCAGGACTTTTGTGAAAACTGGATGTATGGAGAGTGAGAATGGCATCTGGGCACAGGGAAGGCACATGCCTCTTGTCTACCCCTGCCCTGGCATACTTGTCAGCATGGTTACACACTGATCTGTCCTCATTAACACGGAAGCTTTTTTTAAAAAAAAAATTTATTTTGGATTTTGGAGACAGGGTCTCAATAAGAAAGTTGAGGTAGTCTAGTATGGGCTTGAACTCATTTCCTGAGTGCTGGCGAAACAGTGTGTGCTACCACACAAACTATGAATGAACAAAGACGTCATTATCCTTGTCTTAAGGAGAGGGAGCAGATGCACAGCCAGGTTATATAAAGAACCAGAGAGGGCAGTGTCAACATTCCCACTAATCAAGATCATCTGAAAACTCCTGCTCTGAGGTGCAGTGCCAGCCCTGGCAGCATCCATCCATCAGGGAACAAATCAGCAATTCTAACCCATTCATGGGATGAATGCAAGAGATCAGGAAGCCTGCAAGGCTGTCCCGTCAGCTCTTCCAATTTACAGATGGTGAAAGTAAGGCAGAGGGAGGCTATGAATCCCCCTTGCTGGCCAGCTCCCCCCCCCGCCCCCCGATTCTAGAAATGTCCTTGATAAAGCAAAAGGGACAGTGTTGATGATGCCAGCTACCGCCTACACCTCTCCAGAACACTCTCCAGAAGGACATTTCTAGCAGCTCCCAGGAGCAGCTTTTGGATGGTTAGATGTGGTCCCTGTGTTTACCAGCTGTCAGCTTAGACCAGCAAGTGAGACCATGCACTTTTAGGAGTCAGATGCCCTCAGCACAGGACCCTGCTGTTCCTCCCTTCTGCCACTCTGTTTATCATAACTTACAGCAAAGATCCTGCTATTCCCTGGGCTACTCTCCCAACTCTGAGATCGAAGGTGCCCAAGACCGTGGAGTGCTTAGCAGAAGCATTCTGGCTGTGCTTCCAGGCAACCAGAAACACAATCGAAAAACACATTTATTGCCTTTGCCTCAAAGGACCTTTTCATCTTTATTGGGTGAAAAGAAAAGGCAACAATGACCTGAATAGAAATCAAAAATCAAGATTTATCTATACTTATGCTACCAAATGACTTCCTTTTTGAAGAGAAAGATTGTGGCCACTTAGACCCTGAGCTGCACAAACCTAGATGGAAGTCTGTTAGCATCCCTAACCATCTTGACCAAATTAAAAACAAAACAATAACACAAAATGGATGGAAGTGTCTTAGGATTGCTTCTGCCCAGCAGGGGAGAATCACATGGTTATACTAAAATATCCTTTACTTATACGGAAGTTTTTTTATTAAAGAATTTATTAACATTGATTTTTACATCATATTTCAATTGATGTATTTAACAAACAAGTATTCAAGAAGGGACTCTCTATATACAATCACTGGCACTTAGATTTTAGAACATAATTAAAATTAGGCTGAGGGTTTGTATGTCATATATACATATTATGTCTATAGAGTCATAAATTTTTATGTCTATGTAGTTGTGTTTATATTTCTAGCACCATGTCCATAGCATTGGGTATGCAAATATTGAGTCCTTGCTCTTGTACTGTTTGGATCTAATAGCCACATATTAAGGATACCATGTGCCTTTTGTTCCTTTGGTCTTGACTTCTCTCACTCAACATGATTTGTTCTAGATTCATCCACTTCCCTGCAAATGGATTTTGGAGACAATGTCTCAATAGGAAGGCTGAAGTAGTCTCCAACATAGTATATGGTCCAGACTGTACTCTAACTCATGATTCTCCTGACTCAGTTTCCTGAGTGCTGGGATAACAGTGTGTACCACTACAACGGCTCTGTATTATGGAATTATGATCAGTGTGGGAAGGGACAATTGAGATGACAACGTATTACTGCTGTCATTTCAGGATTCTTTCTGATCTTAGAGATTTTAGATGATCTGCCCAGCCTACCATTAATTCCTGGAAGAACAGGCTGCTATGTGTGTTTGAATAAATGATACAAATGGTTCAGGGGTGGGAAATGTTGGGTCTACAGACTACATAAGACCCTTAAAATCACTTGGCACATGATGGGATAGGAACCTAACGACTCTCGGCTGCTCATAGCTGCCTATATTGATCATTTTCTGTGGCCCACAAATGATGTTATAAATATCCAAATGGCCCTTGGCAGAAAAAAAAAGTTCTCGACCACATTGAACTATAAAATAAGACAATGCCAACATCTGAGCTTTCTGCAAAAAGAGCTCTCTGCAAAGGTCCAGGTAAAACAAAACTAATAAAGATTGTGTGCTCAGGAGGGTTGCAGTTCTGTTTGTATAAAGCAATAAATGACATTAAACATGGCAAGTGACAAAATAACAATAAAGTATAAATGCCATTGAGGACATGAAGGCAGCCTGATGGCAGAACTCAGTTTTCCCAGTATACCTCCTGTACATTTCTGTTCTAGAAGCTTCCTTCCCACACAAGTTATGAGAAGTTATGAGAGCCTGGTAGCATTCACTTGATTGTAAGCCAAATCAGAGAAGGTCTTTATAATTGCTCTTGCAATTTATAAGAATGATCTATAGATGTTATCCAGCTAAAAGGAAATATGAAACCTGGAGCCAGGCATGGTAGCTTATGCCTGAAATCCTAGCCACTCAGGAGATAAAGATTCGGGTCAGACTGGGCAAAAAGTTTGCAATATCTCATCTCAACCAATAGTTGGGCATGGTGGCATGGACCTGTCATCCCAGCTATTGCAAGAAGTATGACTAGAAAGATTGTGATGCAGGCTAGTGTGGAAGCCCTTGTCTCAATAACTAGAGCAGAAGGTTCTAGCCGTGTGAATCAGGCAGTAGAAGATCTATCTGCATAGCAAGTATAAAGCCTTGAGTTCAAAACCCAGCACCGCTAAAAAGCAAAAAGCAAGTTAAGAGTCAAGTACCAGTGGTTCACACCTGTAATCCTAGCTACATGGGAAGCTGAGATCTAAGAATCACAGTTTAAAGCCAGTCAGAAAAGTCTGTGAGATTCATATCCTCAATTAATTTTCTCCAATTAGCCAACAAAAAGCTACGAGTATGGCCAGGAGCATGGCCCAGTGGTAGAGTGTTTACACAAAGCCCTGGATTAAATTCCTTGATACCACATACACAGAAAAGGACAGAAGTGGCACTGTGGAGCACTAGCCTTGAGAAAGCCTAAGGTCAATGTTCAGGCCCTGAGTTCAAACCCTAGGACTTGCAAAAAAAAAGGCTAGCAACTTCACCAGAAGCACATAAGCCCTTTGTTTCTTTACCCTTACTATCAGACCTTCCTGCCCAAGGATTCTAACACAGTCTAAATATGACATACCTATCCTTGTATGCAAGGACTGTCACTATTTCTGGAAAGGGTATAGCCACACACCAAAAATCCCCAGAAGAACGGCATGGATGGTAATACTGATGCTTTCCGTAGGTATAGTGTTGTAGAATGGAATACCCAAATGCAACATTACCTTATCTAACCTCCCTCATGCCGCTGTCTTCTGCAGTGATGCAGAATTATCCCCAATTCCAGTGGGAGGGAAGGGGCTCAGACAACTAACTGACCAGGGTCCTGTAGCCATTTGTGACTTGAACCACTCAAGTGTCCCTCCCTAGAGTCCAGTCAGGCCAATGTATAGCACATAGCCACCTCTGAGAGGCAGCACCACAGCCTCCAGACTGCCCGAGATTACAGGGAAGGGCTTTAAGTCATAGGATAATCAAGAGAGAAGCAGAAGCTCCTATGTCTGCAGCAGGTTCCCTGGTGATTATCCGAACACGGACCCCTCTTTAAGAATCCCACCATTCAGGCACATGTACAGTCTTAGTGGTATCAGCCCCACTCAGCTTCCTTTCTGTCTGCCTGTGGTTTTCTTACAATCCTCCTAGGACTCTTTCTATGACAAAGCAAAACAATAATAAGGGGGATAAGAAAGATGACAAGAGCCAGAGACCCAGAAGTTAGAGCTCTAGAGTGGGACTACAAGGACTGTTCCACCATCTTCCTCATTCTCCTGCCCTTCCCAATATGTATGCATGAGTCCAGGAGTAGAGAGATGGGGGAAGGACCATGAGTTCCACAAAAGAAAGTCCTGCATTCTCTAGAAGATTCAAATTGTTCTAGGGCCAGTGGAGTACACTCAAGAGTTGGAATGCCAAAATTCAGATCTCAGCCTTACTACCAACTAGGTGGCCATGGCTTACCCAACCTCCAGTTACTCAGCCTCTCAATACTGCAAGTGCTCTCATTTCTGAAATGGGAATCATAATCCTTAATTTATACAGTTTAGTTCCATCACGTTACATCAAGAAGACATAACAAGTGCTCCATCTCCCATGCTCGCTCCCACTGCTGGCTTACCACTGGATGAGGGACTTCATTCCACCTCACCAAACGGCACTTTGTATAGAATTTTCTGCTTATTTCACATTTTGTTTTGCCTATTTAAATTGTAATCTTCTTAATGCAAAGGGATTTTGCCCAGTTTCTGGGTTATACCATATTCTACAAATATTTGCTAGTTGATGCTTATTTCCCTTCAACTCAACATAAAGCAAAAGCCACCAATGGGTTATTTTCCTCCACAAAGTATGTGTGACCCTATAATGATTCACTGAAATGTAATTGGTTAAAAATCACAGGCAGAAGAAAAAAGAAAACCACAGGCAGTACTAAACCTAACTTTTTAAAAATAAAGACTGCAGATTATAATAATATAAAGTCTTCAATTAACAAAGATTAGATGGGGAAATCTCACTATTTAATGATTGTTTTTGTTTCTTTTTTGCTTGGTTGGTGATGTGGCTAAAACCCAGGGCCTCGGGAATGTCTCTACCAGAACTCTACCAGAGAGCTACACCCAAGCCCCCAGGTTACAAAGCCTTTCAGGGTATAGGAAGACAGGCATTCTTACAGCTTCTAATGGGACTGTTGCTGACACAAACTGAAAACAATCTGATATTATATAACCAGTCTCTTAAATGTTTATATACATTTTAAGATGGGAACCTAGAGAAAAAGTTTATACTTCAGGGAACGCTGTGGGAAAGCTGTGGGCACTGTTAAGAGTTGCCATTAAAAATGGCAGCTCTAACTAAGTGGCCAAGGCTTGTACCTGTAATGCTAGTTAACACAGGAGACTGAAATCAGAGTACTGAGTTTGAAGGCATTCAGAGCACACAAATCCTGAGGGACTTATCTCCAGTTAACTAGAAAAAACAATGAAGTGGGGGTGGGGGTGGAGAAGCAACAACAACAACAAAGAAATTGGGGTATGGTTCAAATGTTAAGAGCTTTGAGCAAAAAAAGTTAACCAAGAGTTTTGAGGCTCTGAGTACAATCCCCAGTACAGGCACAGGGACAAGGGTGGTGCTTCATGCCTATAATCTCAACAAATCAGTAGGTGCAGGCAGGAGGATCTCTGTCTGAGACTAGCCTTGGAAAAAGCATGAGACCCTGTTAAAAAAAAAACTAAAAAACTAAAAGCAAGAAGGGCTGGAGTATGTGCCCCAAGTGGTAGAGAGTACCTGTGGAATAAGTTGTGAGTTCAATTTTCAGCACACATACACACAAAAACCCTTATCCCCTGTTTAAGGTGATGCAATACAGGTATTTGTTACAACAACAGGAAACTTACTAACAGGTTAGAATCCAGGGTCTCAAGTGTGCCAACCACACACTCTACTGCTATGACAGCATCAGTCTGGTATAAATGTTTCATTTCCTTGAGGTGAAGAAAGATGCTTATATCTTGATATTGTATGAGAAAAAATGGAATATGAAGTTATGTAAAATAAATAATTCTAGCCATGCAAACAAATGCACAGAAAAAAATTAATATAGTATTTGCTCATGGTTTACTCTATTTTCTGCCTTTTCTAAAATCATTTTTATTAAAGAATTTATTAACATTGATTTTTTCATCATATTTCATCAAAAAATCATTTTAAAATTAATTTTTCCTTTGCTTAATTCAAGGAAAAGCGTCACACACATGCAGTTTTGTTTTTGTTCAACTGCACATGAGCCAGTACTGGGGCTTCAACTCAAGGCCTCAGGCTCTTGCTTGGCTTTTTCACTCAAAACTGATTCTCTATCACTTGAGCCAAACCTCTACTTCTGGCTTTTTTTCCCCTGGTTTGTTAGAAATGAGACTTGGGATTTATCTGACCCAGCTGTCTTTGAACCAGTATTCTCAAATCTCAGCCTCCTGAGTAACTGTGATTACAGGCATGAGCCACCAGCACCCACTCCTGTTGAACTGGGTTTTACCTTTAAAAAAAAAAAGGCACAAGAGAAGAAAAAGCTCAAGAAAGGAGATGGGAAAGAGGGAGCAGCCCTCTACTTATTCATCTCTGTGGTGAGGTAGGTGGTGTGTCACCTTTTTAGAGTCAGGAAGGAGGATCAGAGCTGTTCCGGCTCAAGGTCACCCTAAGGGAAGAACTGGAATGCAAACCCAGACTAGGGGTCCTCAGTGCTCTTTCACCATCACACCTGCTAGACAGAGATAGCTAGGATCAGGGAAGAAAGAGAAAAAGCAAAGGGAAGTGTGCAGCAAAATCACAGCAGTCACTTCTATCATGACATAAAAAGTTTCTGCCTTGTTTTATTCTTTTGTAGTGCTGGGGATCAAGCCCAGGGCTTACCACCCACCAACATTCCAGCCCCCAAAGTGGGTTGTAACACATAGGGTTGAAGAGAGGGGAGGATATCTTCTCTTCTCTTTTACAGATTTTTTTATAAGGTTATATTAGATTTTTATTTTTATTGTTAGACAGGAAGAAAACTGCAACCTCCTGAATCACTGAACTGTGAATGAGAGAGAAATAAGCTATACTTACAGGGATCCTCCTGAGAAAAATAAAAGAATGGGGGTATATAGCTGCTACATGCACCAGTCAACATGGAGTCCTGGGCTGCATGAGGCCCAAGATTTAGGATAGGAAGTTAAGGGAAGAGGGAAAAGTTAATGCTGGAGTCTCTTAGAAGGAGGAACAGCAGAGTCACAAATTTTCAGCATCTCAGTAAGTCTTTCCTGGCCATGTGGTTTTTCTCCTTCAATCACTAAACCCACACCGACCACACAGGACACTGTCAAGCACAGGATCAAAAGTTATCCGTCATTGCCATCTCCTTACAATGACCACTTTCCATCACGCATCAGGAAGACAGGTACATGTGAAAGAATTAGTTACAGCAGTTTTAGTTTTAACGGGATCGTGGTGCTCAGACCACAGTGTGGTCAGGAAATCCTCCCCAATGGATTTCCCTTCTCATGGCCGGCTGCCCTCAGACTGGAGGCAACCCTCTCAGTCTGGAGGTAACTCTGTCTCTCTTTACTGGGTAAGTAAATGCTTTCAGGCAGGATGGCCATGGCTCTGATCCAGGTGAGAAAAGTGGAGAAGTTCGAGTTATGTAATACCACCAACAAAGCAAATGGAAATCCATTTTGCAAAGAACTTATCCATGATCTTCTCACCCCAGTATAAAGTGTGCTTCTTTTTACCATGTCTCTTGTTAATCTATATTTATAGGTATAAACAAGACTGTTAGAAGTCACTTGTGTCCAGGTGAAGAGCCACTTCCAGAAAGTGACTGGAGGTTAAGGGATGAATGAGTGCTGAGGAGGGATGTTAAGAATCAGTTCACTGGCTTACAGCTGCCAAGGTCAAGGTGATCTCCTGTATGTTCTACCTGGCGTGGGAGTTGATATAAGCAGGCATGTGCAGAAGCTGACAGAGGGGGAGATGGTAAAGGTCTCAGGGGACCCAGAAAGGACAAGCTCTGGTCTGCAAGAACAGAACCTCACAGGATACACTAAGACATTGCTACCCAGATTTTGGCTCCTACCAAACCTGGCAGTTGGATGGCATTCTATCATTCTATAGTTATAATGAAGACAGATGACCCCACCTGCCTAAGGTCACAGTTATTAACTGGTTCTTGGGTTAGGATGGACTGATTCCCATCTAGAAATCCATCTATTCTAGACAGCTGTGCCACCAACCAAGAGAAGAGGTCCTTAGTCTCCCATAGGCCAAAGGAAGAAGGCAGGAAATTGAGGACACAGGAAGACTGAGTTGTGCAAGTTAAAAGTAACATGAGGAGAGGCAAAGAGGGGAAATAAAGGCTAGCAAGCAGCATTCAATGACAACCTCGCACCCAGCACTAGAGTGACTTTTCCTATGCTGTAGTCAATATCCAGGGAACTCTTTCATCCAAACCTTTCTATGAATCATTTAGGGCAAGTCCCAACTCTGCATCTGGGGAAATGAAAGTGTATTATTAAAGAGAAACAAAATTCTCTGATGTATTTGAAAATAGCACCCATCTATGTTTGCTTCCCAGTTCACCCTTCTGTAGTATCCAGCTCTTTTTTGTCCAGCTGCATCCAACAGAGACAGATCAGAACCTCCAGCTCCCAGCTACCTGGATAAGTTACCAAATTATCTACTAAATACCATGTTGTGGTTGAGGAGAACCAGGGCTCCTCACCCTGGCTCATCCCAGAGGAGCCTGTTCTAACTCTTTCCCCACTGCAGGTACCCCTGCAGTCACATGCTTCTGTCAAATGATCTGCAACTTCCAGCTGCTCCTCTGCAGAAGGGTGGGAGGTTGGGGACAGAGAGAATCAAAGAAATGCCTAGCTCTCTCCAGGGAACTTCACAACTCTCTTTATCAGCAGCTTTCTAGGACTCTAAGGCTCCCCCTACACAGACCACCCAAGAGAAATGCTGAAGGAACCTGCTGACATAGCCACCTGCGACAGAACTGTTATCAACTGGGCAGGAAAGGAGACTGAAACATTGAGTAACTGTCTCCTAAATATGGGGTCCCACCCATTGCAGAGTCTTCCCAGCTCCTTCTCAGCCTCCTCTGCCTCTAACTTTGTGACTCATGGTCTGTTCCTAGACTAAGCCTGACCAGTAGCCTTAGAGATGGGTTAAATTGGGAACAAGCTCTTCTAGAATATTTAGCTGAGGGGGGGGGCGGTGAAAAGAGCCCCCATACTGCATTGGGAATGGGAGGTAAGCACAGATCCAATTCTTTATGCTGGCCGGGAAATAGCTGCCAGAGATTTAGGTTCTAATGGATTCCGTTCATCTGGATCATTGCATAGGCACACACACACACACACACACACACACACACACACACACACACACACACACACACACCCCCCCTTGGAGGCTCTCTGTACTGAAGCCCCTTCATTCCTACACTGCTCTGGGGTCTCCACGGCTCCTTCAGTGCAAGGTGGGACCCAAAGCGTTCTCTTTCACCACACTGCCTTGCAGAACCAGAGGAATTCCTGGCAACCTGTCAAGCAAAGCAGAGCATGGTGAGGGTCTGCGAAACTGTTGCACATCCGTGGGGGCGACAGCTGTGGACGCAGACAGAGAGATCAGGGCTGTGCTGTACCCTTTTTAGCAGCGTCTCCCCATTTCAGCCCCGCAGTGGGTCAAACTGGAAGTTGGGGATCCTACATCCCGCCGGCAGGAGGGCTGCGGCGACGAGTAGAGAGAGAGAGAGGCCGGGTCCATGGGGCGGCGGGAGGAGGCTCCCAGCGCTGGCTAGCTCCCCGGCCCGGCCCCGCGGGCGCCGCCTCCCAGCGCGGCGGAAGGCCGGCGAAGCTCCCGCCGGCTCCCCGCGTGAAACTCCCAGGCACAAACCGCGTCGGTGAATTCCGCAAATGCGGTCACACGACTACCTCCACAGCAACACGCCCGGCCGCCTCGGCTCCGAGGGACGCCGGCTTTCTCCAGAGCCCGGAGGCCCGCGACCACCAGAGCCTCCGCCCGCGGACCGACCCGCCGCCCACCGCCCCGGCCGCCAGCCCGCGCCGGCCCCGAGGGACCTCCGGACCCCGCAGCCCCCGGGCCCCTGACTTCTTTGTCCTTCCCAAACGGGAACGACCGCTACCGCCCAGCCCGGCACCGAGCGGGCGCTCTAGCCTCCCTCCCGGGCCAGGCAGAGGGGGACAAAGGTCCGCGTCCTGGAAGTTTGCGGAGCCGGCCCCCGCGGGCCCGGGCGCGGCGCGCTGCCCTCCTCACCGTACATCTCCGCGGGAAGCGCGCCTCCGGGAGGCCGGCGTCGCCCTGTCGCTAGCAGCCAGCCCCCGGCGCCGCCTGCCTTTCATTCACAACCTGGGCGGGGGCTGCCGGCGGTCGGCCGAGGCCCGGGCAGACGCAGGAGCCGGCAGCCGGGAGCACCGAACGGGGCGCCGCCAGCCCATTCAGCGAGCGCCCTGGCTGGCCGCGGCCGCCTCCGGGTCGGGTTTGCGGGCGAGGCTGCACGCAGGGGGCGGGGACTAACACTCCCGCCACGCCCACCCCAATCTGCCATTGGTTGGTCTCCCGTGAGACCACGCCCCGAACCTCCACGCCGGGACCCCGGAGCCTGATTGCCAATTTCCCAGGCTGTGGGTGGCCGCGTCCTGAACTGCGGGTTATCTAGGCTAGCGCCTACCTGGGCGGATCGGGCGGGCCACTCCCCCCAACTCCGACTGCTTAGACCATCCTCTAACCTCCCCCTGACCTGCGGGCCTCGAGGCCCGCGGGGTGCTGGGAACGACAGGTATGTCCATCACCCGGCTTCGTCCCGGCTGTCGGGCAGGGGGTAAGGAGCCGGGGGCAGCAGTGAAGAGAGGACGAATCGAAAACGCTGCGCCCTCCTTCGGCCTCCCGTTCTCTAACGAAGCTCCCCCGGCCCCTCAGCGGAGGTCTGCCCAGCCACCCTCTCAGCCAGGTGCTTGCTCTCGAAGAAGCGTCCTTCCTGGGCCAGGCACGCAGGAAACAACCCACCCCCAACCCCCACGTGCTGCAGGAAGTCCGCTTAGTTTTTCCCCCCTAGATTTACTCGTGTCATTTGCAAGCTTTGCAAATTAATATCCGGGATGACTTGAATTCCACCTCTACAGCTGACCTGACCCCGTGAGAATCAGAAACCTCAGGCCAACGTCTCACCCTCTGGAAACCTCATCTGAACTGGCCTTCCCACATCTAGGCCTTCGTTTCTTCTCTTTCTCCATGGTTCAGATTTTTTCTCTCCCTCCACTCCCTTTTACTGGTGGAAATGAAAAAAGGAGGGACCGTAAAGATAATGCAATGTCCTTCATATTACTTTGTTTAACCTTGAGACGTAGGTTTGTGTTGGTTTCCTAGATACACGGTGCGTTGTCTGTGGGCCATTTATTTGCCTTCTGAACCGCAGCTCCCACCTGACTGTTGCGAAATTTCAATGAACCTTCAGGAAAATACACAGCAAACACATATTTCTTTCCTTCTTGCCTGGCACAAGACAGATAAAACCAGAAAATCTGGTTTGCTTGGGGTTATTGAAATGGGGTCTTGTCTCTAGGTCTCCCTTTGATGTCACCCATCATTTCCATTCCTAATTCCAAATTCTTCTGTATGGTTTTTTTTTGTTATTGATTTCTTTTGGGGAGGGGTGCTACTGAACTCAGAGCCTGCACACTGTTCCTTAGCTTTCTCTTTGACTGTTAGCAAAGCCATACTTCTACTTCTGGCTTTTTGGTGGTTAAATAGAGTCATGAATCTCATGTACTTTCCTGCTTGGGCTGGCTTGGGAATCACAACCTTCAGTCTTCAGATCTCAGCCTCCTGAGTAGCTAGGATTATAGATATGAGCTACTGGCACCTAGCTTCTGGTTCCTAGTTTTATTCCATTTTCTTTACCTCTTTACTTCTCTTCAGCGGCATGGGAACCTCAGACCTGAAAGCTCTGAGCTGGTGTTTATTCTAGATTCTCCAGCAACTCATAAAGAAGCCCTGTATCTGCAATTTAGCTTCAGCACCATGCCAGATGGCTTAGAGGTCTAAGAGGGCAAAAGAGAGATCTCGGCAGCTAGACACACCCAAACCTCATCATGATATTCAACATAAACCGATAGCCACTGTACAGAAGGAAGTGCAGGTTCTGCCTTCAAGGAGCAAACAGTATTGGGGTCACCAGAGGCATAAAGATGAAAATTGTGACAAGGAAGAGCATGGTCAATGTCTGAAAGGCACAGACTTCTGTCCAGATATTCAGAGGGTTCCTGTGTTCATTTATTGTTTTCATCAGGTATTCATTTATTATTTTTTGGCAGTCCTGGGGTTTGAACTCAGAGCCTCATGCTTGTAGGCAGACACTCTACCACTTAAGTCACTTAACCACTTTTTCTTCTGCCTTAGCTATGTTTTAGTAGAGTCTTGTATTTTTATTTGGGACTGGCTTCAGATCATGATATTCCTATCTAAGCCTCCCAGTTAGCTGGGGTCATATGTGTTGCTGAGATGGGAAGTAGTGCTTCATTTTCCCCTAGACTGACCTTGGATCTGGATTCTATGATCTCTACTTCCTGAGTAGCTGCTATTTCAGGCTTGAAATATTCTTATCCATTGGATGTTGGTTCATGCTGTAATCCTACTTACGAGGTTGAGATCTGAAAATTGTGGTTCAAGGCTAGGTGGGAAAGTCTGAGAAATTTTTACTTCTAATAAACCACCAGAAACCCAGAAGTGGAAATGTGGCTCAAGTGATAGAGTACCACCATTGAATGAAAAAGCTAAGCAAGAGCTGGAGGCCCTGAGTTCAAGTACCAGTACTGTCATGAAATATACATACATATATATATATATATGAAACATGATACTTGCAAGTCAGTACAACTAGTCAACCTTGATCTTTACATGCAATGAAAGAAGAAATCAGGCAAAGTGCAAACATGGTGAAAGTGCATTAGGAGAGAAATACGCTAAAATGACTGAAAGGAGGTCCTCTCTAGGGGGAGAATAACAATGATTTTTTCCGAAGCACCACAAGTTTTATTGAAGTGTAAAAGAACTGGAGGCCTTCTTTTTACCCTTGAGTCCTTCCCAAGGACCAGTCCAAGGGACAGAGTCACTGTCCCAAGGCTGGAGAGAGGTTTACTGAATTATATTTGACCTCCAGGGAATGGCTGAATAGGTAGACTTTCTTTTAAAAAAATGTTGTTTTAGAACTATTGGTTGACTCACCTTAAGCTGCAGTGAAGCCTAATATGAATCAAGTGAGTGGATTACTCAGAAAAACCTACTTTGTGACATCCTAGGACACAGAAGGCCCACCTTGGTGGTTGAAAATCTTAATTACGATGTTCTCTCTCAGACGGTTTCTAATCCCCTTGTCTGGTTTAGATTTCTTTTACAGTTCCCCTTAACTCATAGTTAGGAGTTCATCTTGAGGACCTGCCCCTTAACTCATAGTTAGGAGTTCATCTTGAGGACCTGTGCTTATCTTGGCCTAAGGTGCTATTTTTGGATAGGGTCTGAGTGTTTTTAAGAGAGGGTCTTGCTTCCCCCCAGTCTCATTTGAGCCAGAATTTGCCAGGATTAGGGTTTCCTGCCTCACTCAGATCACAGGCAGGTGCCACCTTGCCCAGCTTCCTTCGTCGGCTAGGAAATCTCTCATTTTTCTCCAGGATGGCTGGAGCCATAATCCTCTGAATGTCAGCCTTTCACCTACTTTGAAAGAACAAGCACGCATGCACGTGCATGCACATGGTACATACACGCGCGCACACACACACACACATTGCACCTAGCCATGGGTTTGGGAAAGGTCACATAAGCCTTTCTCTTCCATTTGGCTTTAAACCTCCAGCCTTCTGTTTGTTATCAGCCTCCCAAACAGCAAGATTATAGGTGTGAGCCACCCAGTCCTAGCCAGTAGATACTTACTAGTCACCCACTGTAGAGACTATAGAAGGATCTTAGAAGACAGAAGACAGGCAAAACCTAGTGCACAATGTCCTGACTATGGAGGCATATGCAGAAGCAAAGGGAATTGCATGAACTGAAGGAGGGGAAAAAAACTAATGTGGATATAATGTAAATGAGTCTAGCCACAGGAGTTATTTGCAAAGGTCAGGTAAAGCATATGGGAATCAGGCAGGCTAGCACAGAGCTGAGAAGAAAGCAGAAGTAGGAGGCAGGAGGTTAGAAAGGGAGTCTGGGGCCTACAGGGAAGACCTTAAGTGCCCAAGCCAAAGGCCTACCTGTCAATTCTAGTAGTTTCAGATTTAGCAAACAAAAAATAAGACACTCAAGGAAATTTGAATTTCAAATAAATAATTTATAATGTATGTTCTATGCAACACTGGAGACATATTTAATTATTTTTTTGAAACTCAAATTAACATGCTTTATCTATTAGTATTATGCTTCATTTACTATCAGGCTTTAGTAGGAGTCATGCTTTGAAAGTTATTCCTGGATCCTTGTGACCAAATCAGGCCTGGAGCAGACTTCTCCTACCATACTTTCAGTCTGTATTTTCAACAAATCCCACTAATATTAGGTACCTAAGGGGAGAGATAGAATCTGTCTGGATAAGCCTGTGCCCTTGGGCATAAGATTAAGCTTATGTTTGCCCACTTAAGAAGCAGCTTCTCCAAATTCACCCATATTGCCTGCAAAACTCATGAAAAAAGACCTTCAGTCTCTGGACTTTTGTGGGCTCAGGTCTACAATCTTGATCTCTGAGAAGCTATGAATTCCCTGGGGAGTAATCTTCCCTGAGGTATAGTTGAAATGTTTAGATAAAATATGCCCAGAAGCTGGACATTTGTGACTCACATCTGTAATCCTAACCTCTCAGGAGTCTGAGATTTGAGGATCATGGTTCAAAGCCAGCCTAGGCAAGAAAGTCTATGAGACTTTTATATCTAATTAAGCGTGCACAGACCGCCCCCCTCCCCGCCGCCACACACACACCAGAAGTAGAACTGTGGTTCAAGTGGTAGGTGGTTCAAGTGGTAGAGCTCTAGCTTTAAGCAACAAAGTACCAAACAAACAAAGGAACAAAAACACAGGAAATGGCTCAGTATGATTGTAGTATCACATTTATATACCATGAAACTAACAGAGAAAACATAGTCTCACTGTAAAATCAAAGAGTAGATCTAGGGTTTGGTCACCAGAGCAGTGATCTCATCTGTGAAGAGATGTTCTAAGTAAACCAACTCTTTAGGTAGAACTGTGGAAAGA